>NC_044322.1:100812136-101428363 GCF_007399415.2 Gopherus evgoodei
AGCCCTTTCTTGTAGCCACTATTTAAAAATAATAATTAATAATCTGAAATATGTTCAAACTCATCTTTACAGAAAAAGTCCTTTAAGGTGTGTGCAGCACCACCAAGGCTCAATGGGTTTTATTCTCTGACAGTAACTATTTGCACAGATAAATCAATTTTTTCATCTAAGCTAAAGGACCTCTAACCTGGCAGTCAATACACATTAGAAGAATGGAAGAGATGGCTAGCAGAGGCCTGTACAGATTTTTTTAAACGTCTTAAAAAATCCTGGCCATTCACTGCATATATACGTGACAGAATGCGTGTATGTTTCATGTATTTTTTCCCCAGTCACAGCTATTCCTAAAATAATGGATCAGCTTCAGAAAAGCATTCATATTGTGCATTCTTCTTGGATATAAGCCACAAAGAATTTTAAGTCTAAGCTGAAAGTCCTCCTTAAAATTACCTTCCTAATTTTCTATAAAGCAATATTATCCATTATGCTGCAATTTTACTAAGCATAAGACTCATCAACAACTTTGCATTCCAAGATTCATGTACAGAGAGAGAGAGAGAGAGAGAGAGTTCCAACTGCTCTGTGACTGAGGGATTTAATTCCTCCCCAGATACATTAAATTGTTTGCTAAGACTGCTTATTATCCGCTTAGGACTTTCGTCCCCAGCTGCTTGAGTCGAGTATAAATCAAAACCACACAAGAACCAATGCCTGTGGGTTTGTCCTGGAACTGGCCAGGCTTCTCAGCAGCTCTGCAACATAACAGGGTTTCTACATGAATGTAAGGATGCTCTCTCCTAAATACAAAGGCTCACACATCCAACAGCTGCCTGTCAAATATAAAGTCATCTATTATCCCAACTAATTAGCTAGACTTGATATTGAAGTGTATATGCAATGGTTGTTAATTCCTTTTGAAGTTCCAAGTTCAGATATTTCAATTGCTATTAGTTTAATATTTTACCACTTTTGCAATAGTAATGTACTACATTGGCGAGATACAAACACAAAGAAGAATTAGAAGTGTCATTTCAAGGAGATACTGATCCCATGGATTTAACAAACTTGACAGGAGGAGTCTCATACCTAACATGTCACTGAAGTTGGGTAAAAAGCAGTAGTTGACAGATGGAAAGGGACGAATAGGTGTTTGGGTTGTGTTTTATGTTAAAAAGAAGATAATTTTGATACTATTTGAAGGGGTTAAGGGATTTTACAAATATAAAAAATAAAAAGTACTAAAAAGAAAGCAGGCATATTAATAAATGAGATGAGGGATTAATTTAACAATGTCTTAGTAATGGCTGAAATACCAAGCTCCTATTTTAAATCTGTCTTCATAAAACTAAATAAAAGCTGTGTGGATAATTAGGAAGTAATGAACATCTTGTAAAATGAGCTACTGAGAAAGTAAAGGAATGCTTGGAATATTTGAGCACACATAAATTAGCTAGTTTAAATGAAATGCATCCCAGAAGACAGTAATAATAGAGCTGATAGCTAATCAATTCGCTGAACCAATGACCATTGTTTTGGAAAGGGCATGGGCAACTAAGCAGTGCTGGAAGATCAGAAAATCTTCCTACCAATTCACAAACAGAAAAAGAGGCAAAATTCCTCAAATCTATTATTCATTCAGAACCACTCATGCAGCTCTATTATTTATGCATTTGACAATTAAAATAAGAAACACAGAAGAATTACACTAAAGGAACGACACTACATACAAAAGGCAACACTGGTACTATAACTCCAGTATAATTTGTGCATGGGCGGAAGGATGCAGGTAATGTCCCATAAAGATCATATTAAAATTTTTAAAATGTCAAAGCACAAGAGACCTTGCAACTGAGAGCTTCTACTACACATATTTCCTAGAAAATACAGAGAACAGTGATTACGCTCTGCGAGTTTTTCTTTTGTAAAAACAAAATCAATCTAGTTCTTAGGCAAATTCTGATTTTTATTTATTCATTGTTCAATGTATGAGATATTTGAAGACGTCCAAAGAAGAAGAAAATGACAATTGAAATTACTGTTCCTGGTTACTTACAAAAAGCCCTCTCTCCTCCCCGAGGCAAAACCTGATAGAATAATGTACAGCAAGGGCAAGTCAGCCCATCCAGATAGTATTTGAGTACCATGTCTGCACAAAGTGTTCATAAAAATCCAAAAAGTCTTGTTCCATTTAACTATGATATGATAGTAACTTTAAAACCAGACAAAGGCTGGAAAGATCAGGGTGATATGAGTTGAAAATAAAAAGGGGGAAATGAACATCTAGTTTTTCATCACTGGCCTGAGAACCATAGATATTTTTAATGAAAGCTGAGATTCTGATATTATCACATCACTTCAGAAGCCAGGGATATAGGCATGTATCTATTGTGTCCGTGTCTTAACCCAGCCCTGGCCACATACACAGAGTACGATATTCTGCTGCTTCCGTAACTAACTGTAAAAAACTCCTATCAATGGGAACAGGATTGGGCCCCAAACTATCCACATTGTACATAACTTTTTTTAAGTACAACTTATTTTCTTCCAATATAGTTGTCAGAGTTCCCTCCCCACTCTGAACTGTAGGGTACAGACGTAGGGACCCGCATGAAAGACCTTCTAAGCTTATTTATACCAATTTAGGTTAAAAACTCCCCAAGGCACAAATTATCTCTTCTGCCTTGGATTAGGTAACACTGCCACCATCAAGTGATTAGACAAAACTCAGGGAAAAGACCACTTGGAGTTCCTACTTTCCCCTAATATACCCCCAATCCCTACAGCCCCTTTCCTGGGGAGGCTTGAAAATAAACAAGATAAGCACAAACCAACCTTGGGTTTTTTTAAACCCCTAAAAAAAAACAATCAGATTAAAAAAAAACTTTATTAGAAAGAAAAACGTTAAAAGAAGCACCTCTGTAAAATTAGAATGGAAGATAATCTCACAGGGCAGTCAGATTCAAAACACAGGGGATTTCCCTCTGGGAAAAACTTTGAAGTTACAAAAAGAAAACCAGGAATACACCTCCCTTTCAGCACAGAGAAAATCACAAGCCAAAATAAAGGTAAGCTAACACATTCCTTTGCTAGTACTTACTAATCCTAATGGAGTTGGTTGCTGGCTTTCTTGATCTGTCTCTGGCAAGCACACAGAACAGACAGACAAAAAAACAGACAAAACAAGCCTCCTCCCCCCACTCAGATTTGAAAGTATCTTGTCCCCTTATTGGTCCTTTTGGTCAAGTGCCAGCTAGGTTACCTGAGCTTCTTAACCCTTTACAGGTAAAAGGATTTTGTGCCTCTGGCCAGGAGGGATTTTATAGTACTGTATACAGGAAGGTTGTTACCCTTCCCTTTATATTTATGACAATAGTCATCACATGTGATTTCATGGACATTTAACTTAGGAAGTTTGGAGGAGCATCAAAAGGGGATAATCTATAACTCAAAAGCCATTTGTTTCAAAAAATGGGGAAACATTCTACTTTGCTTCTGAAGTGAATCCAGCAATATTTATGCCAAACCAATTTTCCAATCTAAAATTATAGGCAGACAAACCTAGGACTTGATACTAAAAGATGATTCCAATGTTAGGCCCCATCCTACATAACTTTGTGCCCGTGAGTAGTGCCATTGATTTTAAGGATATGTCTACATGGGGACAAAAACCCAGGGCTGGCCTGGGTCAGCTGACTCAGGCTCATGGGGTTCAGGCTCGGGGGCTGAAAAATTGCTCTGCAGATTGGAGGCTCCCAGAGCTCAGGCTCCAGCATTAGCCCAAACATCTACACAGCAATTTTTAGCCCCACAGCCAGAGCCCTGCGAGCCTGAGTCAGCTGACCCAGGTCAGCCGTAGCCGTGCCACAGAGATTTTATCCCCGTGTAGTCGTATCCCTGTGTATGTAAAAAAACCCTGTACAAGTCCAATGAAGTAACTGGTCCAGTTTCTCATTTATACTGTGGCTACATTACCCCACTCTGAACAGTGCAAAACAGGTGCAATTATAACGTACTCCCACGTTTAAGGCCTTTTTCCCGCCAGAGTGGCGTAAAGGGGCCTCAATGTAAATGGAAACTAGCCAATTATTATATAATGCCTTTTTTATTTTAATATGTGATGTTATAAGTCAGATCTTTCTTCTGAAAATCAGCCCACATATATAGGTGCCTAAATCTAGACCTAAGAGTTTATCTCTAAACATCCAGTTTTAAAAAATTTGGCCAGGATGAATTACACATTTTAAAAAGTAAAAACTGAACATAAGGGCTACTGTGATCAAACAAAGGCTGTTCCCTGTTTTGTAGGCAGATCTACATGCTTGCAAACTTTAATGCAAATAAGACTTCATCTACTATATTTTGCCTATTCATTAAAAATGAGAATAAAAAAATTATCTACATTTTAGCACACATTTCCCCATAAATAGGGCATCTGCTAGAGTGATATTTTTGGAACCCAATGGTAATTATGTCTGTGCCAACACAAAAAGAATAAAGCTCCAGTGCTCACTAGGAGAGGAAAATCATTTTTTGTGATAGTATTTTGGATGGTGTGGAGTGGATTGAGGGGCAGGGGGAGATGTAGGGAGGGCAAAGAGGAGGAGGAGGAGGCAAGTATGAAAATGAAAGATGACCAAAATACAAACAGTGGTTTTTACTTATAGAGATTGAGTGGAAGAGAGAGATTTTACAGATATGAGAGAGTAAATTTTTTGGCAGGTGGGGGTTGAAAAGGTGGATGGGGTGGATTAATATTGTTTACCTTCTTCTTTGTCTTCTTTTAAGCTTGTTGTAAGTCCCTACCATGGACACTCAAAGAAAATGTGATGTTTAAAAAGTGAAGCCAACATTTTCAAACATGGATTTTTAAACTTACATATCAACATATGGCAGCTGTCAGTCTTGAAACAGATGGTGTAAATGTCAAAGCAGTTCAGTTACTGTGTCACACTAAGAAGTCCAGTTCTTAAGTGTGACAATCTGTGCCACAGACAGTTCTGGCATACGGTGCAGGGCCAGAGGATGCCAGCTCTGGAGGCCTGCCGGGCTTTCCTCTTTGCTCTCCTCTTTCTCAACCACCTCTCTTCAGCCTCTGATACCACAGTGTAGCACAATCCTCCATTGTAGTCTGTTGCTAGCTGTATCCTCCCACCTTGCTGTGTCAATATTGAAAGTTTTCGAGTCCCTCTTCCAAATGTTCTTGAACCTGAGCACAGGTTAGCCCAGTAGCCTTGGAGCATCCACAAGTTTTTCATACAGGAGAGCCTCTGGAATGCTCCCATCATCAATCCAGTGCAGATGACCAAGTCAACAGAGACATCTGTGTTTGAAAATAGTGATTAGATTTGACAAATTTGCTTTGTCACTGGAACTTGGGTTTTCTATTTGATGTTTAGAACATGGTAAAGACAGCGGGGGTATAAAGTGTTTAGCCCTCTCTTGTGCCTACCAGAGGTAGTCCCATTCTCACCTCCACATAGCAGTGTGCTCTGAAAGCATGTCTGGTAGACCCACATCTTGGTGTTCAATGTTAGTTTTCTTTTATTCCACACGCTTTTATCAGTTGGTCTCTGTCATCACCATATTCTTAAAGTTAGGCACTTGAAGACAACTGGCTTGATTTTCAGATCCTCAGACCGCGCAACAACTCTGAAAAGACACTTGCTGCTCAGCTCACAGAGAAAGTCTGGCCCCTTATTTAGGCCCCTAAGTTTAAGAATCCATGTTTGATCATTTTGGCCTTATTTCACATTTACCTGTAAAACTAAAAAGTTTTGCTACTCCTTTTGTTTCCTACATATAGCTTTATTGCAGATGTTTAACTATCGTTTACTATTTTAATGCCTATGTATATGCTACTTTTACCTCTTTTAGCTTTTTTATGCAGGGATCACTTTAGTCATTTCCACACTTGGTGATACAATGAAGTACAGAATTGTGTAAAGGCTGCAGAGTCCACAGTTAAGGAGTGATTAGTACTTGCTTTGCATTTCATTAATCCAAAGAACTACTCCTCCAAGTCTAAAATGTTTCTGTAGATGAAAATTAACTAGAACTTATTTCTTACATAGACTATTTGAAATCTCGCTCCCCACTGTCTGTCTCTGGTAAAATTCATTTCTTTAATTCTCTGAACCCTAAGGAAGGAAAATTAATCTACATACTTATTTGCAGTGTTGTTGTAGCCGTGTAGGTCCCAGGACAGGAGACAAGGTAGATGAGGTTATATCTTTTATTGGATCAACTTAAGATGGTTTTTAGATATTTTGGACGTGTTATGGGGAATTTAATACAACTAACTTAAGTTGGTCCAGTAAAAGATATTACCTAACCTACCTTGTGTCTCTTAAAATACTTAGACAGAAACCTGTTCAATACTATGAATTACTGACATGTTTATAAAATGAAGTGTGTTTTAGAGTATTAAATATCCCATAACCCCGTAAATAAGTTCTACAACTTCAAATAAATAGAATTTCTTTCAAGAAGAAAGGGAAGAAAAGTCAGTTTTGTAAAAGACAGCAGATTTTAAAGAACCAAGTACAAACAAACCGTTATAAATTCACATTTTTATTCTGAAAAGAAGAAAAAATATTTTGACTGTGCTTGTTTCTTCCTGGAAATTAGCAGTTTAAACAAGGCTCTATAAAAACTACTACATGCAATGACTGATGCAGTTCATTATTCAGAAGACAGTCAGAAAATTTCAGCAAACGATGCAAAAATTGCCAGGCTGCAAGGCCTTAAGATTGCCATTAATAACAGAGACAGCAAGTAAAATAATTTTGAAATATATAGCAGGGCTGTCGATTAATCGCAGTTAACTGATGCAATTAACTCAAAAAATTAATCGATTAAAATATAATCACGATTAATTGCACTATTAATCATACTGTTAAACAGTAGAATACCAATTTAAATTTATTAAATATTTGGATTTTTTCTACATTTTAAAATATATTGATTTCAATTACAACACAGAATACAAAGTATACAGTGCTCACTTTATATTATTTTTATTACAAATATCTGCACTGTAAAAATGATAAACAAAATAAATAGTATTTTTCAATTCACCTTATACAATTACTGTAGTGCAATCTCTTTATCATGAAAGTGCAACTTACAAATGTAGGTTTTTTTGTTACATAACTGCAATCAAAACCAAAACAATATAAAATTTTAGAGCCTACAAGTTGACTCAATCCTACTTCTTGTTCAGCCAATTGCTAAGAGAAACAAGTTTGTTTACATTTATGGGAGATAATGCTGCCTGCTTCTTATTTACAATGTCACCTGAAAGTGAGAACAGGCGGTCACATGGCACTTTTGTATGCAGCATTGCAAGGTATTTACATGCCAGATACGCTAAACATTTGCATGCTCCTTTATGTTTCAGCCACCATTCCAGAGGACATGCTTCCATGCCGATGCTGCTCATTAAAAAAATAATGCATTAATTACTTAGTGACTAAACTCCTTGGGGGAAAATTGTATGTCTCTTGCTCTGATTTACCCATATTCTGCCATATATTTCATGTTATAGCAGTCTCGGATGATGACCCAGCACATGCTGTTCGTTTTAAGAACACTTTCACTGCAGATTTAACAAAACACAAAGAAGGTACCAGCGTGAGATTTCTAAAGATAGCTACAGCACTCGACCCAAGGTTTAAGAATCTGAAGTGCCTTCCAAAAACTGAAGGGACGAGGTGTGGCACATGCTTCCAAAAGTCTTAAAAGCAACACTCTGACATGGAAATACAGAATTCGAACCACCAAAAATGAAAATCAACCTTCTGCAGGTGGCATCTGACTCAGATGATGAAAATGAACATGTGCCAGTCCTCGCTGCTTTGGATCATTATCAAGCAGAACGCATCATCAGAATGGACGCATGTCCTCTGGAGGGGTGGTTGAAGCATGAGGGCACATATGAATCCTTAGCTCATCTGGCATGTAAATATCTTGCAATGCCGGACACAACAGTGCTGTGTGAATGCCTGTTCTCACTTTCAGGTGCCATTGTAAACAAGAAGTGAGCAACATTATCTCCTGCAAGTGTAAACAAACCTGTTTGCCCGAGCGATTGGCTAAACATGAAGGAGGACTGAGTGGACTAGTAGGCTCTAAAGTTTTCCATTGTTTTATTATTGAATGCAGGGTTTTTTTGTATAAAATTCTACATTTGTAAGTTCAACTTTCATGATAAAGAGATTGCACTACAGTACTTGTATGAGGTGAATTGAAAAATACTATTTTTTTTTGTTTTTACAGTGCAAATATTTGTAATAAAAATAAAGATAAAGTGAGCACTGTACACTTTGTATTATGTGTTATAACTGAAATCAGTATATTTGAAAATGTAGAAATCATCCAAAATATTTAAATAAATGGTATTCTATTATTGTTTAACAGTGCAATTAATCGTGCGATTAATCACAATTAATTTTTTTAATCACATGATTAATCGCTTGACAGCCCTTTATAAAGGGCTGAAGCAATTAATCATATATATACACACACACACACACACACATACAATCATAGATGCTTTATATATATGGTCAAAATTCTCAGCCTTGTTTGTCTGTAGTTAGGCACCTAAGCCAAGATTTTTTGAGTTCACAAAGCCTTACTTAGATGCTTAAATGGGTGGCCTGATTTTCAAAAGGAATGAGCATGCAGCAGCTCCCATTGAAGCCAATGCCTAAATTTGGTGCAGGAACAATTTTTACAGTGGGGGTGCTGAGGACGGAAATGATATTTTTGGGTTGTTGTAACTACTTCAAGCCAGGGGTGTGCTGGCATCCCCAGCGCCCTAGTTCCAGCACCTATATTTAATTGCTAACTTTAAGAATGCAAGTTTGAAAAGTTCTGGACCACAACATCAAAAATATCTGTTAGATCAGCTTGGCTACAGGAGGAAGTACCTTACTCTTACTATACTGAATACTTATATTTGCGCTATGAGAACTAGAGCAAGAATAAACAGTAATTAAGCTGCTGGTAGCATGGGCAGTGGCGGCACCACATAGTAGTGCCAATTACAATCCTGCCTGAACCCTGTGGTTACATATTCAAGACGGCGCTGCTGCTGCTGCTTTTGCCACTGGTGATTATATTACTATTTATATCTGCACTAGCCTTCATGAAACTAATGTGAGCATGTGTATGCAAGCTGCGAATCACACTCCTAGCTGGTAGTAGAGATGTAGCCTTAGGTTACTACAGAGTTGTGAGCAAACCCTCTTGTCTGCAACTACTGATTTTGCTGGTGATAAAGGCCTTGAGCCCACAAAGATTCAGCACTTGCAAAAAAGATTAGCAGGGTCAGAACCTGAAACACTGTTTGTTTTTTGTAAGTGCGATTATATGTACAGGCCAAATTCCTCCAAAATGGATAAAACAAAATATTGTAAAGCCCATTATTATGATATATTCATCACCCTATACTAGGATGTAAACATGTCTTTCATATAATAATCTGTAATAAAGAAAATGGAACATGCTTGGATTTTTTTTCCCTTTAAAAATCAGTTAGAACACACTGACCTCCTAAAGTTTATACTATTTCTGCAAATTCTGCCCTCAGCTGCCACCAGTATGTTCACCAGCTAGTTTGCAAGCAAAATAATTTGCAAGCAAAATAAAAATAAAGTGAAAGTGGGAAGAAATTAAATTCAACAATCCACAGAAAGCTTAGCACCATCTGCTCTGGGGTGCAGTCATGAAAAGCAGCAGAGGCCAGCCAAGAATTAATCACAAAATGTAAAACTCAGAACTCAATATATCCTATATCTGGTGTGAAGAGGAGGGGGAGAAAGGGTGCTAATTCATAACCAAGTGAAAGGAAGATACTTCATAATGACAAAACAAGTCAGTAGACATGGCTTGACGTAGCAAGGTATTTATGCATACTCTTCATATAGACCTATCGCTACTGTAGCTACTATGTTACTGCATATGTTTGTTGATTTTATATTTAATTTCAGAAACTGTAACGCTGAATGGGTGAAAGTCCAAACAACTTATTTTGAAAAGAATAAATCCAGTGCTCTATTTCCACTGATACACGACAATAGACAAACAAATTGCAGGATTAATACACAAATTGAACATATCTTGCTAATATGCATTATTAATCTGATTTGTGTAAGATTCATAAGACATCAATAAAATGCTACCTTATAGAGAGGAAAAAGTCCAGATATCTGATGTTTTCACATTGAGGCCCTTAGTCAAGTAAGTATTTATTGCACGATTTGGAAGAAATGCATAAGTGGAGGGCTGCTACTAAGTGATTATGACAGAGGTTTCATTGAGAGTCATTTAACACCTTCACTAGCTATAATTTCTTTAGGGAATGAAGAGAAGTTAATACAGTAAGATTATAAGTGGGGAATGAAAGGGCCTAATAAGGCAAACAAAATGAAAATCGTACTTGAAGCACTGCTCAAACACACTTACTGAAAAGTGTTTTGTAGTACTAAGAAATGGTCTATTCAAATGGAAAAAGTTTGCTTAGTGGTCCCTACTCTCTCTGAAAGAAAACTGCCTCTAGTTAGATTTATGTATTTTGCATTTGAAGTAAAGCCACTTTGTATCATCATGGTTTTGACTGATAAAGCGGATTAATAAATAAATGAATACAATAATAAAATACAGTAGATTTTATTTGATAAGGAAGTGTCTGCAGCCTGAGAAATGATCCTTGGAATGTCGCCTGCAGTGTGTTGTAGCCGTGTTGGTCTCAGCATCTGAGAAAGACAAGGTAGGTGAGGTAATATCTTTTATGGGACCAACTTCCGTCGGTGAAAGGGGCAAGCTTTCAAGCTATACAGGGAAAAAAGCAGAGTGTCTGAGCTAAATATAAGTTGGGCCACATTGTTAAGCAGAATCAAAAAGAGTTGGTGTAAATCCATGACATTCTGCAGAAAAATGTTCTATTGTACTTCAGGAGAGACTGCATCTCTGCACTGGGTCTCATGAAAAAGATCCCTGAAGAGGGATAGAGAGGTTTACTGAGAGGCAGCATGAAGAGAAACGGAATCACATAACCCAGTTAAATGAATTAGGAGCCTAAACTGCATTTTCAAAGTGGTTTAGGCACATTAAGTTTATGGGAGTATGTGATGGGGCGGCTGCCCCTCACTGGCAGTAAAGGGGTTACTAGAGAGCTAGGGAGGCTGTGCAGGTGGCAGCCAATCAGAGAAGCGCTGAAGGGAGCAGCTAATCAGGGCCAAGCAGGAAGCTGCAGGGCAGAGAAAGGCAGTTCTCTGCTGGGAGCCCAGGGAGGAAGGACTGTGGCTCTGGAGGGCTGAGAGAACTTCTGGCATCCTGGACAAAGCAGTGCTGCTAGCAGGGACCAGGGAAGTGAGAGGCAGCTCCTGGCTGGCTGCTGGGGTTTGCAGGCTAAGTCCCTGAGGCAAAGGCAAAGAGGATGCTGGGGCCAGGAGGAAGTGGCCAGACAAGTCCCTGCAGTAGCCACTATGGGAAGTGGCTGAACAGCAGACTGCAGGTCCCCCTGAAGAGGGGAGCATAGTGTGGCACGGCCGGAGGGCTGTGTCGCTGAAGAGGATGCTGTGGTCCTTGGAGAAACATGGGTCCTAGAGCAGAAGTGATTGTGGCGAGGCACCACCTGAAGAGGGTGCACTAACACGCAGGGCTAATTCCCAAGACAGCCAGAAGGAGGTACCAGAGTGGTGAGCAAACCCCATTACACACGGTGGAGAATGTGGGCACACAGTCACTCCTGAGATAAGGGGAGGAGAAAGGACTGTGGGGATGATTGCCCAGGTACAAAGGGGTTTGAGAGACTAAAGGAGAGATACTGAAGGTGGGGATGATGGATCCGGAGTATGCAGAGGTCTTCTTTGTGGAGAGTTCTTGCGCCATCCCAGGCTGGACTCCAGGGACAGTAGTCCGGCAGAAAGGAACTGACAGACTGCAGGGAAGGCTCGAGACCCTGCTGCAGGAAATCCTGGAGAACCAACAGAAGCAATGGGAGGCACAGGATACCTTCAGAATTATTTGGGGCAGCTGGTTAAGCAACAGCAGGCCTTGGTAAAGCTCCTGTGGAGAGAGTTTAATAGAAGCTGCAGAGAGCATGAGGAGACCCCAGGCACCAGGGCAGGAGGCCGGTGGCTGGGCTGGCTGATTGTTATGCCTGCGAGTGGCAAGGACACTGGAAAAGAGATTGCCTCTACTGGGATAGGGGACTGAAGCCTCCACCAGAGAGCAGGAAGGAGCGAAAGCCAAAGAGAGTCCCCCTTTTGAGGAGAACAAGAAGGGGATGGGTATGTTGGGCCTGCGGGCAA
The DNA here is from genome assembly GCF_007399415.2 of Gopherus evgoodei. Taxonomy (NCBI): domain Eukaryota; kingdom Metazoa; phylum Chordata; order Testudines; family Testudinidae; genus Gopherus; species Gopherus evgoodei. The sequence continues at coordinate 100,824,457 of NC_044322.1, forward strand.
CAGGGGCACCTACAAAGGGAGTGCCCTTACCTGAGTTGCAGGGTCAAAGCTAGTCCAGGGGGAGGGGCTGAATCAGGGAAGGACAATGGGAGTCCCATGGCCAAGGAGAGGGGGAAGGGTTTGCTTCCAGTGCCATGAGGGAGGCCATATAAAAAATCACCCTTAGGAGAAGGTAGAAAAGGGCTCCCCAGGAACCAGGATAGGTTAGAGACTATCAAGGTAGATGTGGCAGTGATGACCAGAGACTGGGCAGAAAGCCATCTCCTATGCCCAGCAGGGGACGTTAAGGAGGTGTTGGATAAGATGGGGATGGAGAGGGCCCAGGCAGACAAGGGAACCCACACCAAAGCAGAACAGGCTGCAGTAGGAACTCAGACCCTGGAGGAGAGGGTGATGAGGGATCCAGTGGGCCAGGTAAAAGAGTTGCAGGAGAATCTGGCAGCTGTTGAGGAGGCCCTGCAAGTAGCTGAGGGGAACTTAGAGTTTCAGAGGAACTAGGCCCAATATGATTTAGAGGAGAACGGAAATGTGTGTTTCCTGCTGGAAGGTGCAAAACAAGAGAGGGATGACCTGCGGGCACTGCTTAGACAGGTACAGGGCAGGAGACATCCCTACCCCAAAGGGTTGCACTCTAGAGGAGGAGGGTGTGTGATGGGGCAGCTGCCCCTCACTGGCAGAAAAGGGGTTAATAGAGCCTTGAAGAGGGCGCTCTAAAATGCAGAGCTAATTCCCAAGATCGTGAGCAGGAGGCGCCACAGTGAGCAAACCCCATTACAGAGTATCTCAGATTATAAACAGAAATAAGTCTTTAGTGTAACAAAACTGACAAACCTCCACTCCTATCTTGTTCTAAGTAATAAACAGATTTGCCAGAAACCTCTTTCTATGGTATAAGGAGATGTAAGTACTGAACAGAACCGTTAATTGTCCATGGATTTTTTTTTTAACTCATCTGAAATGGAAATAACCTCTTTCTTCATACTCCCATTGATTAGGTCCTTTTTTCTTTACGATATGGCCTGGCATCAAATGAAGGGAGAAGGGAGGAGGTGGTACCTTACTGAAGCTCTACATCACTATAGAGCAATGGTTCTGCTAAAGTTATCAACCACAAAATAGTTAATGTAGCCTGGCATTATTGAGCACAAAACAACCTGCAGCAGTGAATTCAGCCCCCTAAATTACCATCATTAGGCTTCAGAATTAATGTCTCCCTGAGATTATTGCAGTCCGTTCACACCATCTCTTATTAATCCTCCGCAAGATCAAGAAAATGGAACTGTATGCAAATATACGAGGTTCCGGGGGCAGTGACAGGTATACTTCCCTCTAATATAGCAGCTGCAAAGCTACTTTACAGCCTTTGCTACAGACTTTAGATTTAATAACCAGTGAGACAGGAGCCACTGAGAATCCCAAAATCCCAGTCAATGAGAGCTGGTGCTACTTAGGACCATTGCAAATGAGGCTGTCGCTTTCTTTATCGTTCTAAAAACCTATCTGTAAACGGAACAGTCAAAATATGCAGATTTTCCTGAAAATAAAATTTTCTGTGGCAGATTTAGGTGGGAAAAGTGAATTGAAAGCAGATCATTTTCCATGGAAAGTGTTCTCTTATATTTAGATTTCATTGGCAGGACAATAAATTTTTAAAAAAATTCTCAGCACTCTAATCCTCCAGAGCCCTTCACTCAAGCAATACTTCCATTGAAATCAATGGAAGTTTTTCCTAAGCAATTCAGGCTTGAGCCCCATTAATGGCACAAACATTGCTAGCCATAGCAAATGATTTAAAAGAGAACGAACTCTATTGAGAAAATTCATCTAATAATGAAAAGCACCATGACACAGTTCCTTTGAGACTTTATTCCGTATTGTATTTCTTGAATGATTCCCCTCCACTGACTTCTAACAACATAGCATCGCATTTACCAGCTAAAAGAAATCATCAGGACAACCGTGTATTTGAGAGTCAGCATTGTCCGTTACAGCTATTCCCCTATTCCATTTTGTTTCCCCAGACTCCATTTGTTTTCTGTTCTCCTGTGGCCGCCCTTCCCTGGCTGTTAAGTTGTTTACCAGGGCCACTGCCCTTCTCAAAGGGAGGGCCCCTTAAGTTGTTTAACAAGAGCCATTGCCCTTCTCAAAGGGATGGCCACTTGTGCTGCATGCTAAGTGGGACCACTGCCCTTTTCAAAGGGTTAGTCCTGTTATCACCTCGTTGAACCTGGCTTGGTGTAGGGTAGGCAAAGTCCAGAGCTGCAAGGCCTATTGTGGTTTTAAGATCCTGGGCATGAGTCATAGTCTCATGTGCTCTTGAGTCACCTATTGCACAGGACTATGTCCAATCATGTCTCTGGGCTTACCTTCAGTTTTTCCCCTGTGCCCCCTCCCCTGTGACAGAGGGAGCCTATCAGGATTACTGGTGGGAAACTGCCCAAGTTTGCCTTTAAAACCAGACATTTTTGAAACACACCTCAGAAAGGTTCCTGCATTGCTGCCTGGTCTGATCAGCCAGGGGTTCTGGGGGGTCCTTTCTCCGCTCTCGTTTTATTTTTGAGCGTACCCCCGTTTTTGAAACCCCCCCCACGAAGAACGAATTGCTACCTGAGAGATCTCCTGATTATTGAGACTGTACCGAACCCTCCTTGCCTCTTCTGATGTTGCTGCTGCTTCTGCCTTTGCTGCTGCCTTGGGGACTGGTAAGAATCCCTCTGTAAAACTTTCTATACTTTTATTTTATTATTTTAGCTGCTGGCTCTGTTTCCCCAGCACACAGACTCAAGCTAAACCTTGGTCTGTGTCTTAAAACCTCTCTTAAACTACAGGGCTCTTTGCCACTGCTAAGCTCTGCTCCTGTGGGCTTTGCCTTGGGGCTCTCTGCTTTCAGCTGTATCCACCGCTGTAGCCACCATCCCTTGGCTTCCTTGGGAGCTGGGTCCTGGATACATACCACTCTGCCCTCTGTAACCTCCCCATAGCATAAGGTGCACCATAGGTCTTGTTTTTTTTTTAATTTAATAAGTCATAGTTTGTTAAGATTGTAGAGCTTGTAAGTTTCTGTGATATTTGTTGTGTTGCCTAATTGTTGGTTAAGATAAGTTTAGAAAATCATTGCCTGGTTGTATTCTGTAGCTGCTTGTCATTTTATATAAGTTTGATTAAGTTAGGGGATAGATAAGGTTTTTACTATTTGAATTTGTCTTCCCACTGCCCCAATCTCCCCCCCCCCCTCCGAGCTCACCAGTCACTCATTGCAGTCTCTCTGCTGTTTAAACTTGCAGCCTGTCTGCTCTCTGTGTCTCCCTGAGTTTAAATCTCCCTCTGTAGCGCCTCTATTTTTGGTTTCTGCTCCACCACGTGCTCCTCTTCCCCCATCCCCTAACCTCATTCCTCTACCACTGCCTTTCTCTCTCTTTTAATCCCTTCCCCCACCTGTTCACCCCGCTCCTACTGCTGCCAAACCTCAATTGTATTACTGAAGTCTAGCATAAAACCCCATTGGTTACCCTTTTTCTCTCTCACACACCTCACATTTTATATTTAAACCACTGTGACACATTTTTACCTAGAGTTGTTGGTTATTTAACACATTTTACCCATAACTGTTAGTTGGTTATATGCTGCTGTGACACATCCTTTACATAGAAATTGTTAGCTACCTGTTACATTTATACTTCAGTGTTAGTTGGTTACCAACTGTATTGTACCCCACCATTGAAACCCCCTATACTATACTAAAAGAACTCCCTCCCCAATTGCCTACCTTAACAAACTCCATACCCCTCACTATTAAATTTTCCCTGTTTTTGCATTTTCTTAATAAAGTTTGTTTTGCACCCCACCTGTGTGGTAATTGCTCCCCAAGATCCCATATACCTGCAGGCAGGGACAAGCATAATGACTGACTTTACTGAAGCATTTCAAAACAATAGCCAAGCATCACGTGGCAACATTAAAAGGCATCAACAGGTCAATCAAAAATATTAAGATTTTTGCTTTTAGTCATCTTGATATCTTTTTTCTTGAATGCAGCTGTCCCTAGAAATAATTCCTACTACATTTAAACATTTTCAAACAAATCTTAGTACAGCTGTAGTATGTAAGTTTATTTGAATTTCATGCTATGATTATCCTAATTTTTACTGAGTTTATACATGCCATTCATACAAGCCAATGTGATCCATCCCAGCACCACACCTCAGACAAAAGAGAAAGAGGAAAGTAAAACATGGTTTTCTTTAAGTATCTATGAGAAGATCCTGTTTGCATCCCAAGTGTTTACTGGAAGATTGGGTTTATAAATCAAGGAGGCTGTCTCAGATTTACGTTGTAGTGCTTATGAAAGGCATCAGCATGACATCCACGCTGAAGTCCTCTGTGTAGCCACAGAAAAGGAGATTCCTCACACTGCCCCCCCTGCCCAATAGGTTTCAAACTGGACCACTTCTAGATATCAGGGGATGGTACATTCTCCACCACTCACTCAGACTTTGGCCTCTCTGAATGTGCAGACAAATTTGTCAGTGTTGGATGTAGACACTTTTCCACTGAAAACTGGACTGAGAACAACACATTTCACATACGCCACTGAATAGCTATCAGATGGTATCAACTTTTGGTCACTACTAAGTTGTCTGAATCTGAACTGGCAAGCTACAGGGGAAAAGTTCTATAACCGGTTATTACGCCTCCAAAGCCAGCCAGTGCCCCCTCCCCACAAAAAAACCCTAAAATTGAAAACCTTTGACTGAAGAATAATGTGTTTTTCATAAAGTTGTGTTACAGAAACACTGACAGACCCCAGATGTCATCAGGCAGGACTGAATTTCAGACCTCTGGAACTAAATGCATGAGCCTCAAAGCACATGGCCCTTAGCTAAAGCTGTAGCAGACTCATCAATCACTAGGTGCCACTCAGGAGGGACAGAACACCACACTGAGCAGGCATGGGTTATATTAGGACAGTTTATGGCCTGTGATACCACTATCTCTACAGAATATTCAGAACCTCAGCAGGGTTAGTCTATAAGGTGCCACAGAATTCTTTGCTGCTTTTACAGATCCAGACTAACACGGCTACCCTCTGATACCTGATTCTTCTCTGTCTCAATGGTTTTCCTCTATTAACCTAAGTGTAGAGGGGCATTTCCACAAACAAGCAGGTGTCCTGGCCCCTGCCAATTATTGGGATGGACTATCAATTTTATTTCTTGCTGCATTTAGCCATTAAGTAGGCCTCTGCAGGAATTTAGCATAACTAAGGCAAACTGGGAGGGGTGGGGGGATAGCTATCACATGAAGTGAGCTTGATTCTATATCCTCTCTGACATGCTGGGGCAAATGTCCGAAAAACAGGAAGTCTGGATATATTTTAGGATTGTAATTATGGGGAAATATAACTGCCAGACTAACAGCTCAAAACTGCTTGCTTAAAAAATTATTTATTTATTTATTTATTAGTGACATGTTTTTGTAACTCCTGCTTTTGCCTGATGGTTACGTTGTTTGGTGAGCTATGTAACAGTTTTGATTGACATGTCTTTGTAACTTTTGGAGTATAAGAGGAGAATTGTGGGTTTGGGTCAAGTGGATCGCTTTGTGGACACATCGAGAAGATCTCCAGCCATGCACAGAAGGCTGGCCATCGGAAATCTTTGGCTGAATCACCCGAATACTGCTCCAAACGCCTAAGGGGTAATTCTCAGTTTGGGGTGCTTTATAACCTATTGGGTTTGTGTTTGCTTGAGCCCAAACAAAACAGTGATTGCGCAAAGGCATTCTAGTGGGAGGGCTGGAGTCTAACAAAGTACTGGCTGTAAGTGAAAGGATGTGGTTTTGATTTGTTTGTGTCAGCCACATAGCAGACACAAGTGCTGCGTCTCCCTTGGTCTACTCAGATACCACCTCACGGACAGTGAAGTTACCAAGAGCTTTGGTTTGAGGTAACACTAAACACTGATATCTGGAGATATAGGCATTTTGGAAAGCCTACATACAGAAGCAAATAAGGGACATTTCTAGTCCCCTAATAAATAAATACATACATGCATAATTAAAAATATCTCCATCAGAACAATAACTTAGCATGCTCTGCTTGCTTTCCATAACTCAAGTGGTGGTGCACTGTATATACTGTGCAACAGAAGAAGCAAAACTATATGCCCTGTGACCATTAGTAAACCCACAACACCTGTTGGGGTGCAGGGGAGGGGAAGCAGCTAAGTGTAACTGATAACATCTCTCAAAGTTTTCCCAAGAAACTTTATTTATACACATACGCAGCTGAGAAAAGGCTTGGGTAAATGAATCCATCTTTCTACAGGCCCAGTCCAGTTTTAAACAGAGTGCCTGCAAACATTCTCCAGTGTTCAGGGGAAAAATATAAGCAGAGGGAAACAATGCAGCATCTGCAGGTTACATCGCAGCAGCAAACCACTTGGAATGATTTAATAAACACTCAACACATATGTGTGAAAGTGGATAGCTATTTTAGTGCCCTCAGCGCCATGCTTCCACATTTACAGAATAAAAGACCTCTGCACTGTTATCAGGCTTATTTTTTTTAACCAGAGAGATATTACAGCAGAGGCAAATCTTGCAGAGCAACTATGTGGCACCATCCTGTTACTATTATTTGTCCTCTCAATATGCTTCCTAAGGCAGCCTACTGCACAGGGAACAAATAAAATCACACCATTATCTTCAAAGCATGAAAACAATACTAAAGAGAAAAACAATTCAAAGGATGACCTTTAGGTGCTATTATCTGCAATGCAGTAATTAATTTTATCTGCCATACACAAATGAGATAGAGAGAAGCGTTTTGAAAAAAAATACCAGAAATCATTTTACAATACATTCTCTTTTGTTTCCCTTTTCGGAGCTCTACACAAGGGGCAAAAACAAAAGAACGATAGCTAGTACCCCCTTGGCTGTGCTGTAAAGTGCTCGCTTGTCTGTTGTGAAGTGTTAGAATGAATATTTTTGGCATTAGCTGCCGATAGAAGCTTGGTATCAGTGGTGCTTCATTTAACATGTCATAGGATATAATGAAACCAAACTTGGGTGTGGGGGGGAAGAAAGCTGTCACAGCAGTTTACATTTCTAGATACAAATAAAATAGATTAGAAACCTCCGATAACAAAAAATAAAATGTGAAACCAATTCTGCAAGTTTTTGGCCCAGTTCTGTTACTCTGAGCAGCACTTTATTTCAGGAATAGCCACACTGATTTAGGGAGGGAACTACTCATGGAGTAGGGATTAGTGGATGTAAGGGTGACAAGATTCGAGCTCTTAATCAACACACTGGGGTGGGCACTAGGCTCACCGGCAGCTGTCCTGGTCGTGCTTTTGTGTTCAAGTGGTGTACATGCCCCTAGACAGGAGATGCAGACAGCTGTGTGGAAGGGATGGGGGCAGGGAAAGGATAGTACAGAGGAGCTGCTGGCGCAGGGCGCTGGCTCTTGGGAGTGGCAGCCTCATGTTTTGCTTTTTTCCCCACTGCAGTTCTGGGAGAGCCTTGCGATTCCGCGGATACCGATTTATATCTGCAGATATCTGCATCTGCGAATATAAATTTGTATCCGTGCAAAGCTCTGCTTGTCAGTTTTACTGATTAATCTCTGAACCTATGTAATGGGTTGGTAACAAACACCTCTTAAAACTATACACAGAGGTTAATTTGTTACATTAGAGATGTTTACATATTTTAATTTGCAACAAAGTATCACATGCATTCGACAAATTTCAGCTACTCCAGCACACTCCCATGATAACAGGTGAATCAAATAGTGCACTGCACATTCCCAAGTAAATCAGCTGTTCTCTGCACTTTCACAATGTCATGATACTAGATTTTGCAATAATATAGCAATGATAAATGAGGTCAATTCTCAGCTCTCTCTCATGCCCTCTTTTGAAGGGAAGTTAGATCCTGTTGTGGCTGGCTCTTTGAGATGCTCTGGATAAATTAAGGCTTTTTACACATATTTGTAAAGCAGTGGAATTATTTTTAAATGAAGACCCCAATCCTGTAGTGTGCTCTGTGCTGGCAGACTCCTAAATTCACATGGAGATCATTGCAGGATTGGGATCTAAGTGATTATCTGTATGTTAGGTCAATGATCCTTGTCAACACTTAATTGGCACTGACCACTCCAATATGTGTATCAGTATATTAACTAAGCCAATCACTGAAACATATTCTAGCAGAATTCAAAGTTCACAAACCTGTAACAAGATTACTGAGGTGTCAAACAAGAACAAAAAATAGAAGAAAATATATTTGCTCCACCTTAAATAGATGATGCAAGTTTCAAAGCGAGTAGGTACCCACTGGGCAGGAGCTAAAATTTTATAAACTTTACGGTTTTGTTTTTTTAATGTCCAGAATTGGATTTTTCATTCATGATTACATTTCTACAGCTGAAAAATCATCCAGAAACAAGAACAGTCAAAAGTTTCAAACACTTTTCCTGTGTTTAAAGGTTGTGACCCCCAGAGTTAAAAGTAAAGTAGTCCAGAATTTAGTTTTGCCAGCTCTCATTATTTTATTGCAAGTTTCATGATATTTGGTCTTTCTCAAAGCCCTAGACTCTGGAGTCACGTGAATATACCAAAACTTCTGTGTCAAGCTATCTGGATTGGCTCACAAGTCTGAGTACCAGAGTATGAAGAAGCAGGGCACAAACCTCAAACTGGTTGTGAGTTTATACTTAGTTTTCACCAAACAAGTATCAAGTGTGAACTCCTCAGTCACTATAACAGCCTTAACATGGAGTCACAGACAGTCTCCTTGGGTATTCTGACTATCTTGCTACCCAAGCAAGCTTGCCTTTGTGACAGATAGTGCCTTACACCATTAATCATAACAGTGTTCAGGTCACTCCCAATCCCAAAGGACTAATCACATACCCAGGTGAATTGCACCTCAGATCTCAAACCAAAGACAACACTTGTAGCCAATCCTACAATAAACTAACTAAAGATTTATTAACTAAGAAAAAGGAAATGAGTTAAAGGATAAAGCAGGTAAACATACACACACAAATGAGTTAGAGCATTAGGTTCCAGAAGGTAATACAAGCTGCTGTAATATGCAAATCCTATAAGTCTGCTAGGGCTAACCAGGCTAAACAGCTGGGGACCTCTTGATTATGCTTCACCCCTCTGAGTTCAGAAATTGAGAGAGATCAGCTTTCTTCTGCTCAGGCATTTTTATTCCCTTCCCCCAGAGTTCAAGCTGATGCGATAAGTCCTCATGCATGTCTCCTCTTCATGAGAGTAGGGGGGCAGCGATCAAAAAAGTCTTTGTCCTTTGATGTTTCAGAATGGTTCTTTTGGTTTCAATGGACCTTCTTGTGTGCAGGACCTAGCATCTTCTATAGGAAGCCAGCATTTTACATTATTTAATGCTTCTTCCCTGCTTAATGAGTTAGGCCTGGTCTACACTACGACTTTAGGTCGAATTTAGCAGTGTTACCTCGAATTAACCCTGGACCCATCCACACAATGAAGCCCTCTTTTTTTTTCTTAAAAGGCTCTTGAAATCAATTTCTTTACTCCACCTCTGACGAGAGGATTAGCGCTGAAATCGGCCTTGCTGGGTCAAATTTGGGGTAGTGTGGACGCAATTCGACAGTATTGGCCTCCAGGAGCTATCCCAGAGTGCTCCATTGTGCCCACTCTGGACAGCGCTCTCAATTCAGGTGCATTGGCCAGGTAGACAGGAAAAGGCCCGTGAACTTTTGAATTTCATTTCCTGTTTGGCCAGCGTGGCGAGCTGATCAGCACAGGTGACCATGCAGAGCTCATCAGCATGATGTGCACATTGCCGAGGCACATTGCCCGGCCTGTACTTTGTGAGAAGTCTATGATCATGTTTATGTCCTCATCACTCTCGTCACCATGTTGCCATTGCCTCCTTGCCTGGTTTTGTGTGGAACAATTGTCTGCCATTGCTCTGACAGAGGGAGGGGCGACTGATGACATGGCTTGCAGGGAATTAAAATCAACAAAAGGGGTGGCTTTGCATCAAGGAGAAACACAAACAACTGTCATACAGAATGGCCCCCTCAAAGATTGAACTCAAAACCCTGGGTTAGCAGACCGTTGATTTCACAAAACAAATTAGGTCAATTTCTTGTTTTGATCCACTCCATCTATCTTTTACATCTTAGGCTGGCAGCAGACGGTGCAGTACGACTGCTAGCCATGTCATCTCCTGAGTGCTTGGCAGAAGATGCTGCATTATGATTGGTAGCAATCATCAACTCCTGGCTGCTCGCCAGAAGACGGTGCAGTACAAGTGCTAGCCATCATCATCTCCTGGGTGCTTGGCAGAAGATGGGAATGACCTGGCTGAGTCACTCCCATGTCTGCCCAGGCGCCCCTGACCGACCTCACCGAGGTCAGCTAAAAGAGCAACCAGGAATACGACGATGATGGCTACCGATCGTAATGCACCGTCTGCTGCCAAAAGGCAATGAGCAGCTGATGTGTAGCAATGCAGTCCCACATCTGCCAGCACCCAGGAGATGTATGGTGACAGTGAGATGAGCAGGCTCCATGCTTGCTGTGGTATGGTGTCTGCACAGGTAACCCAGGAAAAAAGTTGCAAAACAATTGTCTGCCGTTGCTTTCACAGAGGGAGGGAGCGGGGGCCTGAAGACATGTATCCAGAACCACCTACGACACTGTTTTTGCCCCATCAGGCATTGGGATCTCAACCCAGAATTTCAATGGGCAGCAGAGACTGAGGGAACTGTGGGATAGCTACCCACAGCTACCCACAGTGCAATGCTCTGGAAGTCGACGCTAGTCTTGGTACTGTGGATGCAGTCCGCCAACTTAATGCTCTTAGAGCATTTTGTGTGGGGACACACACAATCGACTGTATAAAAACAATTTCTAAAAAACCGACTTCTATAAATTTGACCTAATTTTATAGTGTAGATGTACCATTACACAGTTACAAGAGCTAACAATGCAAACACTCATTATAACCTGATAACATGGGGTACAGGTGTTAAGTGAGATTAATACACGTAACATCCTACAAGCATTTCACAAAGTCTAAACACATTTTTCTAAATCTAATACCTATTTTAATAATACTAACACATAGGTGAGCCAGACTGGTTTCCAGCTATGCATTCAACCGTGTTTAGTTTGGGCCCAAGGGCCTTGGCATGAGCTGGCACCTTATCTGCCAGCATCACACAGCTTTAATTTTTAAAAAAGTAAATTTCTAGCCCCATGGTTATGGCAAAAAGTTTGAAAACATGACCCACAAAGATTGAAAAGAAGGCAAATAAAAAGAATTGCAAACATTATTTTTAAATCCCAGAACTCTTAAGCCAATCTCATGATTTTGCGGGGGGAGGGAGGGGGGCTAACTCGGGATTTCAGAAAGCTTTGGGTTGCCAATACTGGCCCATACACACAAACTATAAAAATAAAAATATTTAGCACTTTTATATCACTTAGCATCTACAGATCTTTAAGGACTTTACAAGGCAGGGTAATTAATCATTACTACCCCCATTTTACAGATGGGGCGGCTCAGGCATAGAGTGGATAAGGATCGCAGTTTCAAAAATGCTCACTCAATTTGAGATTCTCAAGACTGAATCTGCAGAGGTTTTGGACACCTGCAACTCTGACTGAACTCCCTGGAGCCCCGTTAGTACAAGAGACAGAAAGCTGCCAGCAAGACATGCTTCACTGAAGGCTTTTAACTTTGGGTACGTTTACACTGCAATCAGGAGATGTGATTGCAGCGTGCATTGAGCTACAGCAAAGCTCGTTTGAGTAACAATAGCATTGAAGCAGAGGCAGTACAGGTGGCTGCCACTCGAGTATTTACCCAGGATCTTAGATAGTTGGGGCTAGCCGCTGCAGGTGCCTGTGTTGCAGCCCTTCACAGTTTTTTTACCTGAGCTAGCTTTGATGTAGCTAGATTAAAGCTAGTTCAGGTACATCTATACATGTTGGTATCATACTTTCCAACTGCAGCATAGACACACTTTTTGGAATTCACTCTCCATATTGATCCAAAATAAGCTAATTGGTTGGCTTTTCAGGGCATGCTTCAAGGCACATCTTTTCCCACCGATGTTTGTCTATTGAGAGATGCATACAATAAGTGCTCATGTTTGTGTTTTCCAGGGTATTGGCTGATTTGTTTTCACTGGCTGGTTATTTATTTTGGGGAAAGCTGCTGGTTTTATGTTGCTGCACCTTTAAAATTAAGTTATGTGCATGTACAGCCCTAGTTAGCACTTCTACTTTTCTTTGTGTTATAAAACTAAGGAGCAGATTTTGCCATCCTTGTGCCATCCTTCTCTGCAAATAGTGCCATTGGTTTGAATGGGAATTTTCATTGAGTAAGATATTACTCAAGTAAAGAAGACAAAATATGGCCCTAAATAAACCAAATAAACACAGAGAATTCATGGATTTAACAGGTATTAGTATGATGATCTGGTTAAATGATGCACTTTCTGAGAAACACATTTGATGCTGCACATTGGAAACAGTAAGGTTTTTCCTAGTTAACAGGGATGTGCTAATTACAATATATTTCCCCTGTCACTGCTATGTCCTTATTAATGGGCCTCAGCTGTATTTTCTTTACTTCCCATTTAATTTGTTAGTTCAAGTTTATATTTTGCACTGTTTTAAATGAACCCATTGTGTAATTTTGTCACTTTTTTCCCCTATCAGTCTATAGACACAAGGGTGATTATCTAATTGAACCGGACTGCTACAGGAAGCAAATTAGCACCAAGCCTCTTTAGATGAAAATTGCATAAAGAAATAATTAATCTGTTAACAAAGTAATAGAAGAAGTCAAAGAAAACATCCTACAAACAAAGATGCATACTGTGTGAAGATATCATCTTATAGAAAGTCTCATTTGAGACAAAACATTTTCTGCTTTCATAAGATAAACCAGGGGTAGGCAACCAATGGCACAGGTGCCGAAAGTGGCACGCGAGCTGATTTTCAGTGGCATTCAGAGTGCCTGGGTCCTGGCCACTGGTCTGGGACCTCTGCATTTTATTTAATTTTAAATTAAGCTTCTTAAACATTTAAAAAACCTTATTTACTTTACATACAACAATAGTTTAGTTATATATTATTGACTTCTAGAAAGAGACCTTCTAAGAACATTAAAATGTATTACCGGTACACAAAACCTTAAATTAGAGTGAATGAATGAAGACTCAGAACAGCACTTCTGAAAGGTTGCCGACCCCTGAGATAAACTATACCCTGTTTTTAAATTGCTGTGAAGCAAGTCATGAGGAATTATCATTAAAAGCAAAGAGATTCTCTCTTTCTTGCTATTACCAAGACATGTATTATATACCTGTTGGATATCATTAATTTAGAGTATAGTTTTTAGTTGCCCCTGTAAAGCCTGATATTACTTTGGTATTTTTTGTCAATGGAAGTCTTCTGTACCTAATCAGAATTGAAAGGGACAGTCATGTTGTCCCTTGGACTTTTCGGAACTCAACCAATTATGACCATTATGTATTTTGTTATTATGGTAGCACCCAAAAATCCCAATCAGGATTGCGGGCACATTGTGCTAAGCATTATACAATCACAAAGGTAGACTATGCCCCAAAGAGCTAAAACCTTACTTTTAACGAGATGCTGTTAGTGAGTATGACAAAGAATAGGGAAGAGGGAAGAGGAGGATGATAATAAAGATAGTGAAATTATCTAGTTTAGCTATTAAACATCTTGAAGGCTTAGGTTATCTGAAAGTTTTTCTATGAAATAAATAAAACTAGCTTTCTCTGACTGTCACACACCTACTCATCATTGTCTGGATGGTTTCTTGTAGGCATTACAGCAAAAGTGGATCACAGATTAATTTAGAGTAAGCAACCCATGCCTAAGGGACAATGTAAATAAAAGCATTTCAAAGATATAGACAGAAGACAAATACGGATGTATAGCTAGAAGAAAGATGTAGATAGAACAAGGACAGAAGGAAACATAGCTGATATCTATAGTACAGAGGCTTGGTTAAAGTTCATTTTTAATATAAATAACATACAGTTTTGTCAAAGGAAGACAGACACCTATTAACTAAAAACTAGAAGACAAAGATAGGAAAGAATCCCCCACATCCATTGAGAAAATAATACAGCAGGGCATAGATCTTCCAGCACGTTCTTAGAATGCATTGGAAAACAACTTTTTATTACAAAAGGTGGAGAAAATGACTAAGGGAGAGTTTGTTCTCAATTTGCTTCTGGAAAAAAGGGAGGAACTGGCTGAGAATTTGAAGGTGGAAGGCAGCTGAGGTGAAAGTGATCATGAAATGATGGAATTCATGATTCTAAGGAATGGTAGGAGGGAAAACAGAAGAATAAATACAATGAGCTTCAAGAAGGCAGACTTCAGCAAACAAGGAATTTGTAGGTAAGATCCCATGGGAAGCAAGTCTAAAGGGAAAAAGAGTTCTAGAGAGTTGGTAAATTTTTTAAAGAGACATTATTAAGGGCACAAGAGCAAACTAACTCAATCCATAGGAAAGATATGAAATATGGTAAGAGGCCACCCTGGCTTAACCAGAAGATCTTCAATGACCTGAAACTCAAAAAAGAGTCTTACACAAAGTAGAAACTAGATCAAATTAAGAAAGAAAGAAGATAAAAAAAGAAACACCACAAACTTGTAAGGACAAAATAAGAGAGACCAAAGCACAGAACGATATTAAACTAGCTAGGGATATAAATAACAAGAAAATATTTTACAAATACATTAGAAGGAAGAGGAAAACCAAGGACACAGTAGGCCCATTACTCAATGAGGAAGGAAAAAAAATAACAGAAAATGCACAGTATTTTGTCCAGTTCTGTGCACCACACTTCAGGAAAGATGCAGACAAAATGGAGAAAGTCCAGAGAATAGCAACAAAAATAATCTGAGGCCTAGAAAACATGACCTGTGAGGAAATATTGGGGGTTTTTTAGTCTGGAGAAGAGAAGATTGAGGGGGGATATAACAGTCTTCATGTGAGTAAAAAGATTGTTATGAAGAGAAGCATGATAAATTGTTCTCCTTATCCACTAAGGACAGAACAAGAAACAATGGGCTTAAACTGCAGCAAGGGAGATCCAGGTTAGATATTAGGAAAAACTTCCTAACTGTCAGGGTGGTTAAGCAATGGAGCAAAATTACCTGAGGAGGTTGCAGAATCTTTAGCACTGGAGATTTATAAAAACAAGTTAAACAAAAACCTGTCATGGATGGTCTAGACCAGTGTTTCTCAAACTGGGGTTGCCACTTGTGTAGGGAAACCCCTGGCGGGCCGGGCCAGTTTGTTTACCTGCCCCCTTGGCCCGCGCCACTTCCAGCACTCCCATTGGCCTGCAGTGGTGAACTGCAGCCAGTGGGAACCGTGATCGGCTGACCTGTGGACGGGGCAGGTAAACAAACTGGCCCAGCCCGCCAAGGGCTTTCCCTACACAAGCGACGACCCCAGTTTGAGAAACATTAATCTAGACAATATTTAGTCCTGCTTCGGTGCAGGTACTGGACTAGATAAACTATTCAGGTACATTCCAATCCTAAGTGCCCATGATTATAGAGGGATAATGAAATATACTTTGATCTTGGTGGGGTTTTTTTTTTTCATTTTTAATGCCAACAAATGTCACAAGACCATAGCTAAAATTTTCAAAAGTGCTTAAGTGACTTAGAGCCTAAATCCATTTTCAAAAGTCACTTAGGCATGTAAGGCCAGATTTTAAAAGGTATTTAAGTACCTAAAGATGCAGAAAGGCACCTAGAGAGATTTTCAAAAGCTCCTAGGCACCTAACTCCCATAGGGATTAAAAAACCTGCCACTTAAGCCTCAATGAAAGGCAACGGGACTCAGGGAATTTTCAACATTTCTCCCCAGGTCTGGAAATGGCAAATTTTGGTGAAGTTAGTCTGCAAAAATTTTCTAGGTACCTTATTTCTAATAAACCTAGAAGTTTACAAAGACATGCAAACTGATAAAATCAAATGCATCACAATGTTACATCATCATCAGGTCTGATCCTTGATGCTGACAAAGCTTAGTGGAGATCTAAAACCAGCAACTTCAGCAAGTGTAGAAAGAAATATTTTGTGCTTATTAGTATGACATCAAGCCAATTAAGGAGCATTGCTTTGGGGTTACTAATGAGCACACAAGAGAGTTTATCATCGGTTCTTCAGCAGGAAGTCCCATGCAATTTTCCTGTGAAGATGGAGGTGAGCCCTGAGGTTTACGATGAAAAAAAATTATACTTGTATAATCAAATTTTGGTGCACTTTTAAATACCCTTGTAAAGCAGTTACGTGTTGTTATACCCATTGTAAGAAAGTGTAAACTAAAGCACAGAGAGATTACATAACTACTCCAAGTACACATAATAAATCAGTGACAGAGTTTGGAATAAAATGGAAGAGTGCTGACTCCCAGCCACTGACTCTAACCACTAAACTATACTAAACTTACATACATGAATTGTTATGGCTCTAACAGGAATACAGAGGTCATCAATACCTTTTCTAGGAAAAAGAGTTACATTTTACTCAGGGCTGCTATATTCATGGAGAGGAAGGAAGGGGGTGTTTTCAAGCAATGTCTTGCAGGATAGTGGGTTCTATGGCTTATACAGCTGTCTCACTGAGCCATCCAACAACATATCATACTTCTTTTACTTTACCTTGGAGCTCCTGTTTCTGGTGCTTTGCACAGAACAGCACTCAAAACACACCAGGCTAACAATACTACTGGTACTCAAATGTGGAGAAACAAAAGAGAGCAAATGCAGGAGATTAAATTAAATTGCAGGAGATTTGATAGTATCTTTGCACCACACACAGCTCTCCTGCGGACTGAATGCCAGACACTAATCTAAGGTAATCCAAGATTCCCAGAAAATCAAGAGTTCTGAGCAACTTCTAATCGTCATTTTCAGGTAGAAATGTCATCCATTTCCTAAATTATTATTATTATAAATGTAACCCTAGTGCTTAAATATGGTTCTAAAATATTCTACACTTGTCATTGCAAATACCTGTATAAGGAGAGGAAATGTGAAATTAATTGCCAAAAGCTGTTCCAATAGCAACTGAAAAAGAAGATAGTAGGTAGCGAAAAAGCAAAAACCTACTGATCCATTTCTCAGTGAACTAAGTTATTTTCCAAAACAGAAATGGTATCTAGTAACTGTTTTTCTCCATATCTTTATACAAATTAAGAATAGCAGTGTCGCAGCCTTTTGTATCACATAAAGTCAGCAACAAACTATTACCTATAACGAATGTTGGTGCCCCCTAGTGTTCCATTCTTCTAGGAAGCTATTGCATCCTGCGGTCAACTGATGCTTTCAGAGCCGCATTTTAACTCTTACCTACAGAGATGCATGATTCCCAACTTGAATAACTTCAGCTAGTTTTAAGCTTAACTAGTGAGTGCTTGTGTCATAACCTAGTCCCAGATTTGGACCTTAGCGTCCAAAATATGGGGGTTAGCATGAAAAACCTCCAAGCTTAGTTACCAGCTTGGACCTGGTACTGCTGCCACCACCCAAAAAATTAGAGTGTTTTGGGGCACTCTGGTCCCCTCAAAACCCTTCCCTGGGGACCCCAAGACCCAAACCCTTGAGTCTTACAACAAAGGGAAATAAATCTTTTCCCTTCCCCCCTCCAAGTGCTCCTGGAGAGATACACAGAAGCAACTTCCGTGAATCTAAGCAGAGGGAGTCCACCCTCTGTAATTCCAGTCCTGAAAACAAAAGCACTTTCCTCTTCACCCAGAGGGAATGCAAAGTCAGACTAGTAAATCTAACACACACAGACCTCCCCTTGATTTCTTCCTCCCACCAATTCCCTGGTGAGCTGCAGACCCAATTCCCTGAAGTTCCCCACTAAAGAAAACTCCAACAGGTCTTAAAAGAAAGCTTTATATAAAAAGAAAGAAAATACATACAAATGGTCTCTCTGTATTAAGGTGACAAATACAGGGTCAATTGCTTAAAAGAAATATGAATAAACAGCCTTATTCAAAAAGAATACAATTCAAAGCATTCCAGCAACTATAGACATGTAAATACATGATCTCTGTACTCACAACTTGGAAATAGAAGATTAGAGAGCAGGAAATAGAAATCCCCTCATAGCTGAGAGAGAGCATACAGGCCGAAGACAAAGAACACAGACACAACCCTCCCTCCACCCAGAGCTGAAAAAATCCTGTTTCCTGATTGGTCCTCTGGTCAGGTGATTCAGGTGAAAGAGACATTAACCCTTAGTTATCTGTTTATGACAGCTTGTCAATGCCTTGAAAATGAAAAGGCATTATACAAGTGCCGAGGGTTATTAGCTTTAAGGAATATGTACTCAAGTATAAGATAGGAAAGTTTCAGTAGAAACTGTAGAAACAGATTAAAATGTTTTCCACACATTCTAGAGTGGCTTGTTCCAAATGGATGTGATTAAATGCATAAAAACAATTGCCAGGGTATTAAAAAAATATAGTATTTCTGCATCCTCACTTCATGAATTCCAAATGTATGAGATCTGACTAGCAATCCAAAAATGAGTAAGCAATGACATGGTGTGATGGGGTGTTCACCCCACACAGGACTGGAAGGGGTTACGGTGGCCAGGTGGGCCAATTAATTCCACAGACTGCACCTGGAGGAGATGCTCAGAAGTAGGGATTGATTAATCAGAAACGAGGCTCAGCTGAACAGGAACAGGAGGGGCCTATATAAAGCCAGCTGGCAACAGAAGTAGGCTGCATGGAAGTAGGCTGCAGTCACTTCCTGGGAGGAGGGAGGTTTGTTCAGGGCTATCAAGGGTGGTCCATGGTTACTCCCAGAGAGGAGGAAGTTGGAAGGCTGGCCACAGAGGTGAGAAGCCATGAAAGTAAGAGAAGAGCAGCAAGGAATGGGAGTACAGATCTTGACTGATGATTAGAGGGCCCTGAGCTGGAACCCAGGGTAGAGGTTGGGCCTGGGTTCCCCTACCAGCCACTGGGGACATAGCACAGACCAGGTAGAGGTCGGTGAGCTACTTGGGACAAATTTGTTCTGGAAAGACTTTGTTACCTCCCTAGAAGGGAAACTGTTTAGTGACCTGGCCAGAAGGCTAACTCACAGAGAAGAGGCTGAGATTCTTGGAGCTAGACGCAGCCTCAAGATGAGAGGATGATGAGGAGACACTGCCAGAAGAGGGTGCAATACACGGCCAGAGCTAATCCCCAGGATGGTCAGGAGAAGGCACCACTAGCTGTGGGTGAATCCTGGGGCACATAGAAATATCTAAGAGAAACCAAGGAAAGGAGTGAGCCCTATATGGGCATGACTTCCCTAAGGATCCAGTGAGCAGGGGCTATACCTGCAGAAAAAAGAAGTGTGTCAAACTTATAATGCTGGGAGCAAGAACATAAAGGAGGACTGCAAGGCAAACTTACATAGCCCCTCAGCTGATATATTATCTGTTCAATCCAAGAGGTTACAGCATGATAACTATGCAGTGTGACAATTTTCCATATGTATAGGATTCCTGTCTACAGATTTCTATATAAAAATCTAGCTATCATGTTCCTCTGTCTGTTAACATGACCAACCACCCTTCTGCAACAGAAAAATGTCATTCAGAGTAGCAGAAATCCTTACTGAGAACAGGGCTAGTACAGTGATGGAACAGATGATCCAATAGGTCCCTAGCATATGTAAATTCAATTATTTTGTCTAGGCAGGGTCAGAATGGGGTGAGGGGAACTGCTGGTACTCTTCAGAGCTCTGCCCACAAAATATGTCCCACCCATGTGAGTTACCAGAATGAGATACTGCTCACAATAGATTATAGAGATATTCAAAATGTGGTTGTGTGTACTCTGATCTCCACTGGGTTTTTTGAGCTCTGCTCCTTTTTGATTGGAGAAAAGTAAAGTGGGGGTTTCTCTCACATCACCCACTTGTGGCACAAAAGTTATATGTCACTCATAGTAAATTGCACAGATCTGTGATCCTCCCTCTACTTTCTTATGAGGATGAAATACACTTAAATCATCATCAGTCAGCTGAGATGAAGGGGGAAGTTAACTATTATTCCAGGCTCTCTGCGGATTCTTTTCTGCTTTAGAGCACTTGGTTCACATTTTTGAGGTTTTCTTTATGACGAAAGCAGCTAGATACTTCCTTTAAAAAATATGAAAACATATTCTGGACAACAAGATAATAGCTTCAGAGGTACTGGTGCCATGTATGGATATGTACTAGCTGTTTCCAAGCCCAGTATCTATGGTCAATAGTATTTCAGAGCTCTGAGATCATCAGACAAATATCACTTCTTTTCTAAGGTCTTGTCTTCACTAGGAAAAGATGTTGTCTTACCTCAGGTTAGCCAACGGGTAGTAAACAACACAAAATAAAATTCTAATAAAGATATGGCAGTTTTAGTTTAAATATGTGTTAAGAAGTCGAGGTAAACACTAGGATCCCTCCAATTCTTTACCTTTACCTGATATCGTGCGAATGCTACAAACTGCCTTGTCTTCACTAGCATTTCATTTCATGCTAGTTACCACCAGGGCTGGCTCTGGCTTTTTTGCCACCCCAAGCAAAAAAAAAAAAGAGAGAGGGGAAGGGGGCCCACCAGAGCAGCAAAGCAGGGGAAAAAAAAAACGGCACATCCAGAGTGGCAAAGTGGGGAGGGGAACACGGCATGGCCGGCAAAGCAGGGAAAAAACAAAACAAAACACCCTAAAGGGCGGCTGGAGCCAGGGTGCAGGGGGACTCCTTGTGCTGCAGAGCACGCGCCCAGTCTAGTGGGGGGGAGGGGGAGAAGGGGGGCAGCCAGCGCATCAGCGGGGCGCTCACCACACAGTCCCGACCGCCGCACCACATGCTGGGAAGGCTCTACTCCACTCCGGTCGGCAGGGAGGGAAGGACGCAGGCTGTCCTGCCGAGTTTGCTGCAGGACTCTCCCCTCCTCCGTACTGCCACCACCTACAGGGTGGCCAGAGCAACAAACAAACAAACAAAAAAAGAAGGGGCTGTGCCGCCCTAGGATTGGGCAGAATGCCGCCTCGTAGAATCTGCTGCCCCAAGCACGAGCTTGCTCAGCTGGTGCCTGGAGCCGGTTCTGGTTACCACGTGTTTGCTAACATGAGGTAAGAACACACTTTTTTTCTTTCCTCTTGGTAAGAATTCGGGAAAGATTAGACAAATGACCTGGTTAGTAAGGATACGAAGCTCACTGGGACAAAGGCAGGGATCATTAATTTCACCTTAACTTCGTGATGGAAAAGATTAGGAGAATAAGGCTACATGGTGTCTGACTTTTCTGACTGCAGAAATTAGTATCAAAAAAGAACTTCCAGAATGCAAAACAACGACGAAACAATGAAGAGGGGTTGAAAGGAGGTTCACAGAATTAAATTTAGACTCCAATGGGTGCTGTATTTTGATACTGCTCAGAGGATTTCTACCTAACTGCTCCTAGACTGCAGCAGGACTGGGTAGGGAAACCAGAGTTTCCCTTTACGGCACGTCTGCACTACAAAGTGAAGGCGAGATTACAGCACGGTTAGGTATACCCACACTAACTTTAATCTATCTAGTGCAGGTAACAACAGAAGTGAAGATGTGGTGGCACTTCAGCATGGGTTAACAACAGAATACACTCCCAGGACCTCAGCAGGCTTGTATTCAGATTGCTAGCCTGCATTTAAATCTGTGCAGCCACATCTTCACAATTATTGTTACCTATGCTAGCTAGATTAAAGCTGGTGCAAATATGCCTACCCACACTATATTCCCACCTTCAATTGCTGTGTAGACAGACCCTTAGAGTCACACTGCATGAGACCTGACAGACCTGAACTAGTTTAAGGCTTCCAATTCCATTTCTCAGATATTTACATTGGGGAAGGAAAAGGATGTAGATGGGATGGAGATAAGATGAGAGTCGAGGTAGAGAGAGAGATATCTTAAAGGGGGGGAAGATAGTTTTAAGCTGCACACCCTGTTCCCCCTCAGCCCAAATGCCTGTTCATCAGCAGTTATTAGTCTAACAACCAATGTCAAGTCTTGCTTTCTACTGAAAAGCTAAATTAGGTACCCACATTTAATTCCCAGTTGAAACAGTGTTCAGAGTTGTTGCTGGAGCACAAACTGCTGCTCAATGGGCCATTCAGGCTCATGGGAAACATGAGGTGGGATATGTGAGGTTTCTAAGTTCAGAGAACCTAAAAGTGCATAGGGAATTAAATTAATGTGACAATATATTTAAAATATTAAAGAAAATCTTCTTTAGAACTTGTCCTCACTTTTCTCTTATCCTTTTACTAGGAATGACTAATGGAAGGTTGCATACATTCCACAAAATTGCTTTTTTGAAAGACTGAAAAATGTAAATGAATAATCCAGACTCTAGGAAAAATATAGCACTCCAAGGTGTGCATTAGTGCACTACTGGTGCATTTTTCAATTGGTGGGACACACTCAAAGCGTGTCTGAGTAGTTTAGCAATACACACCCTGGATGGCATATTACAATAATAATACATAGCACTGAGTATTTTTGTACATTCAAAGCACTTTAAAGACACCCTCTAAGTAATGATCACAACACACCAAAATGGGTAGGTAAATATTCATTTCAGTTTAAGGGCCTCATTTCTGAAATCAGTCTGATAAAAAAGTATACAGTATTCTCCAGATACCCAAGTGAAGTTACTCATTATTTTTACCCCTAACTTCTGAAATAAATGCCTTCCTTCCAAAAATAAGGTTAAAATTGGCAGATAAAAGAAATTTTCAGGAAGAAGCAGACTTGTAAATTCAATTGCTTCTATGACAGAAAACAGAAAGGATTATGAGACTCCAGTTCTACTAGAGTTAAGGAGCTCTAGTGCATTTGAGGGGAACGAGGGTGAGAAAGCAGGAGATAGGATAGTGATATGAGAAGTGACAGGAGAATTTCTTGTATATGTTTTCCGCATATTTCCAAAGATTGGCAGGTGGGAGGGAAATTCCATTGTTATACTACAAACTCTGGTGGTCTGAATAAAATTTAACTCAGACCAGACCCAGCCCTGGTATTGGTTTGCAAGACCAATATCAAATTGATGAAGATTTGCAGACCCAAAACCAATCTCTCATAATGTATCTACCATTGGGAAATTACATAATACTAAGCCTATAGGTCAGGACTTGTCAGGGTCAGCAGAAAGTTTCCTCAATATTCTGTAAGTACCTAGATAAAAATGGAGCACCAGGAAAGGTAGGCTTGCTAGCAATAAAGATGTGCCTGAAACTCAGCAGTTGATTCAATGTTAAAAAAAAAATAGACTGGATGCTTTCCACCTCTCCAACTGGTGCTAAGATCCAAACCTAACATCAAGACAGTGCTAATATTACACAAGCTTGCTGCACTGCACCAAACTCACAGAACATACTGCACTACTTAAAACAGTACCACACTCCCTTCACAAGCAGACTGACACAAAAAGGCCTCCTAAGTGATTTCTAACATCTAGTTACTCATCCTTTGGAGAAATGCACTTGTTTAATCAGCTTAAAAGGGTAGGATATATTACTGTGTTAGCCAATAATTGATATGTGCAGTGTAATACAATGGCATGTAAAACAAACAACCAAAATCGTTGTGGGGTTTTCCTCCCATAGAAGCTGCTATGGCTAAATTCTATGAGAAAAAAAGTTTACTTCCCTACCTCATTCACTCTGGGCCCACACATACTTTCTATTGATAAGTAGGCTCATGGAGTGTTACAGTTAAACACACGATCAGTGGAGCAATAAATAGGATAAATGCCATATTAACTTCAGGAACAGAATAAGCACTGAATTATTTATTGTATATCTATGAACTGCTGTACAGTAATGAGAATTTAAATATGCTTAATCCTAGATTAGAGCACTAGTTCTAGAAAAGGGCAAAAACTTTTCCCAGTGTAATCATAATTTTTTTGCTTCTCCCATAAAACTAACATTTATCAGTCAATCCTACAGTAGGTCTAACTTTCAAGTCTTACTCAAGTATCTTATGCCCAGTGGGACTATATATTGGCTGAAAATACAGAAAAATCAAACAGGTATAAACATGTGTCGCACATATACCTTTCACAGTTGTCCAGGTAGTGTCTTTGGATTATTCCCATCTAGCTCTTGTGGTGCCAATTTGCCTGTATATTTGGACTTCATTCGCATCATCTTTAACCTGAGGGCAGTACAACTTCAGCCCAATATTTGAATCTGATAGTGGCCTACAGCCCAAGATGCACACTTAGCTATGTTACTAGAAGCATCTCTGCTCAGACTATCCAATGTAAGGAAGGTCACTCACAAACCTTTAATACAATTTTTTTTAATGCCAGTTTCACTTTCTTTAATAATTACTGTAGATCTGTCCGGGACCTGCAGATTGTCTCAGGAAGGGCAGTGCGGACCATGCAGATCTGCTGGAAGAAATGCTACTTCCACAGACTACCATGTCCTTCATTTTAAGATTTAAAACCAATGCCAGATGCCAGGCCAGATCGTTTCCCCTTAGGTGCACTGAGGTAAGTGCCAGGGTCTGATAATTTTGTGCTATAAATTGGATAAGAGGCATGACCTAACTATAGCACATGTACATTTCCTGTGCCAGAAGTACCTCCAGTCATATTCCGAACTGTGTCCCATATGGCCTACTTCTGTTCTCATTACAACATGAAAACATTGCTTGGAATCCAGACATCATCTCCAGAGAATGGTCTGATGGTTTAAGCTGTTCTGTGACTTCCACCAAATTGTCATCTTCTCAATCACCTGCATGAAAGCTGACATGTTTACATCTGAATGGGACATAAAATGAAGTTACCTAATTAGTCCTAAATAGGTGATTTTTTTTTAAAGTCAAATAATATTTGTCAGTGATTTCCCATGGCCATAAAAATAATAAGGACAATAATACCTTGGTTTCTGTTCTAATTTGAATGTCACACGACCATTACAAATACCTTCTAATATAGTAAAAACACTGGCAGTACTCCATAGACTCTTCTATAGCAGTGAACTTGCACTGCCAAAAGCCCTTTCAGCTATTAGGGAATGGGAAGAATGTTGGAGAGCTGAATGCTGAGGACAACAATGAAATAGAACAGTGTAGATGACAAGACTAAATTAAAAGGGAGGGTATTGAGCTGAAAGGGAAGATAAAAGCTGGAGAAGGGGAGATAGAATGAGAAAAAGAGAGCTATGATAGCGTCACACTACAGCGGTAGCATGGAACTTGTAGGCCATAAAGTCATCATTCATTTAGGAGAAGGGCAGAATAACCAAAAATCCATTATGTATCCCGAGACAGGGTATTTTTAAATTGAAAAGCACATAGCTTACACAAGTTCCAGTCACATCATTCAGTTAGATAATTATAATCCCTGCCAAAGACCCGGTTTTACTAGAAAATGCTAGCTTGAGATGAGCTCTTGGCCTGCAATAGCTGTGGGCTTAAGTGGCTACACTGACATGGTCAGAGTCCTGCTGCACTCCACAGATCCCTGACTGCATAACAGCTCCCTTGGGGAATGCTGTAGCTCAGGGTGGGCAAACCTTTTGGCCTGAGGGTCACATCTGGGTATGGAAATTGTATGGCGGGCCATGAATGCCCATGGGGGAGGGGGACTCTATGAGGTGTAGCATGCGGGGCTCTATAAGGGATGTTACCAAGGTGATGGGAGTGGGGACTCATGGGGTGTTGCACGGCATGGGGGGTCTCTACAGGGTCAGTACCAGGGACTCCTAGGGGCCCTATCAGCAATGAACCAAGGCAGCTGTACCAGGCATCGCCACGGGTGGGGGCAGCTGAGCTGGGACAGGTGCAGCCCATGGGTGATTTTGAGGATCTCAAAGGTGGGGCTGTAGGGAACTGGGAGGGGACTAGCCATGTTGTCACATAGCCGGGGGCTGCCACGTAGGGGCAGGGTTCTATCCTGGAAACAGCGCAGTGATGTCATGCCTGCACAGAGTGGCTCTGTGTGCCGGAAGGTGGTGATCATCAAGAGAATTGAGAATCAGTGCCTGGGCAGTGCCAGTCGGGCAGAGCAGGGCAAGTCCTTGACCCCAGTCCCTGGCAGGAGCGCCGGGTGTGCAGAGTGGGGCAAGCTCCCCACTCTGCTTCCCGGTGGGAGAACTGGGTGGATGGAGCAGGGCAAGACCCCGACCCTGCTCCCCAGTGGGAGCTGGACAACTGGATAAAAACGTCTGGCAGGCCAGAAGCAGGCCATAGTTTGCCCACCCCTGCTATAGTTGCATGATATTCAGCAGCCTTGAAGCTACTCTACATTAGTCCCTGAGACTAAACCAGTCCCCTGAAACCTGAGGATCAGGGAATCACAGCTACCTTTATGGTCCTAGAAGCAGCATCAGGCACTAAACAGCTGGTGCCAACCTCTCTCATATATGGTAACTGAAATAAAACAAATTATACTTTTTTAAAATACAAAAAATTGCAAGAAAGAGAGATGTACTTTCCCATCACTATCATCACCACTATTTTTTATCATTTGGCTCCCAGTCTGCTTCCACTGCCAGTTTATAGCCTTGATCCAAATCTTCAAAGTAATAAATGGATCAGGTCCCAGCTACTTGACACTGCATCACCATCTATTAACCACTAGACAGTTGCACACCTCTGCAGACCATGAAGAGAAGAAAAAAGCACAGCAGAGACAGAGGCAATGCATTCTGAGTTGTGAGGATCTAGTTGTAGAATGAATTTCCAGTGGAGATTAGCTGAATCCAGACTCGAACCACCTTTAGGAAACACGGCAAAACCTTTCTGTTTGATAGATTTTCCACATAACAAGAACAACATTTACACCATCCACTTCTTTCCTGCTTGCCCTCAGAAAACAAAACACTCCTACAGAGCTTTATACAACTTGAAAAGGCAAAACTGAGAGGTACTCTGATGTCCTCCACGCACTCTAATGTATATGGAAGGCACTCATTCTGCAGTGAAGGGCAGCAGTATTACATCCTAGATAGCATATAGTAGCACCCAGGTACCCCAGTCAGGGATAAAGGCCCTACAATGTGAGATGCTGTACAAACGTAGTAAAAAAGACAATCCCTGCCCTAAAGGGTTTACTTTCTAGGTTAATGACAAGATACAACCGGTAGATAAAATAAATGCACCAGAAATTTCCAGGGTTTCTATTATTAGTTATGGGTAAAGCTCAAAAGGAAATAGCAGAAAAATACTAGCCTTGAACACTGAGTCAACAGTTAGGGAACCAAGACAGTATTGCCTAAAAGGTGCTGTGACAAAGCCAGCTACCTTCAGTGCAAGTATGGTTTGAGTCTAAATACAGGAGGTGTCTGAGGCCTAGTTACCAGGCAAAGGAAACTATGAATATGTTATGTGTTGAGCAGTTTCCAGCATCAGTGAAGCCTTTAATTTCTTCTACTGTAAATATGCAGTCAAGGGACTTACTGTCCCAGTCATGCTCCTATAATGTTCTTGGTATTATCATCACAAATCTCTGTGACGTGATCACACAAAGCATCCAAATGACTGGCCATTTATAACACTGTTATGGCCTCATCGCTTCAATAAAGATGCCAAAACAAGTCTGGCTTTTTAGTTTTCCATAGCATGGGACAGCCAGCCTGTGGGCACTGCAAATAAAGGTACAATAACACAAAGTAAATCTAGAAAAAAGATGGTTGGTTATCCAAGAAGAGAGATCTGAAATTGAAAAAGAAAAGATCTTTTGTAGTTTTCCATCATTTTTTAAATGAAGATAAAAATCTTCTAAACTGTAGTAAACTTTTTGCATTTTTAAAAACAACTTTGAGTCACCAAAATGATATTGCAACATCTTCTACAATCCCAAGACAAGTAACTAGAATGCAGACTATATGAAAGAGTTACACCCCCTGCTGGAACAACTTAAACCGAATTCACTACAATTTTCACAGCAAGACAATTCTCATAAGTCAACAGGAAGCTGTCAGAATTTTTCCAGGCTGGTCATTTTAACTTTTTGCTCATTATAAAATGGTCACTGAGGTCAGCAAGATTCAATCTTCTTGGAAGGACAATGAACACTAACTGGATAGGTACAGCCAATTGTTCACCTTAACTGCTACTCACAGGTGTCCTGCCTGAAAAGGCCATTCATCAGCCAGCACGGCTGCTCTATTGTGGAGTCAAAAAATATACCAAACTATTTTTGTCCACTGTAAATTAGCATCATGAAATGTTCCATCAAGGTTAATGGCTTCATTTTCCAAGGTGCCAAAGCAAACCAGGCATAAGAGTTAGATCTCCTTTTATCTTCAGGGAACTGGAATCTCCTCCACTAAAAAGGAGACAGTTCAATAGCAACTTTTTTTTGCATTCCAGTGTAATCACCCTTTTTGTCAGAAGTGTAAAGTAATAAAGTTGCAATAAATAACATGTTTATTTTAATGCACCAGTTTATGCCTACTGTGTATGATCCATACAGCTAAAAGTGTGTTATTGTGTTATCATAAAAGCTTGAGACAGCTTCCTACTAATAAAAGTAAACTTATCCTGGACCAAGAATCTCCCAAAGAACTGGATTTTATTAGTCAAGGTAACAGTTATTACTAAGTTAACAAGAAACACACACTAGTTATTACACTCAACTACTATATTCAATTGTCAAATATTAAAGGGGAAAAAACGTCAAAACATCCAAATGGTCTCTCAAAGTTCTTTTAATGGTAAATTGCTCTAAAAACCAAGCAAAACATTGCTTATGGCCCTCACTCCCAACCCCTTTCTCCTACCCTTCCTTTTATAGACTTCATCATCCTGCTCTCTTGCTTCTTCTACAGGTCAGAAAAGCTCGAGTATAAAATAGCTACAACATATTTTGGTGTACACTAGACTGAACTCACAGCTGTGGCAAGCTCACATGCAGCTGAGAAGAGGAGAGAGGAATATGGATCTAAGCATAACTTTCAGCCTCCCGTGATCCCAGGGCTTCTGAGAACCATTTCAGCTTTAAAATTCATAGGAACCACTGGGCTGGCTGACAGTCATCTGGAGTGCCATGCACATTGGCCCTGCCTCACCCCTTCCTACCCTGACATGCTCTCTCTGCAGAGGAGATGGAGAGAAAAAAGTGGACATAGCAGCTTTATCCCTCTCCCACCCCCACGATTCCCCTACATTCTGGGAATCCTTGGTAGCCTTTAGAGATTCTCTCAGCATAACCAATCTAGCTATAAATTCCTGAGTGATTCAGGAGACAAGAGTGCTGCTGGACTGTAGAATGGGTATAGTAAGGAGAGAGGAAGGAGGGAAATGAATTGAAGATTACAATTATTTTGTTTTAAAGAAAGCTCTTCCAGAAGTTCCACAGCTCCGATGCACTCAGTCCTTCTCTTATGTATATTTTAGAGATTGTTTTTTTTTTTGCTTCATGGGGAAGGAGAAGCCAAGGCAGCACTTCTGCTGGAAAAGAGCTTGAAAATTCTGGGCACAGGAGCCAATAAGAGCAGAGTGATTTATAGAGCCAGAAGAGAGAGAGCTGCATGTTCCTCCATTGTGATTAATGAAAATTAACCACACAAATCCTTGTAATTCACTAGACTAATCATGGCTTTTAGCGAATCAGAATTCAAGGATTTGCATTCTGTACTGTTACTGAAAAATAACTAGAGCTGGTTGAATAATAAAAATGTTAAAGAATCTTTCTGTGTGAATGAAATTGATGAGGTTTGTGCCAATGTTACTGGCTCTAGACAACTGGATGGCTGCCAGGTATTCCAGATGATGTTTCACGAATCCCCAAAATGTCCTGCATTTTAGTATTAAAATAATTTAACACAAAATCTGTATCCAGTGTGTTCGATACTATTATTATTGTCATTCTCCTTTTTAAAAGAGTTTCAGTCATCCTATCAAAGAACATAAAAAACAACAAGATTTAGGTGACCAGTCACACTCAAACATTGCTCTGCATGGGCACCAGGTTCCCCCTGCCAGGAGCACTTTGCAGGATTAGAACCTAAAAAAACCATATTTGCATAAACTCTTTCGCAAATACACAAACAGTGAAGATATTTACAAAAATCAGGATCTGCATGTAAACACTTAGCAAACAGAAAAAAGAGAGATTTGCATTCAGTATTATTCATGATTAATTCAATCAACCCTATAATAACCATACAGTAACTATGTAAATCAGAAACTCAAACCAATCAGAGTGTGGGAAATTACACAACTGGGAAAAAGAACTACAGTTATACTATCAATAATAGTACAGAATTACTACATTCTAATTGACTGTGTCTATTCCATTTCAGTAGAATATGCTATAATTTATATCAGAGACAGTTAAAAGATGTTTTTGAATATTTACCTCCCACTATGTAGCAAGCAGGTAAAGGCAACAGGGAAGTTAACAATAGACACAATACATATTGAATTTATTTCTTATTTTTCTGCATTTCATTTGTTCTCTTTTCTTTCTCCTTCAGCTTGTTTTTTTTAAAAGTCCCTTGAAATGGAACCTTTAGATAAATTGCAACAAGTCCAACCTGCAAATGTTTTTCTTTCCCTCTGCATTGGAACACTGGAGTTAAGAGTGTGATCAATATGCCCTCTTCAAACACAACAGAATGAAAAACAGATAACCCCAGTGTGTATGGTGTGCAGAGGGTGAGAGGGCTAGTTTCAACTGCTTCAGCTATTAATCTGAGGTCTTATCTGCAGCAATGAAGAGTTGTTCCAATTACAGCCGAACAGTGATCGGCAACCAGGTTAGCAACCAGGTTAGCCCCTAGTGTAGACAAGCAGAACCCCCATTTGTGCTGGCGGAGCTCAGTTTCATTTCAAACTTAGTAAATCCTACTGAAGCATATACTGGCTTTGCCTGTATATGCTAGAGATTGTATTGCTGTATCTAAAAGCTAATCACCAGTGGCTGTAACTGGAGCAAAACTCCAGTGTAGACATGGCCTAAGGATTATTATTACTACATCTGAAATAATACCAATATAAGAAAGAGGTAAAATTTTCAAAGGTGTATATGTGAGTGAGATGCCTAAGTCTCATTTTCAATTGTTACTTAGATGGTTAGGAACATATTTTAAAGGTATGTAAGTGCCTATTGATGCAGATACATGCTTTTGAAAATCCCAAAGGTGCACCTAGGTGTCTAACTCCCATTGATTTCAAAGGAATCATTGACAAGACCCAGTATCTACACTAACCACTCATTCTATGGCAACTGCCCAAGAGGAACATGCCAACATTGAGAACATTAGCTGCACTATTTTGCTGGAGTTTTTTGTATATTTCTGACAGGAGTGGAAAAATCTGGATCCCACAGTCTCTCTCCCCTCACCATGACCTGAATTTCTGTGCTGATAATTTCTTAGGTTCTCTTCTATGATAAGCGGCAGGTGGTAATGTACTTTATCTCAATAACACCTGAAACTTAAGATTTGTTTACATCTTGGTATGGATTTCATACAAGAAATACCAAGCATATCAGCAAAATATCCAGTCAGAGATCTCCCTTCCGGTAGCTGAATTAACTAGGGCTGTGTTATGATAGGATGGAAATTTGACCTTTATCTTGTTTCATTATTTATAGTCACACATTTGAAGTACATCAAAAGAGTTCTTTGGTTGTAGCTAGCTCTTCATTTATAGATGCAATTTAATGCAAAATGGAAACTAGGAAGCATGAGAAACTGTCATTTGTGTCTTCTTTTGAAATGAACTATATTTTATGAGTCAAAAATCTGTTAGCTTCCTCTGCTCTATTAGTTTTAGGAGCGCCTACCATAAGTTCATATTGTAAATCGGGATAAGATAAATCCTGATTTTTCCAATCAGTTTATAATACATATTTTGCATGTGTGTCCATGCACCATATGTTGGTTTTGTATACAAATCCTGCACCAATGAACCAGACTGCTGTAGGGATAGGCAGGACAGGGGAACCTCTTGCCTTCCTCTGAGTCTTCGAAATGATAGAAAAGCTTAGCACTTCCAAGCATGATGCAAAAGCAGATGCTATTATAGGGAATCCTTTATGTATTGTTACATGAATTCTCAAGTATATTCTAACAACCTAATTCCACTCATTGGGCAAGTTGAATAAGACTCCTCAAGCCCTATGGGTGGGCGTTTGCATAATTGTCATAAGTGTGCTCCGGTAGGTTTATATGGGGCGGGGAAGGTGGAGGAAAGTGAAACTGTCTACAATGCAGGAGTGGATTTACCTTTAAAAACACCATGTGGTGGCACGGGCCCCCCAACAACAGGGGGCCCCCAAAGTGCAGCACCAGAGCAGGGCTCAGGCAGGCAGACTGCCTGCATGCCCTGGCCAGTGGCCCCGTGCCACTCCCAGAAGCACCCTGCTGCTGGCATGTCTCTGTAGGCCCCTGGTGGGGGTGAGGCATCTCCACACACTGCCCCCGCCCAGGGAAGTGCACGGGGACCTGCTGCCCCCTCCCTCTCAAGGTGTGCGCAGAGACGTGCCAGCAGCAGGGCTAAGACAGCTCTCTGCCTGCTCTGCCTCCCCCTCCACTCCCCGGCACTGCTGCTGGAAGCGGATGGCATGTCCCTGTGGCCCCTGGGGGTGGATGTCTCCGCACATTGCCCCTGCCCCAAGTGCCAACTCCGCAGCTCCAAATTGGCCAGGAACTGCAGCACTACCTCCCTGCTCCCCTCCTGCACCCCAGCCCCCTGCCCCTCCCAGAGCCCACACCCAAACTTCCTCCCAGAGCGCGCACCCCTCACCCCCCACACACCCTAACCCCCTGTCCCAGCCCAGAGCCCGGACCCAAACTTCCTCCCAGAGCCCACACCCCTCATCCCTTTCAACAGCCCAACACCCTGCTCCAGCCCAGAGCCCCATACCCCTCACCTCCTCCCCCATCTCAACCCCCTGCCCCAGCCCAGAGCCCACACCCTGCACCCAAACTTCCTGCCAGAGCCCACACCCCTCAGGCCCCGCTTCACCCCAAGCCCCTGCCCCAATCAAGGTACTTCACTTTATTTTCATTTAGTTCCTATTACTTATAATATAGGAGGAGGATGAATTAAAAAAAGGGAAAAAAAAGCAGAGGGGAAGATAAGAGAGAATGTTCTTTTTCTTGGCTGGATCCTGAGGGTGGGGGTGAAAATGAAGCTGTGCACAGGACCCCACTAACTCTAAATCTGCAACTGCTACAATGGTCTCTTTGGCACACTTTCCCCCTCTTTCTACTTGATAATGAAGCATTTCCCAACACTTCTTAAACTCGTAACAATCTCAGTAGAGAAGCAAAATTGTATGCCTGAAGACTTTCCATTTTATAATATACATTTTATTAGCATTGAAAAATGTGGTCTCTAGTCCTTTCCCAAAGTGATTTCTCTCAGACAAAATGAGAAGATGCTCCAGTGTCATTTTAAAAATTATTGCTGATATTACAGCAGCACTCAACACATTCTCAGGGGACAAAGAAATACTGTGGAAAGTTGTCATGTGTCAGCTGAAGACTTTTTACAACGCATTAGTCATTAGTCCCAAGACTACCTGAAATTCTGAACCTTCATTGGAACACATCTCTAGCAATCCATTCCATGTCACTAGAGGCCACAGAGTGGATGACAAACTTGGACATCAATCTTTAATGTTGCCTTTTAAGGAACTGTAAGAGGGAAGAAGATAACACTGACGTAAGTGTAGGGACCTATTACCATGCCCTTCACTTGCAGTTGGGTACCATGATTTGTTTGGAAGGCTTGTAGTCACAGTTTAATAAAAAGTTTTATATAAAATTTTAAAAGGTACATTGTTCAATATACAATTAAATGAAGGGTCACATTTCACATAAGATTCAACAACAATAGCATTGGGGGAGGAGAAAAAGAAAAGAAAAGCATTTAGAACCATTAAAACCTCAAGAAAACCTTATATTAGGACAATAAAATACAAGATATAGAAATATTTTCTTTAAATATATGGCTAACTGGATATATAATTCCAGAATTTACCATTGATAACACTGCAAAAATAAAGAAATTGTCTAACAGTATCTAATTCTGAGATCTTTAAAAATGTATGCAAACACACATTGCTAATTTCTAGCCAGACATGCCATTTGATACAAATATTCATAGATTTCACAGTTAGAAGGGACCATTGTGGTCATCTAGTCTGATCTTCTGAATAAATCAGGTCATAGAACTTCCCGTTTACGCATCCATATTTGCCCAGTCCTGCCTTGTGATGCACATGCTTGGACCCCTGTGCCTCCATAGGGCTCTGTATGTGCACAGAGGTCCTCTGCATGGGACCACTGCACAACTGGGGACACTGTTAGTATTTTCAATAGATTCAGACTAGTAAAATTGAAGTATGGTGAGCTGAACAATAACTTCTGTACCTGACTCACTATTTTCTTCAAAAGTCGCTTTACTAGACAGAAAAGACTTAGCTCTGTCAAAATTCAAGAAAAAAATTGTTCTTCTTGTCTTTACTATGGTGAAGTTTGGAAGAGAACAAAAAGTGAGGACTTAAAACCTAAGGATAGAAATTCTGCTCATGAGAGCATAAAATGTCACTCTCTGAGCTTGTGTGGGCTTGTTGATCTATCAGCAAATAAACTAACCTTTTTGTTTACCAAAATATTTTAAAAGATTTTTTTTTGCTTTTGCAACAAATAGATTGCTCACACAAAAAGAGAAGTCATGCACATGCTGGGCCTTGCTGAATGCAGTTGCAATACGCTCGTTAGGAGAATAAAACAGGTTAGCAACTATTTGAAGGGTGGATTTGAGTCCCAGAAGAGTACCACTGTCTTGGTGAGTCATGGATGGAAGTGCAGCTGCTAATATAGATGGGCCATGGACCCACTGATGGCAGTAATGAGGTATTGTGGCACTTTAAGGACAGTAGGGGACTTCTCAGAGGCCAGGTTACCTCACTGCAGGAGTTCTGGGGCAGACAGAAACCCAGGGAATGACAAAGGCAGACAGGAAACTGTCCCAGGGTAACAGTGGTGTCTGAAAACCACAAGCTATTGTTGCTTTTAGAGTACAAGAGTATTCTAATTTAGGACAAAGGAGGGCTCTCCTCTCTCAACCAACCCGGAAAAATTCTGGAGAGGGGAAAGGTAGCATATAATCTGCCTCTTGCTTCTTAACACCAGAAGATACCGGTAAGAAGAGGAGTGCTGGTTATCATCTCCCAAGCTAAGGAGAATGAGACTGAATTGTTTTGACTCTGCTGCCAAACTGCGGAGGATGAGTATTGGGAAAATTGCACGGAAATAGAGATGATTGGGGAGACAATGATGTTCTTCTGTGAAGGGTTTTGTTTCAAGCTTTGTTTATTTAAGATGCTTTGCAGTCAGTCTGGACAGAGCTGGGTGGAAACAACTTCAAGGGCCAGCTGAGAGCAGCTGCCTCAGGGTCTCAGCATGATACAGTGGCTTTGATGATGAGAATTGATGTCTTCTGTAAAGCTGTCAGGAGCTGATGGCTCTTCTCCACTGAGGACAAAGTACTATAGCCTCTCACTCTCCCTTGGCTCAGTAGCAGTTGTCCTGTGAAGCAGATGTATGGTGGCCATTGGGCTATAAATCCTACACAGACACTCCCTCACATCTCTTCTTTTTAGATATAAAACGGGTTACATTTACAGTAAATAATTTACAAACTATTCAGCTAATTCAAATTACGTAGCTTTCAGTATGGAGAGACTACTGATCTGGCTTCTGTGATGATAAAATTACCCTTCCTTCAAGCCAATGAAATCAAATTAAACACAGACCCGATCAGATTAGTGAATGGATGTCTGTTTCTTAAAGTACTCTATCTGTTCTTTTTTGCAACATAAACAATGTAGTCAGTGAAAGTAGCTGGCTCCATCAAATGTTGCCTTTGTAACTGTGATCCAGACAGCTTACTGTAGTTACAGCCAGACGCTTCAAATGTAGAATTGTGTTTCCAATCTAAGATTAACTCACTACAACAATACATTCTGTAATCTTCACTTCTGAACGATGCAGAGCTGGGGCAAAGGGGTAGGAGTGGGGAGGAGGGGTGCCAGTAATCTGTCAAACAGAAATGGATATTTAAGTGCTATAATGAAATAAGTCTTGTCCTATTTGGTTATTATAATTGCAATGATCTGAATTGCAACAGGCAAAAGGCAATATGCAGCAGCTCATACAGAACTCTTCTATGGCAGAGAAACCTGTTCAACTCTTAAATGCTAGGGTAGCCAACACGGTGTTACCATACGTCCGGGTTTTCCCAGACATCCCCTCTTCTTTTGATCCTCTGCTCTCTATCTGGGCCATTTTTTCAAATAAGAGACAATGTCCACGTTTTTTGCGGAACAGACACTGCAACTCAGAAACAGCCCTGACTGGTCTGCTTCCCAATTGGTCCCTCCCCGCATCTGATTGATCCCTTGCAGCTGCCGGGATCCACTCCATCCACCCAGGCCCCAGCCCTGCCGAGGGGGAGAGCCTCGCAGAGAGGTGCTGAATGATGGGCTGTCACGGCGTCCTGTGAGGGTCTCCGCCAGCCACCCTATCACCATGACAGGGAGAGATACTGCCCCCCTACCTCAAGAGTGAGGCTCCAGATACCCTCACAAATGCTCCCCCCAGTACACAAACACACACCCCATGGTGAATAT
This sequence comes from Gopherus evgoodei, assembly GCF_007399415.2. Taxonomy (NCBI): domain Eukaryota; kingdom Metazoa; phylum Chordata; order Testudines; family Testudinidae; genus Gopherus; species Gopherus evgoodei. The sequence continues at coordinate 100,861,173 of NC_044322.1, forward strand.
GCAAGTCTATAATTAGGGGGAGTAAATAAGGCAATGATCTACCCTGCTTGATAAGAGGCAGAGCAATCATGGAACACATAGGGTCTTAGAGGTGTGTATAGAGCAGGGCACTGCCCACTTTTCATATGACAGTAACTAATGCAAAACTGGTACTAGTTCTTCTGACAAATTTCACAAAAATTTGTCAGCTTGTTTTGGGCACTTGCCCACCTAAAATTTCACTTATTTACAGTATTTTAGCGAGCCATGTATTCTAACCAAGAAATGCGCAAAAATACACTTTTGCTAAAATATTATTCTTGTGCAATTCTGAATGGAGGTGGCCATCTTTTAAATGTTTTGACTGTGGATTGATAGACAGGAGAAGAAGAGAGAGGGGAACAAAAACAAGATTTAAAGTAGATATCCATGTTGTGGATACTGTATACACCTAGACAGAACGTGATATCATACACCATCCCATTATGAATTTGTCTTTATTGGTTGCTCTTACAGTTACGGTGGCTCAATAATTAATGATACAAAAATATTTTAGAAATAGTTAGGAGCAACAGGGCCTTTGCTAGCAGTGACCCTCTCTGAAGAGCTTTCATATGCCAGTGGAAAGAACAAGAGCAAATTTTTCAGCAAACAGAAGGAGATCTGCTCAGCCTTATTTATTGATTTTTTTCCTGGGACCTTCTATAAAATAAATCAAATAAAAAAAATACCACCCATCAGGTCACTGGAACATTAGCTCTTTATTATCCACTTACCACTTTTCTACCCTCTTTCTATGTTTCCTGTGCTCCTCCATTTTTCCAGTCTCATTTATATCTACTAACATTGCTAATTAAACATTTCAGACACCCAGTTAAGTAACCCACCAAAAAGCAACATGAACATAAAATCAGTAACGGGACAATTAACCTATTTTGTTAATGTTGGTTGTCTACATGAAATTTCTATCATTCTAGTATGCTAAGAATTCTTGTTTGTAGTCATTATTGCGGCACCTGAATTCATTCATTTCTCAAAACAAAGTATATTAGAAATGTTTTAGAGATGAGTTTTTTAAAATGTTAAACATTATGTTTAGTACCCTTCTCTCTGTAAAGTCAGGTGCCTTATTTATTCTGAGTTCAACTGTACAAGGCTAAGAGGCAACCACAAAAGCTTTTTAAAGTGGCCTAAAATAGCTAATCTGTACATTAAAATATCACAGTGTTAAGGTTCAATGTCTTGGGACTTTTCAGAGCTACATGCAAGTGCATGGAATGTTTTCATTTCTGTCCCTGCAGAGATTTAACCTTGGACCTTAAACCTGTCACTGATCCTGTTTTGAATATTGTTTGTAAACACAGCAGGTTAAATTTCAGAGTGGTAGTCACGTTAGTCTGTATCAGCAAAAATAACGAGGAGTACTTAGTTTCTAGTTAGTCTCTAAGGTGCCACAAGTACTCCTCATTGTTTTTGTTATAGCAGGTCAAGTTATTTGGGGGGGAGAGAAGTGGGTTAAGGAGAATTCAGCATTTTGACAAAAGATAAATAATTTCTGGCAGGCTGACATTTAAGTGCCAGTTAAGTGAATCTACTCAAAGGTTTGGTGAGTCAGTACTTCTAGCAGACATGGATTAGTGGGCAGATGAGATGGTCAAAAGGTCATAAATACAATTCATCACATGCTTCTGACAAATATCACATGGTTATCACATTAACACATGTGGTACATCTACAGATGTTTACTTATCCACTCTCACATAATTATACATAAGTCTGTAATCAGGGTTGCTATTCACTGGGTTACTTAAATGAGGATCTGATGGTTAGTTACAAGTGGTGGTAGAAAGAAATGAGACACAGAGAAAAAATGGAGGAACACAGGAAGAAATTCATCACATGAAAGAAAGAAATAAAAAGGGTAGAAATGAGATAAATATACTGAAGAGGAGAAAGAAATTGGCATACTGATCAATCACAGGATGACTCTGAGCCACTAGTGTGATGCAGCTGTGAAAAAGGCTAATGCAATCCTAGGATGTATCAGGCTAGGTATTTCCAGTAGAAATAGGGAAGTTTCATTACTACTATACAAGGCTTTGGTGTGACCTCATCTGGAATACTATGTCCAGTTCTGGTCTCCCGTGCTTAAGAAAGATGAACTGAAACTGGATCAGGTGTAGAGAAGGGCTTCTAGAATGATCTGAGGAATGGAAAATCTACTTTAACACAAGAGGGGACTTAAGGATCTTGGTTTGTTGAGCCTAACCAAAGGCTGAGGGGAGATATGATTGCTCTCTATAAATACATCAGAGGGATAAACAACAGGGAGAGAGAAGAGTTATTTAAGTTATGGGCCAATGTTAGCACAAGAACAAATCAATATTAGCTGCCCATCAACAAATTTAGGCTGGAAATTACACAAAGGTCTCCAAGTATTAGAGGAGTGAAGTTCTGGAACAGCCTTCCAAAGGCAGCAGTGGAGGCAAAAAAAATCTAACTGGTTTCAAGACTGAGCTTGATAAGTTTGTAGAGGGGATCATATGACGAGACTACCTACAATGGCATGTAGCCGATATGTAACTGCTAGCAGCAAATATCTTCAATGGCCAGAGATAGGACAGTAGCTGGGAGGCCTCTGAGTTACTACACAGAATTTCTCTGGTGTCTGGCTAGTGAGTCTCACCCATATGCTTAGGGTCTAACTGATCACCATATTTGGGGTTGAAAAGGAATTTCCCTACAGGTCAAATTGGCAGAGACCCTGAGGGTTTTTCGCCTTTTTTTGCAGCATGGGGCCAGGTCACTTGCAAGTTTAAAAGGGGAGTAAATGATGGATCCTTTGTAACTTGAAATCTCGAAAACAGTGGTAGGCAACCTGCAGCCCGCGGGCTGCAAGTGGTCCATCGGAGTATCCACTGGCAGGCCGTGAGACAGTTTGTTTACATTGACCATCCGTTCCTGGCCAGTGGGAGCTGCTGCTGCTGCTTCCTGCAGATTGCCCACCACTGCTTTAAATCATTATTTGAGGACTTCAGTAACTCAGCCAGAGGTTATGGGTCCATTGCAGGAATGGGTGGAGGAGGTTCTGTGGCCTGCCATGTGCAGGAGGTCTGAGTAGATGATCATGATGGACCCTTCTGGCCTTAGGAGTCTATATATGTAGTATATACTGCAATCAGAGAAGCCACCAGACCTCTGATGCAAGAACAGAACTGAACTATGCTGTCTCAGGGACTATCCTCTTTCTCAATAATACTGTTATGAGTTGAATGAAGCCTTGTCACTGATGGAGTTAAAACCTTGTTTAATATGTGAATGCACAATTACAACTATCTTAAGTGAAGAAACACTTATGGGGCCAAACCTAAAACATAGCCTATGAGAGTTTGCTCAAAAACCAGTACCACAAAGGCAGAGGGACTTTTTTTTTTGCTGAGTACTGTTATGTGTAAAGTGTGGAGAGAGAGAGAGAGAAAATACCATACAGAACCTGATAACAGACAAGAACAGAGAGAAAGACAGGAAAAAAGCGAGAAAGCCAAGCAATATCTGGTGATCACAGTCTGAACCTGGAAAAAGCTAGAGAAAGAACTTTTGGGTCTAATGTTGACTAAAGAGGCTTGGGACTGCAAGCTAAGAAACCACTCCTTTGTTCTGGTTTCTCCTGTGTTTGGAGAAGCAGGACTTTGTACGTTCTTTGTAAACAAACAAGCTTGCATCAAAAGAGAATACCAGACTACCACCAATTTCTCCTAACTGGAACATTCCCACGACCCCGAACTTTGACTAGTCACTCAGGTCAAAAAGGTGCAACAATATACTATATTATAATGCACTGAGCTAACAGGAAACCTCATACAGGCCCTGCTCAAACCCAGAGGAAGCTAGATAACCATAAGGATAGGGACAGTGGGGTTAAAAAAGAAGAAAAGAGAAGGGGGTTATAACGACTTGAATTGCCATTTTGTTAGTCTGGGTTTTTAAAATGCTTAGAACCTGTAACAAGTAACGAACTGACCAATCAACCACTCACCTCATTTGGAACCAGAAGTATGCAATCAGGCAGCAGCACAGACCAAAAAAAACCAATTACAGTACAGTACTGTGTTAAATGTAAACTACTAAAAAAATAAAGGGAAAGTTTAAAAGAAAGATTTGTCAAGGTAAGGAAACTGTTTCTGTGCTTGTTTAATTTAAATTAAGATGGTTAAAAGCAGCATTTTTCTTCTGCATAGTAAAATTTCAAAGCTGTTAAGTCAATGTTTGGTTATAAACTTTTGAAAACAACCAACATACTGTTTTGTTCAGAGCTACAAATGTCCTCCATTCCCAAGGTGTTCATAACTCTGAGGTTCTACTATAATAATAATAAAATAATAATAATGTTAGGCTTATGAAGTGATATACTACTAATTGACAACACAGATAGGCCAGACCAAATGTGCAGCTTTTGCCCATCTCCAAATAATTATGTAATGCTTATTTGAAATTCTAATAATGGAAACAGAAATCTGTGTAATTGTAACACTCAGAATCTCAAACACTGGAAAAACAAAACAATACAATTTATCTAATTAGCTTAAATAAATCGTTCAAAATGCAGCCTCTCCCTGTGAGAAATGGAGTCACAATAAGTAATGATATGGAATAGCCTCAGTCAATTATGAAGCTAAACCTTGGTCTGTGTCTTAAAACCTCTCTTAAACTCTGCAGCGCTTTGCTGCTAAAAATAAGTTTGTGCCACTGCTAAGCTCTGCTCCTGTGGGCTTTGCCTCAGGGCTCCCTGCTTTCAGCTGTATCCCTTGGCTTCAGCCACCATCCCTTGGCTTCCTTGGGAGCTGTATCCTGGGCACATACCACTCTGCCCTCTGTGACTTCCCCATAGCATAAGGTGTACCATAGGTTTTGGTTTTTTAGTTTAATAAGTCATAGTTTTGTTAAGATTGTAGAGCTTGTAAGTTCACCTGCCTTGTTATAGTTTACTGTTTTGTTGCTCCGTATAGTTGCTTGTTATAGTTTTGCTTAGAATTGTGATATTTGTTGTTTTGCCTAGTCGTTGGTTAAGATAGATAAGGTTTTTGCTGCTTAAATTCGTCTTCCCGCTGTCCCGATCTCTCCCTGAACTTTCCCGTGTCTGTTTTTCCCCCGCTCTAATCTCCCCCTCTGTGTACTTCTCCGTGTCTATTGATAAGGTTTTTGCTACTTAAATTCGTCTTCCCGCTGTCCCGATCTCTCCCTGAACTTTCCCGTGTCTGTTTTGCCCCCGCTCCAATCTCCCCCTCTGCGTGCTTCTCCGTGTCTCCCTGTTATAACCCTTTGCTGCTTTTTCCCCCGCATCTGCACTCTCTCCGAACTTCCCAACTCCTTGCTGCTTTCCCCCCGCCGCGTCTGCATCACCCTCCGAACTTCCCAAACCCCTTGCTGCTTCTCCCCCTGTGAAACTTCCCAAACGCATTGCCGTTTTTTTTCCTTTGTTTTTGGTGTCCGCTTGTTGCTTAAACCTCTCTCTAGCCCTTCTTTACCCTTCTCCGCTGCCCCTCCCCTACCAAAGATCACTATCACGCTGCTCCATTGTCCTTACCCTGCAGGACTTCAGAGTCTCTCGCTGCTTCCAGCCACACTCTCCCCTCAGCAGTTGCCACTAATCATTTATTCCCCTCCCCCTTCCTGTTCCTTGACAGATTATCTGCTATCCTAGCCTCACAAATTAAGTTATTACTTTTCTTTTATACCGTTACATTGCATAAGTTCACTTATATTCACATTTTACTTGTAATTATAACACTCCATTGGTTGCTTCCACTTTTCTGATATACTTTGTATTTGCATTGATACCATTGTGTTACATTGTGTATAAGGCCACTAACCACTTAATACATTCCATCTAAGATTGTTGACCATTTTATATAGAAGCTACTATTTTATTTTGCATTTCTTTTTGATACGCTTATTGACTGTACTGTATCCCATTGTGCTGAACCCCACTTACTGTACCCCACTGTTAAAACTCTCTACACTGTTCAGTAAGAAGAACCCCCCCATCATTGTCTATTGTAAACACCCTATACACCCCATCCCATCGTATTTCATTGTTAAATTCCCACTACCTCCTTTTTCCTTTAATAAATTAATTGGCACCCCACCTGTGTCGTAATTGCTCCCCAAGATCCCATATACCTGCTGGCAGGGACACCCAGATGCGACCAGCATGTCTGGCCCCTAGGCGTAGGGACAATCAGGGAATCTCCATGTGCTGCCTCTGCTTCCAGCGCTGGCTCCGCAGCGACCACTGGCCATGGTTCTCAGCCAGTGGGAGGTGTGGGAGTGGCACCTGAGGGGACGGACAGCATGCACCATGCAGAGTGGCCTGGCCATGCCTCCACCGAACATGAGGTAAGCACCGCCCAGCTGGAGTCCACACCCCGAAGCCTCTGCCTCAGGTTGGAACCCCCTCCCACATCCAAACTCCCTCCTAGACCCCACACCTCCTCCCGCACCTCAACCCGCTACCACAGCCCTGAGCCCCCTCCAGAGCCCAAATCCCCACACCTCCTCCAGCTCCCCAACCTCCTACCCCACGTCTGACCTCCCTCCCACACTCCAAACCCCTCATCACCAGCCCCACCCCAGAACACACATACCCAGCCGGAGCCTGCACCTCCTCCCACACCTCAACCCCCTGCCCAAGCCCTGAGCCTGCACCCACACCGCAAACCCCTCATCCCCAGCCCCACCCCAGAGCCTGCACCCCCAGCCAGAGCCCTCACCTGCTCCTGCATCCCAACGCCCTGCACCAGCCCAGTGAAAGTGAGTGAGGGTGGGGGACAGCGAGTGACAGAGGGAGGGGGCTGGTATAAGTGGGAAGGGACTTCAGAAAAAGGGCAGGGGTGGGGCCTCAGGAAAGAGGCTGGTGTAATGGGACGGGACCTCAGAGAAAGGACAGGGGTGGGGCTTCAGGAAAAAGGGGTATGGCAAGGGTGTTTGGTTTTGTACAATTAGAAAGTTGGCAACCCTAGATTTATCCCTGTCATACAAGACGATAAATTTGCATGATAGGATCTGTAAATCTGTATTTATTCATGCCCTATATAAGCTTGTAGAAACTTTTTAATTTTAAGAATAACTGAAATGTACCCACATCAAGAAATTGAACTGTGACCCAGCATTGGGTGGACCAGTATTAAACAATGTTATGGTAGGTGACAGCCTTAGAATGTTAATCCTTGTCCTTCAGTTCAAAAAGGTCGCTTTTGTTGACTTTGCCCTCATGAACTGAAACACAGCATCAGAGAGATCCAAAGACTGGCCAATGGCATTTGCAAGCAAAAAAAATAGCAAGTGATGTCAGTCTCTCATCGGCCATCATCGACTGAAGATATGTTTTAATGAGCCTGAGCTTCAAAAAGATGCATTCACCACTTTCGACTGTGACCAGCAGAATCCTCAAAGCTATCCATACGTTAGGAAAAGTGTCCTTCAGATCTATAAAAGGGCTGTGCGCCAGGAGCTAGGTCAGTCTCTCTCTAGCAGTGTAGAGAGAAGGACTTGGCTGCCTGGGAAAGAAGGGTACCTGATGTAAAGCAGGGCTGGGGAAAGGCAAGAGGGGCTGGGAAGCTCCAGCCTGTCAACTCCCCAGGCTGCAGGTCTTGGTGAAGGCCTAAAGCAGGTACTAGCGTTGCGGAAGTGCAGCCGAGGGTTAGGAAAAGCAGCAGGTCCTAACCCTCCTTGCCGATGAGGAGTGGTTTACAGATTGCACTCTGCCCCAGGGAGCGGGGGCTAGATGATGACTGGCAGTAGCCACAGAGGCAAGGTGGGGATAGAGGGTTGGGGGTTCCCCTGGGTGGGGAGACCCAGCTTGTGGGTTACTGCTGGGGGCAGAACCCAGACGTAGAGGGGCATCGGGGTCCAGGAGGGACATTGGGGCAAGGGGCAGGCGAGACACTAGCCTGCAGAGGGTGCTCTGGGCTGGAAGAGTTAATTCCCAAGATAACCAGCAGGAGGCGTCACGCCAGTAAGTCATCACCCCATTACAGGCAGTTATTGTCCAATTTGACATAGAGGTCTTTATCATTGATGTTTGAACATTCCCCATGTGTCAGCATCTGGCAAAGGTCTGTATAATTGTTCAAGAATGTTTTCCTGTCTGCTGGCAGCTTACTAACATACAAAAAAGCCAGGTCTTTTCGTGGTGCTTCATTTGTCCAAATCTTTCTTCGATGGACACTTTAGCAGTGTCAATGAGCAATCAAAAAAACCTCCCTCTTGAATTTTTCTTCCAAGCTTCCCATCATCTCATCTCTGCCCTCATAACCAAAGTGCCTCTTCTTCAGATGATTATGAGTTTCCTAAGTGTTCCACCATTTCTTTGGCAGCAGTGATGGCATCTTCAAATCCATTGTGTCTGTAAGCCACAACAAAACCAACGCAGCCTCTCAAAGTAGTAGTGGTCACAATGTCCATCGACTGAGTTTGTAATGTCTTGCTTACAATGTTTACTTGGAACAGGATATTGTGCCAAATCACAGTTGAGACCAAAAATTTGAAGTCAGTGATCTGGTTTGCCAGGCTTTGTATATCATGCCAGATTCTGGCCTTTGCTTTATTTGACTCTGTCAGTTCCATCAGGGCATTGTGACACTCTGTACTTGAAAGCAGCACCCTGGAACCCCCATATTCACCCCATCATATAATTATGATATATTTCATACAAAGTATGCCATGTAAAATATCATATGAAACGTCATGATCTGCTGAAACCTGTTGTTCTGTCCATAAATACACACACACACACATATATATATATAATTATTGTGCATGAAGTTATGAGATTTTGTCTGTATGATTATTACTGAAATATGTTGTAAGTTTGCTAGTGACATACAAAGAAGGCAAACCACTCCCAGGATGGTGCTCAGCAATCATTAAGCACCACACAATGGGGATTGCTCAACTCTATAACTCAGTTGCACAAGATCACATCAGGGGGACTGCTCAACTTAGTAACTCAGCAAAGCACATCAGGACATGTCTAGGCAAGTGTCTTCTAGGCACATGGACAAAGGGTATAAGATAGATAAAAGTAGCAGCATGCCTTTGCCTTTCTCCTCCCCCACCTATGCTGAAAGCAAGAAGCATGCTGGGAAGATGAAAACTTCAACTGAGGAGACTGGTCCAGATTTAAGGGGGAAATCTGTGTATTATGAATTGTAACATCTAGGGGGGTGAGAAAATTGCTTATCTAAATATCGCCTAGTGTAATAAGGTTTAAGATTTAGATTGTGTATTTATCTTTTATTTTCTTTGGTAACTATCTCAGACCCTTTATGCCTACCACTTATAATCACTTAATAATCTATCTTCCTGTAGTTAATAAATCTGTTTTATTCTTTACCTAAAACAGTGTGGTTTGGTTGAAGTGCTTGTGAAATCTCAGCTCAGGTTGAGGAAATGGCAGCCACAAGGCACAAAGAAAGCTCTTGGATTCAACACAAGGATCCTTGCCTGGATGCCACTGTTTCTTCCCTATGTTTGTGCTCTTGTTGTAGCCTTGGCCATGGCAGTCCTGAAGCTTTATTTTATTCTCATTCAAAACATTCATAAACAGTTCTGTTAGGCCTTTTCCAGTAGAGTCATCCACAGACTGGAAACAGATAAAATGTTCCTTTACTTGGATACGGCCATCCTCGTTGTCAACAAATCTTAATGTCCATTATTATGGCACATTTCTTCATTTTGGTGAGCTGCATCGTTATCAAGCATCTTGCTTGCCATAAGGTCAATCAATTTTTTTGAATTGTTTTGTTGCAGTAATGGTCCATAGTTTCTTTATGAATTATTTGACATAGGTGCTCAGGCATGACATCATCGTATTTCCTAAGGAGCTCTATCAAACCGAGGAAATTACCATTATGTTCAGTGAATAACTTATCCAAAGAGCACCGGAAAGCCAAATTATTCTTTGCAAGGAAGAGGGTAATTGAAATCAGACACTCAAGCAATTTCCTCCAATGTTGGGTTTCTACATTAATAATGCACTGGTTTTCTGCATCTATGCATTTATTCAGCTTTAGCCTAGACTCTACCTCCATCCATTTGGCGTAGGCCACAAAATGGCTGGGTGACTTTTCATGTTGCTTCAGATTATCAGCTAAGATATGTCAGTAATTGTACCCAAAAAGCGCAAGCAATGATTTGGTATTCTTGTCAAATATTTTGCAACGAAACCAGAACACTTTGTCAGCTGATTTTGAGTAAACTAGCCAACACTGATTTAGTTTCTCACCATTCTCGAGCACTCTTTCACAGTATGACTTTGAGAAGTGTCGCTTCTGCTCACTTACTGGAAACATCATATTCTCGAGTTTGCCTGGCCCATTCAAAATTGTACAATATATATATAAGCAGAGTTTAAGATTGCTGGCCATAAAGCAGGATCAATTTGTGCTGTTCAGTTTTTCTCACTGCTGTTTCTGTCATCATGCGAGGCTGATTCTTCTTTATCGTTTCTCTACTTTTCATGTGAGCCACACTCTTCTTTATCATCACTTTCCTTTACACCACCAGGAAAACTGGATGATTCTCCATCACTTTCCTCACATTTCCATTCCTTATCTTTAGGTAAATCTGCTAATTCCTTAGTAATTTCTTCTGCACTGGGACGATCGTTACTGCCTAAAGTCCAGTCTATGTCATTCTGTTTTAGATATTTTCCCATCAGATTTGCCCCTTGCTGCAAACTAGATTGCAGTTAAGCTTTTCACTTCCTATACTGAGCTCCTGAAGGCTTATTCAGGGGCATCTTTTATTTTCTCCAGGGGAAAACAGACAATATTAGGGAGAGCAAAAGTCTATGTTCCACAGTTTTAGAAAACATCAAACATTACATGTTAAGCATGGCAAAAGTAGTAACAGTATTTATTTTATATTGTTGCATAGATAGAGGTTCAATAGATATCTCTGGTATCCTGTTAAATATGTCCTTTATTAGTTAGTATTTACACTCTTCAGGTCTTAAAACACAAATATACCTTCAGAATTACACAATAAACCAAAGTTCACAATATCACAGCTGAGCTCTCATTTCATTCTTATATTTCACTGACTGACTAGCAACACCTGCCCATTATATACCCAGGAGGGAATGGCTGACAACATTCTAGGAGGTTCAAAGAAAGTCTGGAAGTTTCCACAAGATTCTACAAATGTCCAGAACATTCTAGGAGGCTAGTGAAAAATGAATCCACATGCAGAATACCTGAAACATTTTACTTTAAACATTATATTTTCCCTTTTGTCGCTAACAAAAAAAACAGCAACCTGAGCCCGGCACACACGCACACACACAAACCAAGTCTGGCAACCCAGGCAATCACCTGCCCCTAAATCTAGTCCTGATGGTCTTAACCACAGGTAAAACAGCCTTCTTAAAGCAGAGCATCATTTTATTTACAACCAATACATTTCAGAGAAAACAGATCTGACGACAACAGGCCTATATGCTTGCCTGACTTTCCATAAGTTTTACCATTCTCTGGAAGCCAGGGAAGCCCCAACTGCCTTGAGGATACTCCCACAAGACCGGTGCCTCTTCCCCAATAATGTGCCTCAACACTGACTGGGAGAAACCACTCCCGTAGGCCAGAGGCAACACTTTCACCAAACCAATTTAAAACTTGGCCTGTACAGACGCCAATAGAGATAGAATAAAAAACAACTTCTGACAACAGCACACTCCTTACGGCATGGATTTGAAAATTCTGGAATACCTAACTAATGCACAAGCTGAAGAAAAGTGCCATGCTATGCTTTCCCTGCATAACACTGCTAAGTCAGTGTGCTTTAGAAGGTTAGGTTTTAAATCTGAACAAGAAGCTTTTAGATGTTGCCATATCATCTTCAAAAATGAAATCAATATTAATTTGTGGTAACCGGAACAATTTTGTGATCCATTACTTGAGCAAATGTTCTGATGGTGGTGCTATTTACCAACTTTTATGATACTACACCAACCAGATTCTTTTAATTCAAATTCACCATGATGGGTCAGACTGAAGTTAAGGCCCAGGGAGCAGAAAGGCAGTGCTGGCTTTAGTTACCTTTACACCCTCTAGATTCTGAGTGCCTGAAAAGGGCTGACATGGCCCTCAGCATGACTGAGGCTCGTTTAAAGTTATAGCAGCCTCCATGGTGCTGCCTGTGCTTCCACCATAAACCATAATGGCTTTAGTGGCATCTGCCATAGCTTTGCATCTCCACTCCCCCTCTGGAATACCCTTATGCCATGGGACCAGTGGGGCAATGTAAGGCTATAGAGGCCCAATGCAATGCCTGCATTGGTGTAATTTTCCCACAGCCCCTTGTGGACTATTTATGGCTGTTAATGCCACCGTCCCAAAGGGCAGAATCTGATCAATAAGATGTACATTTCACTTACCATACAAGGAACAAAAAGTTTACATATACACATCCATATATAATATCAGATAAAGAAAACAAACAGTAAACCCTATAAACCTGTATTAGGTTTCATGGCCATTTTTAGACCAATAAAATTAAAATGTACATATGATTCTAATGCAAGAGAGCTAGTGAATTGATGAGAAAAACAAAAAAGTTGCATTGGCTTCAAAGGAGAAAGATGAGAGAGAAAATAAAAATAAAGTAACTAATTTGAATATATGCAATATTTTGTCTTCAGCATGGTTTCCTTTGTAGAAACGATATATAATAAAATAAAATAAAATCCCAGAAGCCACACAAAAACATGGACATTTGTGCTTTCTTGTACTGGAGTTTGTATAGAGGGAAGTGAGGTGCTAACAATCTAGCACGTGCACTTTCAAAAATATTCCCTCATGTTTTGACTCATTAACAATCTGGAATATCAGATTCAGTTAGAAGTATCACATGATCAAAAAGATAATGACAAATGGGAGAGAATACAGAGGACAGCAAAAATGGTCATAGTGTTAAACAGATTGGTTTCAGAATAGAGATTTAATAGACCTAAATATGTATAGCCAGATTATACAGTGTGGAAGGGAATATGACAACTGTCTACAGGTATTTGATCAGGTGGATAAAAATTGATAACTTTAAATATAAATAAAATACATTGAAATTTATATTTTTAAATTTAAATTAATACAGGTTTATTTTTTTTAAAATATACATATTTAAAATTAAATTTGAAATTCCTAATTTATGTTAAGGCCTAACTTTATTATAATCTACTACAATCATTTAAATTAAACACAAAAATATTATTAAGTAGTAATTGTGCCAATTTTTTCTTCAAGCTTTTAAAACACTGTACAGTACTCAAAAGCATATGGTGTAGAGAACCATCTTTCATTGCCGTGAAGATGTGCCGATAATCCAATGAGTCTTTTCATCCTTACATTCTATATTTCTGTGATAGTTGCGTGTGACGGGACTGCCTTCTTTTGATAGATGGCTGTTCACAATTTGGGCAAGACAGAATTGCTGACCTTGTTCAGTAGCACATTTGCTCTTACTTTTACTGTTTCCCAATGACCCTTGACATCAGAAATTACGTTGTTTACTGCATATACTGACATACAAACATACAGTTTTCTTTTAACAAGCAGGCTTAGGCCAAAGAACTGTATATGCTGTTCTATAGCTAACAAATCCCCAGATGAGTTTTCTGTTAATTCATGCTGACTGAGTCAATACAAAACCATGGCCTAACTGAACAAGTACCAATTTAATCACTGAGGGAAAATGAGCTTCATTATGTATACTACTCAGGGCCCAAATCCTGTGCTACTAAACTAAGCAAGGATATGCATAAACAACGTTTGATATGTTCTTATCACAGGGCAGCCTCAGCTGTAGCATCCTCTTGAAAAAGGGCAAGTCACGACAGGCACACCTGCCTCAGTTTCCCCTTTCAAAGTCCTCAGAAACTCCAGGTAAGATTATCCTCTAGTCTAGGTTTGCTACCAAAGCCTAGTTCAAATAGTCTCCCACAAAAGTCCCAGACATAGTCCATTTCCCACCCCCAGTATAGGCAATCATTAAAACTCAAGAAATCTCATCCCTTGATGCTCCAATTACCACACACTGGTGTCTTCGGCCAGAACTAGATTCTCCATCAGTCCTCTTCTGTCCCTCTGCCAGGACAACAACTCCACCCCTTCCAAATGGAGTGCAACCCCATCCTTCCCAGCAGGAACTCCCACAGCCTTTCTGCTGGGAGATCATCTCTACTAGGGGAACATTCCTCACAACCCCTGTCCTCTGACTGTTCCTTCGAGTGACAGCCCTGGAGATGACAGTAGGAAGCTTCTCCACTAATCCTCTCCTTCAGCTCTCTGGCTTAGAGCCAGCAGGCAATTCCATCTGCTGCTTCTTGGCCTTCAACCTTCTCCAATCCTGGCTCTCTGACTTGGGAATGCGAGCTAGCAAACCCCTCTCTTGCTGCTCACCTGCCTTCAGCCTTTCCCTGGGAACCATGTAATGTCCAGGCTCCAGCAACTCTCACTTCCCGACCTTCTCCTGACTGACCAGCCAGCTTTGACTCACTGGGTCTCTCCTTGACCTTTGATAGCCATCACGTGCTACTCCATCCCTTTTATTAGCCAAAGAGGGAGCACCTATTCTGGCACAGGGGAGCCGGACCTGCATTTGCAGGGACCAGCCACCTGTGCCAGTCCTCTGCTGTAGAAATCTTATGTGCCAGTAACCGATTCCCCTGATTTGCCATGGTGACACATGCTGCTTTTCTGACAGAAGCACCATATTTCCATGACTATCACTTGTCAGTGGGATATTGAATATAGTCCCAAAATGTCACCCCTCATGGGAAAAAAAGGGCATGGGCTGGCAAGGATGCATGAGCCATCCTTTTCTCCCAATACAATATGGAGAGATCCTGACATACTGTTTTTTTGTAGAAAGAGAGACAAGGTTCCTGTCACAGGATGAGCCACTCACTGCCGGTCCGGCACCTCCTCCGGGTCACTCTGGGGATTATCTCTCAAGGCCAACGCCCCCATCTGCAGTTTGCACACCATCACTCTGATCTCTCCCTCCCTGGTCTGCAGCTCCTCTTGGTCCAGGACTCTCAATGTCTCCTTCGTGACTTAGGCTAGGTCATTCAGCATTACCCTTCCCGGGGTACAGTCCATCAGCAGTCCTGGGCAGTCTTACCATGACTGCCTCAATTCTAGGCCAATGGCCCTCAGGTCAGCTCTTCTGGGATTCCTCTCTCAGCCCTCACTGCTTCCTGCCATTCCAGTTCCCTTTTTCTCTCTGGGTGTACTAGCTCCAAGAGCCCTCCTCCTAGGAAGCAACTGTAAACTATCTCCCTGCAGCCCCCAAACACTCCTCCCTCTTCCCAGGGAGTGACTGCCCTTTCTCAGCTGCAGCCCAGTCTGTAACCCCTACCTAGGTTTATAAGCCCCATCTGTTCCTGCACAGCTGAGCCTCTCTCTAATTAGCTGCCTCCATCCTAAAGCTACCCTGTCTGCAGCCTCATTAGCTGATTGAGCTACTGTGAGGAGCTCACCCATCACAGTTCTTTATGTCCTTTTCCCAGCTTCCATACCAACATGGCACAGAAGAAAGCAGGATATAGCAATCACACTGGGCTAACTTACCTACGAAGCTATATTAGCAGCTCAAAGCACACCATTTTTAAATATCATTTTACTGAACTGCTCAAGTAACTAGTCCTGAACAGATGGCCTAGATATAGATTCCTGTAATTGTACTGACTGCCTCACATGTCAATGAGCAATCAGACCTGTGCTTCATCTTTTCATCTCCTGTCAGCCCAGAGCAAAGTAGCAAAAATTAATCAGCAACTCTCTTCCAAACGCTGCGTATATGCCCCAGTTATTTCATAAAATACAAAATAACATGGTGACTGTTTGGTAATCCACCAGATAAAGAAGCTCCTTTCATATGGTTGATGTTAATATATCAAAGAGTACGTTACTGTTTCTGAACGGCCATTTTGTCAGTGATTTTAATCTTGGTGTTGTAAGGCCAAAGCGGTAGCAAAGTCCAGCAGAACAGTATTTACTTGCTGTTGGACACTTTATGTTCTTTTTTGCGAACTTACCACAATACTCGTTGGAATGATGACAAGTACTATTTACTTATTCAGAGATTACAGTACAGAAAATGAGTGATCATGCTAGATACTTTTGCAGCAAATATGTTGATTTATTACCTTCTGGTAGCTAAAGAGGATTATATTTGTTCTTTCATGCTTCTTACATTTTGAAGACATGCACAATATCGGAAAAGTGTGCATACAGTTACAAAACTGAAGCAAAAGCCCAGCTATTCCATTCCTTATGTGTGGCAAACATCAGCAAATATTTAGAGTGATAGTACAAACCTAGTGCAATCCAGCAGGATTTCCCTTGTATTCAGGGCTCAACTCCAAGAAGAAATGTATTAAATACATAGATGTCTAGACATAGGATTGCTGGTACTGTTAATTGAAACAACTGACTTTCCTGATCCTGCCGTGCAGTCACTTATAGGTTCAACATTCAGTTTGGGTTATAACCCGCAGTACCATATTTTTTCCAAGCCTTTCTCTAGGAGAATCTGTAACCCTCCGCTGTGACACAATTACTTTTCTGCTAACCATCAGCATCATTAGCAGTAGCTTTTTTTAAAAAAAAATCAGACTAATTTGAATTTGAGTTTTCCCTTAACGTGACTGAATGTACTAAAAATTTTATAGCAATCACATTATGAATATACAGGAAGATGTTTCTCTAATATTACCTAATGGATAGCCACTTCCAAACTAAACTTACAAAACTGCTGCTACATCTCTAGCATTGCCACAGTCCGTGATTTTTACCTCCAACAACCTGTAAGAGGAAAAGTAACTAACTTGGGTGGTTTGGAATGGTTAGAACTCAGTCTCACATTTTTATTACTGACCTTGGCACAAAGAGCGGGAATGTGCTAATAAAGTTTGCGGATGACACGAAGCTGGGGGGTATTGCTAACACGGAGAAGGACAGGGATACTATTCAGGAAGATCTGAACCACCTTGTAAACTGGAGTAATAGAAATAGGATGAAATACAATAGTGGAAAGTGCAAGGTTATGCACTTAGGAATTAATAATAAGAATTTTGGATATACATTGGGGGCACATCAGTTAGAAGCGACGGAGGAGGAGAAGGACCTTGGGGTACTGGTTGATAGCAGGATGACTATGAGTCGCCAATGTGATACGGCTGTTAAAAAAGCAAATGCGATTTTGGGACGCATCAGGCGGGGTATTTCCTGCAAGGATAAGGAGGTGTTAGTACCGTTATACAAGGCGTTGGTGAGACCACATCTGGAATACTGTGTGCAGTTCTGGTGTCCCATGTTCAAGAAGGATGAATTCAAACTGGAACAGGTTCAGAGACGGGCTACAAGGATGATCCGAGGAATGGAAAAACTGCCTTATGAAAGGAGACTCAAAGAGCTTGGCTTGTTTAGCCTGGCCAAAAGAAGGCTGCGGGGGGATATGCTTGCTCTATATAAATATATCAGGGGGGTTAACGTTAGGGAGGGAGAGGAATTATTTAAGTTTAGTACTAATGTAGGCACGAGGACAAATGGGTATAAACTGGATATTAGGAAGTTTAGACTTGAAATTAGATGAAGGTTTCTAACCATTAGAGGAGTGAAGTTCTGGAACAGCCTTCCGAGGGAAGTAGTGGGGGCAAAAGACTTTTCTGGCTTTAAGACAAAGCTTGATAAGTATATGGAGGGGATGTTATGATAGGATCGTTAATTTGGGCAATTGATCTTGGATTACCACCAGATAGGTCTGCTTAATGGTCTGCGGGGAGATGTTGGATGGAATGGGAACTGAGTTACTGCAGAGAATTCCTTCTTGGGTGCTGGCTGGTGACTCTTGCCCACATGCTCAGGGTTTAGCTGATCGCCATATTTGGGGTCGGGAAGGAATTTTCCTCCAGGGCGGATTGGCTGGGACCCTGGAGGTTTTTCGCCTTCCCCTGAAGCGTTGGGCACGGGTCGCTTGCTGGTGATTTCTCTGCAGCTTGAGGTCTTCAAACCAATTTTGAGGATTTCAATAACTCGGTCCTGGGATAGGGGTTGTTATAAAATTGGATGGGTCGGGTTCTGTGGCCTGCCTTGTGCAGGAGGTCAGACTAGATGATCAGATTGGTCCCTTCTGACCTATGAGTCTATGAGTCTATTAATGATAGCTTTTCTTACCTTCATATTAATGTTTTCTCCTAAGCCTTCATGAGTTTTGTTTTTAAATTCCTTTATCCAGATCTGTCATAAACAGATAGTTAAGGGTTAATAGAACAGGAGTATTTCATGTCTCTTTTGACTGTAAAGGGTTAACAAGTTCAGTGAGCCTGGCTGTCACCTGACCAGAGGACCAATCAGGGGACAGGATACTTTGAAATCTCGAGGGAGGGAAGTTTTTGTGTGTGCTGTTAGTTTTTGGTTGTAGTTCTCTCTGGGTTCTGAGAGTGACCAGACGTGCAACCAGGTTTATCTCCAATCTCCCTGATACAGGTTCTTATAGATTCAAAATAGTAAGTACTAGGTGATAAGGTGAGTTAGGCTTATGTTTGTTTTATTTGCAAATGTGTATTTGGCTGGGAGGAGTTCAAATGTGTATTTGGCTGGAAGGAGTTCAAATTTGTATTTTGCTGAAAGGATTTTAATTTGTACTTGTATACTTAGGCTGGGAGGGTATTCCAAGTGTCTATAGCTGAAAGACTCTGTAACATATTCCATCTTAAATTTATAAAGATAATTTTTGCTGTTTTTCCTTCTTTAATTAAAAGCTTTTCTTGTTTAAGAACCTGATTGTTTTTTTATTCTGGTGAGACCCCAGGGGACTGGGTCTGGATCCACCAGGGAATTGGTGGGGAGAAAGGAGGGAAGGGGGAGAGAAAGGTTAATTTCTCTCTGTGTTAGGATTACTTTCTCTCTCAGGGAGAGTCTGGGAGGGAGAGAGAGAAGGAGGGGAGAAGGTGAATTTTCCTCTCTGTTTTGAGATTCAAGGAGTTTGAATCACAGTGGTCTTCCAGGGTAACCCAGGGAGGGGAAGTCTGGGAGAGGCAACGGTAAGGGAAAGGGTTTACTTTCCTTGTGTTAAGATCCAGAGGGACTGGGTCTTGGGGGTCACCCGGCAAGGTTTTGGGAGGACCAGAGTGTACCAGGCACTGGAATTCCTGGCTGATGGCAGCGCTACAAGTACTAAGCTGGTAATTGAGCTTAGAGGAATTCATGCTGGTACCCCATCTTTTGGACGCTAAGGTTCAGAGTGGGGAATTATACCATGACAAGATCTATCCCCCTAAACCCATACACATCCAGCTATATCCTCAGCTGTTGAAAATCAGCATAATTCTACTGACGTCAACGGAGCTATCTAATGCTAATTTATGTACACTTGTACTAACATTTGGTTTCTCTGATGTAAAACCTGGACATAAAAGGTTTTCTGCGCAGTAGTTCTTATACAAACATAAGGTTGTTATGGTATTATGGCAAATATAAAGGGTCCTTGAGGGACTAGTCCAGGGGTCAGCAACCTTTCAGAAGTGGTGTGCCAAGTCTTCATTTATTCACTCTAATTTAAGGTTTCACGTGCTGGTAATACATTTTAATGTTTTTTAGAAGGTCTCTCTCTACAAGTCTATATATAATATAACAAACTAGTGTTGTATTGTAAAATAAACAAGGTTTTCAAAATGTTTAAAAAGCTTCATTTAAAATTAAATTAAAATGTTGATCTTACGCCACTGACCCGCTCAGCCTACTGCTGGTCTGGGGTTCTATTCACCTAGGCCGGCAGTGGGCTAAGTGGGGCCTGCGGCTGGGACTCCAGCTGGGAAGGGTCTGGCAGCCAGAACCCCAGACCAGCAGCAGGCAGTTTGGGGCTGGCAGCAGGGACCCCAGACCAGCTGTGGCCTGAGCGGCTCAGCCCACTGCCGCTCAGGGGTTCCATCTTCCGGCTCCTGCCAGCTGGGATCCCAGCTACCGTACCCACTCAGCCCACTGCCAGTCTGGGGTCCTGGCCCTGCCCACATACAGTGGGTACCTACCTTCTCCCTGATTCTGGCCCATTCTCTTCCTCTCTCTGCACTGAACTGAGGGTGGGAGTGCACTGAGCACAGGGCTGGGGGTGAAGGGTGAATGAGGGAGGGGGCTCAGGGTTGGGGCAGGAGGTTTGGGTGTGGGGGCACTTACCTAGGCAGCTCCCATTTGGTGTGAGGGATGCAGGTGGGAATGTGACTCCTGTTTGGTGCTCAGGGTGGGGATGGGGATGTGCGGGGTGCATGGGATGTGGAGGGGCTGGGGATGTGGAGGGTGCAAGAGTCAGGGCAGAGGGCTGGGGGCATGTGAGGGGGTTCAGGTGTCAGGGTAGGGGGGCTAGGTGACTGTAACCCCCCAGAATCCCCAACCCCTCACCGCTCCTTGTCCCGACTACCCCCTCCTGGGACCCCACCCCCTATCTAAGCCTCCCTGCCCCTTGTCCCCTTACTGCCCCCCTAGAATCCTACCCCCTACCTGTCTCCTGACTGCCCCAACCCTTATCCACACCCCTGTACCCAGACAGACCCCCTGGACTCCCATGCCTATCTAACCGCTCCCTACCCCCTGACAGGACCCCCAGAACTCTGGACCCATACAACCCCCCCTGCTCCCTGCCTGCCTACCTCTACCCCTCTCCACATCCCTGCCTCCAACAGCCCCGCCAGAACTCCCGACTCATCCAACCCCCCCAGCTCCTTGTCCCCTGACCACTCCCTCCAGAGACCCCCCCACCCTAACTGCTCCCCCAGGACCCTCCTTGCTCCCTGTCCCCTGACTGCCCTGACCCCTATCCACCCCCCAAACAGACCCCAGGACTCCCATGCCCATCCAACCCCTCCCGTTCCCTAACTGCCCCCTCCAGAGACCCCCTGCCCCACGGGAGCGCGCAGCCCCAGCCCCCAGAGCACTGCACATGCGGCGGCAGGGTTCTGGGGGAAGGCGGGGGAAGGGGCAGCGGCTTGCTATGCTGGGCCAGCGCTCCGGCCCAAGACCGCGAACCCCGCGGCTTGCCTCGTCGGCGGGATTTTTAATGGCACGCAGAGTCACAGCAGGCAGCCGCGTGCCATTAAAAATTGGCTTGGGTGCCATAGGTTGCACCCCTGGAGTAGTCATTGGTGCAGAAAGAAAAATGAAAAATTCAATTTGGAAAGATGCAAGAAAATTCTATGTCTGGTGGAAGATAATTGACAAAAACATTCAATAAGAATACTTTTCCTTTCAGCAGAGGATTACAGAGATGGGGAAGTATATCTGTTTTACAGATGAGGAAACAGGTACAAAACTGTTTAGTGACTTGCTTAAAGTCACACAATGAACCAAAGAAAAATGAAGGTAGCACATGGTGGATAAAAATTAATAATTTAAAAAAATGTTTTAATTTAAATTCAAGTGTATTTTCCTTTTTAAAAATTAACTGATCTAAAAGTAAATTTAAAATTGTGATACCCTATATCAGGGGTCGGCAACCTCTGGCATGTGACTCGCCAGGGTAAGCACCCTGGCGGGCACTCTGGTTCCAGATGCTTAGCCAATGATTTCCAGCACTTCATTTGTTTGACTTTAATTAAAAAATAATATTATTCAAGCAGTCTGTGTTTGCTGACAAAGTTTTAAATAATGTAAATTATTTGAATAGATTATAACCTCTGGCACGTGGCTTGCCAGGGTGAGCACCCTAGCTGGCTGGGCCAGTTTGTTTATCTGCCTTGTCGGCAGGTTCGGCTGATAGCAGCTCCCACTGACTGCGGTTCCCTGTCCCAAGCCAATGTGGGAGGTGGGAAGCTGCAGCCAGCACATCCCTCTCTGCGCTGATTCCCGCAGCTCCCATTGGCCCGGGACGGCAAACTGCAGCCAGTGGGAGCCATGATAGGCTGAACCTGCCGACGCGGCAGATAAACAAACTGGCCTGGCCCACTAGGGTGCTTACCCTGACGAACTGCGTGCCAGAGATTGCCGGTCCCTGCCTAAATTTAATATAATCTATTCAAATAATTTACATTAAATAAAAAATAATGATATTCAAGCAGTCTGTGTTTGCTGACAAAGTTTTAAATAAAGTCAAACAAATGAGGTGCTGGAAATCATTGGCTAAGCATCTGGAACCAGAGTTTGTTAAAGTACTAAACCAGTTTATGACAGCAGTAGCCTCTTCTGCAGGTGCAGAGAAAATATTTTCTTCATTTCAACTTATTCAGCTACTTCAGTGCCTTCAAAGTTGAGAAATCGACTGGGAGTTAAAAAAGCAGGAAAGTTTATTTTCTTCTTCCAGGCTATTAATGATAAACAATGAGGATGAGATCTTCTAGATCTAAAATCTTGAATGACATGGTGACCAGAACCAATTAGTTCAATTCTCTAACTCAATAATGCATCTGTTAAATAAATCAGTTTTAAATGCAGTACAGTTTTAATAAACTCATTTTCCCCTCTCATGAACACATTTAAGATATTTTTATGAGTTTAAAACTAAAATGTTTTTGTGCATTTAATTGAATTCCAATTTCTATCTAAATACACCTTGACACAAATCAGAAGTAAAAAATTAATCATCTAGTAAATAACAAATGAGTCACTCACCATTTTCTAATAGAAATTAAATTGTAAAAAAATAAGAATCTGAGTAAATGTGTGTTTTAACCTATTCAATTGCCTCAATAAATGCACATAGATACGAGGTTTCCTCCTGGTTAGCAAAAAGCTGTAGAAAATTTAGCATAAAGACTACATTCAGTTGCAAATCAACCTGTTTTAATGGTTACCAAGCACTGAGAATCAACCTTTCTCTACAGAAATAACTAAAAAGTAGAAATGCAAACCAAGAATAAGCAATTATTTAAATCAAGGTTTTCTGCTTGATGATTTAAATCATGATTAAAATCACTTTGATTTAAATCAATCCACCCTGAGGTAGAGTGAGAAATAGAGCCCGTTGAATAGTGGTGCAGGCAGGAGCATGGACTGGAGGTTAAGGTAACTATGTGAGCCTCCAAGCCTACTGAGAGGATTATTCAATATCTGATTAAGCTAGCTATTAACCTTCTGTGCTTCCTTCTTCCCTTTGGGCTAGTCTGTAACTCAGACTATGGCCCCATACAAGACAGCGTGGGTATGTCCACTGCAATCACAAGGTGCGACTGCAGCTCTGTAGACAAGGGCTCGGCAACCTTTCACTCTGATTTAAGGTTTTGTGCGCCAGTCATACATATTAACATTTTTAGAAGGTCTCTTTCTATGTCTATAATATATAACTAAACTATTGTTGTATACAAAGTAAATAAGGTTTTAAAAATGTTTAAGAAACTTCATTTAAAATTAAATTAAAATGCAGAACCCCCCGGAGCAGTGGCCAGGACCCAGGCAGTGTGAATGCCACTGAAAATCAGCTCACGTGCCACCTTCGGCACATGTGCCATAGGTTGCCTGCCCCTGCTGTAGACATAACTGAGTTTGCTTTAATCTAGTTCGCTATCTACCGAAGCCATGAACCCCCAGCAACATTTGCTCCACAAGCCTGCCCAGAACCCTCGGTCTTTTCTTGGGTGGCTAGCCCAGGCTGAAGCCCATCCTGCTGTGCTTTCACTGTGCACAGCTAGCTAGATTCTAGCACAAACTGTAATTACAGTTGGTGATTGCAGTCTAGCCATACCCCTGCTGAAAGTAGGACCCCCCCTGAAAATCCCAATGAGGGCCCTACATCTACATGAATCTGGGCATACAGGAGAAAGCAGGTAATGTGTGCCCATGTAGTCTCTCCCTCGATAAAGTGAGAAGGGTGGGGCAAGGAAAAGACAGAGCATAGATGTGTCATCGGTCAGGGTACAATGCAGATCATACGGTAGCTGTGCCCCCTTAATTCTCCGGTCTGGTGTGCATTGTGCCCTGCTTTGCTGTGTGAGCTGCCACTTTGCCCATTCACCCCAGCCTCTAGCATGCAAGCCACCCCCAGACATATACTGGAGTGCTATGCCCAGCCACTCTTGAATTACATATAGGGTGACACTTGCACATCCCTAGTCCCAGCCTTGACCCTAGAAATGTGCCGTTACTTACTGAGAGGTACAAGCTCATAAAGTCTGTCATTTTAACAAAGAAAATGATCATGCACCAGTCATTGTAACCTGAGTAGATGCCCCAAATCCCTCAGTCAAAAACACACTGGTTTAGATAATACATTAACCACAGAAAAAAAGATTTTAAGTGATTATAAGTGGCATAGGCATAGAAGATTAGAACTGGTTACAAAAAGAAATAAGATAAAAGCAGCAAGCTGTTTCCTAAACTTTACCAAGGCTAATAATTTTAAGAGCAAAACAAGCTGTCTCACCATAAGATGCAATACATCTTACAGACTGACTTCTTACAGCCTGGGACTCTTCCCCTCCCCCCGCACCCCACAGTTCAAAGATGTCTCCTTTTGTCTTCCAGACGATCTTATTTCCTTGCGTAGAGATGGGGAAGGAGAGGAGGGCCAGCAATAATGTCACTGTCTCTTATTTATACTCTCCTCACTGCTTTCAGAAATTCTCCCCACTGGGGTGCAGACAATGAGTGTGTGGTGTACCTTAGATTCCCAGTGTGTCTCAGTTGAATTGCAAATCTCTTGCCACACCCTTTGTGTATGTGAGGTTTGACATGTAAGGTTTGTTTACTGTCCTTTTGTTACCCCTGAGGGGCTGGACTGTGAGCATCCCTCAGACTCACAGCACGTGTCAGTAACAAACATATAGCAAAATCTCATAACTCCATATATGATGATACACACAATTTAATAGGTTATGACTTTTCAAATGATACTTCACAAGGAATATGTTGTACAAAATATATCAATCATATACAAATGGTGAATGTGAGGGTCCAGGGTGTTATTTTGAGGTGCAAAAAGAACAAGGAATACTTGTGGCACCTTAGAGACTAACGCATTTATTTGAGCATAATCTTTCGTGGTCTAAAATCCCCTTCATCGGATGCATGCAGTAGAAAATACAGTAGGAAGATATATATACACAGAGAACATGAAACAATGGGTGTTACTATACCAACTGATATGAGAGTAATTAATTAAGGTGAGCTATTATCAGCAGGAGAAAAAAAAATTTTGTAGTGATAATCAGGATGGCCCATTTCCAACACTTGGCTCCACCCTTTATTTGACAAGCCAGCACAGTTGCATTTTGCTGTTAATCTAATGTAATCAAGGCTAAAGAAGGAAGCAAGGCTGGAATTGTGAATCAGAGGGATGTCTGAGGCATAATACTTCCTGTGGCAACTCCTGCCCAGGGCTGTGCCTAAAGTTAAAATGTTACCTTTCACACCTTCAACTTGAGGTTTGTTGTTGTTCTTCAAGGTTTTCCACTTTTCTTTTTCCTTATTTTTCTCATAGATTTTGGACTGGCCCCTTTTCTTTTTCTCTTCATTTACACAAAGGCTCCTAAACACCACTCTGGCAGTGTATAAAGGCCTTAAAGTGGGTATAAATATAATTCATGTAAGTACTTCAGAAGGATTATTCATGTGGTTAAAGTTAAGCATATGCTTTAGAGTAATTTGCTGCATCAAGGCCAGAATGCTCAGCGTCTTGCAGACTCAAGCCAAAAAAGAGCAACTGGGAAACCCTCTAGATTCATGTTTAATGAGGCCACCATTTTTAAATATTAGTGGTAAACATTAATCCTGTGCATGTTCAGAAAATACATGCCTTATTTGGTACTTTTACCAGCTGTTCATAAATTTTGTTTGATCTAAAGTGGCCCCTGAGCTCCTTTCCTCCTGCCTCCTAAATGAGTATAACTGAGCCTGAAAATATCATATTTTGTTTGGTTTAGAGGAACATCATTGCTAAAGAGATTCAATGCTGATTTAAAGAATATTCCTAGAGTTACTGTTGTGATAATTCACGCCTAATCTTTCTTTGGCTGTGACATTCATCATAAGAGAGTTAAGTGTTTTAAAAACAAAACATTCTCTGCCTTGTATATTTTCTAAGCTGCCAGAAACAGAATATGGAGAGCTTTTAAACCGATTATATAACTTGCAGAAAGATCCATTCCATTCTTAGTCACCAGTAAAATTATTAAACTAGCAGCTGCAATCCACACACCCTTTTTTACTTTTAGCATAAAAGCAGGAATGAAATTTATCAGTGATCAAATACAATGTCTTCTCTGTATGAATAAATTATTCCATGGTTATAACTTACAAAATGTTCCCATCTCTATTCATTCCAAACACATCAAGTAATTTGGATGACAGTCTGCTACAAAATTATCTGAACTGTCAGATGCTGCAATGACTTATTGAACAAAGATCCTTCCAATCTTTCAGCAGCTCAGAATAGTAGCACATGAGGGAGAGAAAAAACTCAGCACCCCGGTCAATATATTTCAGCATTAACTGTCCCTGTGTAATGAATCAGTATTTGTTGTTCATAGGAAAACAAAGTTAATATGGAGTGAGCTAAACAATGACAATTGAAGGGACAGTCATGATCATTTGACATCTTTTTTCAAACAACTGTCCAAACACTGGACAAAATAATTTCTTAAATTTCCACTTAACTATCAGTAGTTTTCTCCTTAGTACAGCTGAACTTACATAATGTGTTAATTAACATAGCTCACCTAGTCTTTCTTCCTGTGTTTATATATCAAAGAATGTGGACATAGAGTATATTTACCATCAACCAAGGCTAAATATGGATTTCTCACATTTCACCTGATCCTTAAATATTTCTCTGTTGGTATCCCAACCTTCTCCCCCCACCCCCCCCATCACCACCGAATTTCTCAGCTGGTTGGAGCCCTCACACTCTAGAGATTTACAGAAGTTTATACAAAGGATTGACAAGGGAAGGAGTTGCTTCTCAACCTCCTTTTTATTGTAACTATACAGTTGGAACCAGGCCACATTTAGAATTATTTATATACCTATTAATCACAAAGATTTTTCCTATCTAGTTTTATGTAGAATAATTTTTAGTTCTATTTTAGTGATTATAAAGGCTGTTTAAAGTTTTTAAATTGTCATTTAAAAGGGGCAGCACTACCTTTTGCAGAAAGATTATTTATTAAAATAAAATTACATTTTCTTAAAAAATAAGGAAAGTTAAAAAATAAATATTGGCTTTTCTAGAAACAGCAACTTCTTCCTCAACTTCACGCAATAGTAACTTCAAGCAATTTTGCTTTAAGCTGAGTCAACGCAGCTCCAACTGAAGCATCTGGCCCCTGAAAGATATGAAGCTTTAGAGTTTGTAGCATTCCCAGTCCTTTTTCAGGAACATCCTGGTGGCATTGTGGTTATTGCATTGCATTAACCCAGGTTCCATTTCCAACTTATATAGCTACACGGCAACACAGGACACTGAAGCCAATAGAACTATGCTGATTTTTACCAATTATGGACATAGGATGATGACTGGTTTGTTTTTTCAAACCTTTCTCTATCACGGGGATCAGCAACCTTTGGCACGCGGCCCGTTTGTTTACCTGCAGCATCTGCAGGTTCAGCCAGTTTCAGTTCCCACTGGCCGCAGTTCGGGGTGCGGGAAGCAGCACAGGCCAAGGGATGTGCTGGCTGCCACTTCCTGCAGCCCCCATTGGCCTGGAACAGTGAACCACAAACAAGGGAGCTGCGATTGGCCGAACCTGCGGATGCTGCAGGTAAACAAACTGTCCCGGCCTGCCAGTGGCTTTCCCTGATAAGCCACATGCCAAAGGTTTCTAATCCCTGCTCTAACTATATCATTAACCATATAAATGTCCAACCCTTTTTAGAATTCTACTAAGCTCTAGGCTTCAATGATATTCTGGTGGTAATGCATTCTACAGGCTAATTTTACACTATCTGAAGAATTATTTTAATATGTTTTAAATGACCTGATATTTAGTTTCATTGAATGTCCATTAGTTCGTGTATTATGAAAAAGGGTAGATAAAAGGGCCCAATCTACCTTCTCAACACATTCATTTTGTGTAACTTTGTGTATCCTGTTCATCTGCTCTCCAAAGTGAACAGTCGCAATCTTTTAATCTTTCTTCATATGGAAGATTTTCCATGCCTCTAATATTCTTGTCACTCAGTCTGTTTTCTAGTTTTTAAAATGCACATATTATAAACCTCCAGACATTTGGAACAAAAGAACAAAATGCTTCAAGCAACTAGTATTAGCTCCCACAAAGCATGGAACTCCACCAATTGAATCAAGACCCCAATTCCAGAGCTAAGAGCCCTCAGCTGAGGATTCATTGCCCCTTTCCCCCAGATAAACAAGTCTGGGAATCATCTTGACCATCCTGGCTGACATCAATGGATGGGGTAACACACAGAGAGAGTGTTAGCCTCAGATACATAAGATGTAAACTATAAAAACTATCCTTGACTACTCTCCACTGATCTCTGTAGACAACGTACAAGCACTGCTGATTGAATGAAGAGGGAATCTCATCCAGCCTCTCTCTGCTGGAAGTAAGACTAATGCATAGCTGGAGGAAATATTTTGTATAGGATTGGGGAACAAGTGACACACACACTCTTCACAGACACAGTTCCCTTCATTTTAATATTAAATGTTAACAAATTGAACAATAAGAAACAAAGAGCAGAAGATGGGTTAAGGCAGAGTCAAATTAACTCTTATCGTCTTTGACCATATGCTCCACAAAACGCCTGACCACATGTGCTTATCAAATTGTAACCTGCACGAACTCTGACAAGTGTTCCCTATGCAATTCTTTAAAGTAGATGACATGAACTTTTCGATCCAGCTTCGCACAGGTGCAGGTATCTGCCCACGTGGATCTGACTGCAGCCATGAATAATATTTTGACTTGTTTTCTACCATTAGTAATCACAACCAGTATATGTTGTCAGTTTCTTTGTTATAACACAGTAGGAAAAAATGAATATGTATATAGTCTTGTTTCTGCTAAAGGGTTCCTTACCAAAGCCAGGTTTTCCTTGTCTCAGTAAGTTGACTAGTAGTGCTGCAATAATGTCTTAGTTTACTCATCAGCATGAAAATATGACCAAAATTAGTGTTAGATGTTATCTGAGACGATTTGACTATAGCACAAATTAGTATATTTAATTTTCCAAGCTTTCACCTTTGTGCTCTAAATTTTTTGCATTTTTTCTTCTGCGCTGTCATTTTCCTTAAGTGTTGCTCTAGCTCTGAGCAATCATATAATTAACTCTCAGGCACTTTTCTCTGAATCAATCCCAACCTTTTCTCCTTCTAATCAAACATTGTCCAAACTAAACATAAAAAGATGAGTTGTCCATCTTAACATTCACTACATGTGCAAAATCCTACTTTTAGAACTGAGAGAGACATGAATATAGGGGAAAGAGGGTCCCAGCCTCACAGATGGCCCAGGAGAAATTCTGTAGATGGTATGAGGACTTAGAGTAGGCTAGACGGGGGCACACTCTGGAGCTCCACCCACCCCCACCCCCCCCAGCATGTAAACAAGGTTCATAGAAAGCAGAAAGCAGCAGACCAAAACCTTTTAGTGTAGGGTATACACAAGCATGTTTGCTAGGCTCACTTCTAACAGTGAAAAGAACAGAAATACTTGTGGCACCTTAGAAACTAACAAATTTATTTGGACATAAGCTTTCGTGGGTTTTAGCACATAAAAGCTTATGCCCAAATAAATTTGTTAGTCTCTAAGGCGCCACAAGTACTCCTTGTTCTTTTTGCTGATACAGACTAACACAGCTACCATTCTGAATTCTAACAGTGAATTAGGAGAATACCCTACCCTGCTTCTGCATTCATATGCTAGGAGAAAGAGGACAGTTTCCTAGATTCCCCATGCAACAAAGCATTTGCTTATAGGTTTCTTGAAAAGAAAAAAGAAAAGGTTCAAGCAAACACAGAAGTAGGTCCTTATATCTGAAGAGTGACCTGCTGATGATTATCGGTGAATCCATTTTTGACAAATAATATTTTGGCAAGAGAATTAAGACAGGGAATTTGGTATGATATTTAACAAATTTGATGGGCCAAGGCCTGCACAAACGCTGCCATTTATTTTTATAAAGGATATTATGTAAGTTCACAAAATCATCCTGTGACGAAAAGCACACAAAATTAATAACGGCACCTGTACTGTGCTCAGTGTTAACACCAAACCTGATAAGGCAGAGACAGTGATGTATCTGGATTTCATTTTTTGTGACTATTCATAGAAGAAATCATAATTCCTCAAAGAATCTCTTTATATTAAGCTATTTGGAGCATTAATTTAATTCTGATAGCTCCAACAATGCGCTAGGCACTGTCCACACGTGCAGGGAAAATAAATTCAATACAATACAAACTCTTTGTGAATATTATTAAAAAACAACTGGTTCTTTTTCTAATTTAGTAATAGATGAAAAGTAAGATTTTCACAAATCCCCAGTGTTGTACTAAATCTATTCCCATCGGAGTCAACGGGAGATTTACTTTCAAAATTTCTGCCCTAAATATTCATTCCCAAAATATCCCAGCTCAGCCAAGACTAATCCTCTTTGTTAAACTCCAGACTAAAAAAAAGCCACCTTTATGCATAAGTCTATCCCTGGTTTAAAAATCAAATTTGCATCTCAAAGCAAAAATGACACTTGTGGCCAAACCCTACAAACTTTATGCACATGCTTAAGTGTCTGCAGCACCAAAGGCTGGCAATGGAATACTCCTTGCACAGTTCTGTAGATGGACTGGATGACCTATTAGGGGTCTTTGTTATCCTTAGCTTTTTTGATTCTCTGATATTGGTTAGGCTGTTTCCATATAATACAAGAGTACAAAATTTCTGATAGCAAACATCCCAGGACTGAGTTAGTACAAAAAAGTCAGTTACAGATTCAATTTTTGCTTCCCGACGACACTTCCTTCACAAATCATATTCAGGGTGCTAGAAAGCCATACTAGGGGAATGGTATGCATTATTCCCATTCTTCAGAGAAATTCTCATTTTCCCACATTATTGGACTTTGCTGACCTATGCCACACATTACTACAGGTAGAGTCATCCGAAAAGGGTGAGGAAAGAAACAAAGAACTAATGGTCTGGTATTCCAAAGTATGGAGCACACAAATTCAGTATAGAAGTCATGAGTGCTCAGCTTTGGATGTCAGCTAGAGTGTACAAGAAGATAGGGTTCCCCAGAAGTCACGTTTTGTGTAGAAGACATTTTTTCAAGGCTCTCTATGATTAATGTAGGCCAGAGCTTTGTTTATTGTTTAAACTGTGGTAATGGTGTTCTGTCCCATCTAGTGGCACGGAGACCACTTAAAGAGAGAGAAAAGGATTCTGCTCTACAGTCTTAGCTAACAGCAGGTTGGCTTTTAGCTCATGCAATAGAGGTTCATGCATTAAGCTCCAGAAGTCCCAGGTTCAATCCTGCTCGCTGACGACCGGGGTCCGTCGGTGTTACAAGTACAAAAGACCCAGTTAGGATCAGGACCATGTTGTTCTAAGTGGTCTAGGAAGACAAGATCCTTGACCAAATGGTTAAAATATAATTTAAGACAAAACATGACAAGTGACTGTGGCAAACCATAGTGGGGAAGATAAAGGGAGGATGATTAAACCAATAATAACCTCATGCAGTTGCATGTATAACTTGATGAATAGGTTATTGGAAATGAAATTCTAAGCATTGACATCACCTACAAAACCAAGCGCCAGGATGAGCAAATGACCGGTCCTGGTTTCCCGTCAAAGATATACACATTAAGATGTTAAAATTCCTTCCAAAACACAACTAGCCTTTTTGGCAGCAGGAGGTGAAGTGTAATTATGATGCTCATGAGCAAACTGTGAGTAGGTTATCCTTAAAGGGGAAATGCAGGGTGCGTGAAGGTGAAAAACAAAGCAATAGCATCCCATCAGTTAAAATTAGGGCTGTCAAGTGATTTAAAAAATTGTGATTAATCACGTGATTAAACAAAATTAATCATGATTAATCGTGCTGTTAAACAATAATAGAATACCATTTATTTAAATATTTGTGGATGTTTTCTACATTTTCAAATATACTGATTTCAGTTACAATACAGAATACAAAATGAATAGTGCTCACTTTATATTTATTTTTATTACAGATATTTGAACTGTAAAAAATAGAGTATTTTTCAATTCACCTAATTCAAGTACTGTAATGTAATCTCTTCATCATGAAAGTTGAAATTATAAATGTAGAATTATGTAAAAAAAATCTGCATTCAAAAATAAAACAATGTAAAACTTTAGAGCCTACAAGTCCACTTAGTCCTACTTCTTGGTCAGCCAATAACTAAGAGAAATAAGTCTGTTTACATTTATGGGAGATAACGCTGCCCATTCTTAATTAAAATGGCACCTGAAAGTAAGAACAGGCATTTGCATGGCACTGTTGTATCCAGGATCACAAGACATTTACATGCCAGATGCACTAAAGATTCATATATCCCTTCATGCTTCAACCAGCATTCCAGAGAACATGCTTCCATGCTGATGATCGGTTCTGCTTGATAACGATCCAAAGCAGTGCAGACCGATGCATGCTCATTTTCATTATCTGAGTCAGATGCCACCAACAGAAGGTTGATTTTCTCTTTTGGTGATTTGGGTTCTGTAGTTTCTCCATCAGTGTTGCTCTTTTAAGACTTCTGAAAACATGCGCCACACCTCTCAGATTTTGGAAGGCACTTCAGATTCTTAAATCTTCAGTCGAGTACTGTACCTATCTTTAGAAATTTCACATTGGTAGCTTCTTTGCATTTTGTCAAATTTGCAGTGAAAGTGTTCTTAAAACAAATATGTGCTGGGTCATCATCTGAGGCTGCTATGACATGAAATATATGGCAAACAGAGCAGGAGATATACAATTCTCCCCTAAGGAGTTCAGTCACAAATTTAATTAACGCATTGTTTTTTAATGGGTGTCATCAGCATGGAAGCATGTCCTCTGGAACAACGGCCAAAGCATGAAGAGGCATATGAATCTTTAGCAAATCTGAGACTTAAATATTTTGCGACACCAGCTACAACAGTGCTGTTCACTTTCAGGTGACATTGTAATTAAGTGGGCAGCATTCTCTCTCATAAATGTAAACAAACTTGTTTCTCTTAGCAAATGGCAGAACAAGAAGTAGGACTGAGTGAACTTGTGGGCCCTTATAAGTTTTATATTGTTTTGTTTTTGATTGCAGTTATGTAATTAAAAAAACTACATTTGTAAGTTGCACTTTCATGATAAAGAGATTGGACTCAAAGGCGGCTCCAGGCACCAGCACGCCAAGCGCGTGCCTGGGGCGGCAAGCCACGGGGGCGCTCTGCCGGTCGCTGCGAGGGTGGCAGGCAGGTTGCCTTCGGCAGCATGCCTGCGGAGAGTCCACTGGTCCCGCAGCTTCAGTGGACCTCCCGCAGGCATGCCGCTGAATCTGCGGGACCAGGGATCTCCCGCAGGCAAGCCGCCGAAGGCAGCCTGCCTGCCATGCTTGGGGTGGCAAAATACCTAGAGCCGCCTCTGATTGCACTACAGTACCCGTCTGAGGTGAATTGAAAAATACTATTTATTTTGTTTATCATTTTTACAGTGCAAATATTTGTAATAAAGCATAATATGAAGTGAGCACTGTGCACTTTGTATTCTGTTCTGTAATTGAAATCAAGATATTTGAAAATGTAGAAAAAATCCAGAAATGTTATTAATTTCAATTGGTATTCTATTGTTTAACCTTGCGATTAATCACAATTACGTTTTTTTAATTAATTGCGTGAGTTAACGCAATTAATCAACAGCCCTAGTTTAAATTGCAAGACACATGCACTTAGCAAAGGTAGAAATATAAACCCAAAAAGTATACATGTGTTGTGAAAGGTCTTAACAACAAACAAACAATCTTAATCACATAATTTTGAATGTACTAATAAAGCAGTACAGACTCTTATGTCCCCTTCAGACTTTCTTCATAAAAGTAAATAGAAATCAATATCTGCTCTCCTGTCAATGCTAACAGAAAAGATGGGCTCAAACTCGAAGCCCAAATACATGTACCCTCAAATGTTAATGGGAGTTTTGAAATTCAGATATGAATTTTGCTGCTTAGACTCACCTTTGGATCAAAGTTGGCAAAACATCAAATGAACTAAGCAAAATGATATGACAACACATCTCTTGAAAACTACATTTTGTTTTCAGATGTTATCTTAGCCAATGTTCAGGCAAGTTTCTAATTAACACCATTTTCTTGGCTATCCAAAACCAGCTTCTTCTGTATTTCCCAGTGGAAAAATCTAAATAACTGGTCACCTTTCGTCTTACATCAGCTTAATATGGTATGAATTCATAAGGGCCTCTTGTTAAACTAGGACATGGTACTGAGAATTCTGAGGAGAAAAGGAGTTGCAAGCAATGCATCTTTGAAGGAATGAAAGGAAAATATTACTTGAAAGAAGGAAAAACGTACTGTACTTTCGCAAATCAGCAGGCAGAGGAAACTGGTGGGTTTTTTTTTCCCAAAGTGAGATCTATACAAGACCAACAAAACCATTCTGAATTGTGAACCTCATATTCAATGACGAACTTGAGAAAAGAAGTGGCAATTCAAATATGGGATAAAGGGACCTAATAAACGTGATTGGATTTTAATGCAGCCATGCCTGTCTAAACATTCATTAGTGATGAAGTAACACAATACTTACAAAAGCTGCTGCTGTATGCATCTGTGCCCCTAAAAAACATGCAGGTAATTCAACTTGTCAGCAATCACTTTCATGCAAGTGGTGAGGTTATTTAAAAAGGCTGTTAACATCTACAAAAATCAATATCACCATAGGGCTAAAACAAAGAAGTTCCTAGCAAAGCAAATATAATTCATCAAATCCATCCATAGTGATGACTGCTTTGCTTCTCTGTGTTGCCAGTCAGGTTGAAAATACAAGTTTATCATTAATGGAGAGAATTTTCTGAAGTCATGGAGCATTACTGAAGTAAATCGCTGAGTTGTTTCTTTCCACCAAAAATGCAAGGGATTAGCAGACACTTCTGCACCTAGGAAAAAATAGAGCTGCCTGCTAAGGTATTCATTTCCTTATATCAGTATGTTTGGGGACAAAAAAAAAGGGGGGGGTTACATAAGAGATATGTGGTCACCCAAAGAAAGATTTAAGCAGCATGCATATTTCACTATTACAGAGAATCAGACCATTAAAAAAATCCACAACCACCTCCAGTTATTAAAAATTTCATTTTAAGCTACAATGTGATAGGATAATTAAAACTGATCTGCAGTTAAGAATTCAGTTACTGGGCAGCTGTGCTATTGACTACAAGCATTCCTATCTGCAAGCAATAAGAAAAAACATAGGATAAAAGGACCTAGATCCATCTCCTCTGATGTATGGACTTGAGTTCATGTCCTCATCACTCTTCTTTCTGCGTTCTAGAGAGGCCAAAGGGTTACACCAGGGGTCGGCAACCTCTGGCACGCGACTCTCCAGGGTAAGTACCCTGGCGGGCCGGGCCAGTTTGTTTACCTGCCGTGTCGGTAGGTTCAGTAGACCGCAGATCCCACTGTGTTCCCCATTTGTGTTCTTCCAGAAAGGCATCTAGTCTAGATTTGGAGACATCGTGAGATGGAGCATCCATCACTTCCCTTGGGAGTTTTTGTTCCAGTAGTTAATCATCCTCTCTGCTACAAATTTATGCTTTATTTCCAATTTGTATTTATCTGGATTCAGCTTTCAAACACTGTTTTTTATGCATTTCTCCACCAGATTAAAGAGCTCTTTAGTACCCAGTATTTTTAACTCATGAAGGTATTTATACACTGTAGTCAAGTCACTTTGCAATTTTTTTATAAACTGAACAGATTGAGCTCTTTAAGTCTCTTCACTGTAGGGCATTTTCTTCAAATCCATTTTGTGGCTCTTTTCTGTACCCTTTAATTGGTCAACATCTTTTAAAACATATGGACCTCAGAACGGTCCACAGCATTCTAGTATTGGTCTCACCAATGCCATCTGCAGACATAAAAATCTCCTCCTTACTCCTTTTCACTACTTCCCTTGATATTTATTTCCAGATGATTGATGAAAATGTTGAATAGCATCAGTACTAGCACCTATCGTGCAGAACCCAACTGGAAACACTCCAATGCAATTATGGTTTCCCCACTGACAACTACTTTTTTATATCTGTCAATTAGACCGTTCTTAATCTACTTAATGTGCGATTTAATTATATTGTCTAATGGTATTTTTTACTCAGAATGTTATGCAATGCTAAGTCAAATGCCTTACAAAAGCCCAAGTATATTACAGCTATGGTAGTTATCTTTATCAACCAAACTTGTAATCACCTCTAAGAATGAAATTAGGTTTGTTTGACAAGTTCTGTTTGCTATAAAACCCATGTTGACTATTAATTATGTTCCCACCCATGAATTCTTTATCAACTGAATCCCATATTAACTTTTTCATTATTTCACCTGGAACTGATGCCAGGTTATCTAGGCTATTGTTACCCAGTCATCCCACTTGCTCTTTCTGAATATTAGCACAACATTAGCATTCTTCCAATCTTCTGGAATTTCCAAAGTATTTCAAGATCTTCTCAGCCAGCTGTTTTATGGATCTTGGGTTTAAGTTATTCAAGTCTCTTGATTTAAAATGGTTTATGCCTAGTAGATGTTGGTTATTATCCTCCCGGGTTACTAATTGACTAAAAAGTACTTCATTATCTCCATCTCCATATGTTTACACCATCCTGCTTCTTTCTAGATACAGGACAGACGTATTCACTGACTGTCTGCCTTTTCTGCATCACTACAACATTTACTATCTCACTTCTAGGATTTCTTTTATTACTGACAGGTTTTATTCTTATTGTCCTTAGCCCTGCCAACCCTAATGTCTTTAGCTTCCCTTACTTTCTACACTTAATTTCTAATTTATATTGATTTCTATCTATTTCCCCTTTTTTGTTATACATTGTGGGTTTTTTTCTTTCTAATTTTTGCCTTTACTTCACCAATGTGCTTTTAGCCAAAATTGTTCTCTTTCTTGATTGTGGAATCATGGTTATTGGCCATTAATTAACTTTCCTTTAAGAACTCCCAACTTTCATTCATATTTTTCAGCCTAAATTTTTCTACGTAGTCAATGTCTGCTCATAATTTTCCACAGCTTTAGGAAATTAGCTCTTTTGAAGCACTAAGTTATATATGTTACTGTTTGGCACTGTCCTCTGTTTGCAATATTGAATTTACTTAGGTCATGATCATTGGCCCTTAGGCAACCACTACCTTCCAGTCCACCGAAAAAGGAGCTACCTTATGTTGGGTGCAATGCTGTATATGTTTCAATATTCTCATCTATGATTTCTAGAAACTCCAGTGATGTTTTATTGCTAGCTGCATGAGACCTCCAGCAAGTCTCCCAAACTGAAGTTCCCCATTACACCACAATTTTTCCTTCCACATGTTACAGGTATATTTGTATCCAGTAAAGGATAGGATGGAAGTTATAACATGAACTGAAGGAGGGCCAGGCTGAGATCAAAGATAAAATCTGGAAGGCTACAGGGTGCCAGACAGGGTGCTTATTTAAATTAAAATAGGCATATGGTCAACAATAAAAACTGTATATGTCTATGTGCCAATGTAAGAAGTTTAAAAGCATATATAGCTGAACTAGAGTGTCTGGCTATGCAAGGACCTTGACATAATATTACTGAAACATGGTAGGATGAAAAAAATCACAATGGGATACTGTAATACCTAGCTAGAAACTATACAGATTAGATCATTGAGGTGGGCAAGTAGCGCTATACCTTAAAAATGCAATAGAAACCAATGAGGTAATAAAATCTTTGAGCGGAGAGGCCCATAGAGTAAGATCTGTATGTACACAATTCCCAAGTCATAAATATACAAATGCCCTAGTAGGGTTATTCCAGAAGCCAACTGATCAAGAAAAAGAGACTGAGTGAATAGTATTGAGGAGATCAAAGAAGCAGTTACAGCTGATAAAACATAACAGCGGGATACTTCAACTAGCCATGTATAAACTAGTCATCTGTCTCAATGAGACAGATTTAGAGAAACAATTTCTCAAGACCTTAAATGATGGCTTCTTAGAACAGGTAGCTTTGAAACATGCAACAGGAGAAGCTATTCTCAGCTTCAGCCTTTGGAGTGGTAGTAGTAGTGTAACCCCCAAGGAGATGACATAGATTCCTGGAATTCTGTCTGCTGGCAGCTCAGGGAAAGGCACACTGTCCCTGATAAGGACGGGGAGCCAAAGCAGATTCAGAGTCTGCCCAGCAACCAACAGGGCAGGGGTCGGCAACCTCTGGCATGCAGCTCGCCAGGGTAAGCACTCTGGTGGGCCAGGCCGGTTTGTTTACCTGCCACATCGGCAAGTTTGGCCAATAGTGGCTTCCACTGGCTGCGGTTCACCGTCCCAGGCCAATAGGGGCAGCAGAAAGTGGCGCCAGTGAGGGATGTGCTGGCCGCGGCTTTCCACCACCCCCATTGGCCTGGGACGGTGAACCGCTGCCAGTGGAAGCCACAATCAGCCAAACCTGCCGACGCGGCAGGTAAACAAACTGGCCCGGCCTGCCAGGGTGCTTACCCTGGCGAGCTGCGTGCCAGAGATTGCAGACCCCTGCAATAGGGAGTGACAAGCCCTCCCAGAAGCCATTTTGTAGGGGGTCTGGAGCCAGCCAGGGCAAGGGGAGGACTGGCTGTATGAGGAGCTGGTGAGTCCCAGGCCTACATGCAGGGTTCCCCCTGAGAACAGGCCTCTAGGGTCAAGACAACATATCCCTTAGCTGGGTTTTTCCTTCCCCACTCACAGAATCATAGAATATCAGGGTTGGAAGGGACCTCAGGAGGTCATCTAGTCCAAGTCCCTGCTCAAAGCAGGACCAATCCCCAACTAAATCATCCCAGCCAGGGCTTTGTCAAGCCTGACCTTAAAAACCTCTAAGGAAGGAGATTCCACCACCTCTCTGGGTAACCCATTCCAGCGCTTCACCACCCTCCTAGTGAAAAAGTTTTCCTAATATCCAACCTAAACCTCACCCATTGCAACTTGAGACCATTACTCCTTGTTCTGTCATCTGGTACCACTGAGAACAGTCTTGATCCTTTCTCTTTGGAAAGAGTATCAGAGGGGTAGCCGTGTTAGTCTGGATCTGTAAAAGCAGCAAAGAATCCTGTGGCACCTTATAGACTAACAGACGTTTTGGAGCATGAGCTTTCGTGGGTGAATACCCACTTCCTCAGATGCATGCTTGCTAGCATATATATACCTGCCCCTGGAAATTTCCACTACATGCATCTGAGGAAGTGGGTATTCACTCACGAAAGCTCATGCTCCAAAACGTCTGTTAGTCTATAAGGTGCCACAGGATTCTTTGTCTCTTTGGAACCTCCTTTCAAGTAGTTGAAAGCAGCTATCAAATCCCCTCTCATTCTTCTCTTCCGCAGACTAAATAATCTCAGTTCCCTCAGCCTCTCCTCATAAGTCATGTGCTCCAGGCCCCTAAATCATTTTTGTTGCCCTCCGCTGGACTCTTTCCTATTTTTCCACATCCTTCTTGTAGTGTGGGGCCCAAAACTGGACACACTACTCCAGATGAGGCCTCGCCAATGTTGAATAGAGGGGAATGATCACATCCCTCGAGCTGCTGGCAATGCCCCTACTCCTACAGCCCAAAATGCTGTTGGCAACAAGGGTACACTGTTGACTTATATCCAGCTTCTCATCCACTGATGATTCCCTGTTTATTGCGTTTGCTGGGAAATTTCCCCAGCCAGGCTGAGTTCGCCCTCCAGCTCCCTAGGTGAGACCAGTCACCACATGGTCAGCTCTACTCTGTCTGCTAGTCCAGGGAAGCTGCCTACTGAGTGTGTGATTGGAGTCTGGGCTACAAGGCTACAGTTTGGATGTTAGTGTAGTTGTATAACCTATACCCTGAGCACTGCAGCCCTTTGTGGTGAGGGGAAACCCTGGGACTGACGCAGCCTGATTCCTGCCTGAGGAGGATCCCTGCCAGCAGACAGCAGCCCCTCTGCAGTGATTGAGGAGTCCAGCTTCATCTTTGAACCTGAGGATCATTCATGGAGTTTGTGAGTGCACCATCTTCTAGTTAGTTGGTCAGGGAATTTGTTTTGGGGACCCCTCCCTGAATTGTGTCCTCAAGCCAGGGAGTAAAGGTTTGAGGATTTTATAACCTGCTGCATATTACACCTGTGGAGGGATTTATCACCTCCTCTCACTTGTGAGTCCTCTGGGCTGTACTGCACCCAGTCAGTCACATTGCTAAACCACTGCAGAGAAGAGTTCTGTGGTTATAGGTCATCAAGGGTCCCAACAAAGTAGGGTACCAAGGGACACTAATTTTACATTTGCTACATCAAGTCACGGGTATTTTCAGTGTGGGTACTGGTGACCCTAAAAATAGTGTTTCACCCTTATGTTGTATTTGTCTCCTGTTTAATATAATTATTGTGTTGAATATATTTTTATGTGTTGTGTTATTTCTTGGAAGTCTCCAACTATCTGGCAAGTAAATAGGGATTACTCTGTAGTTAGAATTTTCTGCCCATGCTGCCCTGGTGACCCTGCCAGGAAGGAGCGAGGGGGGTGGAGGCACCGCCAAATAATTTCATAGGAAAAAAAGAAAGAAGATACACCCTCTGAATGGGTGGCAGGATCCAAAAGAACCTAGACCTGTCCATCAAAGCCTGTAAGTGGATTGGCATTAAAGGAGGTAACCAGGTGGAGAGGGGCACTACAGTATAGTAACTGTACAGCATAGTTGAGCCACTAATTGAACAGTGAACACAAACCCAATTACATTCAGCATCCTCCTGGAAGTAATCAAACAAAAAAGTAACACTGACAGTAATCTGTACAAATGGGGATTTTAACTGAAGTGAGGAAGCTGATCAAAAAGATACAAATGTCTAAAAAGGTGAGAAAAATTAAAATCCTGAGATTCAGGATGGAGTATGCTTAAGCATACCAGTATAGAGTCACAGAAGATATGCACACCACACTGCTGACAGCTCTGTCAACTTTATCATCACTCTCCCAATATTTGTTTTTTGTTGCTTTTTTTTAAGACCATCTTCTGGAGGCATGTCATCATCAGAGAGTCTCAGCTTGCCTTTAAAAAAAAGATTACGTTTCTAGCCCTTGTGATTGCTGAAGGAAGCCTGAAAACATGACCCAAGTAAAGGTTTAAAAAGCAGAAAGTAAACAACAAAACCACACACTTTTTAAATAAAAATCTCATGATTTTTAAACTAATCATGTGGGAGAGTGTTGTTGTTTGACTTAAGTCTGGGGCTTTTTGGGGGGAAAGAAATGGGGCCTGACTCATGATTTTTGATCACTTGGTGTTGGTAATACTGAGAATCTTAAATAAAAAGGTATGCAGGAAAGCAAAAAAACATAAAAAACAAACATAGTTCGGTTAAAGGGCAATGGTTGACCTGTCATTCAAGCAACATATGTTCTTCAGAAAATGGGAACTCCATCTTAGTTAAACCAATGGAAAGGAACTATGGCAGGTAAAATGTGTGATTGAAAAAGACCTAGACATCCTGGTGAACAGTTCAATGAAAACTTCTGCAGAGTAAACAGTGAATCAAAAAAAAAAAAGCTAACAAAATGTTGCAATGTATAAGACACTGATTAGGAAATACAGGGAGTGTTATGCCATTATATAGCTCATAGTACACCCTCATCTGGAATATTTTTTATTCTCAGAAAGGATATAGTATAGAGACAATATAGAGAGAAAAGATTAAAAACAGAGATATAGAAAGACTATCACATGAACTAAGTGAAAACATTAAAACTGTTTAATTTAGAGAGGAGACTAACAAAGGCAGACACGATGGAAGTATATAAAATTATAAATGGTACAAAGCTGGTAAAGCTCATACTCCTACTCAGTCTTTCATAATTACAGGAACAAAGGAATATTCCGTCAAACTGAATGGTCACAAATTTAAAAGTAATAAAAAAAAATAGTTTTGACACAATATATAATTAACCCAGAGAACTCACTGTTACAGGATACATGGTGGCCAAACACTTGGTATTATTCAAAACAGGAGTATTCACTTGTTCAGCTAATGATAATATCCATAGTTATATTAGACAGAATAAAAAAAATTAAATGGAATATAAACTGTCATACAATCAGTGCATAAGCCAAACACAAACTGACACCGTAAGAAGAAATCTTCCCTTTGGGCAAGTTCTTTGATAACTGTCTACTATGGAATATGTCTTCTATTGTCTTCTGAAGCATCTCAGACTGACCACTCTCAGAGACATGGCTATTAATATTATTTATTATTTGTATTATTGTAACATCTAGGAACCCTAGTCATGGACCAGGGCTTCTTGTCTTAGGTGCTGTACAAAAATGTAATACAAAAAGACATACCCTGGCCCCGAAAAGCTTACAGTCTAAATATAACACAAGAGACAGATGGATACAGAAAGACAAGAGTACAAAGAAACAGTGAGACAATGTTGGTCACATGATAGTACCGGAGCTCTGGCAGCTGGGCTCCCATAGTGATTTAAAGGGCCTGGAGTCCCAGGTCCTTTAATTCGCCCCTGAGCCCCGGGGCTCCTGTCATGGTATCTTTCCCCAATCTGAACCTTAGAGTCCAAAAGTTGGGGTACCAGCATGAATTCCTCTAAGCTTAATTACCTGCTTAGATCTGATAAGCTGCCACCAATCAGGAATTCCAGTGCCTGATACTCTGGTCCCCCCAAAAACCTTCCCTGGGGACCCCAAGACCCAAATTCCTTGAGTCTCACAACAAAGGGGAATAAACCATTTCTCTTCCCCCTCCTTCCTCCCTCCCAGCTCTTTCCCACGCTGGTTACACCAGGAGATCACCGTGATTCAAAATCCTTGAATCACCACACAGAGAGGAATGTTACCTTCCCCCCTCCCGTCCTCTTTTCCCTTCACCCAGAGGCAATACAGATTCAAACTCCGTGAATCTAAAACAAAGAGGAAATTCACCTTTCCCTTCTCCCCACCAATTCCCTGGTGAGTACAGACTCAGTTCTCTTGAGCCTCAACAAGGGGAAAAATCAGACAGGTCTTAAAAGCAAAACTTTTAATAAAAAGAAAGAAAAAAGGTAAAAGTTATCTCTGCAATTTAGATGGTTAAAGTTACAGGGTTTGTCAGCTTACAGAAACTGGAGAAAAAGCCTCCTCCA
The DNA here is from genome assembly GCF_007399415.2 of Gopherus evgoodei. Classification (NCBI taxonomy): domain Eukaryota; kingdom Metazoa; phylum Chordata; order Testudines; family Testudinidae; genus Gopherus; species Gopherus evgoodei. The sequence continues at coordinate 100,904,476 of NC_044322.1, forward strand.
GCAGAAATACAATTTAAAATACTTTCAGCCAAATACACATTAGAACTCTACCAGCCAGATACACATTTGCAAATAAAGAAAAATCAAAGACTAAACCGCCTTTCTACCTGCACTTGCTACTTGAATAGAAAATTAGAGCCTGTAGTATGTCCGGTTACTCTCAGATCCCAGAGAGAACAAAGCAAAACCCAAAAAACAAACAAAGGCTTCCCTCCACAGAGATTTGAAAGTATCTTGTTTCCTGATTGGTCCTCTGGTCAGGTGTTTGGTTCCCTGTTTGTTAACCCTTTACAGGTAAAAGAGACATTAACCCTTAACTATCTGTTTATGACAGCTCCCAGCTGCCTCTGCAGCTGGTAGCTCTGGGGTGATTTAAAGGCCCTGGGGCTCCCAGTCACAGCCGGAGCTCCAAAGTCCCCAGCTCTTCCAGTTGAGGCCACGACTCTTCCGGCTGAGGTCAAGCCCCCCGCTCAGGACTCCGGCGTACTGGTAAGTCCTTTAAGTTACTTTCACCCCTGTCTTATTCACAGTGATCAAGATAGGAAGTAGTGGGAGGACTTGAAGTGGGGCGAGTGGGAGGAGATTCGGAGCTCTGTTTCATGCTGAGTTCACAAGGATGTCTAGCCATCAGCATAGAGATGTCAGAGAAATAGGGTGAGATTTTTATTTGGACAGGAAGAGACAGGTCCAGAGCAGAGTGGTAGATCTATGAATTGTCAACATAAAGATGGCAGTTGAATTTGTGCTTGTGGATTAGATTATTCAGATGGATCACAGCTCTGATCTGGTATGGCAATTCCTATGTTCTCACAGAGAAGCAGAAAACATCTTAGATCTGAGGTTTTCAGTTTACATGAATTTTGTGGTGGACCATAACTAAACAGAACATTTTGAGGGTTTATTCAAACTTATACTGCATGGGAAAAAAAGTTATTCAGCTATGGAAACTGGAAAATAGCCAAAAAATACCAAAAAGGGGTCTGGAAACCAGAATTTGCCCCTCAAATTACAAAGCCAGCAATATCAAACACAGTAACTGAATTTACACCTGATGCAACAAGATCACTATTTAACTGACAATACTCATTTAGATAGTAGTGTCCACAGAGACTCTTTTCCAGAAAATAAGACCCTTAAGTGTATAGTAGCATTTCAGTGATTCATATTCTATGGGCTATTCCAAACTGGAGCCCACGTATCTTCATGTTCCAAACATTGTGAAAACAAGGGTCCAACTTCTTTGTCATAGCCATATTCTCTTGTTTAATTACACGCCATTTAATATAGATCACTTATTTAAAATGCTCCCCTCCACCACTCTGGACTCCTGTACAAAATGATGGTAATAATAATTTTAAAAAACCACAACACCCTAGTTGGACTAATGTCCAAATCTAAAAATCTTCCCAAATCACAGCAAACTATCTGCCCACAATGAAATCCACTCAAATTCCTGAAATCAGAATTTCTACACAGGGGCATGAGGCTAGAATAGCAGCATGATACAAGCTGGAACATCACATCCCCAAAATTGAGAATTTATATTCAAGAATACTCAGAAGACTGTTGTAGTCTTGCTCAGCAGGGCAATATCATTTAAAAGTTCACCCAGGATCAACTGAACACTTGCAGGTCTCAAAGCATGACATTAATCTGATATTCCAGATCAGAGTTGGAAATGCAAGAGAGCCTTTATTTATATGCTATAAAGCACATACACTTTGGGACAAAACGTTATGTTATGGTTCAATTTCTGTGTAGCACTCACTGAGTCCTGCAGCCTTAGAGACACCAGCAGGTTAGATATCACAATATCTCATGAAAAGTTCTGCTTCTTAAGGCGAAGAGTACAGCTGAAAATTTAATTACTGCTTCAAGAAAACAACCCATGACACCACATATTTTGCGCTGGTGTAATAGTCTTTAGGAAACAGCAAAATTCGAGAATGACATTTTCAAGATCTGCTAAACTTTTGTGATGTAACTCAGTGTGGCAGCCTTTCATAGTGCTGAATGTTGACCAAAATAGTTCAAAAATTTAGTACCATTTGTCCTCAATTCCTTGAAGAGTCTCTCTCGAGAAACAGGTCACTTTAGATAATGAGGTCTGATGAAATGGCCTACTTAATAATTATAGACCATCTTGCTCTGAAGGCCCTCTTGGAGATTGCATGGAAGAACATATGATCCAGATCCAAACCTCTTGGCTCCAGCCCATATCTAATCCATATTTTTCTTAAGGAAATATTTACTGTATTTATTGGTTCTATTCTTTTAGGGCTGTCTAATAATATACTATGAGTTTTCATGAATACTTACATATGTATTTTGATTTTTTTTCTTGTCACGTTTTAGGTCACAAATGTATATTTTAGCCCATTCTACAATGTTGTGGATGACATTTTAATGCATCTGCACTACTTCATTCCACATTCTAGTGCAGCGTTTCTCAAACTGGGGTCCATGGACCCTGGGGGTCCGCAAGGGTACTCCATGGGGTCTGCGGGCCCTGCTGATCAACTCAACTTCTCCGCCTCCCTCCCAGTGCCCCCTGCATGTTGGGGACCAGCTGTGAGGGAGAGGGAGGATTGGGGACGTGGTGCTCTGGGGGGGGTGGGGGGGGAAAGAGGAGAGGCAAAGTTGCAACAGGGGCAGGAAGGGGTAGGGCAGGGGTGGGGCCTTGGGGGAAGGGGTGGAGTGGGGGCAGGGCTTTGGCCTGAGCAGGGAGCTTGGAGGTCCATGAAAGATTTTAAATCAAAATGGGAGTCATCGGATTGCTAAATTTGGAGAACTGCTGTTCTAGTGGTATGCATCCCACAATGAGTCAGCAAGCTGAACCCAAAGTGTATTGGGTGTTGTAACGAAGGTTCCACCAGGTGCTGTTTCTAGGAAGTAAAGCATATAGTGTTCCCTGGAAATTTTGAGACTCAGTGCAGTAAAGTCAGTATTTCATTTTAAGACTCACCAGCAACTAATTTACAAGGTGACAAATGACAATAAGGTAATGCAGCCCTGAAACTTCAGTTCCACCTCAGAACAACTTGTGCTGTTGACTTATCACCTTGTTTCACATAGATACACAGGATTACAGTTCGGCTAGTGCAGTGTCCCTTCACTTAACCAATACAAATTACATTTCCACTTACAGCAGTTACTCAGGATTATTTTTAGAACTTTTGGCAAAATGATTTTACTATCAGCCATTAAGTCAGAACAGAAAGAGAAAAATTGGAGCAATGATGAACTCTGACAAAGGGTGGAAGGAGAATAGGTTGCATCTCCACGGGCACAATCCAAAATGTTTTGCTGACAAGGCTCAAATGTAAATCCTGATTTAGGAAGAGCAGCTTTTCTCATATTACTTACTCATATTTTACAGATCTAGCAAGGAATTTTAAATGTACTGAGAGGTAAATCCTGCCTCCTTGTCCACATTTGCAGAGGTCCCCACCCCTCATCTCTTCCCAGAGGCAGAACCAATGCTGGGACAGGAACAGGATTTGGGCAGGCCACGCAGTTGGTACTCAACTCTGTAATGGTTCCCTGTGAACCACTGGACAGGGGGCCAAAGGATGGAGGAGCAGAGATTCTACTGAAGATCCTCCCATCTTCCCCCTACAACACAGCCATGCCACAGCTTGGATGTAGGATTCTTTTCCATGTGCATACCTCTCCCACCCCTGCCACTTGGAACTACATATATTCCAGCCCACCTCTTGTGGCTGGGTGCTAGTGTGAGGATGGGGGCCTGGAAGTGTTGCTGAAATGCCACAGCAACTTCCATAAGGTAATCTCAACTACTTTTAGTCATTCTGTTTAAAGCAGGATTTCTTCCAACAGCCATGGGCTCCAGCCTCAACCTTTCATTATGGAAAAGTTCTAGAGAATTTAAGAAGAGATATGGACATTTTTTTCCAGAACTGGCCTCTGACTTCCACTGAAGTTATGGGAGCTGAGCACTTTTGAAAATCAGGCCCTAAACCTATGGGATTATGTACATATTCAATAGCATTCTATAGAAATAATAATGAATAGATACCTTTTCTACTGAAAACGGGTGGTGAGGTAATATTTTATTGTACCAACCTCTGTTAGTGAGAAAGACAGCTACAACTACACTGCATACAACATCCTTTCTACAAGCTTTTTGAACAATAAAGAGAATTCTAGCAGAGTCCTTAGTTTTATATTAAATTCCAGGGAAATGTCAAAAAACACCTATAGAAACATTATCATTTTCTCAGAAGTTGCATAGGGCTTTGCAATAAGGGTTATCTAAGCCTTTAAAAACTGTGTCTGTGTGCACACTTTTCCTTCCTGTAATTACAAATTTCCTAGCCAAATTCCTCTCAAAAGAAATATCCATAACTCTGCTCCACTTGCTAAAAGCAACTGCCTCCAGCCTGATCCACTCTCTCCCTCCCTCCCAATAGCTCTCATTTACATGTAAAATGGAGATAATCTTAACCTTCTTCGTAAAGCATTTGGAGATCAACTGATGAAAAAGCGCTATATAAGGGCTAGGTATTATTATACCATTGACTTTGATCCCTTTCTTTAGTATGACTAATGGTATTTATAGTTTATAAAACATGCAAAGTATGCTTGGTACTTCAGACCACAAATGAGAAAAAATCCTGCCCTAAGGATCTTACCATCTAATCATAAATACGGCACACACTGAGTGAGTGTAACAAACAGGGAATGTAGGAAGAGGGGAGGAAACGGGGAAAACAAGATGACAAAGGTAACGAGAAGATTATGCTGTTACTTAGTTTTATGTATATTTCTTGATGGCTCTACAATTGTCAGTTATTTTAAAGCAAATTTCCTTCAGCCCTTTTCACTCTCATGGAGTATTGAGTATCACGGGCTTTTAGGAGTGATCTGAATGAGGAGAGGCAGAGCTTGATGGACTGCAGAGAGTCTTCCATGGATAAGAAGCAGCATGGAAGTAGGTGTAAACATGCAAGTGGGAAGGGGGACAGGAAGGGGACAAAGACTGATATCATTGGAGGCGTAAAGGGAGCCATGCTTAGAAATGAGATTGAGATGGAGGCTGGGATGGAGTTGGCATTGGAATTTGCTAATAGAAAGACTGAAGAGAGCACTGATATTGTCAGAATGATGGGTAAGGAAGATGACTTGAGCAAATGTATTTTCAATAAACTACAGGGGAGTGATATGGAAGTCAAGGAGGCCAAAGAGGAAGAGGTTGCACTAGGTGCAGGGACTGTCATTAAAATATGTTTTTTACAGTGCTAGTGCAATGAGGCCATAGGGGTATAACTCCACTATAATTAATTAGTCAAGTGGGAGATGACCAGGGAAGAAATCAGGGATTGAGAGGAAGGGTTAGATTTCTAAAGATTTATACAGGAAGTACTAGATCTCACAGAAATCTCTCCTTTCTTGCTGCACCCATCCAGAGAATTTCCCCCCACCTTTAATCATTGTTCCTGGTAATACTCAAGTGGTCACATATATATGCTTATTATTTTGCCTTTTTGTTAGAGAGACAGGAAGTTTGGATTCCTACCCACCACTTTGTCACATCACATAATTGCTTTACCTCGTGGCCAAAATATCACTGTTCAGGCTTCCTAGAGCCAAGCTGCAGGCTGTCCTCACATTCTAATTTTAACTCTTCAACACACTTTTGTACAGGCTCTGACTGGAGGGAGAATTTTTAAAATAGGCTATTCAGAGAGTGTCTGCAGTAGATTGGGTTGGCCACGTTTGCCTCAAATACCCCATCACATTTGATAAAGGAGGTGGGAGTAGTTCTTTGAAGAAAGATGATCATGGGCTGAATAATCCTTAGGAAGAATCCTTGAAGCGCCAAGCCTGGGGAGATGGTCTCAGCTGAACTTTTTTTGTATTATTATTTTCTGTGTAAATAAAACTAAATCCCAGAACTTATGTATGAACGGCACCTCCTCTTGTAGACTTTTATATTTAATCAAAGCTTAAAACCTCTCTTTCCCCCTCCTTCAGGTCACTGTATAGAGATTTCATTAAACAGTGTGGTAGGTAATTTTCTTTCCCCTGTAAATTAAATTTAGCCTTCAGTTATGAGCCAGCCATACTGACAGATACTTAGTATCACTTTCAGGTCCAGATTGCTCACCATGTTTACCTTCCAACTGATTCCAGTAAATGTTATAAGAGCTATCGAACAAACAGACCAGCAAAACCACAAAACATTAACTTGCTAGAATGCATCTTCTCAATCGGTATCCATTTCCTCTATGCAAGAAAACACACAACTGAAACTTAAGCTTATTTCTATGTCTTCAGGACTGAACAACAACAACAAAATAAGAGGAGCAGGAAATGACTATATCATTCAAATGAAAGTCGAATAATTTGCTATTTAGCTATGAAGATGTGTGGCCAAATTCTGCTTTCAGATGTACCTATTTAAACCAACTGAAGACAAATGCATAGGATGAGAATTCATGACCCCAAGAAGAAATGGAAATGCTACTATTAGATCAAAATAAGATGGGTCTGTCCTAGGGATAATGTGAGTTTTACATCATTGTACAAATAACTGATAATAATTTCCTGATATTTATTATACTGGAAATCTGAGCAAGATAAATAGGCTGAGATAAACTTTTAGAACTTTTGAGGAAAATACTGCAGCTGTCTAATATGTTTATATAAATGATAAATGAATTCTCATTGTGCTGCGTCAGTTCCTTTCCTGATCATGAAGTCTCTGGCAAGGACAGATTGAAAGTTATTTTGCAAAACCAGTAATGTTTACAGTTTAAAGTGAGTTTATTTTTTTGTCCTGTGGAGGCTTTTCTCTTCATACCTGCAATGTGGACATGGCTCGCTGAAGCAAGATAGAACTTGACTGTCCATCTTGGGAAACCTCTCGACTAATATACAATATCCTGGGTCTTCAGGCTGAAAGATTCTATTCTTCAGGCAGCTCCTCTATGTCTCAGTTGCCATCTTTTTCATCTCTCAATTCGCTCTGGCTAACCACCCCAAAAATAGAGTGTTCTGAAAGACAGCTGAATTAATTCCCTGCATTTTTACCATGATTTACTTTCCCTTCAAACCTGTAAAATACATAATTTCTTCATTGATATGCACATGGAGATAATCCATTGAAAAACTGCTAGACCACCTATTCTGAATTTAACCAACCTGTCCTTGCAAGAGACTAGCAGACATATGCCTTCCCTGCAAACCAGGAAAAGACTAATTCCCCGTGACTTAAGGATAGGGCTTCAATTTATTGTCAGTTAGTCCTCCTTAATTATCACTGGATAGACAATTACACACAAACACACACACAGTTCTCATATATTGTAAAATAGTCTGAGAATACTTTCCTTTAAACATCATGGATTGACGGTAGCCACTCCAGAGTTAAAGCTTACAGATCAATTTCCATATCAAAACCTTAATTGGTGCCCTGCCTCCCACTTAACTTTGGCTTGAAAAAATTCATTTTGCCTGAAGATTACCAGGTCTAATTTGAAGACTAAAAGAGAATGTTTCTTGCATGTCTGAAGAAAGCTAAATTTGTTTTGAGTCATTCTAAAAAGTTGCCCAGATTTAAGTTAAACGTTACATTTAAGTCTATCTCCTACTACTTCCAAAATGACTTACTGCTATGTCTTCAAACTTGCTAGAGTTTATTCTCCTGGAGAATTAATGTATTGACTGTAATTAAGACAAGTTAACAATATTTATTATGGGTAGTTTGGGGCCCAATCCTGCTGTCATTGATTTTAATGAGTTCTTATCCCAATTGTCCACTGATGTCTACGGGAGGTGTTTAGAGCAGTGGTTTTCAACCTTTTTCCATGTGCAGACCCCTGAAAAAATTTAAATGAAAGTGCAGACCCCTTTGGAAATCTGAGACAGTCTGTGGACCCTCAGGGATCCCGGACCACATTAAACATCAGTAGGAGTTGGATTAGGCACTATATTTTTAATGTGATTGTGTTGACTAGCTGTATCTTATAGAAAGCCATCAAGCTTTTAATATGTAATAGCTAGTGAAGTTATTCTAAAAGTTAAAGAATAGCAGGTCAAGGTCTCTAGTCCTAGTTCTGCAAGTGTGTGTGGTTTATTATGAAGAAGTGGAAAGCTCTGATCATTAAGACCGCAAACTACAATCCTATTATAAGGCTGATATTGATTCCTTCTTCCTTAGTTGTTAGTTTACAAATCACCTATCTTTTAGGAGTTAAGTCCCATTGTCCCTTGTTCTGATAAACTTGAGTATATTGAGCAAGTACTTTTTTAAATTGAAGTGCTTAAACATGGCTCCTCTCTAATTTTTTTCTGCAACTAAACATTAGTGTCCCTCTGTTGGCTCAATTAAGTCACATTACATCACAAAGTTCAAAACCATCACAGTATATTTTACTGAACCCCAAGAAGTTTCAGTTGATTTTCTAATCTGTGTACAGTGCTTAGATACCACAGTGATAAACATTTTACAACAGCTGCTATATCAATATTTAAAATTGACACAGGCTCATACAACAGGCAATTTTCAGGACCAGAATTTTTTTTTTTTTAATTGCCATCATTTGAAAACCAGACCTGATTCTCCACCACTGAAGCTGACAAAGAAAGGGAAAAAAAAATATGATTGAGAGTATATTCTACAATTGTCCCTTTCAATAAATTCTTTCTGTGAGCAAAGCAAAGGTACTTAGATGATACATTGCTTGTATATTGTGATCTTTTGTCACCAACCTGCACAAATATTGGCTAGGATCCCACAATCAGCTCTTAACAGGTGGACAACAGAGTGCACAGAACCCCCCTGAAGTGATACATTTCTTGTAGGCAGTATATTTTTACTGCTATAGTTGTTCCACACAATTCAAGAAGCACGAATGTTGGTTTCCACCCTTTATTAGTTTTACCAGAGCTGCCCACTCCTATAACTTAATTTTGTGATGCCCAATGTATTTTATTAATTTACCAATTAGAAATAAAAATGAAAGGTAATTTAAAAAAAAACTTGGGAAATACCATAAAAACAAACATTGTTCCAGAAACCAGACAATGTTGCTAAATACAACAATGTATCATCATTTACATAACCACTTAAAAGTACAGAAGTGAACAGTTAAGGGCATCATATCTTACTCTGTCACATAATAAATACATTATTCCTACAAAGCAATACATATGTCACCACAACACAACCACCCTTTGCCTCAAAATAAATACCAATCTTATATCAATAACCTCAGAATATGAACACAGAACAAAGCCCTAATAAAAGAGAAAACATGTATACGCATCAGTGGCATGTGTTGATCAGCTCCAAGTGCAAGTTTATACACAAACATAATTTTAAACCATAAAACATTATTTTCCTACCAACTAAATAGTTAACATTCTCAAGAAACAACAACTGTAAATATTTTGCCAAAAGATCCTACTTCCTACCATTTCTCAGTATCCCTCAAAAGAAAATATTGAAATAAATACTTAAAACAAACCATGGAATGAGCCCAAACTACTGGCAGGGAGGAGGGAAAGATCCCTGCCAACCCCGCTACATGGAACTATTTACACTATAACTATACTAACCATAAACTATTAAACTATTAACACTGCTGAGAGAAAAAACGCTAAGGGGAGTGGAGAGCAGTAAAGCTAAGCTCCACAGTTCCAATGACCGTCATGGGCGATAAGAAGGAACTGAGGGGGTGCTGGGTCGGCCGGGGTATATATATCCAGTACCATGGCGGCGCCATCCAGGGGGCTCCACTGCCGACCCCACCAGGTGTTGCTAGGGTAAAAGTTCTCCAATGGCAATGCATGTGCACACCTAATTGAAATTGATATGAGAAAGCACTCGAAGAAGAATAAAGGTTATTATGTAGTGATGGAATATGCACAGCTTTGTACTGGTATGTGGCCACACTAACCATCATATAAACCGTGACACCGATTCATACAACATTCCTCCCTACCCTACATGCCAACTGGAAGGCAAAATATGAAAGAGGCAACATCACTACATCTTCCTCTTAAGCCCAAGTTCATGGTAGAAATAGCTTCCTGATTTTATGGTTACAGACTTGCTCAGCGGAGTAGGCTATGTTCACATGACTGTGTTTTCAAAGGCACTTTTTGTTTCTTGAACCAAAGAAGCACATAAAAGCCTTTTTGGAGATCAGAAGGAAAATATTTCAGAAGGAAAATATTTTAAAATATATAAATATAAGGTCCATCAATTTTGACAGTATTCTTTCAAACTATACAGAATTAAATTGTGGTCTGGATTGAACATTAAAGAAAAGAAACTTTTGGAAACAGGAAGAAAATCAAAACTAAGTACAGATTCCACATTCTGAGTTCTACCAGAACAGTCTACTTCTTTCTAGCATGTCATGGTTATCAAGATAATAATAACAGCACAGAGCAGCACAAAACATCTTTTAAATAAGGACGAAATACTTTATTATAATAAAAATTCTGGCCTTCATTGTTTCCTCTGCCAGCTGCCAAGAAAGCTGCACTCATCCTTTTGACATTTTGAATGATCTGACTGATCTTCTCTCCATGCCATCCCCACATATTTATTGTCAAGTGTTTTAACTCGGCTATTTAATGTTACACATCAAGCTATTTCTGTGCATCAGGGGATGGTAGCCAGTGCCATGCAGCATTATAGAGACCACATTTCAGGCAAGCATTTAGATCATTGCTGAGGCAGCCACTCAGTTATTTGAATGCATGCCCCCCCCCCCCATCTCCCAAACACACTCAGCTTTCACACTTCAAACTGAGGAAGAGGCACTGCTGACTTGAGGTGCTCATTTAAATGTGCCTATCAAAGAAAAAACACTGATGCTCGGCATGATGGAAATTAGGTGAATTATGGCCAACTGATGTTATCACTACATTTTTATTCATTCCCGGGAAGGATGATTTAAGGGCCACTGACTTGCAGCAACAATGCTAACTAACCCTCCCCATAGCAAGGAGGGGGTCAAAATGCTATCAGAGAAGCCAGGTGGAGCTTACACAAAGGGAAACATGGTGCCATGGACTGAGTGGACCCCTTCCCAATCACTATACTCCCTCCTCCAGTATACAGTCTAGTCCACATAAACGTGGAGTGACAGGGGCTTGGGTGGCCTAGTGGTTAGATTGCTGAGCTCTCAGCCCCCTGCTGGGCTGAGCAGTCTCAGTCTTTAAGGACAAGGTCATGCTAGGGGGACTGTAAGCCGGCGGAGTCGGGGCTCGTCCCTCTCAGGCGCGGCGGGGAGCCAGGACGCCTCCTTACACACAGCAGTCTGGGTAGGCCTAACCCCTCAGCAGGCATTGGGCAGGGCAGGGCAGGGCAGTAGTAGTTCAGGCTTAGGCCTTCAGCAGGCTGAGCAAACAAAGTATATCAGCCCAGAAGGCTACACAGAAGGCCTCTTCAGGCCAGGGAGAGGGGGAGTCTGCCACCCTTGTGGGGGGTGGCAGGGGGAATGCAGGCCCTCCCACTCCACTGCGTTCCAGCCTGGGGCCCTAGCAGCGGCAAAGGCTCGCTGCTGTCAGCGGGGATCCTGGCCGAAACACACTGACATGGGTTCAGGCTCTTCAGGAGCCAAATCAGCGTCGGCAACCCCCGGGCCACTTCCGACCTCCCCCTCTCTGGGTACCTGTCTCTCACCAGCTTCGTCTGGGGGGTCCCAGACCATGGGCTCCTCCGGGTACCGGTCGTAGGGAAGCTCAGGCCGCGCCTCGGGATACCGGGCACAAGGCAGGTCAGGCCGACGTTCCTCCAGGTACTGGATATGAGGCAAGTCCGGCCAGCGTTCCTCCGGGTAGTGAGCGCGGGGCAGGTCAGGCCAGCGCTCCTCCGGATACCGAGCGCGGGGCAGGTCAGGCCAGCGCTCCTCCGGATACCGAGCGCGGGGCAGGTCAGGCCAGCGCTCCTCCGGGTAGTGAGCACAGGGTAGGCTGGGCCCGGCGGGGCTCGGGCTCCAGCGTCTGTCCTCTCCGGCAGCCGGCCGCCAACTGAGTGCTTGGGCCGGGCTTTTATACTTTCTGTCCCGCCTCTTGACTTCCGGGGGGCGGGGACAGGCGGCGGTGGCTCTGCCTACTGAGGCACCTGCTCTGGCTCGTCCCTCTCAGGGAGCCAGGGCGCCTCCTTACAGGGACCTAGGCCCCCACTCTCCACCAGGTCCCAGCCCAAGGCCCTGTGTATACCAACCCCTGAATGGGGGGGTTGTTGTCCCTCCTGGTGGGGAGTCAGAACCTGCTGCCCTGGGTTACTTCCTATGAGTCTGTTCAGTTTGAGGCATGGCCCCTCCAGTCCAATCTATCAGGGGCTTGCTGCCCGGAAGGTTCCTTCTTGGGTCTGGGGTAGTGCTTTGCTGCAGTCCCAGGTCCCTTTGGGCAAGGCAGCTGCAAGCTGGTGAGGGCGAGTCCCACAATGTCTCTGGGGTTCACTCAGTCAGTTACCTCTGGTATTGAGGTTTGTTCGCAGTCTCCCCTTCTCTGAGGAGCCAGTTCTTGCTTCCAGGTGGCTGCCCTGGTTGGCAGGCTGCTTCCCCATCTGTTCAGGGGGAAACACAGGGAGCTCCTGCTTCTTCACCAGTGAACTGAGCCAGTTTCCTTTCATTTCTCCCCCATCCATGCCTGGCATTAGTTACAGGAATAGCGGGTCAAAGGTTTTCTTTAACCCTTGCTTCATCACACACAGGTATCACTTCATTCTCATTGGTTTAGTAGTCAAAGCATTATCAAGCCCTGTGTGCTTTGTGGCATGCCAACCACTCCTTCACTCCCTGAGCAGTTCACAAACAGCTGTTGTTAGCTGGAAGCCTGGACATTAGCCCAGCCCTACTGCTTACTTTGTGCCCTTATGCACGTTTTACCTTGAAGAGGACCACTGAACCCAATATTACAAGCACCATCAGGAACAAAGGCCTATATCCTACTTGTCATATGTAGGAAAGTCAGGGCCAGCTCCAGGGTTTTTGCCGCCCCTAGCGGTGGAAAAAAACAAACAAACAAGGAAATAAGCCCCGATCAGTGGCAACTCCACCACGCCGCTTTCTTCTTCGGGCAATTCAGCTGCAGGTCCTTCCCTCTGAGAGGGACCGAGGGACCCACTGCCGAAGAGCCCAACATGCCGCCCCTTCCCTTGGCTGCCCCAAGCACCTGCTTGCTGAGCTAGTCCCTGGAGCCAGCCTGAGGAAAGTCACAGCAGCCGACAATTTCCTTCAGGAGATCTGGAGCTCCACAGTTACTCCTGTACTGGAGACAAAGCACAAGTCCACGATTCACGCTCTGTACCATGAACACAGGTCCCCGTGAATAAGCCTTCCCAACAATGCCAGCACTGATACCTAGCCTGCCGCATATTCCTTTGGTAGGTCCACTGCAAACTAGTTGCCAGTAGCATTTAAAGCACATTAAGAAGGATTTGTTGCTGGTCCGAGCAGCAGTAATTTACTATGCACCAGAAATTGCCATGTTAGGAAAAGAAAAATGCTCTGAAAAGTAACTATTTCATTCCACCTACCTCAGGATAGAGACACATGCTGGGCTAGGTGTAGCTCAGCTCATATATTGCAACCACAAAGGGGCTGGCGGCAGCTACCTAATGGAAAGTATGCTAATGTGAAACTGCCCATCCCTCTCTGTACAGTCCCCAGACCCCTTTCCTCTATTTTCTTATTATTTCATTCCCTTCTGCACCTCCAGAAGATGCGCATAGCACAAGGGGTGGAACTGATTAGTAATTGTTTGTGTTGTTTTGCTGACTGTTTAATTACATTTGTGTTTGCAATGTCAGGGGTGCTTGAGTCTGGCATAGTTGCCCCTTTTTACTTTTGTACAAACCTAAAGAAAAAGCCACCCCAATGACAGGTGTACAGCTTTCTGCACCAGGGCTACAGTGCTGTGGTGCCAGTGTAGACACTATGGCAATTACAGTGTTGCAACTGGCCTCCAGGAGGTGTCCCACCATGCCTATTCTCACCTCTCTGGTCATTGGTTTGAACTCTACTGCCCTGCTCTCAGTGACCAACCGTCATCCCCACCTCATACATGCCTTTACAAATTTGAAAGTCCCCTTCCTGTTTGCTCAGTGATGGGTGCAGTGGTCTCAGCACATCTTTCCAGGTGGCCGTGCCTGCTTCACACACCAGGCGATGCCTTGCTTGGAGCAATGCCGAGCTGTTGAACCTTATCAACATTTGGGGAGAGGAACTGTGCAGTCCCATATGTACTCCAGCCATAGGAATTATGATACCTACAGACAGATTTCACAATGCACGATAGAAAGGGGCCATGACTGGGACACATTGCAGTGTAGGGTAAAAGTGAAGGAGCTGCAGAATGCCTACCACAAGGCACGGGAGGCAAACTGCTGCTCTGGTGCTGCGCCCATGAGCTGCTGGTTCTGCAAAGAGCTAGACGTGGTACTAGGTGAGAACCTCATCTCCACTGTGAAGGCCCCTGTGGATACTTCATTGCCTTGCGTGTCAGTCGAGAGTGGACCAAACCAAGAGGAGGAAATCTTGGATGAAGAGGGGGACCCAGAGGCAGAGGATGACTCAGAAGCCAAAGATACATGCAGCCAGGAGTTCTTTTCTACCCCAGAGGAGCCTAGCCAGTTACAGCTGTGGGATCTTGGTGAAGCGCAAACAGCTGAGGAGGCCCCCGGTAAGTGGATGTAATTTGGGGAATTGCTGAAGCGAGTTGTTGGGGGCAGGAGAGTTGCAAAAAGCAGGCTTGTCTACCACCACATGCCTACTCTGAGTGGTGAAACAGGCTGTTGATAGACTCCCTCACTTCACAGGAATCTTCCTCAGAGATCTCCAGGAAACTCTTGTGGAGACACTGGGCAATCTGCTGCCACTGGTTCCTCAACAGAGCTGCTTTGTTTCTTGTGCCATTAACAGTAACTTTCCTGTGCCACTGTGCCATCACCGGGGGGGAATGGGGGGAGGCATTGCTGCACACAGGAGAGCCACATAGGGGCCAGGGCAGAAGCCACAGGCTTGGAGAAGACCCTCCCTTGATTCCCTGCTCAAGTTCAGTAGCAAAAATAACAGTTACGTGACGTGTTAGAGCGAGCAGCATACTGGTCAGCAGTTCTGGATCCATTCCTGCAGCCTGAAAGAGGTAGTGTGCGCAGAACACAAACCATTTAAAGATGGTGCCAGGAATTGCACAGGGATTTCTGGGATGTGAAGCAATGCTTCACAGGGCATTGGGACGGGACTCAGGATGCCCCACACCCCCCTCCACCTTCCCACAAGTCTTAGCGGCAAAAGTGAAAGAGGTGCTCTGTGGGATAGCTGCCCAGAGTGCACAGCTCTGAATAGCGCTGCAAGTGTGAACATGCTATTGCACAGGCAGCTGTCAGTGTGAACACATAACATCGGTTTCCCTTCTGCGCTCTCTGAGGAGCAATGTAACTGCCGGCAATGTAACTCTGCCAGTGTAGACATGCCCTTAGGAAAAAAAATCAGACTACTTATTTAGGTGTCTAAATATAAACTCAACTTGCATACAAAATTTCACACCAATGGAAACTGTTGCCCACCAAAGCCATCCTTAGGCATACGCAGCATACACAGCTGCGTAGGGTACCTAAAAATTTGGGGCACCCATGGGTCTTAGTGTCCTCCCTCCCACCTCTTCCTATCCCTGTTCTCACTCTTCCACAGCTGGCTGCTGCAGCCTGGTGAGTCTGCCTCTGGAGGGAGGAAGTACTAGTATTTAAAGTGAAAAAGCCTTCCAGCCTGCCACACCTATTAGCACAACATTGAAACTGTTAAAGAACCATTCAAGTGGTAATGAAGCCATTTAACAGGCATTTGCCAACCCCCAGGTATATACTGTCAGTTTCCGAATTTACTGACAAAAACAGTTGTGCATTAGTGTAATATTTACTCAGAATATGTTAGTCTACAAGACCTTAGTTTAAAATTTGCTTTAAAAATATTTCATTGTGTGTGATGATGATTATAAAAATCATATCTCTAAAAAATCCTTGCATAGATTTTAGATGCACAATCTGAGTATTCATCTTTAGCCTTAAATGCTTGGATCTTCAGACATATAATTTTGTAAATAAATCCTTCAAAAAGACCCCCCCCCTTATCTAAAATACACATGTGAGCCTTGGCTGCCATTGAGCATAGGGGCACCAGTTTAATAATACCACATAGGGCCTGTGACAAAGTTCCTCCTCTACCTTGGTAAGTCCTGCAGTTATTGGCAGATTTGCTCACCTCAGTGATCTTCCCTTCTGGAGGAACCCACAGTCTGGGTCAACTCCTCCTGTGTCTGATCAGGAGTTGGGAGGTTTGGGGGGAACCCAGGCCCGCCCTCTACTCCGGGTTCCAGTCAAGGGCCCTGTGGATTGCAGCTGTCTATAGTGCCTCCTGTAACAGCTGCATGACAGCTACAACTCCCTGGGCTACTTCCTCATGGCCTCCTCCAAACACCTTCTTTATCCTCACCACAGGACCTTCATCCTGGTGTCTGATAGCGCTTGTACTCCTTAGTCCTCCAGCAGCCCACCCTCTCACTCTCAGCTCCTTGTGCCTCTTGCTCCCTGCTCCTCACACGTACACCACAAAATGAAGTGAGCTCCTTTGGGCTTGTCTACATCACAAAGTTGCAGCGCTGGGGAGGGGGTTACAGCGCTGCAACTTAGGAGGTGTACACATCTGCAGGGCATCACCAGCGCTGCAACTCCGTGTTTGCAGCGCTGGCCGTACTCCCATTTTGTCTCGGGTGTAGAGGATCCAGCGCTGGTGATCCAGCGCTGGTAATCAAGTGTAGACACTTACCAGCGCTTTTCTTGACCTCCGTGGAATAAGCAGGTATCCCAGCATACCTGAGGAAGCCTCTCTCGTAATCAAGCAGGTATCCTTCCCCGCGGTTTGCTCCGGTGTTCTCCAAATCCCCCCCCCCCAAGCGGGTCTCCTTCCCAGCGGTTTGCAGGGGGGTTCGGGGAACGCGAGAGCAAACCGCGGGGAAGCAGGTCTCCTTCCCCGGTTTGCTCTCGCGTTCCCCAAACCCCTGTGCAAGTAGGTCTCCTTCCCCGCACCCCCGAGCAAGCAGGTCTCCTTCCCCGCCGTTTGCAGGGGGGTTCGGGGAACGCGAGAGCAAACCGCGGGGAAGGAGATCTGCTTGCTCGGGGGTTCGGGGAACGCTAGAGCAGACCGCGGGGAAGGAGATCTGCTTGCTCGGGGGTTCGGGGAACGCGAGAGCAAACCGCGGGGAAGGAGATCTGCTTGCTCGGGGGTTCGGGGAACGCGAGAGCAAACCGCGGGGAAGCAGGTCTCCTTCCCCGGTTTGCTCTCGCGTTCCCCGAACCCCCGTGCAAGCAGGTCTCCTTCCCCGCACTCCGAGCAAGCAGGTCTCCTTCCCCGCCGTTTGCAGGGGGGTTCGGGTACGCGAGAGCAAACCGCTGGGAAGGAGACCTGCTTGCACGGGGGTTTGGGGAACGCGAGAGCAAACCGCTGGGAAGGAGACCTGCTTGCACGGGGGTTCGGGGAACGCGAGAGCAAACCGCGGGGAAGGAGACCTGCTTGCTCGCGGGTTCGGGGAACACTGGAGCAAACCGGGGAAGGAGACCTGCTTTCCCGCGGTTTGCTCTCACGTTCCCCGAACCCCCCTTGAAGCCGCCCAACAGCGCTGCAGTGTGGCCACATCTAACACCACTTGCAGCGCTGGTTGCTGTAAGTGTGGCCACTCTGCAGCGCTGGCCCTATACAGCTGTCCTAATACAGCTGTAACAACCAGCGCTACAAAATTGTAGATGTAGACATACCCTTTTTAAACCCAAGTGCCCTGATTAGCTTGCCTTGATTGGCTGCAGGTATTCTAATCAGCCTGTCTGCCTTAATTAGTTCTAGCAGGTTCCTGATTACTCTAGTGCAGCCCCTGCTCTGGTCACTCAGGGAACAGAAAACTACTCATCCAGTGACCAGTATATTTGCCCTCTACCAGGCTCCTGTACCCCACTGGTCTGGGTCTGTCACAGGCCCCATAAAGCCTAAGGACAGCCCTGTTGCCCACCAAAATGTGAAAAAGCTTTACAGTAAAAATGTTGATAAATTCCTAAAAATTGCATGTTGCTAGATCACATTGTATACTCATACTCAGTTAATTTCAGCACATTTCAAAATGATTCATTGGCTTCTGTTTGCACATATACAAGAAGATGATAGGAGACAACAGAATACCAAACAGGAGTTGTTTTTGAAAGTCCTAATACAGTTTCTGTGCAAATTATTTTCTACAGGAAAAATGACAGGCCAGGGAAAGAAAGCCCCAGAGGCTGAGATAACAATGTGGCCCTGCCGTACCTGGGTATAAGGGTCAAAATTTCAGGAGCTTGTACAAACCATTCATACCCGCTGCACATGACCATTCAATGGGATTTATGAGGCAAGCCAAGGGTGAGACTGAGGACTCCCACTCAGACACTGAGTTAAAGACACACTGAGTTTGGTCAGTCTTGGTCAAGGGTTGCCTACATTCCAGAAGTCTTAGTTAAGGATTACCTGGGTTTACAGCACCTTGACTAAACAGATAACCTAACTGACCCAAACCAGTTTAAGGAAGGCTGCATTTAGCAGGCACCTGGTCAAGGAATTAACAAGCTCCATTGGCAATAGTAATTCTTAATTTTTCTTTAGGAAACAAAGACAATGAAAAATTAGCATTAATTCAACAGTAAGGTGTGAAACCTAATACTCAAAGTCAGAAAATGCAGTGAAGATTAAAAACACGTTTTAAAGCATAAGCCCAAGAAGGAAGATTTCAAAATGATCTCTCCACTTTCACTGTACATTTCTGAACTTCTGAGCACTTGGATTTCTTATCCTTAATGATACATTAATGCTGGCTGTTTGGATTGACTGTAGCCAAAGGATTTTTAATAAAGTTTTTATTTTAGTAAAGTTGGATTATAAAGTTGCCCAGTGTAAAAAAGTTCCATAGCAAACATAAGATTTCTATTTCAAATACCAGTTTTCCATGCCACTTATCACATTTTTAAAATGACTTGTTATATTCTCATGAATTAACTGTTCCACAGTGACTCAGCTGACTTATTGCAGCCATGTACTCACTTGGCCAGTGACACAGATGTAATGACAGTGAAGTTGTATGGCATGTAATTTTTTTTCAACTAGACTCAAAGGTCAGGAAATGTGATATTAAAGTTGTAGTAGCTGCAGTGATTTACTGGAGAAGAACATTGACCTCAAGAGCAGAGGAAGGTTCTACCATAGGACAGTCCAATTCAAAATTCTTAATTCCATCAATTTTGCAATTCTAGCAAATCAATTTCTCTGTAGTTTTTATTCTCTGGTTTCTTCCACTCTTTTTGTGCTGTTCCATTGGTGCACAGGAGGAGGAACCTGGTTTCATATCATGGGGAGTCTTCAACTGACATAGCAGTTTCCACAATACTCTCTCCTACAGCCCAGACTATAGAGGGCATACCAGAAATGTGTCACTACTGGGAAGTGACCTGATCAGCGTATAATGCATTTCATCTCCCATCAGCTAGTTGATAGCCATTGCTAGCTGATGGAGCTTAAAGTAGCCCCTAGAAACTGGGGTTGTCAGATCACAAGCCGGAGAATCAAGGAACTGCAACCAGATCCCTAAGGGACTGTCCTCCCTCAATG
The DNA here is from genome assembly GCF_007399415.2 of Gopherus evgoodei. Taxonomy (NCBI): domain Eukaryota; kingdom Metazoa; phylum Chordata; order Testudines; family Testudinidae; genus Gopherus; species Gopherus evgoodei. The sequence continues at coordinate 100,924,143 of NC_044322.1, forward strand.
AGCTCACCAGAGACTGGATGTGGCAGAGAATCTGGGCCCTGAAGTCCACAAAGTCTCTAACACTCCTTCCTTGTTTTGCAAATTGTTACTGTATTTGAAAAAAATAAAAAAAGTTACTGTTCTAGTGTAGTTGTAGGTAAAGTAATGCCATAGCTGGCCTTCCTCCCTCGTGTCCTCATACATCTCAAAGGTAACAGATGCCAGACGCACCTGGAAGGGAAAAAACTCAAGTGTCAGAAGTGACAAACACAGGCAGATGTAGACAGTCTCCAGAACATGGAATTTTTGCAAACCTGCCTCCTAATTGTTGAAGAAGCAAAGTTCTCAGCTTTTTTCTTGCATAGGAGCTACTAAAACCAGACCCCACTAAACTACTCTGGACCAGGAATCAGCTTCTGCTCAGCCCCAAAACCAAGCATCTCCCACTGTGCACAACTATCAGCCTCCTTCTCAGAGACGATCGTGCTAAGATTGCTTCTCAGGAAATCAAGAACCATGTAATGAACACAGAACCCATGACACAACATCTCCCCTTTCACTTATCCACACAGCAGGCAATCCTAGAAACAAACACAATACAGAAAACCAAGCCAACATCTGTGACTCAGATTCATGCCCTTCCTAGCTCAAAAGAGTAAAGAGTATCTGCAATGCTTATTAGCTGAGGTCACATCTCTTTTGAAGAGGGAAATTTAATGCCCCCCCACCCCGCCCATGCACACAAACACACAGAACATGGCATAACCCAACCAGATTTTAAATAACTACTTGTCACAACTGACGTCTCTAACTGCTGAAATATCCTATTCCTAATCATCCAGAACTATCTCTTCCCCATCCTCCACAGCATTAGTGAAGGAGAGGCTACATGCCAGCAAAATGCAGATGACACCCAATTCTGCCTTCACATTTGACACAACAGCATAATCTCCCATGTTGGCTGAGATAAACCACTGGATGAAGAGCAGCAGACGGAAGTTGAAACCTGGACAGACAAAGGTGATGCTGAAAGGGAGAAGGAAGCACTTTGACTTCTCTATACCCTTCACAGAGGGTATTTGCCCTGAGATAATCAAAACAGTTTGCAGCCTTGATGTTCGCTTGGACTCTTCATTGCTTCTGGACATCCAAACAGTCGCAGCTGTATAAAAAGCATCTCTTCATCATAGGACTGTTAGAAGACTGGATCCTCTGGTGTCAGATTCAGATTTCGCCAGGGTTGGATTAAGGCATGCAAAGCCTAGTCACATGACTAGGGCCCATTTTAGGGAGGGGGGACTCAACATGAGCTCAGGTTGCTCTTGCTCAGGTACAGGTGCAGGATCCAGCCCCACATCAGAGGTGAGGAGCAGCAGCACTGGCTGCCCTAGTGCCCACTCAAGTCTGGCCTCACCTGCCCTCTGTCATGATGGGGGCAGAGGCACTAGGGTTTCCAGGTGTCTGGTTTCTGACCGGAACATCCGGTTGAAAAGGGACCCCGGCGGCTCCAGTCACACTGCCAACCGGGCCGTTAGAAGTCCAATTCGCGCTAATGCAGGGCTAAGGCCCCAGAAGAGGCCCGCAGGTCTGGCTCCTAGGTGGGGGGGGGTCACTGGACTCCACGCGCTGTCCCCACCCCTAGCATTGGCTCCGCACTCCCTTTGGCTGGGAAACACAGCCAATGGGAGCTGAGCGGGGGGCAGCAGTGCCTCTGGCCAGAAAATCGTACAGAGCCTGCTTCCCGCCCCCACGCCACTTCCAGGGTGTGGCGCAGTGCCAGGACAAGCAGGGACTAACCTGCCTTGGCCCTGCTGCACCAATGGCCAGGAGCCGCCCGAAATAAGCCCCTGCCCAACCCCTTGCCCCCCCCCAAACCTGGAGTCCCCTTCTGCACCCCAAACCCTTCAGCTCTGGCCCAACCCCAGAGCCTGCACTCCAGCCCAGAGTCTGTACCCCCTTCTACACTCCATTCCCCTGCCCCAGCCCAGAGCCCTCTCCCACACCCTGAACCCCCTCATCCCCAGCCCCAGCCCAGAGCCTATACCCCTCCTGCCTCAACCTGCAGCTCCCTCCCTCATTCTGAATCCCTCAGCCCCATCCCCCAGACTGGAGCTCACTCTTGCACCACAAACCCCTCATCCCCAGCCCCATCCCAGAGCCCACACCCCCAGCTAGAGCCCTCACCCCCTCCCACACCCCAACTCCCTGCCCCAGCCCAGAACCCCCTCCAGCACCCAGAACCACTCATTTCTAGCTCCACCACAGAGCCCACACCCCCAGCTGGAGCCCTCACCCCCTCCCACACCCCAACTCCCTGCCCCAGCCCAGAACCCCCTCCAGCACCCAGAACCACTCATTTCTAGCTCCACCACAGAGCCCACACCCCCAGCTGAAGCCCTCACCCCCTCCCACACCCAAACTCCCTGCCCCAGCCCAGAACCCCCTCCCGCACCCAGAACCACTCATTTCTAGCTCCACCACAGAGCCCACACCCCCAGCTGAAGCCCTCACCCCCTCCCACACCCAAACTCCCTGCCCCAGCCCAGAACCCCCTCCCGCACCCAGAACCACTCATTTCTAGCTCCACCCCAGAGCCCACATGCCCAGTTAGAGCCCTCACCCCCTCCTGAGCACCCCAATGCTCTGCCCTAGCCCAGTGAAAGTGAGTGAGAGTAGGAGAGAGTGAGACACCAAGGGAGGGTGAAGTAGTGAGTGGGGGCAGGGCTTTGGGGAAGGGGCAGGGCTGGGGTGTTTGGTTTTTTGCGATTAGAAAGGTGGCAATCCTGGGTGGGGCTGACAGGGCCTAACTTGAGTGAGCAGCATTACAACCTGGTGCCTCGGGGTTGCAACAACACTCTCAATTTTGGCCCTACCAGTCCTGTATCATAATGGCGGGGCCAAAGCTGAGCAAGCAGTAGGGTGGCTTGTACTGCTCCTCCTCGGCGCTGCCATGGGGCCTGCCTCATATCTGAACCAGACCAGTTGGAGCTTTGCCACCGTCATCCAGGTGTTTGATGCAGAGCTGCAGGGAGCCAGCTGGAAAAAAAAAAGTGTCAGGAGCATTTGCTTACGACCCAATGATGGGTGAATCTGGCCTGGACTCAGCTATAGTGAGGCACATATTTATGACCTTCATGTTTGACAAGTTTTATTTTCCCTACCTACGTGTTACACCTAAAAAAACTTCAGTTCCTTCAGAACTCAGTCGCTGAGAGTACTTGATGGCAATACTCCGCTCTCTTTGCAGATCCCTAAATCAAACTCAAGACATCAATCCTCATCTTCAAAGTCCTCTATGAGTCTGGTCATTCTTCATCATGTGACCTACCAAAGCAGCTGGAGCAATGGAATTGTCTGTGAAATTTCAGTGTCAGTGAAATTTATACAGGCAGGAGACAGCTTTTCTAGAAGAGACCAAATGAAGACATATCTCAGCCTTCACAGCAAAATGCAAAACCTTTTCTTTGATTTGCCTTCTCTCAGTAACTGGACATCTAAAGAAAAAACCCATCAAGTCTACTTCCTGCTGAATGGAAGTAAGAAGAGTGGGGAGGGGAGGGAAATATATCTTGAAGCATACATTTGATGATTTGGGGACCCATGTACATAATCCTGAGATAAGGACAATAGTGGAAACAAGATAGATGAAATATGTACATGTACAGCAGAGCAAGGGCAGAGCCGAGCCAAATCAAGGGAGTGGCTTGGCTCCACAAACTGAAACACAAAGGTGAGTCATTTAAGCTGATTACAATCAAAATCAACAGAAATACACAATGTGATAAATAGATTTTTAAAACTGACAGAAAATAATGCCAGAAAAAAAATATTGGCTTTGCTTATCTTCATTCATGGACATAGCAAAGTTGAGGCCAGGAACTCAGCTCAAGCCAGCCTAGCCTTCTTTGGCTTGCTCTCCCGTAGTTGCAGTACAATGTAAACATCACACTTGTCATCACATCTAGAGTCAGAACTTCAAGCAGGAAAGCAGATTATACTCTTATAGGAGTTCTACTTTTTTCAAAAAGTACAATTAGGAATGAAGCTACAACATTTCACAAAAATAACATTTTCTCAAAATCAAAGGCTGTTGAATAGCTTCATTTTAAACTAAAGCAATCACCACAAGCAGGCCAGCATTCCAAGTACAGTCTTCAAACTGTCCTTCTCACTTATAGCAAAGTAAAGAAAAAACCTGCTGCTGTACAGAAAATATCTAGTTCTTTGTCTTGTGATCACCAAAGTTCAGTGTATGGATGGAAAATCCCTTCATTCTTCGAAAGCCAATGACAGTTAACGATTTCACACACATACACAAAACTACATTCCTGGTTTACTTGACACATTATCTCATTACTGTGTAAAATATGAAGAAGGAAAAATACATTTTAAACACATGTAGGTGGTTTAGAAGCTCTTATATAAATTGTCTATTTTGCTATCATATTTGTCCAAAAAGTGGTTGGCATTACCACTTTGGCATTCTACCAAACTACATCAAGCCAACAGTAGGTTTTATGGTAAAAATGTCACAGGTTGGCCTTTCAGAACACTCTGAGTATGCAGATACTTGGAGAGATTCCCATAGATAAGCGGTATTTATAATGCAGCTCAAGACCTATTTGTTAAGAACACTTAAGACCAAATTCTGTTCTCAGTTACATCCTGAGCAACCTCACAGGAAATTAATACTTCTGCACCTGGCTAATTGCTGGTCATTTTCTTAACAGCAAGCATTGACTCATCAACAATTTGGTGACTGATCTCTCTTTCCAATCACTGGGGAAGAGGAAGACACATGAAGTACACCAGTCTTTAGTTTATTTCAGAAGTAAAGGAATAAATGATAGACACAAAAGCTTGCAAAGTGGGTAAAGGAAAGGGGGTTGGAATTTGCATGTATAATAAATATTGATGAGAAATGCTATTTATAGTATACAGGTGTGAATAGAAATCAAAGTTGCCAGTAGCAAAGCTCAGATTTAAACAGATGGTTACAATTTCTGAAAAGCAGCAGCTGCCGCAATGGGAAGCATAATAAAGGGAAGAGATGGGGTCCAACTGACCAAGAAGGAGAAAAGCATCTTTGTACATCTACTGGCCAAGCTAGTGAGGCAGGCTTTAAACTAGGTTTAAAGGGGGCAGATGACATACGCCAATAGGTAAGCCAAAAAGGCTACCTTAACAGAGGACTAGATATTCAGGGGACAGGGGAGGAGGGACATGGGAAATTACAATAGAGTCACAGGAGCAACAAGTGGGGAAAATCTACTCAACATCTTGGACATCTAGATACAAATGCAAGGAGTGTGGGGAATAAACAAGAAGAACTGGAAGTATTAGTTCTTAAGATAAATTATGACTTAATTGGCATCACTTAGATTTTTTTGGATAAATCTCATTACTGGAATATTGGTATAGAGGGGATACAGCTTGCTCAGGAAGGACAGGCAGAGTAAAATGGAGGAGGTATTGCCTTATGCATCAAAAATACATACATTTGCTCTGATATCCAGAAGGGGGTGAGAGGAAGACCATTTGAAAGTCCCTGGGTAAAGAGAAACAGGGTAAAAATAGGGGCGATGTCATGGTAGGAGTCTTCAAGAAAATATGCCATTCCTGTGATACAGTGGTTGTTGTTTGTACCTTATTGCTCTGTCTTTAATGTGGCATTTCATTAAACAGCATGGTGAAGAGTATTTAAAAGTAGAGGAGTGATATGCACACAACAAAATTTGTGACTTTTGCAGCATTGCATGACCTTAAAGCAATGCAGTCAAAGTAACTGCAATGCACCCTATAGCTGCTGTACCTGACAATGAGCTATTAGAATGCCTCAGCTTTGAAAAGAGAGATCAAGAGTGTACACTTAATAGCTGTGCAAATTTACACATCATTTTTCAACTCCGACTTCTGATTCTTGTTAAGACTGTTTACATCTTGCAAATGTTAGCATTTATGTGTTCCTAGCTGGGGAGCCTTTCTGAGGATGCCACAGACAGCCTGTAAGTGATGGCTGCTATGACTCTACAAGGACATGTGATGTCCTAAATTAGACACAATGATAGACGAAACATCAATTACAATACATATAACGCTCTGGCTGTGAGTTTACCCTGTATAAACAAAGCATACACAAAGCAATTTCATTCTTTCAGAGATCATGACATTTATAAATTACTCTAATAAAAAATGAGATGAGGGTAGCTAAAAGGCCCACATGGGCACATTTGGTTCCAAAATGAGATTCATAACTCATAATCCGATATTGCGCATGTGGATACCAACATAATTCAATTATTTCTTAAACCATTATGGATTTCCAGTATCAACGCTGACTTCCGTCATGCTTCCTCTTGTACCTTTAGTCATAGAAATTTCTCATATCAGTATCTGTAGAAGCTGAGTTTACCAAACACAAAAATGATGGTCAGAAATCCCTAAGGCATTGTTCCTCCTTCTCAACCAATGAACATGGCTTCAAGCCACAACTTATTTCACAGCTGTTGCAAAATTATATGTTCTCTGTAGTGTAGCGTGAAGCCAAGAGGCTAAAGTCTTCAGAACAAAGTTAAAAATTGTCTCCTCAAACAGTTGTATTAATAAATTATCATCATTTACATTAGAGTAGCACTCAGAGACCCAAATCAAGATCAGTCTCATGGCTAGAGGCATCAAACAAACATATCTGAAGACAGTCTCTGCCCCAAGCTTACAGTTTAATTTAAGACAAGAAAAACAGAGGTGAGGAGAGAGGATGAGGGTACAGCGATGGGAATATGTGGTTACATAGACTGTCATAAACAGATGGTTAAGGGTTAATGTCTCTTTTACCTGTAAAAGGTTAAGAAGCTCAATAAACCTGGCTGACACCTGACCAGAGGACCAATAGGGGGACAAGATACTTTCAAATCTTGGTGGAGGGAAATCTTTGTTTGTGCTTTTCGTTTGTTGTTCACTCTTGGGACTGAGAGGGACGGGACATCATTCCAGGCTCTCCAAATCTTTCTGAATCAGTCTCTCATGTTTTGAAATTGTAAGTAATAGCCAGGCAAGGCGGATTAGTCTTATGTTTGTTTTCTCAGCTTGTAAATGTTTTTTCTGGAAGGATTTTTACCTCTGTTTGCTGTAACTTTGAATCTAAGGCTGGGGGGGGGTCCTCTGGTCTATATGAATCTGAGTACCTTGTAAAGCATTTTCCATCCTGATTTTACAGAGATAATTTTTATTTTTTCTTTCTTTAATTAAAAGATTTCTTTTTAAGAACCTGATTGATTTTTCCTGGTTTTAAGATCTAAGGGATTGGGTCTGAACTCACCAGGGATTGGTGGGGGGAAAGGAGGAGGGATGGTTAATTCCTCTTTGTTTTAAGATCCAAGGAGTCTGGATCTGTGTGAAGCCTCTCAAGGCAACCCAGGGAGGGGAAAGTCTGGCGGGGGGAAAGGAGGGGGTTGATTAGTTTCTCCTTGTTTTAAGATCCACAGGGTTGGATCTGGGTTCCCTAGGGAAGGTTTTGGGGGAACAGAAAGTGTGCCAGACACTAAATTCTGGCTGGTGGCAGCGTACCAGGCTAGTAATTAAGCTTAGAAGTGTTCATGCAGGTCCCCACTTCTTGTACTCTAAAGTTCAAAGTGGGGGAAAAAACCTTGACATAGACAAAGTGCACAGTTACAATAAATTAACTTTTTTAACTCTATTACTATCCATCAATAATCCCTACTGGCCTACCCTTGGTCACATACTTATTTACAATATGCATCATAGCAGAAGTGAGTGTTAAGGAAGGACTTGAAAGAGGGCAGAGTAGTGGTTTTAGGCAGTAGTTCAGAGAAGGTGTCCCATGTAGAAAGGGTGTGTGGGAGTGCAGACAAATGAGGGATTGAGGCTGACAACTGGCAGAGCAGAGGAGATAGAGGATGAGGCAACAAGATACAAGACAGGACAAAGCTAAAACATACAGTCAGCACCTCTAATGCCTCTAATAGTCTTTCTCCTCTTAGAATTTGTATCTACAGTGCGAAGAACCTTGCTTTTAAGGATCTCAAAACATTTGGCAAAATTTGTTACATCTGATGATATCACTGTGGAATAGGTATTATTTTCCTCGTTTTTCAGATAGGTTAAGAGCCCAGTCCTACAAGATGCTGAGCACCTCCTGTGAGCAAGCAGGAGCTGAGTGGCTCAGCGCTGTGTGAGATACCCAAGGTCAGGCAATGAGTTAGTGAAAGAGCTGGAAAGAACTCAAGCATCCTCACACCCGATCCCCTGCTCTAACCACTAAGCAAACTCCATCCCTACTAAGGGCCATGCTATGACTGCCCTTTAGGGGATTCATGGAAGGAGGGTGTAAGAAGCCACCCATTTTGCCTAACCCTACTTAGTGTGGGAACTGCTCCCTCTGTGCACCTCCGTCCCTGGGACATACTTCACCTCAAAGGAGGAGAAGAGAAGGCTGGGCTAAGACCTTATCCCTTCCCATGCAACAAGAAAGCAACTTGAACATCAGGAAGATTGGGAAAGCATCAGATATTATCCCTCTCTGTTCTCTCTTTGGGATAACACAGCTCCAGTGGGCCTTAACTTCTTGATTCTGAATGTCATGCAAATAGTTCTGAACTAAGAAACTACCTCGCCTCATTACTGGCAGGCCCAATTTCAGGGCAGAGGCGAGGTCACTGACCGAACTAACAGAAGCTCCTGAGGCCTCACCTTTGGCCTTCCACTTTAGACAGCAACATGCTTTCAGCTGTTGCTTTGTCAAAAATCCTTTTCTATAATGAAATTCCAGTGGCTCCTCCTACTGAGGACAATAAAACGCATGGAGGCTGGGGGCAGAGCAGGGAGACTGCTAGTTAGGGTGACAAGATAGCAAGCGTGAAAAATCGGGATGGGGGGGTAATAGGAGCCCATATAAAAATAAGCCCCAAATATCGGGACTGTCCCTATAAAATCAGGACATCTGGTCACCCTACTGCTAGTCTCTCCAGCCTAAAGATGGAGACTGGGGACTATGACAGCAGAAACCTTGGGACAGGCAAAGCAAGAAAGTCAGCACCCTGTCCCCCCACTTCCCACACACACATCCATCTTTCTTAATATTCCTGTTTCAACAAAGAAAAACTCCATTTCCAGTAAACCTGAGAATGCATGACGGATCCAGGGGCCACTAGACTTAGCTAAATCTAAACCGGTTCATTTCCCTCATATATAGTCCAAACAGACCTGGAAGGATTTTATTCTGATTCACACAACACACTTAGCATGTTAGTAGAACCCTAATGGTCCTTTTCAGCTACTGACACAAAAAGGGAATTAAAACAACATGAAGATAATAAAAAGAAGATTTTGATTATAACCCACCAAAGCACATAAATTTAATAGCAAAATTCTACCTACCTATTCCTTATATGCTTCCCACTCCCATAGTATCTGAGTGCCTCACAAATATACATTTATGCTTACAACACCGCTGTGAGGATGGGAAGTACTATTATCCCCATTTTACAGATGGGGAATAGAAAAACTAAGTGTCTTTTCCAAGGTCACACAGGAAGTCTGTGAAGAAGCAGGGAATTACACCCTGGTCTCCAGACTTGCAGGCGAGTGCCCTGCCTACTGAACCATCCTGCTTCTCAACAATGCAAGTTTTAAAGATGAAAATTGAAAACAAGTTGTATCATTCTCCACATTTGATGTTAATAGCACATCAGGTTGGTGGCATTAACTCACTTGTTTCACCTGCCTATTCCGGGGGCCTCCTAACAGTTGGATTTGCTGCAATACTTAGGCCTTGTCTACACTAAAGGGAAAAATCAATCTAAGCTACGTAATTTGATTTATCTGAATAGCGTAACTAAAATCGACGTAGCTTAGATCTACTTACTGTGGGGTCCACACTACGTGATGTTGATGGGAAATGCTCTCCCTTCGACTTCCCTTACTCTTTTTGATCAGGTGGAGTACAGGAGTTGATGGCAGAGCGATCAGCAGTCGATTTAGTGGGTCTTCACTAGAACTGCGGAATCAACCGTCAATGCATCAATCGCCACAGCATCGATCCTCTGGTAAGTGTAGACAAACCCTATGTCACAAAGGGGTGAATAAAGGACTTGAGCCTTAACTGTAAGTTTCATTGTTTCTGTGTGTGTAAAGTAGGTTCTTAAGGTTATCTGAAGGTAGGGTTCTTTGTGGTTTATATTTAGGACACTTGGAATAAAAAAAAAGCAATGATATAATCAGGCTCCCTGAAAGCAGAACTGTTCTCAGACGTTAAGCACCAAAGTGTTGCAGTCAGATCAGACGTACAGAAGATAATTATTTTGGTGTTTGACTCGGGAGAAAGATTCAGTAGCTGCTATATTTCAGAAATAGCTATGAAGAAAAAATAAGCCGTGAGATACTCAACATTTCCCCCCTTTAGTATATGAAACAAATTCCAAAGATCAGAAATGCCAAGGAAACTTTTCTATCAGACCATACTTAAATTGGCAATACCAGTAAGCTTCAAGAACTTAGTAAACAGGACACTCTAAATACTGTCAACATGTCAGGTATCAATTGCAGCGTGTAACATGTCACACTGAAATTACATCTAATTATATATTTAAACATCCTCTACATTTCCTAGTGCCAAGTCTGACTTCCTCTTCTTGGTTATCTTTGGTGAATGAATCATTCTACCACACAAAGTCTGAAGGGTTGACTGTACAGGAAACCAACAGATTTCATTTAACCAACTATAATGCAGAAAACATCAGGTTAAGTTCTCAAGCTGTTTTATTAACAAGATTGATAGATAACCAACCCATTCTAGCAGTAAGCCAATAATGAAGATTCTGATTTGACTTACAGTATATTAGATGGTTTTATTATTAAAACTACAAACAGCTCATCTTCAAACCAAGCAGTAGTGATCAAATTGACTGCGTTAGACTTTGTACTCCATCTCCCTTTCCCAAACACAACAAACACTAGTGGCACACTTTTTTAAATCCCCTTCAATTTATCTTGCCATTCCTCATTCCAAAGACATAAAGCACTATTGCAAGGTTCCAAGTTCTGGGAACTGGCTGAGCACCTTGGTCTGTCATTGAAGTCAGTGGAAGTTCAGGGCATTCAGCCCCTTGCAAGATCAGGCCCACATTCTCTGTCCTCCATGAACAAACCATTCAGGCAGAAAGTCCTGATACATTGTGTGAATTCCCTGTGGAAATGAACTCAATCTCCTCATCATAGTTAGTGCACTGAAAATATTTGTGTCAATAACAAACTGATAGCAATTTGGGAAATATTATGAATCTACAACTCATTATGCAAATCATTTGTGCTAACCTTTTCCTTGCAACCTCTGGGTCTGATTCCAAGCACACTGAAAGCTCTGAGAATCTCTCCATTAGCATACTGGGCTGTGACTCAGACCCTCTCTATACTTAACTCTATTCAAATCACTGTTTGGATATATTACTTACCAGATGTTATATTGATTGAAGTTAACTTTAACCTTTATGCTCTCTTCCATCATTTCTATTTGTCACAGAGTAAGTAGTAAATGCACCACTAATAGCCTTTATATCTATCTATCTATTCATCCCAGTACTGTAATCATATTTTGTTTTCTTGTTAACCTTATAAAGTAATTATGACTACTAATCATCATTTACATTAGAGCCAGAGAGGCTGCTGAAATTTGCAGCACTGTTCTGGTATATTTGAAGAGGTCTTGCTATCAGGAGTCCCTCCTCACATTCAGCCTACATTTTGAAAAGATTCAATCTGTGTATCAAATTTAATTGGAGCCTCATGTGAGCACATCATCATGTACTAACAGTTATTAAGCTATAGCCTATCTGACCACAGGCCTTGCAGATGCTGATTACGAGTCAAAGTGTAGAGATACATTCACCAAACTTTCAGCTATATGTGAAACCTTGCAAAAGCTAAGGCTAGGAAATATGCTGAATCTTGCTGAATGCTAATTATGCTGAATCTTGTATCTGAGTAACAAAAATGAAACAAGATATACACACATTTAAACTGACACTTAGGTTTATCGTGTGCTACTAGGTGAAACAAGAGAAAAGCACTAATACAAAATATTTGCCATTCTACTAAATGCATAAAATAATCCACTGAACAATATGGCTGAGTCATATAGTGAAGACTGAGATGTTTCATATGACTTGGCATATTTATGATACTTTTAGGGCAACTGAACTAGAGTGTTTACTTGTACGCTCTAACTGAGCATACAAGCACATTTGTGAAGAATTGGCAACAAGGGAAATTCCCCTGAGCTACACAAAAAATAACCAAATAAAAATCTAGCTGATAATTAAATGCACCACACAAAAGAAGTTCCTGAGTTTAGAAGTGTCATATTAATTTCAAGAAAAAATATTCCGTTTTCTTTTCTTTGTCCCTAACAAACAAGTTTATTGTCAGCTTTGGTTCTTATTTACTTATTCAATGCTGTATACAGTGCCTATAATATTTCCAGGGCCGGCTCCAGGCACCAGCTAAAGAAGCAGGTGCTTGGAGCAGCCAATACCAAGGGATGGCACTCCAGCTGCCATTGGGGCAACACGTCCAGGTTTTCAGCAGCAATTCGGCGATGGGTCCCTCAGTCCCTCTCGGAGGGAAGGACCTGCCACTGAATTGTGGAGCGGTGCAATGGCACTGCTGTGGCTTTTTTTTTTGGCCGCTTGGGGCAGCAGAAAACCTGGAGCCAGCCCTGAATATTACACAACCAGGGCACAAAACATGGAATGCTTGAGAGTATGACCATATACTGAAAGCAGAGCTGGGACCTGCCTCCTTATTTTTATTTGAAACAAAAGTGCAGGTTGAAATCTGTTCAATGAGGAAATAATCCCCAAAAAGGCCCAATAACTATCACATAAGAAAAAGTTTCCTATAAAAGTATGGTCTTCAGGTCTTAATGCAAGCAGCCAGATCCAGTGGCACAAAGGGACCGGAAAGCTGCCCTAATTTAGCAACTGAGGATTCCTCCAGCATAGGGGAATCCTTTGCTGGCATATAGAGCTGATGTAACCAATTCAACTCCACCCCACTGCAACCTCAAAGTGTAGAGGCTGTGCCAGGAGCAGGAGAGTACATAGCCAGATAGTGCTGCTGCACTCCTGCAATACCTGTCTGGTAAAATGGCCCCTCATGGTCTGCTGCAAGCTAGCAGAATTTAAAGCAGACCTGAGGTTGGTCTAAATCAGCGGTTCTCAAACTGTGGGTCGGGACCCCAAAGTGGGTTGCGACTCCATTTTAATGGGGTTGCCAAGGCTGGTATTAGACTTGCTGGGCCCTGGAGCCAAAGCCCAAGTCCCACCACCCAAGGTCAAATCCCAAACCCCACCACCTGGGGTCAAAGCTGAAGCCTGCAGGCTTCAACCCTGGGTGGCAAGTCTCAGGCTACAGCCCTTCCTCCCTTCTCCTCCGCTTTGAACTGAAGCCTCTGGGTTTCAACTTTGCCCCCCCCTTCCCTGAGGTGGAAGGACTCAGTCTTGGGATATGCCCCCCACCCCCACCTCACTGGGGGCAGCAAGGCTTGGGTGGGCTCAGGCTTCAGTCCCCTCTCCTGGGGTGTAGTCATTTTTGTTGCCAGAAGAGGGCCATAGTGCAATGAAGTTTGAGAACCCCTGGGTCTAAGTCAGGGATCAGCAATCTTTGGCATGCGGCTCACCACGGTAAATAAACATGTAACTTTGATGAGTTAAAGCATTCCCCTTCTCCTTACATTAGGATCAGCTAAGTACTTCAGATTTGGGCAGATCATCAACTGCACCAAAACTTCAGTTTCCACAGCTGAGGGAATTAGGGCTATAAGTATAATTCATATGAGAGACACTGCATGGTTGTCATGCTGCAAGAGGCTGGTTTGGCCCCCAGCATGACTTCGACCAGGGATCGGCAACCTCTGGCATGCGGTTTGCCAGGGTAAGCACCCTGGCAGGCTGGGCCAGTTTGTTTACCTGCCACGTCCTCAGGTTTGGCCGATCGCGGCTCCCACTGGCCGTGGTTCACTGTCCCAGGCCAATGGGGGCAGTGGAAAGCAGCGTGGGCCAAAGGATGTGCTGGCTGACACTTCCTGCCACCCCTATTGGCCTGGGACGGCGAACCGCAGCCAGTGGGAGCCGCGATCGGCCAAACCTGAGGACGTGGCAGGTAAACAAACTGGCCCAGCCTGCCAGGGTGCTTACCCTGGCAAGCCGCATGCCAGAGGTTGCCGATCCCTGGTCGAAGTCATGCTGGGGGCCAAACCAGCCTCTCGCAGCATGACAGCCATGCAGTGTTTCTCATATGAATTATACTTATGGCCCTCATTCCCTCAGCTGTGGCAACTGAAGTTTTGGTGCAGTTGATGATCTGCCCAATCTAAGGCATTATCAGCTAACATGCATTCTTCAGTGCCAGAAAAACCAAGAGCTTGACTCTCATTTCATTTATACCAGTTTTCCACTATTGTAACTCCACTGACTTACCTCTGATTTTCCTGGCATGCAACATGACAATAGCCCTGGACTTTGAGATGAACAGATGCTTTCCAAACCTCCATTAGGGCACATCTGTTTTGATGATTGCTTATTTTCATGTTATTATTATTTGTGTAATATGGTAGTGCCCCAATAAGGGATTGAGGTTCCATTGTGCTAGGTACTGTATGCCTATAAAACAAAAAAACAGTCACTTCCCCAAAGAGCTTACGGTCAAAGTTATCTTTAACAAAAACACAGCACTTTGCCATGCAGGGCATCGGCAACAGCAATTCAAGTAAAAATAGAGATTTCAGGCTCTACTTAAGGGAGATTTTACTTAAGAAAGTCTTATCCAAAGGTAACTCCTCTCTTCAGTGTTCAGCTCTAATTGCGTGAACAAGAAAATGTTATAGAAAGAGCAGTTGAATTATAACTGCATTCATTTCTATCCAAACAGCAGGTGCACATAATGTAAATTCAATAAAGCTCACACTTCTTTTTCAATTCTTACCAGATATGAATAGCTAATCTGAAAACTCACCTTTTAATTGCACCACTTGACACGTCAAAAAGAATAAAGTATAGTGTGCAAAGGCAACAGTATGTAATCACACTGTATATAATTATAAAGAATTTTCCTTCAGCATACATATTCATGTACATGTGTAAAACACATCTTCTGTTATCTCCCAAGAGGATTTTCTTGTTGTGATCAAGAAAAGTGATATATTTTGGCAGCACAAAAATGCCAGATGACATTTATTTGTTTAGGGAAGAAAAAATGCTCTGGTGATACTATAGAGACAGGCGCATGCTAAAAGAACATGAGCAGAATAGAATTAACTGGGTGATTCATGAATACCAATCACAAACAGTGGTCACTTCAGCATGTATTTCTTGCTGCCCAGTCTGCTAATGCATCTTCCTTCCCTGACACTGTATTTGGTTGCAACTTTGTGAAATGTTTGACTTAGTTTTCCTTCTCTGTTTTAACATGGAGTACTCTATTTCATTGTCACTGCTACTTCTATAGCAGTGATCAATGGTAGTCATCAAGCATATAAAAGCATGAGGACTGGATTGTCCACACCACTAAATTCACTTTGTGTAAGCAGTGCAAAGTGAACTTAAGCCAGCCAGAGAAACCCCCTGGAGAATTTCCCGTTGGGGGAATTTCCAGCCTGTATAGCAGCTATATCACTCCCTGCACCAGCTCTGCCAGCCACCTCTGCTAGCGCTGCAGGGCATATGGAGATGCTAGGGATTTGTCCAGGGTGGGATGGAGCAACAGGGGGCGTGGCAGAGCACGTCTATGCTGTGCCTGATTCTCTGTTGGTGGAAGTTCTGCCAACAGCCTAACCTAGAGATGTTCAGTCCACAGCTGACGAGGGCTGCTGGATTCCTTACTGACAGTAAACTCTTATACAGAAAAATCCATGAGTAACACTTTCTGTCATTTCCAGTTGGTTAGGAGACTCCAGCGCATCCTTGTGAACGATACCTGGTTATTCATACCTTCATCACCTCTCAGGTGGACTATGGCAATACACTATACAGAGACACAAAGCCTTCAGTACTTCAAAAAGTCCAATTAATACAGAACGCTACAGCATGTCTCCTCAGCAACACATGCTACCACAAATTAAATATGCATCAACAATGTAACACTGTGGCAAAAAAAGCGAATATCATTCTGGGATATATTAGCAGGAATGTTGTAAGCAAGACACAAGAAGTAATTCTTCTGCTCTACTCCGCACTGATTAGGCCTCAACTGAAGTATTGTGTCCAGTTCTGGGTGTCACATTTCAGGAAAGATGTGGAGAAGTTGGAGAAAGTCCAGAGAAGAGCAATAAAAATGATTAACGGTCTAGAAAACCTTCTATGAAAGAAGATTGATAAAAAGGGTTTGTTTAGTCTGGAGAAGAGATGACTGAGAGGGGACATGAGAACAGTTTTCAAGTACATAAACGGTTGTTACAAGGAGAAGGGAGAAAAATTGTTCTTCTTAACTGCTGAGGAAAGGACAAGCAGCAATGGGCTTAAATTACAGCAAAGGAGGCTTAGGTTGGGCAGTAGGAAAAACTTCCTGTCCAGGTGGTTAAGCACTGGAATAAATTGCCAAGGGAGGTTGTGGAATCTCCATCATTGGAGATTTTTAAGAGCAGGTTAGACAAACACCTGTCAGGGGTGAGTCTAGATTATACTTACACCTGCCATGAGTGCTGGGACTGGACTAGATGACATCTCGAGGTCCCTTCCAGTCTTATGATTCTATGAAATATATCACATTTGTCATCAACCTGGCCTCCACTCTCTATACTGGCTAATCAAATGGAGTTCAAGTTCTTCATTCTTATCTTTAAAGCACCCCATGACCTAGAGTGAGGGTATCTAAAAGACCATCTAAAGCTCTGGGATGAAGACCTTGCTTGACAGCTTTGTTCCTTTAGCACATTGGTAAAGTCTGTCCTCATGAGCCCTCCTTCTCCACTGCACCAGAACTTTGTTTTGCTCAGGCACAGTGGAGAACAGAGCCCTAGTGTCATGACCCCCTGGTGAAGCCATGGCAAAGGTTAAGGGGATGCTATGTACACCATTACTGCTTCCTTACACAGCATATTCATGCTATTACATATGGGAAGGCTAGACTTCTCATGGTCAAATAAGGGAACTAGAGGTACACTATTCACTTAATTACAGTAGAAGTTAAATTTTTACCATATTCTGTAAGACAGTAAAAAACTAGTAGCATCTCCCCATCTCTTAGTAAAGATTTACCAGTGAATATTGCAGTAACATTATGTTTATGAATAGGGTAACCAGATAGCAAGCGTGAAAAATTGGGACAGGAAGTGGGGATAATAGGCCCCTATCTAAAAAAAAAGCCTCAAAGATAGGGACTGTCCCTATAAAATTGAGACAGAGCTGTAAACAGGGGAGTTTAAGTGCGAGTTCTGTTGGAGGAGAAGGTATTTGTAGGTATTTCTATTGGTATTGGTATTTACAGAGGCTCGTAGAGGCAGTGTGCTGGGAGAAAAGCTGAGCCCTGATTAAGGGGCAGGGCTTCTCTGACTAGAGGTCCTATAAAGGTAGCCAGCAAGTCAGGAAACAGCACAGACAGCTGCAGCGGCACAGGAGCCAGCAAACAGAGCTGTAAACAGGGGGGTGTGAGGGGAAGACTAAAAGAGCCAGGCAGAGGAACAGATAGGCTAGTGAAGGGAGTGAGTGGTATTCTGGCAGTGTTTTGGTGCTCATTGTGGGTTTCTTTTGCTGTGGATGGTGGTGTTTTGGTTTGGTTTGTGTTTCCCGGACTAAGAGGACTTAGGTGAGAAGGCTTTGGCAGATACAGAGGCAGCAGTGGTAGTGACCCAAGCAGCTGAAGTCACAATGAAGATGACTGGATGTGGAAGCTGCCGCATGGACATGATCCTGGAGGGGGGTACCTGAAAAGAGTTTCGTCTGCATGAAGTGCTGCCCGATAAGAGCTGATGGAAGAAAAGATCTGAGGAGTGGAGATGCAGGAGGAAACTCTGGTTGAGTTTAGAAAGGGGTTAGAGTGGATGATGGAGCAAAGACATGAGGAAGCTGAAGGGAAAAGCTCAGACTTGCAGATGGAAGCAGGACCAAAGAACTCTGAGGGGAGACAGCTGGGTGAGGAAAGTGGACAGTGGAAGCATTTGACTAAGAGAAGCAGGCAGAGGAAAAGAGGCTAGTGAAGGAGAAATAGAGCTCAGGAACAGGTTTGCAGAGTTGGAAAATGAAGAAAGGGCACAGCAGGTGGCCACTGAAGGTGAGAGGGCAAGGAAGAAGAGAAGAGCAGCGAGTCCTCTAGGAAGAGTGGAAGAGTCAATGGAGATAACAACACCAAATATAAGCCCCAGGAGGATACGGGATGCATTGCGGAGGATTGCAAGGGACAATAGGAATTGAGAGGACTTGCAGCCAGAAGGAAGAGGAGATAGACTGCTGAACCACACCATCACCAGGAAAAGGCAGGTCTACATGACTGGGGACTCCTTACTGAGAAGAACAGACAGGTCTGTAACTAGAGCTGATCCAGAGAACAGAAGGATATGCTGTTTGCCAAGTGCTAAGATATGGGATGTGGACCTGAGGCTGAAGAGGATCCTAACAGGAGCAGGAAAGAATCCACGATTGTCCTTCATGTGGGAACAAATGGTACGGCTAGATTCTCGCTGGAACGTATCAAGGGACACTATGCCAGACTGGGGAAAATGCTTAAGGAAAATGAGGCTCAGGTGCTATTCAGTGGGACTCTGCCCCTCCTAAAGAAGGGCAACAGAAGTATGACGAGATTATGGTGATCAACAGATGGCACAGGCAGTGGTGCTGTAAGGAGGGCTTTGGGGTGTATGGCCACTGGGAAGCATTCATGGACAGAGGATTGTTCTCTCGGGATGGACTTCATCTGAGTAGGGAGGAAAATAGACTTCTAGGATGGAAGCTGCCACAACTGATTAAGAGAGCTTTAAACTAGGAATTGGGGGGAGATGGATGGGAGATGTCCAGGTAATCTCCAGGCTGGATTTTAACATTGAGAGGGAAGAAAATGAAGTAAGAAAGGATACAGCCGTTGGTAGGAGAATAAACATAAGGAGGAAAGGTAGTGTAGATAGATATCAGTCTAACAGGTGATACTGGTGGTAGAATGTCTGTGCCTAATCGGGTAAAGAATGTGAGAGAAGCCAAACAGCAAAACTAAGATGTTTGTACTCTAATGCGAAGAGCCTAGGTAACAAAATGGAGGAACTAGAGCAGGGGTAGACAACCTATGGCATGGGTGACGAAGGCAGCATGTGAGCTGATTTTCAGTGGCACTAACTCTGCCCAGGTCCTCAGGGGCTCTGCATTTTAATTTAATTTTAAATAAACCTTCTTAAAAAATTTTAAAACCTTATTTACTTTACATACAATAATAGTTTAGTTATATGTTATAGACTTATAGAAAGAGATCTTCTAAAAACGTTAAAATGTATTACTGGCAAGTGGAACCTTAAATTAGAGTGAATAAATGAAAACTCAGCACACTACTTCCGAAAGGTTGCCGAACCCAGAACTAGAGCTATTGTTGCAGTAAGTGAAACCAGATATTATAGGGATAACAGAAACAGGATGGAATAGTGGTCATGACTGGAGTACAGGTATTGAAGGCTATGTGCTGTTTAGGAAAGACAGAAATAAAGGCAAAGGTGATAGAGTAGCATTTTATATCAATGATGAGGTAGACTGTAAAGAAATAAGAAGGGATGGAATGAATAAGACAGAGTCTGTCTGGGCAAAAATCATATTGGGGAAGAAAGCTACTAGAACCTTCCTTGGATTAGTGCATAGGGTGTGCTATAGGCTGCCGGGATCCAATTTGGATATGGATAGAGACCGCTTTAATGTTTTTAATTAAGTAAATACTAATGAGAATTGTGTGATAATGGGAGACTTTAAGTTTCCAGATATAGACTGGAAAACAAGTGCTAGTAGCAATAATAGGGCTCAGATTTTCCTGGGTGTGATAGCTGATGGATTCCTTCACCAAGTAGTTGCTGAACCAACAAGAGGGGATGCCATTTTAGATTTGGTTTTGGTGAGTAGTGAGGACCTCATAGAAGAAATTGTTGTAGGGGACAACCTTGGTTCAAGCGATCATGAGCTAATTCAATTCAAACTAAATGAAAGGATAAACAAAAACAGATCTGTGACTAGGGTTTTTTATTTCAAAAGGGCTAACTTTAAAAAATCAAGGAAATTAGTTAGGGAAGTGGCTTGGACTAAAGAACTTGTGGATCTAAAGGTGGAGGAGGCCTGGAATTACTTCAAGTCAAAGTTGCAGAAACTATCAGAAGCCTGCATCTCAAGAAAGGGGAAAAAACTCATAGGCAGGAGTTTTAGACCAAGATGGATGAGCAAACAATTCACAGAGCTGATTAAGAAAAAGCAGGAAGCCTACAAGGAGTGGAAGATGGGAGGGATCAGCAAGGAAAGTTACCTTATTGAGGTCAGAACACGTAGAGATAAAGTGAGAAAGGCCAAAAGCCATGTAGAGTTGGACCTTGCAAAGGGAATTCAAACCAATAGTAAAAGGTTCTATAGCCATATAAATAAGATGAAAACAAAGAAAGAAGAAGTGAGACCATTAAACACTGAGGATGGAGAGGAGGTTAAGGATAATTTAGGCATGGCCCAATATCTAAACAAATAGTTTGCATCAGTCTTTAATGAGGCTAATGAGGAGCTTAGGGATAATGGTAGGATAACAAATGGGAATGAGGATATGGAGGTAGATATTACCACATCCGAGGTAGAAGCCAAACTTGAACAGCTTAATGGGACTAATTCAGGGGCCCAGATAATCTTCATCCAAGAATATTAAAGAAACTGGCACATGAAATTGCAAGCCCATTAGCAAGAATTTTTAATGAATCTGTAAACTCAGGAGTTGTACCGTATGACTGGAGAATTGCTAACATAGTTCCTATTTTTAAGAAAGGGAAAAAACTGATTTTTTAGACACAGGAAATACAGTGGATCTAATTTACCTCGATCTCAGTAAGGCATTTGATACAGTTCCACATGGGGAATTATTAGCTAAATTGGAAAAGATGGGGATCGATATGAAAATTGAAAGGTGGATACGGAACTGGTTAAAGGGGAAACTACATAGTGTCATACTGAAAGGTGACCTGTCAGGCAGGAAGGAGGTTACTAGTGGAGTTCCTCAGGGATCGGTTCTGGGACAAATTTATTTAATCTTTTTATTACTGACCTTGGCATAAAAAGTGGGAATGTGCTAATAAAGTTTGTGGATGACACGAAGCTGGGAGGTATGGCTAATACAGAGAGGGACCAGGATATCCTACCGGAAGATCTGGATGAACCTGTAAACTGAAGTAATAGTAATAGGATGAAATTTAATAGTGAAAAGTGCAAGGTCATGCATTTAGGGATTAATAACAAGATTTTTTGTTATAAACTGGGAATGAATCAGTTGGAAGTAAAAGAGGAGGAGAAGGACCTCGGAGTATTGGGTGATCACAGGATGACTATGAGCCACCAATGTGATATGGCTGTGAAAAAAGCTAATGTGATCTTGGGATGCATCAGGCAAGGTATTTCCAAGACAAGGAGGTGAGATAAGGAGGTGTTAGTACTGTTATACAAGGCACTGGTGAGACCTCATCTGGAATATTGTCTGCAGTTCTGGTCTCCCATGTTTAAGAAAGATGAATTCAAACTGGAACAGGTACAGAGAAGGGCTACTAGGATAATCTGAGGACTGAAAAACCTGTCTTATGAAAGGAGACTTAAAACTCCTTGGCTTGTTTAGCCTAACTAAAAGAAGGCTGAGGGAAGATATGATTGCTCTTTATAAATATATCAGAGCGATAAATACCAGGGAGGGAGAGGAATTATTTAAGCTCAGAACCAATGTGGCCAGAAGAACAAATGGATATAAACTGGCCATCAGGAAGTTTAAACTTGAAATTAGATGAAGGTTTCTAACCATCAGAGGAGTGAAGTTCTGGAATAGCCTTCCAAGGGGAGCAGTGGAGGCAAAAGACATATCTGGCTTCAAGAGTAAGTTTGATAAGTTTATGGAAGGGATGGTATGATGGGATAGCCTAATTTTGGCAATTAATTGATCTTTGACTATTAGTGGTAAATATGCCTAATGGCCTGTGATGGGATGTTAGATGGGATGGGATTTGAGTTACTACAGAGAATTCTTTCCTGGGTGCTGGCTGGTGAGTCTTGCCCACATGCTCAGTGTTTTAGATGATCGCCATATTTGGGGTCGGGAAGGAATTTTCCTCCAGGGCAGATTGGCAGAGGCTCTGTGGGTTTTTCACCTTCCTCTGCAGCATGGGGCATGGGTCCCTTGCTGGAGGATTCTCTGCACCTTGAAGTCTTTAAACCGCAAGTTGAGGACTTCAATAGCTCAGACATAGGTCAGAGGTTTGTTACAGGAGTGGGTGGGTGAGATTCTGTGGCCTGCGTTGTGCAGGTTAGACTAGAAGATTATAATGGTCCCTTCTGACCTTAAAGTCTATGAGTCTATCTGGTCACCATATTTATGAAGTACATTAGAATGCATTTATTAGTATATGTGAAAGCGGCTGGCCCCCCTTAATAGTTTACAAGCGGCCAGTAGCAGGGGAGCAGTACACAGTACTGCTCACGGACACAGTAGCCTGAACTTTTGCACTATCTTTTTCTTTCTGCCTCAAAGCAGAGAAATCTTGCTTCAAACCAGTTTTTACTGAACAGATAACAGAAGCATGAGATTTTACACCTACCAATCAAGTGTTAACACGCAAGGGTCTTTGTCTGAATGTGTATAAAAGGTTTGTGAAATTTGTGTAAGGCAGAGTCTTTTGTATTAAAATACAAGGCTCTCCTTTCTTCTGCAAAATAAAGCATTTTTTCCTTATCCCTGTCAGGCTGTTATTGGCTCTCAGCTAGGCAGACCTGATATTTCAGTAACAGTTTCTGGCGACTCCGCCAGGACTCTCCTAGCTCGGACATCAGACTCCGGACAGCCGTGGCGAACTAGGAGCGGTGCCACTGGGGTGCTTAACCCTCTTCCTCACTTCACCGCAGCCCTGGGGTTCGTGCTTTGATAAGGTGAGCCCTAATAGGATAAGGAAATACTATCTGGTACTGGTTGGGGGCCGGCCTCTTATCTGGTTATCTGGTTCCGGTTCTGGTTCTGTTTTGGTTAATCGGTTAATGTTTTTCTGCTGTATACATATGGGCATTAGGTGTGTGGGTGGAACTGAACCTCTCATTCGTAATTCCTCAGGGTGGAAGCCATTGCGTGTGATGAAGCTCGGAGGTTGAATTGAGATCCTTCTGTCCCGTCCCCTGTAGCAGTCAGTGTATAGGAGTGGAAAAACCTGGATTACACCGTAATTCCCTCTGCTTTCTGTGTAATTCTCTGTCCTGTTTGAGCGTCAGCAGACAGATGGGTGGGTCTCTGGATAAACCCTCTAAGGATAGTCCTTTGGATTATATGTTAAGTAAATGGCCCCTGCCCGGTGTTCAAAAAGGGATGTCAAGGAAGTGCTTTTTACAACTTTGAACCCAGGATTGGCCAGCCCTGGGAACTGCATGGCCCGAGTTTGGCTCCTTTGATATTCCGATTCATTTAACACCTTTGCGCCTGATATTGGAGAATCAGGCGCCAGGTCAAATGGATTATTGGTTTTTGTGGGACGATGAGGCTCATCGTCTCTTTAGGAAGGTACAAATCCAGGCCCCTTTATTCCCAAAGGCTTCTGCCCCTCGCGAAGCGGATTGTTGGGAGGATACCCCCGCTTATTGTCCTAGACAGCGGCCGACCCTGGCAATAATACCACCGGCTGTGGTGGACCTGGTTTCCTCCTCTACAAAGCCCGGGACAGCAGGTGTATCAGAGCAGGTCCCGCCAATAAAAATTGAGGAAGCCACGATTCAAGCCAATGAGCTAACTAGTGGAGCGACAGGTGGTGGGTACACTTCTTCTCTGACCACCGTCCTTAGTCCATCTAGTACGAGACGGGGAGCAGTCTATGGGGAAGAAACAGTTAATATTCAGGCACCCCTTCGGACCATCCTGGTCCCCACAACAGATGGGAATGTGGTAGACTGTTATGTCCATGTCCGTTTTACTACTGCAGACCTTATGAACTGGCAAAACACTACGCCTCGCCTTAGAGACGACCTGGACATCGTTCACAGGCGATTCCGTGCCATTTTTCAGTTTCATAATCCTGATTGGCAAGATGTGGGCCAACTTTTAGATTGCCTACCGCGCATGGAGAAGGGGAGGGTCCTAAGGGGGGCCAGGAAGGCTGCGGAGGCTGCTGGTGATGGGCACGATATTATAGCTCTCACTAATCCTACTCAATGGAATCCGAATAATTCAACCCACCAGGCAAACTTAAAGAAATTCCTAACCCAAATTTTGACAGGTATAAAACAAACAGGAGAAAGAACTCTAGATTGGTCTAAGGTCCATAATACTGTGCAAGGGAAAGAAGAACAGCCTTCTGACTTTTGAGAGACTTTGTAAAGCATTTTGTACTTTTACTAATATAGACCCCAAGGCTGCGGACACACGGTCAGGCTTATTTTTATCTCTCAATCAGCTCCGGACATTAAGAAGCGGTTGCAGCAGCTCGAGGGCGCTGAGGGAAAATCTCTGGAGGAACTGGTAAGCGTAGCCACCCGTGTGTATCACACAAGAGATAAAGTTCAAGAGACCTAACAAGTGAGAATGCTAGCAGCCCTTGTAAACGCTGGGAGTGAGAAACAAGGAGGGAGGAGGGGACCCCCCAGGTGGCAACCGAAAGCGGATCACAGGGGGCCCCAGACCATGCTAATGAGATATGTTATTACTGTAAGCAACTTGGTCACTGGAAGAGAGAGTGCCCAAACCGACGTACCGGACGACAGCCCCAATCTCAATACCAGATGGCTGTGAAAAGAACAGACGCTGTCAATAGTGAGAAATGATGGTGACCCGGGGATCCACTTGTTACCTATTCAAATGACTTTACCACTTATGTCAGTTCCTCCACAGACCACCAGGTCCATTTAACTTTGGGAGGAACCATTTATTCTTGTCTTCTGGACTCTGGGGCTGCCCTCTCCACTGTTACTGCCAAGCCAAAGAAAGGAAACCTTACAGATAAAAGCATTCCAGTAATGGGTATAGGTGGAAAGCCATTTGAGTGTCCTGTATTGCACGAGGCTGCTGTAGAAATCTCTGGTGTCTCAGCCTCCCATGCATTTTTGCTGGCTCCTGACAGCCCAGTTAACCTTCTGGGCAGAGACTTGCTGTGTAAATTAAGTGCTCAGATTTTCTTTACAGATGATAAAATCATTCTTCAATTGCCTCAGAATCAGCTCCCCCAGCTATGTGCCGCATTAACCCAGGCTGCCGAGGACCCAATTCTGCCTGCAAGTCCGATGAAGCTGCCTGAACAACTCAGACGAGCGGTACACGCCTCCCTGTGGGGCACTTCCAAAACAGACCTTGGCACTCTCCAGACAGAGCCTGTACAAATAACCCTGAAGCGAGACATTGATATTCCTCGAATCCAGCAATATCCCATCGCTCAAGAAGCTCTGCTGGGCCTCCAGGATCTTATCAACACATTCTTACGGTTGGGAGTGCTTGTTCGCACTGAATCCCCTTTCAATACCCACATTTTGCCTGTTAGAAAACTTGACCTGGATCCAGAGGGAAAACCAATATACTGATTTGTCCAGGATTTGCATGCAGTGAATAAAGTTGTCCAGGCTAGACACAATGTAGTATCTAACCCTCATACAATCCTGACTGCCATTCCAGCAGGTACTGCTTGTTATTCAGTAATAGATCTGTGTAATGCCTTTTTTAGTATTCCTCTAGATCGGGACAGCTAGGATATCTTTGCATTTACATGGACAGACCCAGAGACTGGGAGAGCAGAACAGCTGACCTGGACTCGGCGACCCCAGGGATATGTTGAGTCCCCAACTATTTTTTCCTCCATCCTGGCACGTGATTTGGCTGATATCAACTTACCGGGTGGGTCTATGTATCTTTTGTATGTGGATGATGACCTGGTTTGTTCCCCGGATCAGGTAACATGTGAAACGGATACTATTTATCTGTTAAACTGCTTGGCAGAGAAGGGACATAAAGTTTCTCCTTCTAAGCTTCAGTTTGCTAAAGATAAGGTCACCTATCTTGGTCATGTGCTCACTCCAGGGCATCAAGCGTTATCCAGCCTCCGTATCCAGTCAATCCTTAATATTCCCCTACCAGAGACAAAATGTGAAATGCGAGGATTTCTAGGCCTTGCAGGATTTTGCCGTTCCTGGATTCCAGGTTTTGGAGAAATGGCAAAACCCCTTTTTGCACAGATCACTCATGATGCCGAGGAACCCCTACATTGGGACTCTGGGGCTATAAAAGCCTTCCAGGGAATTAAAACAGCTTTGGCCTCAGCCCCAGCCCCTGGACTCCCTGATTATTGAAAGCCTTTTGTTCTCTATGTACATGAGTGACTAGGGGTGACCTCTGGTGTCCTTATGCAGACCTTTGGGCCTAAGGAATGACCTGTGGCTTATTATTCCCAAAAATTGGATGCTGTAGCACAAGGTTTTCCTGGCTGCCTCCAAGCAGTGGTTACAGCTGGTCTCCTGGTACCCCAAGCAGAAAAGATTACCTTGAGCCATCCGATGACCCTGCGGACCCCACATGCAGCCCAACAGCTGTCGGTCCAGAAGGGCACTCAGCATTTAACCAGTCAGAGACTAACGCACTTGGAAGTTTCTTTGTTATCTAGGACCAACTTGAAAATTGAACAGTGCCATACCTTGAACCCTGCTACCCTGTTGCCTTTCCCGGACAATGAACATGAGCCCTCACACAATTGCCTTCAGGTAGTACTTCATCAAGAAAAACCTCGTCCAGATCTCTCAGATGTGCCCATTCCGAATGCTGACCTGGAGCTGTACACAGATGGCTCTGCACGAGTCATGGAAGGCCAACGGGTATCTGGATTTGCCGTAACTACTCAGTTTGATGTATTACAGTCTGCTCCCAAGGGCACCTCCACCTCAGCCCAGGCAGCAGAATTGGTAGCCCTCACCCGAGCATGTGAGCTGGCAGCAGGTCAGTTGGTGAACATATATACTGACTCGAAATATGCCTTTGGTGTTTGTCACGCCACAGGCCAACTGTGCGCGGAACGTGGGTTTATCACCTCCAGTGGCACAAAGATTACACATGGGCCCTTAATTCTAAAACTATTGGAAGCCATTCATTTGCCACCTCAGGTTGCTATCATCCATGTACGAGCCCATCAGAAAGGGAATGATCCCACTGTCTGTGGCAACTGACTGGCCGATTCAGCTTCGAAAGCGGCTTTCCTACAGCCCTATGTTGCCCACCAGATGGCACTCACACCCTCTCTTCCACCAATTACAGTTCTGGTCCGTTTTACCCCTGAGCCATTAGAAGTTAAGCATTGGGAGAGTATGGGGGCCATCAAGACGCCACAGGGGGAGTGACAACTACCAGATGGAAGAAGGGTGTTGCCCCAAGCTGCTTTGTGGCCTGCCCTACTTAGACTGCACCAGGAAACACACGGGGGGACAGAGGCTATGGCGGCTGAATAGACTTTGGTATGCCCCTGGAGTGTTCCAGGAAGCTAAAAGAGTCCTTACTACCTGTGATATCTGTGCAAAATTCAATCCACAGGGGAAACCTAAAGGCCCCCCTGGAGCCAGATTATGGGCATACACGCCCTTTGAACGACTCCAGATTGACTATTCAGAAATGCCTAAGTGTCAAGGCTACAAATACCTTCTTGTAATTGTGTGCCAACTGACTGGTTGGGTGGAAGCATTCCCAATGAGACGAGCAACCGCCTTGGAGGTGGGGAAAACCCTATTGAACCATGTCATTCCTAGGTTTGGCCCTCCTAGGTCTATTGACTCCGACCAAGGAACTCATTTTACTGCCCAGGTTATTCAGGCCCTTTCAAAGGCTCTGGGTATTACCTGGCTTTTACACACCCCTTGGAGACCACCATTTTCGGGACAAGTGGAAAGAATGAATCAGACTCTGAAACTTAAACTTTCTAAACTGTGCGCTCAGAAGGGCTAAAATGGCTTCAAGCCCTGCCTCTGGCTCTTTTGGCAGTTCGCACTGCCTCCAGAGGCCGGCTCCATCTCCCATCCTTTGAACTTTTATTTGGCAGGCCATACACTGGATTTGCTGATCCAGGACCTGTGACTGATTTAGCCACTTGGGGTGACAAGGAACTAACCAGATGTGTTGTTTCCCTCCAAACTACCCTCACCTCTCTCCACAGGTACGCAGCTCAATTTCAGTCCCTACCCACTGATGTCCCTGCCCATCGGATCAGTCCAGGAGACTGGGTCTATGTGAAAGAGTGGAAACATGAGCCTCTCCAATCCCGGTGGGCAGGCCCTTTCCAAGTCCTCCTTACTTCTCACACTGCAGTTCGAGTGCGAGAGCAAAACACTTGGATTCATCACACCCGAGTCAAGCTAGCCCCTGGACCGGGGCTAGAAGCAGACAACTCTGGACCTCGAGGGAGCCCCGCCTGCTCTTCCCACCACGACCCGGAGGAGCCAGAAGCAGACGATACCTGGAAGGCTGAGCCTCTCGAGGGACTAAAGCTCCTGTTCCGACGGAATAAGTCCTGAGACTTTTCTGACTATGACTTTCTGGGTGGTGGTACAATGGTTACGTGCTTTCAGTTTGCCCTTTGTACATGCCAATCCCCACCCAGCAGTTGAGTCCTTACAGCGACTGGCCACATTGGGACACCTGTCTGATTGCTAGCTGTGCCATCAAACTCGTTCTGAAGAAGGAATAGGGTTGTGGGCTGTTCCTGTGAATCTCTCCGAAGTAGTCTCCTTGCAGGTAGTACGAAAAACTGAATGGGCATGCGTAGGGGAATACCAGTATGATAAATACGGGAAGGTGTCTGAAGTTTGGCATTATTACTGGGCAGCTAAGGGGTTCCCTCTTTTTGATATCCTTGGGATTGGGTATAACCTGCCCCTTTGTTTGGAAAATACTAAAGGGATTGGGAAAGAGGTAGGCTACCTTCCCCTTGAGGCCTGTGACCAAACCCTTCGGTTTGATATTGAGACTGGGACGTTTCCCCCTTCGAATACTTCTGAGAATGCCCAGAAACTCCCTTGCCTCCTAGACGGGGCCTTTACTGTAAGGGCAACAGGCATTCTTTATCAAGGGAAATGGATCCCCTCGTTCCTCCCGCTGGGCCCCATGAATAGCACTCATACGTTTTATATGGATATTTACTCTGGCATTGTGTTGTCTCACCTATCCCTTGAAAAACTGTCTGGATGCCCACAGCCCATGGGATCGCTTGCAAGTTTTACAGCTAATTTGTTTGCTGTTATGTATTATGGGGGCTTCCTAAATGCTACCCATGCCCTAGGGCACTTAAATGTCTCCCATTGGAGGTGCCAGGACCGCATGGTAGGAACCCCCAAGCAGTGGGACGTGTTAGTGACCCGGCACCACCGAGTCGTGGGTAATACCCTTACCCTCTATTTAGAGACCCCCGGCTTGTATTTTCTCTGTCGCCAAAGCGCCTACAAGGCTCTCCCTCCCGGCTGGCAGGGTCGGTGTAGTGTGGCCTGGATGTTGCCTGATGTCCAAATTAATAACACGTTAGATTCTAGTCAGATCCTCAACCTGGGCAGCTATTTGCACAAGCTTTTTACCCCCTCCATAAGTGCTAGAACCAAGCGCACCAAAAATCCCTTAGTTGTCAGGCAGATAGGATTTCATTCCTTTGTCCGTGTGTTCATTCCTGGGTTGGGGGTAGCTAAACTAGAGAGAGCAGTTGTAAATATTTCTGCAGCACTTGAGAAAGCAGCTAATGCATCAATAGATGCTTTTCAAAAGCTACAGCGAGAGATTGATGAAGTTGCAGAAGTAGCTATGCAAAATAGAAGTGTGCTAGATGCCATGAATGCTGAATTAGGGGAGGCTTGTGCTCGCATCAGGGAAAAATGTTGCTTTTATGTTAATCACTCTGGCTTAATTGAACAGGATTTACAGGCTATTAAGAATGCTGCTGTTGTTTTTCATGCTGTGTCTCTTGATCACACCTTTAGTTTTGAGGACCTCCTCCCAGACCTTGGGTCATGGTTTACTGGTCTTTTCCATACAATTGTTAAATGGATTATTTTCTGTCTGTTCTTCCTGTGTATTGTTTGGATAATAATACAATGTGCAAAATGTCTGTGTTCTGCTGTCCGTACGACAACTCAGTACCTGTCTCTTCAGCTTGATTGTAAATTACGTAACGGGCCTGGCAATCTGGGCTTGCCAGGCCCGAAGGGGAGACTGTGAAAGCGGCTGGCCTCTCTTAATAATTTACAAGCGGCTAATGGGGGGGAGCAGTACACAGTACTGCTCACGGACACAGTAACCTGAACTTTTGCACTATCTTTTTCTTTCTGCCTCAAAGCAGAGAAATCTTGCTTCAAACCAGTTTTTACTGAACAGATAACAGAAGCTACCAATCAAGTGTTAACACGCAAGGGTCTTTGTCTGAATGTGTATAAAAGGTTTGTGAAATTTGTGTAAGGCAGAGTCTTTTGTATTAAAGTACAAGGCTCTCCTTTCTTCTGCAGAATAAAGCATTTTTTCCTTATCCCAGTCAGGCTGTTATTGGCTCTCAGCTAGGCAGACCCGATATTTCGGTAACATATACAATGAAATATTACAAATATTTAAAATTAAACATTTGACAAAATAAATTACTTTTGTAATGTACTATCTTTGCTATTTAATGTATGATCCCTTGATCACTAATTCACAAAATAAAGTAATTTGCAATGGGCTTTCCACACAGAGTTGAGGGATTGGTATAGATTGCTCACATTACAGTCCCTGTGAGAACTACTTTGTGTATTTACCATTCAAAATTTGAGCTATTTTGATACGACATGAGTCAAATGTTTCTGTTGTTGCATGGATGAGCATTACTCATCCAGTTTGTGATGTACATAGTCATGACTATGAGTTTGAATTTTACTTTTCATTAATATTCTGCAATAGTTGTTGAAATCATATTGTTTTGGTGAACATTCCTGCCAGTGACTGCATTCCTAGATAAAAGCAAATATGAAAGTGGTATAAACATAGTCAAACTGAATTTGTTTAAAAAAAAAAACAGATTTGTTCACAATTTTCCACAGTTTTACCCAGCTCTGTTCCTAGTA
Source organism: Gopherus evgoodei (assembly GCF_007399415.2). NCBI lineage: Eukaryota > Metazoa > Chordata > Testudines > Testudinidae > Gopherus > Gopherus evgoodei. The sequence goes on from NC_044322.1 coordinate 100,955,396, forward strand.
ACTAGTGCAAATCAATGAGCTTATGTACTCTACTTGAAATATGAACACATTCTAAAGAACAAAATACTGTGCATTTACCATGAGATTGAGATCTTTCTGCCTCTCTGCCTTTTGCATAAAAGAAACACATGGGCCATAGCCTCTTAAATTTCAAATCCTGAAAGGTCATTCAACTTTGATAATTTCATAATAATCATAGATAATTTCATAGATAATCCATTTGGTATCAATCAACTTTTAAATTCTGCTCTTGAAGAACTTTATAAAGCCTCTAGGAAATCTCCAGTAGAAGAGCCAGTTCTCCAGGTCACTCTAATTTTTAACACTCATGATCTCTTACCCATTGGATCCAGTAAAAGGTTACAAATTACCACCTCTCTTTTCTGTTTCAATTTCTAATCCAAAATAAAAGTCAGCATCTTATTGTAGTATTAAGATTTAGAGTTTAACCTTTTTTTTAAAAGGTTGGAATAAATGACCTATTGTTAGGCTATGCACATTATATTTATGACACTTCATGATTATATCCCATTCTTGGTTTCCTGACACAAAGTATCAAGTGATATTCTTTACTTAAAAGTAGGACTTAAATGCTTCCATGCCCAGGGAATTATATACCAAGAACAAATCTCACCATTTCAGTTATAGCATGTGATAACAATCTCCTGCAAAGCTAAACGAGCTAAAATAAAAGTCTGTTCTCTACTGGGTTGAAATTCTGAGCTGCACCTCGTGAAGACACAGCACAGAGGGGGCAGCCCCAGTGTGGGGACAAAAGTAGCTTTAAGTCAAGGGTCAGAAGCCTGGAATCTCCTGTATTACAGCTTCTCCAGGACTTACAAGGGGGTAGCATAGGGTTGCTTATAGTGACCCACTGCAGTACATTCACTAAGGGAATTCTCCCTCAGTGCCTTCCAGCACAAATCCAGCCCCTGACTCCCCATACACTGTTACAACGGCATATACCATCAGGTCTTGCCTTTTATTAGTCTCCTGAAAGCCTAGAAGTCAATATGAATTTTAATATGAGACCTGATAACAGTGACACATCTGTGATTTTCAAAAGGCTAGTTTTTAGGAAGATATATCATTAAAATATGCAACAAGTAAAATAATAAACAGGAATTAAGTCAATGGGCCTAATTCTCCAGTAACTATGGCCTTGTGCAATTCACATCTGTGCAAAGAGGATGTAAAACATTGCCAATGGGACAAGTACACCGAGAACTCTGATTCGGCAGTGCTTTATGCCAATATTGCACAGGTGTAAAGGACCCCACAAAGTGCCAGCCCAACATATTTCAAATTAGTTTGGCAACTAGTTCTCCCTCCCGTCTTTTTATAGGCTATTGATATCAAATGCTTTCTTCACTTCAATCACTTTTGCTTAATCTCCACAACTTGTTGGTTCCCGACTGCCAGTTTAGGGTTTCAAATCTGCCAGCAAACCAAATGGCAAAAGGCAATGCAATAAAGGAGTCAATTAAGTTTTGGTTAGTGCAAAATGTTAACTTGGAAACAAAGTGTCAGTTTTGTCCAAACTCCTGAACAGACTGATTTTGACTGGGAGATACTGACCTTCATTCATCAAAACTTGCTACAGTTAAAACTATTACTAAATAATATTAACTAATTAAAATCTATTATCTTCATCAGAGCTATATAAATACAAAAATTATGCCTCTTGGTGAAAATTAAGGAGAATGAACTACAGTGTATCTGCCTTCTAAGTATAATAAAGTTCTGCACTGGGTGGTTGATACCAATTGACTAATACCTGCTGGGAGTAATTAAGTATTCTGTCAAAAAGCTGATTAAACAAGGCATTAGATTAATAAAAGAGAGATGTCTAAAGAACTCGAACAGTGTAGAAGTAGTGAAAACCATTGTAACACCCTTTGCATATCTTCATTCTCACTGCTCCTTTTCTTCCTCATCACAAACCTTAAAGTCCTTCTAAACATTTTTGATCTACTTGCATTATTGTCAGCCTTGCAAGTTCAAAAATTATGAGAGAAACCAAAATAATCATGAGGCTGGCTTAAAAATCTTTTTGGTCTGTTTTCTGATGTTTCTCCTCTTTGGGCAGGGATCTCAAACTCAACTCACCATGAGGGCCACATGGGGACTAGTACATTGGCCCGAGGGCCGCAACACTGACACCTTTTCATACAATGATACAAAAGTATAGTCAAAAATTTTAAAAATGAAGAGTAATATAATATGCTATTAAAAGTCAATGTATTAACTTTTTAAAAACTGTAATGTGAAAAGTCAGTGCTAATTTTGACAGTCATTTCATTTTTGGCCACTGAGCTGGCAGCATTTTGCATCAAACAGAGCATCAGTATTAGGTTTTATATCCTGAGATGAAACCAATCTCAGTGTCGCTTGCAAATTGTACCACATCCATACAAAAAACTACACTTAGAGAATGTTAAGACTGCACAGTTAAGCACACGTGCCAAAATTAGGTTTGCACATGCAACTTTTTCACTGCCCCTTTGAGACTACATTTTATCATGTAATCTTTTAATTAAAGGATCACGTACTGTTTCTCATATAATAGATACCTTGTTTGTACACCCTTAAATTGTATAGCATCTTACAATGATTTTTCTACTGACTTTTATTGTGTTGTCACAGTAGCCCAATATATGCTTTCTAGCAAAGAACTTGCCACTTAGCCACTCAAGTTTATGGTAAGTATGAGTGATGGTGGGCAAATGTGTGTTGTGATGGGAAGCTGTGCTGATTTGTGCCTGGGTTGTGTTGTGCTGGGAGATTTTGGCTGATTTATGTTAGTGACAAATAAAGGGTGTGTCCTGGGGTGAGGAGCTATCTGTATTTGGACTTGCTGGTTGTGTTGTTGTGTAGGTGGAGGTGCTGATATGTGAGGTGGCAGCTAGGCACAAGGGTGCAGCAGTCGGGCCAAGTAATACACCACCTCTGAAGTCTCCCTCATACAACCAATGAAACTGTAGCATGGAAACTAGCTATTGAGTAAGAGTAGTGATTGGTTCTCTCTGATATCACAATGGTCTAGTACTCTTGGCACAGCACAGATACACACCTTTCCATAGTTGCAGTGGTTTCCCCAGGAATTGAAATTAGGGGGGGTGTTCGAATTTACAGGGAGGGTATCAGGACCAATGAGATAAATAAAAGAGATATGAATAAAGTAAATGTTTTGTTAGGATTATGCAAATTTAACATAAGAATAATGCAAGTTACACCAAAACATATAACAGATCTAGATTTCTAAAAAAAAAAAAAAAATTAAAATAAAGGATTTAATTTAAATTGACTTTTGAAAAGTAAGCCATCGTGGAATAAGAGGGCAGTCCTCTCATGGATCAGTAACTGGTTAAAGGATGGGAAACAAAGGGTAGGAATAAATTATCAGTTTTCAGAATGGAGAGAGATAAATAGTGGTATCCTTGAGGGATCAGTACTGGGACCAGTACTGTTCAACATATTCATCTGGAAAAATGGGTAAACAGTGAGGTGGCAAAATTTGCAGATGATATAGAACTATTCAAGATAGTTAAGTCCCAGGCAGACTGCGAAGAGCTACAAAGGGATCTCACAAAACTGGGTGACTGGGCAACAAAATGGCAATTGAAATTCAATGTTGATAAATGCAAAGGAATGCACATTGGAAAGCAATCTCAACTATACATACAAAATGATGGCATCTGAATTAGCTCTTAACACTTATGAAAGAGATCTTGGAGTCATTGTGGATAGTTCTCTGAAAACATCCACTCAATGTGCAGCAACATTCACAAAAGCAAACAATGTTGGGAATCATTAAGAAAGAGATAGATAATAAGACAGAAAATATCGCATTTCCTCTATATAAATCCATGGTACGTGCACATCTTGAATAGTGTGTGCAGATCTGGTCACCCATCCTAAAAAATATATATTGGAATTGGAAAATGTACAGAGATGGGCAACTAAAATAATCAGGGGTATGAAATAGGAGGAGAGATTAAAATGACTGGGAATTTTCAGCTTAGAAAAGAGATGACTAATGGGGATATGATAGAGGTCTACAAAATCTTGACTAGTGCGAAGAAAGTGAATAAGGAAATTTTATTTAATCCTTCACATAACACAAGAACTAGCAGTCACCCAATGAAATTAATAGGCAGCAGGTTTTAAAAAAACAAAAGGAAGTACTTCTTCAGACAATATAAAGTCAGCCCAGGGAACTCTTTGCCAGGGGAGGCTGTGAAGACCAAAACTATAACAGGATTATAAAAAGAACTAGACAAATTCCAGGAGAATAGGTCCATCTGTGGCTATTATCCAGGATGGAGAGGAATGCAACACCACGCTCTGAGTGTCCCTAGCCTGTTTGCCAGAATCTGGGAATGGGCAACAGGGGATGGTCACTTGATGATTACCTATTCTGTTCATTCCCTCTGAAGCACCTGTCCTTGACCACTGTTGTAAGACAAGGTACTGGGCTATATAGACCATCGGTCTGACCCAATATGACCATTCTTATGTAAAAATTAATTGTAATAATAAAAATGTTTAGTACAGAAACTCCCCAACATAATGACCTCCCAAGATAGCAACAATGTGAGATAACAACCTTGGCAAATAATGCATTTTAAAAATCTTGGCCTACTAGGAAACATATTTATATAAGTTTCCATTCTCAGTCACAAATCTAGCATTCTGGAGCAAAGTGACTAAAATATAGTCCAACAAACAAATGTTTATTTAACATGCCCCTCACTTTTCCCTCCACCGCACTCCACTCACTGGTGTTGTCCTTGGTCAGTGGAGACTCAGAGTTCAGAGGTGCTTTCACGTGAGTACACCTCCCAGGTGGGGGACAAGAAGGCACCTTGCTTGTTCCTCCAGCTGCTCACTGTTCACTCTGGCCACGTCGGTTCATTGTGCCACCGTTCACTCCACCGCTCTGTTGCCAAGGGCCCTGCGCAGTCACCTTCTGCTGCCACCTGCCACTGTGACCTCTGCGAGTTGGTCTCTTGAGGTTCCACCAGCTCTCAGTGATTTCAGCTGAGCTCTCAGTGTGGGAACCTCGCTTGCTGCTAGTGCAGTCTGGGCTGTCTCTTACACAGAAACACTGTACCCACAGGAACACTGTCCCCACAACAGGACTAAGCACTTAGATCTGATTGTCAGTGATTTCAGCTGTAGTGGTCACTTAACAGAACAAAAGACTCTCTATGGAGCCTAATCAGCTCTGTCTTTAAACAGTGAAGAGGGACAGGTCCGCACCTTCTCTCTTGATGCCTTCAAATCATCACAGGCTAAGAACAGTTCTACTGCCCTTTACTCATACAATAAGAACAACATTTCATCCCCCATTCCCCCCACATTCAAGTGGTTTGTAACCCAACCCCAGCCAAAATCTATCACATCGACAACACAGCTCTGTTTGCTGGATACCTGGGTAGATTAGGTGTGAATGTAAATATAATCTGGCCCTGAAGCCTTTCCTTACAGCCCCAGCTCATCACTAGCCGTCAGGGAGAGCTCATTTAGACTTTGCTTACAAATCATCATTTGAAATTATTAGGTTGGCCAACATCACCGAAATGAATGCACTGACATCATAAAAAATAACATCTGTATAAGGAAGCAAGGAAGCTGGTCTATGTTCATACTTTTCAAATCTATTACACTTTTTCAGATACACATATTTTATCATACACTGTATAAGCTTTTAAAGTGTGTATTAATGTTTCAGTTTAAATTCAGATTTCCAAACAGTCACTAAATTGGTATGTAACTAGCTCACAAAACTGGGGGTGGGGGGGTGTTGGGGAAATTCAGGGGGGGTGTAGGGAAATCATTGCATAGTTGTGCACCAATTGTCAAGTCAAAATAGCTGAGAACTTCAAAATTGGTTGGTAAGAGACTGCAAAACGCCCACTCCACCCCTTCCATGAGGCCCTGCCCCCTGTCCCACCTTTTCCCATCCCTTCCCCACTCCCCTTCCAACCCCTTCCCCAAAGTCCCTGCCCCAACTCTGCCCCCTCCCTGCCTCTATTCCAACTCCTTCCCCAAATCTCCGCCTCGGCCCCGCCTCCCCTCTCCCCTCCCTCCTGAAAAGTCCTTAGTGCCATCACACACCAGTTTGGCGGGGGGAAGCGCTGTGAGGTTGGCGGAGGAGTGGGGACACAGTACACTGGGGGGAGGAGTGGAGCTTGGCGGGCCGCAGGAAATAACTCCATGGGCCCCATGTGGTCTGCATGTTTGAGACCCCTGTTTTAGGAGGAATTGTCTCTTTTTGTGTTTGAGAATGAAATCCTGACAGGCACCAAAAAATACACACACACAAACTGGGCAATCTCCTACCTTTTGCTTCTGTTAATAGGTCCTTCCCTAACACCAACATCACTTTCCCAGCCACTGATCTCACCTCCATCATTCTGCCCTTCTTTCTGCAAGCCCACTCTCTAGCAGACAGCACCTCAAGGAACAGAAGAACGGTCATAATGGATCAGACCAATGGTCCATCTAGCCCAATATCCTGTCTTCTGACATTGGCCAATGCCAGGTCCTTCAGAGGGAATGAACAGAACAGGTAATCATCAAGTGATCCATCCCCTGCTGTCCACTCCCAGTGTTCAGAGGCTTAGGGACATCCAGAGCATGCAGTTGCATCCCAGACCATATCTGCTAATAGCCCTTGATGGATCTATCCTCCATTAACTTATCTCATTCTTTTCTAAACCCATACTTTTGGCCTTCACAACATCCCCTGGCAACTAGTTCCACAGTTGATTGTGCATTGTGGGAAGAAGTACTTCCTTATGTTTGTTTTAAATGTGCTGCTTATTAATTTAATTGGATGACCATGGAGTGGTGTGTTATGTAAAGGGATAAATAACACTTCCTTATTCACTTTCTCTACACCATTCATGATTTTTTAGACCTCTATCATATCTTTGAGTCATGTTTTTTGAGCTGAAGAGACCCAGTCTTTTCAATCTTTCCTCATATGGAAGCTATTCCATAAATCATTTCTATTGCCCTTCTCTGTATCTTTTTATCTTTTTTTGAGATTGGGCAAGCAGAACGACATGCTATATTCAAGATGTGGACATACTATGGATTTATATAGTAGCATTATGATATATATTGTCTTATTTTCTATCCCTTTCCTAATGGTTCCTAGCAGTTAGCTTTTTTGACTGTCACTGAACATTGAGCAGATATTTTCAAAGAGCTGCCCACAAAGACGCCAATATCTTTATCTTGAGTGGTAACAGCTAATTTAGACCCCCCCCATCTTTTTACTACTGCTGGGCACTGCCCTTGTTCAGCTCCCAACCCTGGATACAGATCCCTGGTCCGCTACTTCCCTCAGCCTTGGATACTGGCCTGCCTAGCTCCAGCCTTCACTCATGCCCAGTTCTTCCACTTCTCAGAACATTGCCCCAGGCTCCTGATCAGCCCCTTCTTTCCTATCCCTGGAAACTGTCCCTACTAGCTCCTTCTCCCTTTGTCCCATCCCAGATACTGACCCTGCTCAATTCTGGGAGTTTGCAACCAGATTAGGACTGATTCCATGCAAGCGAGGGGGCAGGAAGAGACACCCACACTCCTAGGATCTCTTCACACTCACCCAGGGCCGGTGCAACCATTTAGGTGACCTAGGCAGTCGCCTAGGGTGCTAGGATTTGGGGGCGCCATTTTCTTCCGCAGCGATCGCAGTGGCCGAATCTTCAGCCGCCATCGGCATTTAGGCGGAGGGAGCTGGGGCAGGGGAGAGCGGGGAGGACTGCCTGCAGCAAGTAAGGGGGAGGGGGCGACAGGCAGCGGAACTTCCCGCCCCAGCTCACCCCTGCCCCGCCTCCTCCCCGAGCATGCCATGGCTGCTTCACTTCTCCCACCTCCCAGGCTTGCAACGCCAATAAGCTTAGGTGCTGCAAACCTGGGAGGCAGGAGAAGTGAAGCAGTGATGGTGTGTTTGGGGTGGAGGTGGGGCAGGGGTGAGCTGGGGTGGGGAGCTGCAGCAAGGGGGGCACCTCAGGGTGGAGGGGGGAGCTGCCATATGGGAGGCACCTCAGGGTGAGGTTAGCTGTGGGGGGAGGGCGCAAGGTGGAAGTTTCACCTAGGGCGTGAAACATCCTTGCACCGGCCCTGTACTCACCTTTGCTTCTCTCACCCCTGCTTAGTGCTGGATAGAAGGAGGGGATGAATAGGAGCTGCACCCTATCAGGCTGTGATTTCCATACTGGGCTCAGGCCAGGGGTTCTCACAAATAATTTTTTGCTGGCCTCAGAGAGCAGCCACAAACTCTTGCTGACATTTTTTTAAAACTTAATTAACTTTAGGAAAAACAAATATGTGCGTATAATTTATTTATATGGGGGGCTGTTTTTTTGCAGACTCAGTAATAACAACGTACAGTTGTATACTTTACTGGACCTAAACAGAATAGAAATACAAATAAGTTGTTTTGCATGTTCCTGTCTTTTTTGATGTTGTTGTTTCTTTTGCTTTTCTGGTTTCTGTTTTGTTTTGTTTTGTTTTTTGTTTTGTTTTTTTAATAGAATTGATAGCTAGTAAGTCTATTTCTGTGAAAAGTAGGGTATTTGTATGTTTGTTAATATCACTTTTCACAGCAGCAAACTAGTTACCTAGCTGGGAGGCAGTGAAAAGTGATATTAACACACATACAAATATCATTTTTCACAGCAGACTTATTCAGCCCTGGCAAGCCAGGGGACAAATTAAGCCTTGGCTAGAGAGGTGAGTAGGGAGGCATTGGGGGCCAGGGGTGATGGGGTGGATGGGTCAGGGGCCAGGCAAGGCAGCGAGAGACAGAGGCAATGAGGGCGGTGGTGAGCCTGAAGCCCGGTGGCCCCAGCCTGCCACCACATGGCAGAAGCTTTCCACCTGCCACCCCCAGACTACAGCCATTAGCCTGAGCCCCACTGCCTGCGGGAAGGTGGGGATTTCACGCCGGCTGTCTGCTCCTCCAGTGGTTGTAGCTCCAGTCCCTACTTGCAGACCCAGAGGAGGAGCCAATGTTTTGCCCACCCCCACCCCCATCACCGCTCAGGCAGCTGTGGTCGCAAGAAAAGCCTCTGGTGGCCGCATGCAGCCACAGTGGCTGCATTTGAGAAACGCTGGCTCAGGCAGCACAAACAAGGGTTTCATACTGCAGGATAGAGCAAGCAGAACAACTGCCCCTGCTGGTAACAGCTGGACCTGTAAACCAAAGCAATCTCTGTGCAGCAGCAGCGACCTCTAGTTGCTGCAGCCAGAGCTGAAGCATTAGTTAGAGCTGAGGCAGTAATGCCAAGCTGTCAGAAATGCCTCCAATAAGCCAATCTTCATGCCGCATAATTGCAGCGCTTGCAAAAATATCATGAGAGTTGCAACCTTGTTTAATTTGTATGCATATCTTATCAGCTATGTCTTCAGAATAAGGAGATAATATTGTAAAGCTATTCAGTTCCATGAGTATCGGCTGAATTCTGACATGGGCTAAAATTCCTCTCCCCTTCCCCCCCAAAATAGATGTCACCCATGTGGTTTTATACTGTAGCACTTTTTTTTAAAAGTCTAAAGAGAAGGAAAGCAGCAGTGGGAGAAGAAAGTGGTTTGTTGAACTCATCTTTGTCTGTGCACAAGGGCAGAGAGTAGAGCAGGAAACAAAGCTACAAGCCTGTTGCCTCCCCTCCCCTCCAAAAAAAAAATGTTGCTGTCATAGCCCAGTGTGGAAGCCAACATTAATGGCAATTCTACATACCTCAATATGTCCTCAGCCGAACAATTGAGCCAACTGGTCCTTATGTGTGGGAAGGCAGCAGGCATTTGCTTGCAATTGCAAACTCTGATCAGATGAGGCTGCTGTAGCCAGGGAACCTTTTTTTTCTATGGTTGGATCACAACCCTCAACTAGCTGCACTAGACACTCCCCACTGAGTCCCTTGGACTTCTCTGAGGAGCAGTGGGCACTGTCCAGGGCTTTCTACTCGGCATCCCCATCCAGAACTCTGATTTTCAACCTATGACCCACCCTCCCATCTCTTTTTTATATGTATTGTCTCGGGATTTGTTGTTCCTACCCCACTGTTAAGCCAGGAGGGCCTTTAGTTTTGTGCAGCCTAAGCCCACCCATCCCAGTTTCTGCAATAGGCAGAAACACTCTCCCTCAAACACATCCCCAGCATCCACACTCACCTCAAAGCAGCCCCAATCAACACCTGCCAGGTATCCAGCAGCCATCCTCCCCCAGCACCCACCCCATGACCCCATTAGACAGCCACTAGATCAGGGGTGGCCAACCTGTGGCTCTGGAGCCGCATGTGGCTCTTCAGAGGTTAATATGTGGCTCCTTACCTAGGGACGGATTCCAGGGCTGGAGCTATAGACGCTAACTTTCCAATGTGCTGGGGAGTGCTGACTGCTCAACCCCCACTCTGCCCCAAGCCCTGCTCCCACTCCATCCCCTCCCCCCAGGACCCTTCCCCTGAGCCTGATATGCCCTCACTCCTCCCCCCATAGTCTCCTGTGCACGTGAAACAGCTGACTGCAGGAAAGGGGGAAAGTAGGTGCTGATTGGTGGGGGCTGCCAGCAGGCAGGAGGGGCTGGGGAGCAACTATACAGCTGTTGACATTGCCAGTGAACCACAGTAATATGTACATTGGTAAATTTTAGCTCCTTCGCAGGCTCAGGTTGGCCACCCCTGCACTAGACACCATCTTATAGCCACCCACCTATCCCAACACCTGTAGATGCAGTCCTACTCCAATCACAGTTATCATATTTTGTGCAGCTCCATGTTTCAGCCCAGGCCACTGTTTAGGTCAATATGTGTTGACCTCAAACTGAAATTTATGGTGATATGCAAATATTTTAAAAAAATATAAATTAGCTCAATTGCATAAACTAGCACAGATGAAGTTCAGTAGGAAAAACTGTATATACGTTCTAAAACAAAGGTAAGTGAACATTCTGCTGAAACTTTTATAACTGTGATGCAGAAGTTATAAATTTTATTTTCCATAGATATGCATTTTATAAGCAGCAGAATGAAATATATATGGGAAGGACTACACTGAAAATTTTACTACTGAACTAACTGGTTAATTTTTCTTTTAAGTGTTTCCTGTATTGTTTAAAATTCTTAGTTTTTGTTAAGTGTGAATGTTTGAATACTACATAACTTGCAGTGTTAGCCAGCTATTAGTAAGATCTCCTGTTATTTTTTCACCAGTTTAAATGCAGTGCCCTGAGCCTGATTCTGTGTAATGCTTTCCAAAAAGTTCCAGAAAGAAAGAACTCAGGTTTGTGCTCCAGCAGAGTTAAACTGAAATACATGAAGAGGAGTGTAATAGTAGAAGACATGATTTGCCTCAGTATACTGATACATGGGGGCATACAGACTACAAAAGTCAATCTTCCGCACACACAAAAAACAACTGTCGCTAAAAAAACAAGTTCTACAAGACAATACTGCATTAGATGCACAGGAAGTAGTGAATTCCACAGAAGTGTCAAAAATAAAACACAGCAGTTCCTGTCATGAAACACCAGGATTTTTTCACTCATTGGGCTAACCCAATAACGGACTTATGGTTTCGTTTTCCTCTTCTAGCTGTAAGTAATGTGGCCATTCCAGCTCATAAAAATATAGTGTATGGGTTCACCACAAGGAGTATATATATTCTGTCTTTACTAATATCTGTATGTAAAGAGAGAAAACAAGAAATAGAATGATAGAAAAAGTGAGCAGGGGAACAAATACTTTTGCTAAGTGGTGACATGTTGTTTTCTTGGGCAGTACAACAGGATATCGGATTCTGCTTCCTTTTGTCATGCTAGCATATGGTAGGTATTCAGACTTAACCCGAGTGGCAATGCCAATAATTCCTCTTATTAAACTGATCAGTTTACTTTAACAACTAGGAGAAGAAGATAGAAAGCTGAAGGAGTTACTCCCCTATCCATCCTCCTTCATCTGTTGTTAAACATTTATCGTTCAAACCTTGAAACAGCTGCCATCATTATCTGTAGAAAAACTGTCTACTGGTGACCAGACATTACAGAAGACTTAACACATTAATGGAGTCCCTTATCTGATGGCTAGATCCACTGCAATCTGTACCTTCTATGCGTTACTGAAATGAAATTAAAACCAGCAGGTACCCTTTGTGGCCATAAACAGCTCTACCAATTAGCCTCAATTGGAGGCTTCCTCTAGCAGAGACAGTAACAAGTGTGCCAAAACTCTTCTTAACTAGAAGTCATTCTTTACAAATTTTACAAATGCCAGTGTTGAATGTCTTCTAATGTACTGGAAGCTTTGTGGTAAAGATAGCATCTGTCTCTCTCTCAGAGAGAGAAGTGTGCAAAATTACTGTGCTGTCATACTCTCGGTGAAGCTGGTGGAGCTGCATATATTTAAGGTTGCTTGACGTGTCCTATTATTTTTAGATGCTTTTAACTTTGCTAAATTTTAACCATTTAAAAAGCTGAAAATGTTCATGCTGTATGTCTGCCTCAGGCTGGATTTTTCTGGAAAAGTTTCAACTGAAAAGGGTCCAGCCATTTCTGAGAACAAGATCAGGGACAAACATGTTGTTTTGCACAGATTAAAAAAAAGTTCAAAGGTTTTATTGAGGACTTCTAGGACATCCAGGCTTAGGAGTTGGGAATTGCTATTTGGCAGAGTATGGTCCTGGTGTCAGGGTTGTGTCTCTTGCCATTCCCAGGAAAATTCACTTAAATTTGGTCAAGTTATGATAGTTAATGACAGAAAGGATAGTTTTGTGACTAATGCACAGGAAAGAGAGTCAAGGCACTGTGATTCTGTTCCCAGCAAGTTTGTATATGACTTCAGTGAAGTCACTTAGCCACTCTGTGCCACAGTTTCCCCTTCTGTAAAACAGATACTCCCTTGTGTGTCATACTTCAAAAAAATTTTGTAGGCTGAACCATGTTGCAAACTGGAGCTTATAGTTATGTAGCATGCGGTGATGTACAGTGTTCTTGTACAGTGCCAAAGAGAAGTCCTTTTTTCTGGTTATGCCCAGCTATTTCAGAGCATTCAAAAGACTACTGTATAATCAAACTACATTATGCCTGAATTTGAAGGAAAGAGGAAGAACAAGAACAACATGCATTTGACAACTTTATAATAATTGTGCTGTCAGTCCCATAGTACTTTCCATTCAAGAATTTCCAAGTACATTGCACATATCAATGAATTATGCCAACAACTTTTTTTTTACTTAAATTCCTACAGTAACAAAATATTCTGGAGTACTTTGCTACTTTTAAGAAAAATCTAAGTAATGTACTTGTTTCCAATATTGTTACACTGCAGTTTTTCAAAGGCCTGGTCATCAGTGGGAGCAAATCTCTCTAGCATCTCATTTTAAATAAACTGCAGCGATTTACACAAGCTGAGAATCTGGCCCAGAATGTTTGGAGCTCATGGCCATAATTTAGATGTAGTTTGCCTGATTTGCCCCATGTGGCTGGTGGAATCTTGCCACAGAGCCAACTAGCCCTAGGAGAAAGTATAGAGAGGATCCTCCAAAGGTGTAGTAGTCACAATGTGCCAGCTGCTCATGTGAGGGAGTTGTGGCCAGAGCAAATGGGGCATGGGAGCGATGCTCCTGCTTGCTCTTATCTGTCCTTGCAATTTCAACCCATTGGAGTCACTGGCAAGCAGCATCTCTAAGCTGAAGCAGGAGACTTGACAGCTGGTGCAGTATCAAGGAAAAGTAAAAGTGAGCTTTATGTTATCTTTATGTCCACTCCTGACCTGCACTTCACAGCCACAGACAAGGATCTGGCGCCATATTTCTATAAAGGAACAATTTAACAACTCAGTTTCAGTTTCCACACTTCTAGGAAGCCTAACAACCTAAATTCTATGACTGACAGGAAGTAGTTTTCAGTTTCCCCATCCTTTCTGCTGACTGATTCAGTTCCATTAAAATATAAACAGCAGGAGCTTCTCCTGAATCTTATTGCCTAAGCTGTAAATGTTATCTTTCAAGCTTCTGAATAACAATATGCTGCTAATAGTAAATTTTCTCAGTGCTGTGGAAATCTGCTTCTGATCTTGAACATCACTTATGTTAACAATGAAATATCATTCAGATTTTGAGATCTAATTTGGAAGATTAAAACCCCAACATCATTAGTTATGCTCTTGCACCTGAAGTAATAGCCATTAAAATGTCAACATCTGCCAGAGAGATTATAAATAATTTACCTGCAAATGGTTAGTCTTGCTGCACCCTATTACACAATATACTAGATGGTCTCCAACATGCCCCACACCCAATTCTGCTGGCTAATGCCCAAGGTGAACAGAGACATGACCCTGACCCTATCCTCATTCTAGCACCACTGATCTTAATCCTCATATGCCCACAGCACAAGAAACAGGTCTGTGCCTAGCCCTAAGAACAAAGGGAGTGGTGGGGGAGGAAAGAGCTAGGCACCATCTCATCCTTGATATACCAAGTGCAGAGCTAGGCATAATCTAGCCCTTGACATGCCAAGTGAACAATATAATTTCATGTTAGATTATTGTGATTTCATTTTGTTTTGTTTTTTTTAATTGCATCTGGGACATTCAGCATACACTCATTGGCTACATTTTAATGAAAAAAGAAAAGGTTCAGATAATTCAGAGGAATGCCATGAGAACTATATAACACAATAATATCCCTTGCTATTGCCTAGTATGTGGTGGACTTTAGAGCAACAGGTCTCATGGTCTCCTGAGATAGAAAACAATGACCACCTGGAATTCTAAATTCATTTTGCAGTGACATTTTTTCTACATAATTTTTGTTCATAAAAAGATTTTCTGGGAGACCATGTTCCACTCTTGTTTACAAAAGTGAAGATGCATTTGAAAAGAATGTAGTGCCCCTGCTCTTGTAGTTTCTGTGAACTCTTTATTTAATGAAAGAAAACAATTAGTACATATGAAACGCACACAAAAAAGACCACCTCCTTTGTATCTCTGGAGCATTATGTTACTCAAACAGCAAAAGTAACAATACAAAGAAAAAATGTTATTCAGGACTAAGGTTAGCTCCAGTACTAATGAAATAAAATGAATCAGTGCTAATTTAAAAGGACATTGGCAAGGTAAGAACATTTTTCCTACCGGGGTTAATCTGACCACCTTAAATTACTGAAATTAGAAAAGTTTTTAAAATCCTTGTCAAGGTTTTTTTCCCCACTTTGAACTTTAGAGTACAAAATGTGGAGACCTGCATGAACACTTCTAAGCTTAATTACTAGCTTAGGTCTGGTACGCTGCCACCAGCCAGAATTTAGTGTCTGGCACACTTTCTGTTCCCTCAAAACCTTCCCTGGGGAACCCAGATCCAACCCCTTAGATCTTAAAACAAGGAGAAATTAACCATCCCCCTCCTTTTCCCCCCAGATTTTCCCCTTCCTGGGTTGCCTTGAGAGGCTTCACAGAGATCCAAACTCCTTGGATCTTAAAACAAGGAGGAATTAACCATCCCTCCTCCTTTCCCCCCACCAATCCCTGGTGAGTTCAGACCCAATCCCTTGGATCTTAAAACAAGGAAAAATCAGTCAGGTTCTTAAAAAGAAAGCTTTTAATTAAAGAAAGAAAAGGTAAAAATTATCTCTGCAAAATCAGGATGGAAAATGCTTTACAGGGTACTCAGATTCATATAGACCAGAGGAACCTTCCCCCCCCAGCCTTAGATTCAAAGTTACAGCAAACAGAGGTAAAAATCCTTCCAGCAAAAAGAAACATTTACAAGCTGAGACAACAAACTTAAGACTAATCCGCCTTGCCTGGCTATTACTTACAATTTTGAAACACGAGAGACTGATTCAGAAAGATTTGGAGAGCCTGGAATGATGTACCGTCCCTCTCAGTCCCAAGAGCAAACAACGAACAAAACAAAAAGCACAAACAAAGACTTCCCTCCACCAAGATTTGAAAGTATCTTGTCCTCCTATTGGCCCTCTGAGCTTCTTAACCTTTTACAGGTAAAAGAGACATTAATCCTTAACCATCTGTTTATGACAATCCTACTTCACTTTTCATTATTTATGTTGTTCATTAACTTTTTGCATTTCACTCAGTTTGGACAATGAAACTAGACTACCCACTTTCACTTTTGTTTCTAGTTAATTTCCTTTACTAAATCTCATGCAAATACAAACTTCCAGTTTCTGATAGTGGTGCCTAACTGACGATAGGCTCCTGCACATGACTAGAGTTAGCCCACTGAGCAGTCCTGAAATGGAAATTTTAGAAAGAATGGGCCGCATTCATTGCTAGCATAAGAGGTCACAACTCCACCGAAGACATTAGAATTACACCTGCTTGCATAAGTGGTGAATTTGGCCCAACAAATACAGTGGCTCTTCACTTTTTGGATGCATACGTCTCATCAGACTTGCATGTAGGCAATATTTTCTTTGTAGTTATCATACAATACGTGAGGTAAATATATCAGTTCACACAGGAGCCTGAATTGCACTAGGTGCTAAATTTCATCTTTGCATCCACAATGCCTTCAAAGCTATTGCGCAAGATTTGATTAGGTGGCACAGAATTTACAATGTGCAGTTCAATTGAACATGCTGTATTGTGAGTCAGTTAATGTAGTAAAAACAGCCTTTATCTAAGCTTCAAGGTACAGTAATAGCTAGGAACAGTCCAAACCTATAGAAATAGAGGAAAAACAATCTGAACAGCTCTCATTCCAATTTCTGAGAAACTAGGCAAAGAGAGGGAGAGTGAAGGAATGTGCAAAAATATTATTTCCATTTACTAAAGAAAAAACAAACTAATTCTATCTCTTGTAAAAATTATTAATTTGAAGTACAGTAGCTGCCTAAACTGAACTTGCTTTTTTACTGTTTAAAAACATACCTTTTAAAGATAGCGAAGGGTTACAAACATCAGATGGATTAATACAGAGAGACAGATAGATATATGGCCTGATCCTGCTCCCATTGAATCAATGGAAATTTTGCAAGATTGAATGCATTTTTAAAGCTATTGAGATTCTAAAGTAGATCTAAAAAAAAATGATAGTATTGATGAACGTGAGTGGCTGTATTACACACAGAGACCAAATAGTCAAATTTCACATTATCTACATACTTTTGTTTATTGGATGAATACCATCTATTCAAACCAACACAGGAGACCTTATCTCAGAGCCTGATCCTTAGCCAATTGAAGTCAATGGGTGTCTTTCCACTCACTTCAATGGACTTTGGATCGGAATTTGTGTTTTACATACTTATTTAAATCTGGTACCTTAAACACTGTGATATGACCTGCTAGCAGAAGAATGAGAACCTGAAAATGTCAACATCAGAATCAGTGCTTGTTATAACCTTATTCCCAGATTCTGGACCTTAGCGTCCAAAATATGGGGGTTAGCATGAAAACCTCCAAGCTTAGTTACCAGCTTGGACCTGGTACTGCTGCCACCACCCAAAAAATTAGAGTGTTTTGGGGCACTCTGGTCCCACTGAAAAACCTTCCCTGGGGACCCAAGACCCAAATCCCTTGAGTCTCACAACAAAGGGAAATAATCCTTTTTCCCTTCCCCCCTCCAGATGCTCCTGGAGAGATACCCAGACACAAGCTCTGTGAAACTACGCAGAGTGATTCCCCCTCTCCGTTCCCAATCCTGGAACAAAAGCACTTTCCTCTTCACCCAGAGGAAATGCCAAATCAGGCTAGCAATCCAACACACAGCTCTCCCCTTGATTTCTTCCTCCCACCAATTCCCTGAAGTAAAGAAAAACTCCAACAGGTCTTAAAAGAAAACTTTATATAAAAAAGAAAGAAAAAATACAAATGTTCTCTCTGTATTAAGATGATACAACACAGGGTCAATTGCTTAAAAGAATATTGAATAAACAGCCTTATTCAAAAAGAATACAAATCAAAGCATTCCAGCACTTATATTCATGCAAATACCAAAGAAAAGAAACCATATAACTTACTATCTGATCTCTTTGTCCTTACTCTTAGAAACAGAAGACTAGAAAGTAGAAAGTACTTCTCCAAAGCTCAGAGAAGCAGGCAGGCAGACAAAAGACTCAGAGACACACTTCCCTCCACCCAAAGTTGAAAAAAATCCGGTTTCCTGATTGGTTCTCTGGTCAGGTGTTTCAGGTGAAAGAGACATTAACCCTTAGCTATCTGTTTATGACAGTGCTGTAATACAGTTAGGATTTAAATGATCACAAAAAGGTTTTGAAATTAAAGGTAACCCGCCAAGGTAAAGAACCAGATTCTAGTGCAGATATGTGATACAAGTTCACCCTCCCACTCCCCCTGAATCAAACTATAGAGATATTCAGCCCTAAAAGC
Source organism: Gopherus evgoodei (assembly GCF_007399415.2). Classification (NCBI taxonomy): domain Eukaryota; kingdom Metazoa; phylum Chordata; order Testudines; family Testudinidae; genus Gopherus; species Gopherus evgoodei. Next base: position 100,973,764 of record NC_044322.1, read on the forward strand.
AGACCTGTAGGTCTTCTTTCATCTTCTATACCATCCATTGTACCCAAGACCAATTGGCTGGCACTCCTAGATGACCCCCTTGTATACACTGTGGTGATATCACCAGAAACAGAGCAGAAGCCAACTGGCCAACATGGGAGTGGGTGCCGCAGGACCTAAGAGAATCAAAATAGAAATCAGTTTAGCAGTAATAATGCACTAGCTGTCTCTAAGAGCCTGGGGGCATACAGTGAATATTGGGAGCTCCTGGAATATTGTACTTTACTTTAGTAGGTCACCTTTAATGTTCCACTGATAAGTACGTAACTTAAGGCTACAGTTCCAACCTTTCTAGCTGCAGATTCAATACTACAGTTGGGCACTGATTTACACAGTAAAGGCAACCTTTGCTGCAAATCTAAGCACATCATATTTTGTTCTTTGAATGAAAACCTAGAAAGAGTCTCTATAATGGAGCTAAACCTATGGAAATACTTCTCATTTTTGGTCACCTATGGATTTGGGTTACTCTTAATATTATCTAAAAACTTCAAAAACTCTGAAGCACAATCCTGAGTATACTTACAGAGGAATCAATTGGTGCATCTATGTAATGATAGACATACTAGCTCCATTCTCTCCCGCATCTAGCCTCTTCACCTCTCCTCCCAGTATAAATCCCCACTGCATAGTGGGGCATAGAAGCAGAGCTCTGCAAAATGTTGTGCTCAACCTAAGCAAGTTTCAGAAATCCTATCCTTCCCTCCTATTACTAGTATTCACCCTTTTTTGTTCTGAGCAGTGCCCTCTGCACTCCCAGGAAGGACAGGATTTGCCCACCACCCCATGTAAACCCAAGTGACAGTTCCAGCCTGCTTCACCTACTTCCAGCCTGCTTCGCATTACAAAATAGTGTCACCGTGCTTAACCTTGGATCAGAAGAGTGTCAAGTGCATTCCACACCTATTATTATTATGAATATACAGCATCATAAATGTGCATGGCATTTCCTCTTCCCCACCCTTCTTCAGTTCCAGTTGAGGTGGGAAGAAGAAAGACTGCCACTACTCTGTGGGTTTGGGACTACAGAGAAGGCCTCGCCCCCAGCGTTCCTAAAGCTGTTGGGAAGGAAAGAGAAGCTTGAAATGCTACAGATGCTCATCATTTGGACAGCAGATCTGGGCTTCCAGCAGCCTTGTATAGTACACACAACTGCAGGGGGTGATGAGAAGGCCATGCCTCCAATCCCAGGTTGGAGAGGGAGAGATATGTTTGAAGGTAGGCCAACTCCTGTCATAGTGAAACTCTGCTTCTAGTGAATTTTAGTTGTGTGGGAGAGTGGACAGAACCACAAACACCACTTCAACACAGTGGATTCAACTGTGTGCTGTTCTTTGTGTTCAGGTGGCAAGGTAGGGATGTATACAAGTTACAATTTCATTTCACAGCAAAGGTGAGGAGATCTTTTTTAATTAGAACAGTAAATAATCTCTAATTAGATAACTATGTATCGAGAGGCAGCAAAAATTTGACTAGTTACTCATATTAAACTGTTAGGAATAGAATGGTCTTCTTTAACAGAACTCTGGCAGAAAATGTAGAAACTACAACTTATTTCTTGCAAATAGTACAATAACAGCTTCTCCAACTCTAAAACTATGGTCTTTCTTTTTCTGTTACTAAAGAGTAGAAGCTGAATACTGACACAAAATGAACTTGTAAAAACTTTAACGACATCCTTTCACTGTAAAAGAATTTCCTCTTGATGTACGGATGTGCTCCAGGAGCTGCCAAGGCAAAGATCAAGTTTTAGTCACAGCTGATTTCTAGCCCTAATGTAATTGTTAACGTAGGGTTCACCACTAGTCTAAATAGACTGTCTATAATGGGATCCCACAAGCTCTTCTGAAAACATTGTACTGGCATCTGACCCACTATATCTCAATGAGCTGTATGAGAGTTTTCAGAAACACTCTGGCTTCTTGAAAGAAAACAGAAAGAACTGTCAAATACAACAGAGCCCCTGCTTCTAACTGCTCCTTTAGCCAGATTTTTATGTTCTATTCCCACAGTCTCTCACTTCATAGTTAATTCAAAACTGTGTTTTGAAGTCCATTGGTGAAAGTACGATATATAGGCCGCATACACAGAAACAGCCAATTCACTAGCTTCTCTGGCCTTTCAAAAAAATTAAATCTCTAAACCTACATAACTAAAAAAAAACTAACTAAAAATTAATATTCTGGGGGCTGCATTTTGGAACAGTACTTTTAACATGAGCATGTCACAGATTTCTACAACAACAGTCAGATCTTTCTGTGCTAAGTAAGAAATTAATTGTCACAGGATGCTTGTAAGAGATTTAGAATATTATTACTGAAGACCCTCTAAGCAAGAAATTGTTGATGCCACTTACAGTGGAAAAGAAGGGAGTGGATGGATTGCTTATTAATTTGCATAAGCAAGGCACTGAAGAGGTTACAATTTTTTTCTTTTAACGTTTCTTTATGAAAGTGATTATCCAAGAAGTGTCCTAGAGCTTCCTGTTACATCTAGCAAGACTTTGATTTTACTGACTCCTACACTGGGGTCCACTAGCACATACTCCTCTGCTCACATGGAGACCCGCTGATGAGTGGATACCAATGCAGGACAGGGCCACTGACAGTACACTGAAAGGGAGAGTCTATTTTATACCATTCTATCTAGCCAAGGATTGCAAATATTTTGAAAAGTCTTAATGTGCTTTCCCAGTTCCTCAACGGTGGCACTGAGACTTCTGAAATCTATTCACATACCACCGAGACCTTTTCTGATTTCCACTGAGGTGTAATACAAAATAGAGCACAAGAAAATGAATGTGCAGAAATCGCTGTTTAAGAAAAGAAGCCTAATCCTCTTTGAGAGGGAAACCCAAAGGAAACACACTTGTGCCAGGGAGAAATTCCATAGTTCATTCACTACTTGTTCTATATTGTTCCAGGATTTTTGTAGTTTTATATTAGTGCATTATACATTAATGCCCTGGAGTGAGAGTGTCAGGAGAACTGTTTGTTTTGTAAACTAATCACTATAGCTTAAAGATTGAAAGGAGAATGGAGTCGGCTCAGACTGCCCCAAGACCTGCCCAAACAGTTGTGGATTAGCACAGATCCAGTTTATCTGTAGATCCCTGTTCTTCTATGGACAAAGCCCTCTGATCCATCTGGGGACTCACTGCTGAAGAAGAATGGAGCCAGGAGGCACAGGGGCTGGGGATTTGGGTTATGAGTAAGGCCTCGGTCTTGCTGCCTATTGTCTTTCATTTTAGCACACTACTGTGTTTTGTCGCATAGGGCATGCTCTGATATACTCCGTAACCTTGTGATAAATTCAGACCTAAGAGGCAGTAAACATACAGGATGGCAAAGCATTGCAGCTAACCCTGAAGTAGCTAGGCCAACCAGAAAAATTAAAATCCAAAGCAACATTTATGCATTTCCAGTCCCCTTCTCTGAAAGGAGAAAAGACAATTTCCCATCCCTCCTAAAATCTACAGATGGCATGTAGACTCCGCATGAGCCCTGATCATCCCAAGAGGCTTCTTTTCTCTCCTTTCTCTAGTGCCTTTGCCTCCTCAATCTAAAACTGAGGCCTTCCAATGTAAGGCTGCTAGCTAGCAAGAAGCTTTCCAAAAGATGGAGTAAAGCTGGCTCTGTTGGCTAGCAAGGCAGAAAGGCAGCCACTGTAAGTAATAGCCAAACTATAAATTGTGTCTGTCATGTGTGAAGCCAAACCTGAGAGGGGTTGCCTACAAAGGAAAAACCGAATCGAGATTTTTGAGGTATTTAGGAGAACCCCAGAGTAGTCTGTCTGAACCCCCTTGGAGTTACTGACACCCATCTGAGCCCACACTTTGGGACAGTTATGAGGGTCATTATGTTAGTGTGATACTGATTTGAGTAACAGTTGCCAAATGACCTAGTAAACTGAGAAGTGTTTATACTGAAAGTCTTACTTGTATATTACTAAAAGTAGTTTACTGGACTAGATGGTTTGATTTGTTTTTAAACCTAAGAATGGTTAGTCATGTTATTAGTGGTTTCAATAACCCTAGATCTGTGTAATATACTCACATGCCAAATCCAACACCCATACTGTGCTCTATTTTAAGACAGCACAAATCTATGTGCCATGACCACAGCTTATCACAATTCCTCTTACTGCAATTATTCAAAGATTCAAAACAAGAAACATCTTTTCTGGTTAATTGCAGCCTCCTTCTTTGCCCCAGACTAAATATTGATACTTTGTTCTTTCGAATATATAATTTGCAAATGAATGGTTGTGAAAGAACAAAATAAACAAACTGTTTAAATTCAAGCATTCAGAGTGGTTAGTATTGAGTTCACTGACAAACGTAGCCTCTCCATCCTAGGAGAAAAATATTAAGAGATTTCCACCAAGTACAACATGCTGAATTTTTCCAAAATTCAAACAAACAAGACAATCAGGACTACTTTGTTATTTCTGATTTTCGTTAAAAATGAGTGAAATTCATTTTAGTATAATAGGCCACTCTATGTAAGCTCTTTGATGAGAGCACAATAATTTATTACATATTTGTACAGCAACTAGCACAGTGAGGTCCAATTTGGTTGTGGCCTTTAGATGCTACCACAATATAAATGTTAAATAATAATAAGAATTACTCTTTCCAAACCACTTGGTGCTTTAAAATGTGTAGAAGTAGCCATGTGGGAAATTTATCCTGAATAAACTAAAAAATTATCTAAATTCCTCTAGTGTCAAACTCTTCTATATCTTTTAACGGTTTCACCCATCATGTCAACTCTCACCTGAAATTTTATGTTTTGTAAAAAATAAGGTATACAAACCCAAAACCATTAGAAATATATATTTACCGTACATTTAAGAGTTCCAGTGTAAACTATATTTTCAAAGAAACAAAACATTTCCCTGCAGCATTTTCAGCCCAAATCCTGTAGCACTGTGAGTGTATGAGCACCTTAATTTCTTTTTAAAAAGTGAAACTTACTAGTATATTTTCATTCCCCATCATGGCAGTAATGCATGTGTGATGCTGGCCAGGCCAGGTGCCAGCTCTTGCCAAGGCTGCAGGCATTAGCTAAGAACTGACAAACTCATAGCTGGAGACCAGACTGGTTCACTTACGTGTTAGTGCTGTTCCATGTTATAGTTCTTATAAGACTGTATTTAGTGTTTAGACTCTATAATAAATGTTTGTAAATTGCTGCATCCATTAATCTTATTTGTAATGTCTGTTTTTTTATTTATAACTTTGAAAATGTTTGCTCTAAACTTGTGAACAAAGATGGGAATGGTGTTTCCTCAAACCTGTCCAGAAGAACTATCAAAATTAGATGGGCCGTGAGGAACACCACAATTCAAAGGATTGGTTAATGGCCCTATCACATCTTAGAAATACTACATGCAAAAGAAGCTTGCCCTATGGAGCTGGAGGCTGAATGAAGGAAATAAAACAAAGACACAGGAAATGTTTTCATCTTTTTGCTGTCTGAACTCTTATAGGCCCAGAAACACCCCAGACGAACCAAAGATCCCTAGGGGTCTGCCCTGAAAGACACTTTGAATTGACAGACTACTAGTACACTCTTAGGATTTAGATTGCAACTCATGTGTTTACTGTTGCTTGCTATAACCTGTAAATAACTGTTATTTGTTTTCGCAGTTAATAAGCCTTTAGATCGTTTATTATAGAATTGGCTACAGGCATTGTCTTTGGTGTAAGATCTAGGGTACCACTTGGTCTGGGGTAGGTGACAGGTCTCCTGGGACTGGAAGCAACCTGAATATTTTATGATTTTTGGTGTAGGTGGCTATTTATCATTAAGTCCCGCTCACCTGGGTGGCAAAATAGACTGGAGAAGGGGACTATCTGTGACTCCATGATGAAACTGTTAGTGATCCAGGAGTTCACATTTGTTACTGATTTGGTAAAATCTAAATTATAGAACACACCACCAGTTTGGGGCGTCTGCTATGAGGCAGGTACTCATGGTCATGAGCCACTCCAGACAGTGTGACAACATGTATGAAGTAAACAGCATAAATAGCTTTAAAAAATCATTCACATTTAGTTATCTTTGTTGTTACCAGTAATACTGGTAAGGAAACCAGTTCTAAAAATATATGTTTACCATAAAAGTGTCCCTTAAAGGTCAGGCCTATTTGCTCTTCTGTTGGACAGTAGCTTAAAGAGCTTCTAAACTCAGCTCCCTTCAGAACAGTATGTTCTTCTCTAACCTTTCCTAGCTACTGTACATCCCTTGGGTCCCTTTATTATTTAGTTTACCATTTCTTTTGTCTCCTCGCTTTCATTTCCCTCAGAGAATAAGAGGGAGAGAACATGCCACACTATACCAGTTTGAGCCATACAGGACTTGAAAAAAATCTCTCTACTCTTTTAGCAGAGCATTTTTCAGCTTTTTCCACTATTTATAAAAAATTGTGTTACCCGTTTCAACTTTCTCCAGCTCTACCAGAAAATTCTCCTATATGTGATTTGTTACAGGGCACACCACTCACTGTCAGCCTGGAGCCTCCCCCTGGTACTCTGGGAATTAGCTTGAGGCTGACACACACTCACCCCATCCACAGTTTGCACATCATCACTCTGTCTCTGCTGTCTGCCTGCTGCTTCTCCTATAGTCTCAGGAGCCATGGTGTCCTCTTTGTGGCTCAGTCCTCTGGCCACGTCACTGTCCATGTTCCCTCCCTTTCCGGGGAAGGTTTAACTCCTTAATAGTCCTAGGCACTCTTCCCGGTCACTGCCTCAGTGCCACTCACCCAGTGGCTGGACCTCTCTTTTCTCCAGTTTCTAACCCAGGGACCCTGAGCTCAGCAGTCTGGGCCTTCTCTTTCTTTCTCTTGCCTCACTGCTCTACCTGTGGGTTACTTCCTACCACTGGTTCTCCTTTTCTTCCTGGGCCTACCAGTTCCCACAAACCTCCTACCTCTTCCCAGAGAGTGACTGCAGTCTGAAGTCTCCACTCTTCCCTTTCTCTGGGAGTATCTGCCTTTTCCACCTATTCCTGCTCAGCTAACCCTCATTAATTAGTTTCCTAATTGGTCGATTGACCCATCTTACCTGCATTAAACCCTGCAGGGTAAAAATGGGGTAGTCACCCCATAACATGACTACAGAAGAGCATGATGTTCTCTTTCCTTGATCTTTGTACTCATCTTCTGTCCCAATCTTTTGTGTCACCATCCTCTATCCCAAATTGCTTCCACTAACAGGCACTGTACTGTGTTCAGTAACCAAGTCAGTTCTCCATCCACTCAGCTAGCCACTGAAGTGAATGGCAAAATGCCCCCTGACTGCAGTGAGTGTGCCCTTTCTCCGCATATTTACTCACTGTGCACATTAGTGTTTTTTCCTACAGTACATCAAAATGTTCCTAACCTGGTTTGTAGAACCTACATTCTCCTTCATCTGCATCACTGGCTCCTCAGCACCTTCTGGAAGCTGGTCTATCTGAGATGTAATGTCCCCCACCCAGCATTCAGGAGGCAATGAAATTAAAATCACGACTGTTCAGTGAAGACCCAGATATCCATTTGCATGTCCTCGGGACTGGTTTGATTTCCCTCATTGTCCTTAGACATGCGCAGCACAGTATACATTTTTTACCCTGCTACACCATATTTATTTGAGCATCCTCAGGAACTCCACCAGAGTGTATTTTCTTCACTATTGTATGGCATTTTGATTCTTGAGATGGACATTTCTGCTGTCAATGTGCTAAAGAAGCCAACATTTTTTAATGTACCTTCCTGCCAACTGAATGTTTTCATCCAGGAAACACATCCACATCCTCTATTGCCCACAAATCCTAGGATTCATCCCCATTTCGGGCCAATAATCCTCCATCTGTACCATTCCATATAAACTATGAAGAAAAAGCCAAAATTAAAAAGAATTGGGAACATAATATCAGATGCAGCTAGCCAGTTCTCACTATCACACACGCACACCCTCTGACTTCTTGCCCAGTTAAACTCAGTAACTCATATGGACGCACTGAAGAATTTTGCTCTTACCCAGACAGATACAGTGGCCCAAGTTCAAGTCTGTTGCACTTGTTCAACTCCACTGATGTCACTGGGATTGAATATCCAGAATTAGGCCTTCCTTAAAAATGTGGGACTTTAAATACATGAAGCATACTTCTCTGTAAGACTTTGTTCTTTTTCCTCTTATTTACCAATCACACAAACGGTTCTCACTCACCACCTAGAAATCCAGTCTGAACTACAAAGAAAAATCTAAATGGCTATAGGTTCAAAAGAGCCAAAAGAACTGTTTGATTTGCAAAGCTACTCTTGCAGGTATTTCTTTGTGGGGCGCATGGGGAAGAGTTTACGTAAAGAAAAAAACCTCAGGATATAAGAGAGAACCCTCAGCCCCAACAGGTTTCAGATTTTCCAGTCAGCGCTCAGTACTACAGAGTACAGAAAGGAGAAATGGATTCAGTCAGCTGTTTTCCAAATACCTGGACTCACTAGAAATGCTCCAGAGGTCAGCCGATCATCCCACAGTATGTTACAGCGGAGGGAAGAGCTGCAGAGGCCTGTTCTTCAGGGAAGTGGAGGCGTAGGGTTCTGCTGTACAAGAATCTCAGAAGCCTGGTCCCCAAACACAGCAGTAGCCCATCATTTTTCTTGCACTGGAGATCTTCCACATATCCACGAAAGAACCAGAATTTGCCCTTTCATCTCTTGATTTCTCCTAAAGATTTGCTTTTCTTTTATGGAGTCAGTGCCAGTTGCTTTAGCACATCCACATTTACTCAGTTTCAGCACTTTGGCATAAAGTGGGAAATTCACCATTTAGATAGCTCATGCCCAAACCCTTAGAAAATTAGGAAAACCCACAAACTTTCCTCTCATTAATAATCAAGTCACCAGCAATCACTGCTGTGAGCTCACTGTCACTGTCATTGGCTGAATCTTAAAAAGCAGTGAAAGACCTTAAAACCATATTAAAAGAAATTAGATGCAATGGCTATTTTTTCCCACATTTTTAAAAACCAAGTACAGAAATGTGAACTGTCTGACATAGACCACAGTAAAAGCACTATATCTGGGGGAAACATGCAGGGTTAACCTTCAGTAAAGCTATGGAATTGGGATGGACCAAGGCCAGATCCACAGATTGGGGACAGGACTGAGAGGCGAGCAAGACACCAGCAAACTTTAGAACTGCAGACTCATGCAACCCTGTGCCTGCAGTTGAAGAGAAGGAGGAAGGCTGCTTGGTTTGGGAGGGGAAAAGATCCTGTCTTGAGAACAGCTGGGGAAAAGTGTCGAAGGGGCATGAAGCTTTGGGGTGTCTTCTCACAAGTTTAATGGATCTGAGCCACAGATAGTGACGATCTGCTCTTAGCCAGGAAGAATACGAGTTTCGCTATTCCTTAGATAAGACCTATACCCTAGTCTTTCCTCATGATCTTCTACTATAACTTGCGCTAAGTTTTCTACTGTTAGTTACCATTTGCTTTTGTCAAAGTCAATGAATTAACTCAGAAAAAAGGAATTAAGTTGTGAAAGTTACCAACAACCAGTACTATAATATTGTGTGATATTTCTCGAAGGCCAGATAGAGATGGAAACATTCATTTGTGCATTCAGTCATACAGCGTTGAAATGCAGTGAGCATAAATGGGACATGCTTAAGAAAATAGATTTACTGAAGAACCACAACCATGCACTGGCAAACTTAAAAATTTAACATTTTCATTTCAAGTACTCATTAAAGTACAATGGCATTCTTCAGTATTTCCTTTTCCAGCATGACTTGTACCAAGAAATCTGGATGTAAACAGAAGTCTTTGCCCTTATAAGTAGCCTCTTCCTTTTGCTTGATCCATTCCATAATCCAGGATGTTTTATGTGACTTTGGGGCTCAATTCTGCAGACCTTTGCACACACAAATAGTCCCTACAGCATGCCCATAGGGAAAGGAATTAGGGGTCGGGGGAACAGTTTGCAGGAGATGATGCCTTCTAATCATATGGATCTTGAGGATCCTCTAGATTCCTCTAGATCTGTGGAAGTAGTAATAGTCTACATACACGGATGGTCTCCCTTCCTCATGGCCCAATGGCTGCAGCAGCAGCTATTCTGTTGCTGGCTAGCTCCATCTGAATTACCCTCAACAGACCCTCAGTGAGTTAATCATATAGCTTCAGGCTGTATTTACTCCCAATCGAGGTGAAATCCAGGTTTTCCATTGACCTCAGTGGGACCAGTATTTCCTCCATACAGGGAACTGTACATCTGGTACTAGTTCATCTCTTCCTCATCCCTGTCACCCAAACCCTGAGAAGCCCCAGCTCCTCAATGGGAAAGTGAAGAGAGTGGGGTTTGCGGAAAGTGAGGTGTCTTAACGTCTTTGTATCTGCGGAAGCCCAAGAATGCAGAAGGTTCCCTGGAGGAAACATCCTTCGCCTCTGCATGGGCATGGAGATATCTGGAGGGCCCTCTGTATGTGTACCATATCTGTGCAGCCCTTTGTACCACATAGCATTTTACGGGATGGGTATTCTTTCAGACTGTAAAACTGCAAAAAGACAAGTGATATTTGATTTCATTATGACTTTCCACAAAATAGATAAGTCTAATATTGTACCTACTCACATAAATACAGGCCTTCCTGGACTCTTACCTAGAACAAAGTGTTCTTACAGGATTACAGCTGACCTGTATCTCTATCTCATAGCAAACCAAAAACAATTCCAACAAGGTTAAAATGTTTAACCCTGGAACTATTTTAGTGTCAAGTGGGACCTATTTAATTTTAACACCACAAATTGATTAAGCCAAATAATTTCCAAGAGATTACTTTTCATATGCAAATATTAAAATAGCTCAATAAAATTCCTCATACATTTTCCAATTAAAAATAAAGTAATTGGGGGAAAAAGTCAAAATAATAACGTATGGCTGTTAAAATCATGCTGTCAATTTCCATCGCCAGTTGTCTGTCATTTACTGCTATTCCACAGCACTATTCCATTCTATTTTAAGAGTCCATTAATTAAAATGATGATGCATATCCAACTCAGTATGTTGCCTAAACAAGTCTGCTGAATTTTATTACAGTAAGCCTTTTTATTCTGACTTCTCAAGAAGTTTTTCACATCTTCAACTGCTTGCATTAAACATCAGCTATCTAGGCAATCAATACTTTTAATGTGATATGCTAAAAGCAATATAAAAACAATATTCTGTTTGTTTATATATATATATATATATAAAAAGGCTTTCACTTAATGATTCTTGGGAAGTTTCACTCCAAAGTGAAGGTTCTCTTCTGAAGGGGGTGTTTCTGTGCTGGATAATAGCACTGACTTTATTTACTATGAATACTGTATTACCTTTGGTGCCAAGTAGTTTAAAGAAAATAGGCTACGTACCTACATTTTGTTCACTGTGGACTCAGGCCTACAAGATGGCCAGCACCAACTCCCATTGGGTTTAGGATGCTCAGCATCTCCAGGAGTGGCTCAGTACTGTGCCAAATCCAGCTCCACAGCACAATAAATTAGTTTTTAAAATCCAGCACCTCAGCACATGATCGGAGATAAAAATATTGGCCACCCACTCATTTTGTCATTTCTCACTCCTTCACTTGTTCTAACACTCAAATCACACTCCTCGTGAGGAGCAGACACTCTCCGAACTAAATCTAATGGGCCCAATCCTGCAAACCTTATTTCCAAACATACTGCCTTACTACTACACACAGTTCCCTCTTGAGGTAAGTGGCACTGCACAGCTATAAGAATTACACCCTGGTTTGTAGGTTTGGGTCCATTAGTGGTTGAATTCCTACACTAGATCCCCCCTTTTTTCCCCATAGATGAGAAAAACAGAAACAAAACATTAAAGTTAACATAAATTTTGCTATCAGATATACTATCAGTCCATCAGGCCTGGTAACTTGGATACCTAATAAATCAGAAGAAGCTGTAAAAAACAGTGGAACTGTGCAATGTTCAGCCACTGTTTGGTATCTTTAAAGAGGGGGAAATTGAGGCATGGGGGAGTTAAATGATTTGTCCAAAAACCACAGTGGAATCACTGACAGAACCAAGTACAGAACCAGGTCTCCAGTTTCCTAGATGACAAGATAGTCCTCATCTAAACTCTCTTCTAGTAGGCTTCATACCCACAACCTCTGAATTTGCTAACGGTTTTAGGGATCCAATGTAGTCTACTTCAGCACAGTCATATCTTTAATTCAGCCACATTATTTTACCTGACAACTTGCTGCAACACTTCATTCTCCAAGATGAGTAAGTACAAGAAAATTACAGAACATATTACTTGAGAGGAGGGCAGGAAGGGTTATTACTTTTATTAAAAAGGTAAATGAAGTCTTTCTGAAAATCTCTCCACTTCAAATAACTTCTCTTTTTTTTCCAGGTTATATTTTTACAGACATTTAATGGATCTTTGTCAAGGGCCAGATCCAGAATTTCTTACTCAATCCTCACTCAGATCTGAAGTCAAAAGCAGTTTTACCCCCAAACTGATGAACCTAACCTGCTTATAGATATTTAATTTACTTATCTTCCTCAAATGAAAACTGAATAATTACAAAATTAAACCCAATATGGTCTGTATATACATTTTGCATATTTTCCCTAAGTCCAAATGATCCCTTTAAACAGTAATTCATTTATAAATGGCATATCATGAACTGACATTGAACTAAGTGTAAGCATATGTATCATGTAGGAAGATTCATGAGCAGGAATATATTTCACCCTTTAACAAGTGCAATATGCAATTTACTTTGATCATAGAATAATTAAATTTATATAAATTCAGAAAACATATTCCATGGAGGGCAAAAGCGTCAGTGGGTGAGATAAATGTAAATAGGCCATTTTACATTTGAGTGCTCTTGGAGAAAAATGTACTGTGCAGCTAAAATCGATATCAAATCTGTATTCTATAGTATTAACACTAAAAAGCAGCATTGACTGTAATGTGAAAGAAACATCATGGGCCCAATCCTGCAGTCCTTAACAGGCAAAACACCCTTTGGTTTCTAGTGGGTGGTTTGTTTTCTATGAGTAAGGCGGCTGCAGCATCTGACCCTAACTTAATTATAACTCAAACAATGACACACCACAGGCCTGTAAAATGCAGAGCCTAAATCTGTGTTTTAAACAATTCCATTTTTGCATGGTTATGTTTATAAACTTCTTCAGAACAATATGCAATTATTAAAGAACTGTATTTTTGGAGGAGGGGGGGATGAAGAAAGAGGTTATAAAGCAATTGTCTGGAAATCCCATTTTTTCAATATTGGGATAGGATTCAATGTTTGCAGTTGGCATTTTCTTCCTTTTAAGTGGATATTGGCTTGAGAATGGTCCTTGATTGACACTAATGGAAACTAAATTTCTGTATCCTCAAAATATTTACAGTCTGTATAAAACATTCATGCCAGCTCCCCCACAGCTATCTCTCTTGAATTTAACCTGGAGAGAAGCCTCTTCATAGGAAGGAATGGATAAGAACATTTAATACATTGTCTTGCTGCTGAGACAGAGAACAAGGGTGGCAAACATGATAGTGATTTCTGTGACGGAAGCCCCTGTGCATTAGGAAATGGACTGAAACAACCAACTCATCTCCCATAGACACCCAAACAGCTGTTGTATGGTACAAATTTCAGTAACTGACAATCTCAATTAAATTTGAACCAAAAGCCTAGAGGTTAGAAAAATGTCCCATTACCAATCCTTCAAGCCTTAAAATAATTCCATAATCAATACACCCTCTAACCAAACATATGCACAGCTAGGGCCTGATCCATAGCCCACTGAAGTCAATAGAAGTCTTTCCATAGACTTCACTGGGCTTTGGATCAGGCCTTTATGGCCTAGATCAGTATAAAATGTTCTCTAGGTCCTGATTCTCCATTTCCCTACACCTCGTGTAGTAATTTCCACCACTTTAGAATGGTAGCATTTTACACCCAGTTTGCCTAGGGGGAACTGACTACACAAGCGGCAGGGGAGTGGAGAATGAAGTCTTGTGAATCTAAAAAGATTGCAATGTTTACATTATTGACAGACAACAGAAACGTCAGTTCATGTGTATTACTGAATTTTAAAAAGCTAACAAGGAAAACTCTTTTCAATTGTACGTAAAAACAAGTCAAATGAGTTCTACAATTTTCTCTCTTACAAGAAATGTGAAGTAGATAACAGTCATGCAATTTTAGGAAACAAAGACAATTCCTCTTCCCAGATCCATAATTTGAAACACAAATGTTCTTTAGCTTTCCCTGTCCTGTTAGAAATAAGCTAAAACTTCCTGACCTGATACTGACATGATTTGTACAACTCTCTCTAGACCAGAGTCCTTTACTTTATTAATGTTGGCTTTCTCTGAAGTGATGCCTCGTGTCAATAACTATGGAAGGGCTGGCTTCAGAATTCACTGGGAAATAACAGAAATTGGGATGGAGCATGTGGATCCTGATCAGGAGGAAGCTAGGAGATGGATTTCACAAGGGGGAAGTTACAATTAGAGTGGGAAAAGAAAGGAGTATTTGAAAATGTGCAGTCCCGGCTGCATTTTCTGAAACAGAGCTTCTCTTAGCGATAAATAGTTTAAAGAGTGACAAACATGCTTCATAACAATCAGTGGATCTTAATTGCTCAAACACTTACCAGTGCATTTTATTCAGCACTTAGCACTCCATACAGAATTGTTACCATTCATCCTTAGAACCCAACCCTTTATTAAAAGCTTGCATCTGAGTCAATATGATGACAGGCAGGTAAGTCCACGCTTTGCAATGTGGCAGATTCTCACACAAGGTCCCAGTAGGGATGGGCTCAGAATGAGTATATCAGATGACTTGGGCTGCCCTAAAATTTGTGAGTGAGGAAGAGAGTGATGCGTGTGCCACATAGGAGATCAGAGTAAAGGCAGAGAAGAGCACGAGAACAAACATGGGAGAGCTGGTCTGTTGCAAAGACAGAGGGAACAAATAGTTTACACCCAGAACAATGCAGTAATCAGTTTCCAGTAAGCAGTATTAATTACCAAAATATCAACTAATCTAATCAAGAAGATTAGTGTTTAATAGTCTCTCCAAGTAGCCAACGATTGTTTAATTTTACTTGGAAAGGGAATTTAGAGTGGAGGCAAATGCTTTGGTTTAAGTCTCTGTTTTTGTGTTTATGTCATAAAAGAATGAAAAGTACTTAGATCTTGTTGGATCAATAACTAGAGTCAGAGACCACAATATCACAAAACACGACTGAATGGATAATAGATATTTTGGTGCTCAATTTGATGCTTGTTTTGTTTAATCACAACACAAATAACCGCTAGAACATAACAAAATACCTTGCAAATTTCCGATATTAACCTCAAGAGCTTAAAAACAAACATACCTATAGCATGTAACATTCTTACAGAACTCAGCTACAGACTAATAGGCCATAAAATGTGACTACAAAACTTTAAAGCTTGGGACAAGAAGTAATCTAATACCTAAGCTGCTGTGGTATACCAGACACTGACAAAGAAATTCACTATGGTAATGCCACTCCCTGCACACTGCCAAGTAGTTCCGTTAGAATCATAACCTATTTATCTCCTCTGAGTCATAATAACAAACTGATGAATGATCAGTATTTTTCTCTTGGGCTTATTACAATTAGGAGGGGAGGGGAGTTTGACAAGATTTCACCTTAATTGATCGAATAATTTCTTAGGAACTGTGAACCTTGGGATCACAGACTTGCATTTTAAAGACTTTATCTGGAGCAAGAAAAGAAGTAAAAAACTTACCCTGTCCCTGCAACAAAAAGATTATAGAAACAAGGGGAAAGGATGGCAAGTTTTGGAAAGCAAAATGGCTTGAAATACAGTAGTAAAAGTACACATCAGCAAGTTTTGAAACCCCTAATTTGGATTGTATTTTTAACAGAGTAAGGTTCAAGCAACTGACACCTGTTGATTTTGTTCTTGGCCACACTTTGAATTATTCCATCACCTACCTGCCCAATGTTTCAGCATTCCCAAACTAGAATGTGAATTGCTACATAATGTTGTGACAAGGAGTCCGGTGGCACCTTAAGGACTAACATTTATTAGGGCATAAGTTTTTGTGAGTAAAAAAACACTTCTTCAGATATTTGGACATAAGTTTTCATGGATAAAAACCCACATCTTCAGAGGCATCCGATGACGTGGTTTTTTACCCACAAAAGCTTATGCCCAAATAAATCTGTTAGTCTTAAAGGTGCCACCAGACTCCTTGTTGTTTTTGTGGATACAGACTAACACTACCTACTGATACTTGACATTATGTTGTGCCATTTGGGATGCTTGTAAACAAACAAAAAATCAAACGCCTGCTATATTTTCCCCAGAGGAAGAGGAAGTGTAACAGACCACTTTTAAACAGGGAGTAAGGGGAAGCAAGTGCTTCAGATAAGCACTTCAAATCACTAAGCTCCCCACAGAGACTATTCTTAACCCCTCTTCTCCCCACTAAAGGGAAGATGCAACACATTGGCACCTAGGCGTCTAGGCAACTCCACTCTCTCTGTGCAAACTGAAACGTCTGGAAACAAGCCCAGGAACACTTCTGTCTTTGAAAGGGTCATGAACTCGTTAGGGGAAAACTGGCCTGAAAGGCGCATTTCTTGTGCTTGCAGGGTTAGCCCAAAACGCCCATTCCCCCCTGTATTTGGGCGACCAAGTCTCTTGCTCTTACCTGTCTGTCACCTTAACCGTATTGCCACGTAGAGGCCAAGGGGTGGGGGCGGGGGAAGTAGGTCAGTTTGTCAGTGGCCACTGACTGCCTCTGCTTGGGGGCTCCCCTGGCAGGGAGGGCAATGGGGCGAGGCGAGCAGGTTGCTTTGCTTCGCCGCCCGGGAATCCATGGGGCTGCTGCCCGGTTTGGAAGTTCCCTGCGCCAGGGGGAGGCTCGCGCACTGCAGTGCGTGGGAGCGGGTAGGAGCTAGCTCAGCGCTCCCCTTACTAGCCAGCCTTCTGCGGGAGGCTCTCCGCCTGCTTCCCCCAGCCCGGCGGCGGGCTGGGGCATGGGGGCCTCTTTGGTATGCGGAGAAGGAGCTGCTCCCTGCCGCTGCCGCAAAGCGCGCGGCGCCGAGGGCACCAGCCCGAGCTGACAACCCGCCTGGGCGCCCATCTGGGGCTCTGCGCCCTGCTTTGAGCTGGGCCCCCGCTGCCTGCGCCGAGGCTGCTGCTTGGGGTGTCAGGGAGGCAGCGGGAGCTTATGATCTACTACACTGCAGTGCCAGCGTCTGGAGCTGCCACTGCAGGGCAGCCAGCCCCGCTCACACCCAGCCAGCCCCTCCCCCCCAGCAGCACGCACACCTCTCCGGGCTCCGCGCCGCTCGCGCTCTCCAGGGATTGCAGGCGCAGCCCGCCACCCCAGGAACGCGAGCGCAGTGATGGACGCGCTCGTGCAAACACAAGCTCTGGGCTCTCGCTCTCCTCCCGCGGCTAGTAATTCCCCGCCAGGCTGCTTCTCCCGAAGACGGAGAGTTGGCCTCCCCCACCCTGCTGGCCAACGGAAAGCACTGAGAAGGGGGAGCGGGGAAGTGCCCCCTTGGGCTGAGATCGGGCTGCCCAAAGCACCTGCATTTGCATTCCTTTATGTAATGTACTGCAAGTTTCCCCGTTGGAGCCTGTTTGAATGGAAGTCCATGACCATCACACTACAGCAGAGAGAACAGACACAGAGAAGGGAGTGGGGGTGGTCATCAAGGAGGCGTGAAGCAAAGAAATACACAACAAATAAAAGCACTCAAGCCTCTGCTGCTGCTGGTGGGCCGGGCTACTTCGGCATAGTTTCCCTCGAGGCACAAGAAAGTACCCCGGGTCTGTGCCGGAGGAGGGAGCGTTAGGGGAGAATGGTGCGCTTCGGGGCTTGTATTTCACTCGGGAAAGGTGATCCTGGGTGGGAATATTGTACAAGCTAATCAGAAAGTCTTGGGCAGGACCCGAGTGGCATAGCCCCTGTACAGGAACTAACCGCAGGCAGGGGATCTCGCATCAGCCAAGAGCCCCTGAGCCCTCTTCTTCGAACTAGCTGCACCTGACCCTAGGGGGAGGGTTGGTCGAATATGACAATCTTTCCTCTTCGGTAAAATGGGCAACAATATAAAACTTTCCTTCTCTCTGGACATGCCCCTCCTCCCCCCGAAACCAAGAGAAGCATCCTGGATTTGCATCGTCGCCGAAGCTAATCTAAAACTGCTCCTTCATACACATATTCACATGGATGTCCGTACTGGCCTGGTTATATTTCCCTTTCTCCCCTTCGCAGGATTGCAGCGCTAGCTCAATGAGCAACAGACAGGATAGCATCAAAGGAAAACAGTGCGATGCAATGTATTGCTTACCAGTTGAGTTCTTGTTTTTCTTAAGACTCTTGCCACAAAGACACTGCAGCATATGCGATCCTTTGCTGAAAATGTTCCAAAGAAACCACATTGATTTGGGCGAAAAGCAATCCAGCAGCTTATACACCCTGAGAAAGAAGAGATCCTTGCGGTTGCATAATAATAAGCTGGGATCAGTTCTCCTGAAGAGGGGCACCAGTTTTACCATAGAAAAATAATTATATTCCGATCTTCTCCCAGTTTTTTTTTCCTCACGTGCTCTATTTCTTTGAGACTTCTCAATCGATGCTTTTTGCAGCCAGGTTATCCCCCTAGATCAACACTGGATAATTATTACCAAAAGCGTGAACGAGAAATCCTTTTTCAGCATGAAGCCAAACGAAAAGTAAGGTAAAGAAATCCCAGCTGAGGCCAATAACTAAGCAGAGACAAAAGATCCCCAAAGAGAAAACCATAGCCTGTTACTCGATTGCTATGAGGATGGGTGGATCTGCAGAACAAAAGCCAAGACAGGATTCATCCTACTGAAAGACTGCCATTGTGCTGCCCCTAGGAGAGAAAAAACACACAACCAGTACGACCACCCAGATCAAGTCTGATTGATGAAGATGTATACTCCCCTCTTAGAGTGTTGATTTTACCATCAAATCCCAGTGATCTGTGTAATCTTATTGCACCTGCGGGTCTCAATCACCCTGCAGAACAGATGCAAATCTAGCCCTTAGCAAGATCACAGTATGTGGAGAGAGAGACAGATCTCCTTCCTTCCTCTCACTCTCCCTGCTTCCAAAACCCGTGTGCATTTGGAAAAGATCCCTCCCTGGATTTCGCTCCTGAGCCTTGGATGTGAGTTACAGGCATTAGATAGAGTAGGAGGAGTTGAAATTTGCATTGAAAGACTGGCTTTCCATGACGTAGCCACGTGCTTCCAGGCCTGTCACCAGTGAGATGCTTCAGCCAGCCCAGGGAAGGCAGTGTCACTGCAGTCTCTGCCTGCCCTCCTCCCTTCCTCATCCCCGTTCCCCCGCCCTCCCCCCACTCTGTCTGGGCTGCCTTCCCCTTGCTGCAGCTTAAAATAATGGTCACACTCTGCCACTTTTACACCTGGGTGAAGTGAAACCCATCCCCCAGCCAGGGAGGAAAAGAACCTGGCATCGCTTCTGAGTGGAGAGAGGCAGGCTCCTGTCTGCAGACCTTTGTCACTTAAGGGGATGGCAGAGGAAAAACCTTGGTCCAGAAGCTCAACTCAGGGAAAAGGGGCCCTTTCCATAGGCAACCTCTCTTGGTCAGGCTCAGCCTCAGATTTCTTTTTGCCAGGCCTGTAAAAATTTTGCCACAAACTCCCCTCTCCCCATACTTTCCTCAAAATTACTGACTCCTCTCCCCACCCTATCTTCCTATCCCCCCACACACAAGCCTGCACCCCCACCAAGCCTGACTTTTGTCCACCAGGCTCTCATCCCACACTGCATTAACTCTGTGCTCATGAAAACCAGGAATAGCTCCTTTTCCAGAGTCTGTCTCTCTGGGTTTTGTGTCAAATGTGTTTTGTAAACCCCTGCAGACTGTAACCCTTTGGGGGCAGTCCTTTTGCTGTGTGTTTGTACAGCACCCCGCTGCTACAAATAAATACAATGCAAACAATAACAGCAATACACTGGTGACCTGAACTAACAGAGGTCTGGGCGAATGCATATGCTACTCAGGTATCACCCCTAGGTTTGTCATACAGTAATGTTGCAACCAGCCCCTTATGAAGCTCTCCAGTGAGCATCACCCTCCAGTTAGCCTTCCCCCAGTAATGCCTAGACTGGAATCTGTATGAGGTCTGAGACTCTGAGCACTGCTGTGGAAAGTGTGCCTGTGAGCACTGCAACTGGACCTGTGTCTGGCAACAGTGGCTACTGACTCAGACTGGAAGTTGATGCCCATGCTTCTCGACCTCACCTTTGCTGCAGCACTACATGATATCTGGGTATTGGAGGGAGTCAAAGGTTATAGGAGATGTGATACAGAGAATGAGTAAGTGTGGCAGACTGAGAATGAGGCAGAGATACGAGATCAGAATGAGAGTGAAGGGGAAAATGTATAGGCAATATGAGAGGGGAATGGAGAGTTTTTCTCTCCTCTCCTCCACCCAGTTCCAACCCTCTACCAAAGTCCTCCTTTTCCAAGACAAGTGCCCAGGTTTTCATATTTCATATCATATTAATTTTCTTTTGTAACCACAAGCACTGTCTTCATCTAGTAAGTCACTCTAAATATTTCCATCAATTAAAACCCAGGCAGTTAGTGTTTCTTCTGAATTTGTAGGTACTACCACTGGTCAAATCGGCACAATAATAACTTCTGTAAAGTGTGTGTGTTGGGACTTTGGATCCTGTCTCCTGCCCTCCCAGACTCTTGCTGCTTGTGTTGGTGTGGTTGTCGATGTTTAGGAAAGTTGCAATAGATATTTGGACAAATAAGGTGGGGGCTAATTGTTCCCCAGACCCAGATCCTCAAAGGCATCTACGCACCTAAATACCTTTGAGGTTCTGGGACATAGTCACTAGAATGCTTTAGGGTTCATTTTGGTGAGATTTTGGACCTATATAGAACTGTATAAATATTAATTATTTAGTTGGCACTGTCACATCTCTTCTGAGGGGTATTTAAATATTATTATCCCTATTTTACAGATGTGGAAAGTGAGACGGAGTTCACAGCTAGCATTTTCAGAAGTGATTGTATAAAATTAGGCACCTAAATCCACATCTCTAGATATATGTGTCTAAGAACATACAAACAGCCATACTGAGTCAGACCAAAGGTTCATCTAGCCCGGTATCCTGTCTTCCAACAGTGGCCAATTCCAGGTGCCCCAGAGGGAATGAACAGAAGAGGTAATCATCAAGTGATCCAAGTGCCTAACTCTAGGCACCAAAGTTTGAAAAAGTTGACTGGTGCAATTCAACACATGTCACAGAGGGAGTCAGTGTGAGAAGCTGGGTTTATTCCCTTGTTCAGCCCCCTAGACTAATAAACGATCCTTCTTGGTGTCCGGAGGTCACACTATTGTTCAGCAGAGAAGTTTGCTCAATCACCCTGCTGCCATCAGTGGTAGCTCAGGCAGCACTGCCCCTTTCACATGTGAAACTGATCTGGAGTCTTCCCACTTGGACCACAAAGGCCAGCACTACATGGCTCTGAGGGGACTTTGAATGACCTATGATCTACACAAAAGAGACTGACAAGCTTTCAGCCCAAATGACTGGTTTGTATTAGTTACGTTTTCAAAGCTACCTTCCCAAGGAAAAGGGCTAGTACTTAACTCCTTTTCTTTTAATGAACTCTGACACTCTCCTTTACTTTTCCTGATTCCACAAAGTACAGGAGACTGTGGCTGTAGAACTGCAAAGACTGGCTCTGGCAGGGGCATCTGCGATCGGATTTGCGGATTGGCATGGGGGTGGGGACAAAGACAAAGACACCATCTCTGATAGGAAGAGAAAATACATGGTCAGTCACCCTTTGCCTCAGTTGACTTCATGTCTAGGCTGAGCAGTGAAGCAAGAAAAACCTATCTGGGGAAATCCTCCTCCTCAGGGAGGGAATGAGAGAGAACTTGCCCAGACTCTGCTTACTCAGACTTGAGATCTATGAAAAGTTTGCCTGAGTGAGAACTTGAGGATTTGAGCCATAGTGTGTAAGTATAAGAGATCTCCCTTTCTCAAATGAAAAGTTTATAATTAAAAAAAAAAGAAAATCAAGCATATATGTACATGTGATTTGCATATTTTTCCTAATTCTATATGATCTTTTAAACATTTTATCAGAGGGGTAGCTGTGTTAGTCTGGATCTGTAAAAGCAACAAAGAGTCCTGTGGCACCTTATAGACTAACAGACGTTTTGGAGCACGAGCTTTCGTGGGTGAAGGCATGCATCTGACGAAGTGGGTATTCACCCACGAAAGCTCATGCTCCAAAACGTCTGTTAATCTATAAGGTGCCACAGGACTCTTTGCTGTTTAAACATTTTAATACATTTATAAATTGCCCTATCATTAACTGACATTGACCTAAGTGTAAGCATTTTAGCACAGTAGGGAAATTCACAAACAAGAATACATTTTGCCCTTTAACAAGTGTGATATGCAATTTAATTTAATCAAACCAGGATTAGGTAAAGACAAGAGGAAGAGAGAGGGAGAGACTCATCCCAGCTCTCTGAGGAGAGCAGGAAAGGCGACAGCCATTTGTAGCCCAAATCTCTTAGGTAGGTAGGGAGAAACAATCCTTCTCTCATAGGGTTCTCCCAGGTGAGAAACCAACAGGCAATAGGGTCACAGGGTGAGATTTTGGTGAGCAGATCCCTTCCCCAGATGTTCTAGTTCCAGCTCCCACTTGGGGGAAAAAGACAAGCCATCAATGATGGACCACAATTTCCCAGGTGGGGAGAAAAAGCTTCCTCTTATCCCAGTGGATCCCATATCTTGGATGGGGAAGGAGAAAAGAGAAAGCCTTTCCCAGGGAACCCTTTTTCATGGTAGAGTGTAAAAGACAAAGCTCCACTCAGGGTCTCCATCTTCTAGACAGGAGTGAGAAAGAGAGATCCCCACCTAGAGGTTCTTATCTTGCAGGCAGAGGGGGGGAAAGAATCATTTGAGGATCCATCTTCTTGTGGGGGAAGGGCAGGGATAACTACATAAATCAGACAGATAAAGACAAAATCATGTCCTGGAACCCCATCAAGAAAAGAGAGACCCTTTTCCACCAAGTCTCAGAACTGCCCTACAGAAGAAACAAGGCATGTTTCTTCATAGAGCAGCAAGACTGAAGGGTTGGCCAAAACAACATCTCTACCCTACCATTTCTGTCTATGCTGCAGCAATGAGACAGACAAGACTGACTGTGAGTATTTAGAATGTGGAGTCTTTGGGGCAGGGACTATGTTTCCCTCTATAATCTGTACAATGTCAAGCACATGAGTATTATTTAATGACTAAATAAATACATGTTTAAAGCACCGGCCTTTGCCATGCTAAAGGGCACTGATCAGAAGCCGTTGGGCTCTAAGAATCTCTCTCTTCTTCATTTCAGCCTCTTCCAGTCTGAAAATTTCAGATATGCCAACATGAAAAAGCTATTGTAAGGCTAACTTCATTGGATCCAATTCTTTACCACATTTCAGGGGAGATTTTTTATGCCATATCCATGGACAGAACATGAGAACCAAGAGCAGTGCAGATAAAAATGTCCAGCAGCTTTGGAAATGGTTGCCAGCCCATCCCAAATGGGAAGAGGGAATAACCTAGGTGCATCTGTCATCCCTCTGCAGAGTTTGTGGGAAAAACCTAGCAGCCCCTCTTATCTCTCTGCAGAGTATGTATCCAGACACGCTCACTGAGAGGATGAGGTGGAAGGGTTTGAACACAGAAACAGTTGTACAGGTTTGGAACACATTGTCCATCTAAATAGCCAAGTTTTGGGGACTGTGTGAAATTTCTCTCACAAGAAAGGGAGGGAATTGAGATTGGTCAGGGAAGCATGAGCCCCCTATAGCTCTGGGAATAAATGTGAATGGGTGAGAACCTTTCCCCAAAAGCACTCCCAAGAAGCAGGTGCTGGGTGAGTCTCTGACCATACACACTTCTGTTGGGTGTTTCCATGGAGTCATGTGAGGAAACTATCATCAGTAACATCTTTGACGCCAAAATAAAGTGGGGTACCCTTTGGTATCTGTAAGTTGGCACAGCCCTCCTCACAGTTTGGTTTGCTAAAGTCTTCTCCACGCTAAGAAAAAAAATGGGGAATTAGCAGCTCTCAGTGGGCCCCAGCCTTCAAGCAGGACAGAGCCGTAAACTGTCTGGGCTCTGGCCCGCAACAAAGCAGAACTATAGTAGTTTATTTGCCTGGCCATTAAGGAGGGTGTGGCAGCAAATAGTCAAGGCTCTGGCCTGCAGTCAGGCAGAGCTGTAGCACCAGCCCAGTCTTTGGGGCCCAGGTAGGGAGGCCCAAGGAGTGCAGGTCTCCTGGCCTAAGAAGGCAGAGTACTTCCACCTAGGGGTGGGGGGTTGGGGGGACACAGGCCCGCCCAACTCCACTGCTTCCCATCCCAGTGGTGAGTGGTCCACCACTGGGTCAGCGGGATCTGCCCGCAACACACTGATCCTGTATCAAGCCAGCTCTTGACCAGACTGTTGCCTGGTTTCCTTGGGCTGCTTCCTACTCTACCCCTCAGGTGTACTCGTGTCCTCAGTCCCTCCGGGATATGCTGCCAAGGGTTGGGGCTGCAGTTCCTCAGCATCGGGAGTGGCAGAGCTCTCTGGAAACTCAGGCTGATCTCCAGAGCAGTGACGGTTCTCCTTGTCATCCCACTCCAGCTGCAGGGAAAGAGCATCTGTCTCCTTCAGCAGCTACTTCACTGAGCTGCTGGGTCGGCCTTTTATACCTTCCTGTTCTGCCCCTCTGCTTCTAGCATGAGGAGCATGACTCTCCTGGCTCCACCAGGCAGCTTGCAGTGTTCCTGCCACATCTGAGGGAGGCCACACCTCCTTGCTACAATATCCCATCAGTTGGGAGGGCTATAGCCTCAAGGAACATTCCTGGGAACCTGCTCCAGAACCCCTGAAGGCCTTCCATAGGGTCCAGCCTGGAAAGCTTTGTCCTGCGATGTCCTGGGGGCACCCTAAGTGTGGGAGGGTATTATGCAATGGTCCATGAGTCCTCAAGCCAGGCCCGTGGGCTCTTGGGCCACTGCTGAATCCCCAACACCACCACCACCACCCGACAAGCCTACTACTGTCTGGAGAATAGAGAACTCTACAACCTTACATGCCCAGGGACCTGATTGGAGAAGCTCTGGAGCCCCTGATTGGTCTGAGTACACTATTTAAGCCAGAAGGACACAGGAAGTTGTCTATACAACATGGTGGATTTGGGCTTGTTACTGCTACAGATCCTGCCATCTACTACCTGACTTCTAGACTCATCCCGAATCCTTGACTTCAGCCCCACTTTGTTCCTGGCTCCTGCCCTCAGCATTGCTCAGTCCCTGAACCCTGTTGCCTCAGTTCCCGACTGCCCCAGCTGCAATGCTAGGCTCTGACTCCTTGGATTTTGATTCAGTACTGGCCCTTGACTACAGCTCCTGTTTCCTGTCTGACCCCAGGCTTGACTCCAGCTCTGACCACTATGTCTGTCTACCCTAGCCCCAGTCATGACATCAAGCAGCTGCAGGGAGCAACTGGGGCAGTTCTGTGGTACTGCTGGGGGGCAGTTAGGTAGGAGTAGTTATTTTTGGGGGGGAGGTGCTGGGACAATTGTGGGGCACAGAAGCAGCAACGTGTGTGTGTGTGTGTGTGTGTGTGTGTGTGTGTGTGTGTGTGTGTGTGTAGTCCTTCCCTCTCCACACTGCTTCCAGGCTGCTGCCGCATGATTGATAACCCCCAGGAGAAGGAGCCAGTGACAGAGGATGCAGAAAGGCCACCTGGTTCCCTGCTTAATGAGTGCCACTGCAGCCCCTGGTGCCTGGAAGGCGCAATGGCAAGAGGAATCTCAGCTGCAGCCTCTCCGAAGCCCAGTGGGATACACAAGAATTCAGCTGGGCTGTAGGAAGGTGCTGCAGGCATGAGAGTTACATGAGAAGGTGTGATACTTGGCAGCCCTTCTCTGCCATTCTATGTTTGACTGTGACCAGTAACAGATGCTTTAGAGGAGGTGCCAGAGTCCTTGCACTGGACAATATATGACTTGTGTTGCTGTGACGCCTATGAACCCCATTGTGCTAGGTGCTATAAAAACACACAACAATGACTATTTCTGGAATACTTCTGCCCTTTGGAGAAGTTATTTTCTTAACCTCCAAGATCCTGCCATGCTGGGACAACCCACAACCAATTGTGGGTGCAGGGGGAGATATTCAAAGGCACAAAGGGCATTCAGGTGTCTGGCTCCCATTGATTGTCAAGGGGAGTTGAGTGCCCTTTGTGTCTTTGAACATCTCCCCTGAAATGTGGTGGAGAATCAGGTCCAACAAATTTAACTGTACAACAGCGCTTTCAGGAAGGTATTATCCCCACTTTTAAGATGCGGGTTGCGTGTGTGTGGAAACTGATGCACAGATAAATGAATAGGTTTGCCCAAGGCCACACAGGAAGTATGTGGTTGAACCAGCTCTTTTAGTTCTATCCCAGCGCTTTAGCCACAAACTCATTCCCTCCCTAGGAAATTGGAAAATGTCTTGCTTCTAGTTCTCAAAAGTTCAAAGCTAGGGCCAGTTAACAACAACACTACAGCTGATCAGTCAATGTGATGATAGATAAAGGGAGAGGTAGCTGGGTCCCAAACTATGTAGAGTTTTGCAGTTATACCCCAAACCTTGAAATCTGTACTGAGGCAGGTGGGGAGCCACCAGTAGGTCTGATTCTCCCCTGCCTTGCCCTCTGGGTTGACATTACATCTTTACAAAGTGGGTGTAAAATGTTACCATTATGATTTGATAGTATTTTACACCCACTTGGTAGCAGTGTAAATGATGACACAAGATGTAAGATAGGAGAGAATCAAGGTCAGGGTGTACAAACACAGGTGCAATAGGTTCACACTATTACCCTCTAGATTTAATAATCCATCCTCCCACCAAAGACAAGAGCTCATTCTAAAGTGAAGGGGTCACTTTTTGAAGGACATGCTAAGCTTCCAAAGACGTGTTGCCAGCCCAATACAAAATGAAGACTGACTGCAGTATAAATAATTCAGAACTATTTGAATACTATGAATACCAGACCTGGGGCTGTGTCTGAGCTGCACTTGGTGTAATCAGGAGAGGTGGACAAAGATGGATTTACACTACCCATACATTCTCCTCTTCCCTTTACTCTGATCTTGGGACTGGCTGAGGCTGCTTTGGTTTCTGGCATAAAACCAAGGAGTCTCAAGATTGCTTTAACTTATGCCAAACTGCCTGTGGTGCCAAGGGGCCATTAAGGCAGTTGGATAGCATAGAGGTCTATAGTGGTTCTTATGCCATCCCTCCTCCTGGCCCCTGGTGCAGCGTTATGCATACTAGAAAAGGATGGATAATCCTCTGTCAAATGGCTGAGACAGCTGTCATAAACAGAAAGTTAAGGGTTAATGTCTCTTTTACCTGTAAAGGGTTAACAAACAGTGAACCGGACACCTGACCAGAGGACCAATCAGGAAACAAGATACTTTCAAATCTCGGTGGAGGGAAGCCTTTGTTTGTGCTTTTTGGGTTTTGCTTTGTTCTCTCTGGGTCCTGGAAGGGACTAGACGTGCAACCAGGTTTCTGGCCAATCTCCCTGCTACAGTCTCTTATATATTCAGAATAGTGAGTATTTAGTAGAGAAGGCGGTTATAGTCTTTTGATTGTTTTCTGTATTTACAAATGTGTAGTTTGCTGGAAGTATTTTAAATTGTATTTCTGCTGGATGAGGCTTTTTCTCCAGTTTCTATAAGCTGACAGACCCTGTAACTTTTACCATCTAAATTACAGAGATAACTTTTACCTTTTTCTTTCTTTTTTTATTAAAAGTTTTGTTTTTAAGACCTGTTTGATTTTTTCCCCTTGTTGAGGCTCAAGGGAATTGAGTCTGTACTTAACAGGGAAGGGGAAGGGAGGGGAGAAGGGGGAATCCCTTTGTTTAGATTCAGGGAGCTTGAATCTGTCTCTCTCTCCAGGAGCCCAGAGAGGGAACACCTGGAGGGAAAGAACAGGGGAGGGAAATGGTTTATTCCCCTGTGTTGTAAGACTCAAGGCATTTGGGTCTTGGGGTCCCCAGGGAAGGTTTTTGGGGGGACTAGAGTGCCCCAAAACACTATATATTTTTGGGTGGTGGCAGTATATCAGATCTAAGCTGGTAATTAAGCTTAGGAGAATTCATGTTGGTTCCCCAACGTTTGGACTCTAAGGTTCAGGCTGGGGAAAGATACTATGACAACAGCATTGCAACTGTTTTGCAACATCAGAACACCACAAAGAAGCCATAGCAAAGCCTGTCACCTGGACCAAATTGAGATAATCTTGATCACTTTTACACACATACAAAATAGAACTATAGGCATTAGGGCATAAGACATTTATGTTTAAACAGAACTGGTCCTGGCAGTGAATTTTCAAAAATAGATTGCATTCCTTTCCTCTGACCTCAAAAAATAGAAGTTTTGTAAAGTGCAAGAACATCTATGACAAAACAGAGGGTACTAAAAAAAAATCAAAGAAGCAAGATCATTATAATTAAGATAAAACAAATACTGTATAAGAAACACTTCAAGGACTTAAGGGCAGTGCCACTGAAGGAGCAATTAACTGTGAGTCTAAGCAAATATTGCAGATTTTAGGACAGTGTAGAAGTTTAAAAATAGCTTAGCTTAAGTTGTCTAGGTGATACAATGATTTGGCATCAGTAGTTGCTTGATTTAATTTCAGATATGTGTAACTGCAATGAAGATTGACTAGTGAAACTAGTCTAGGTCTTAAAGGGCAAAACATTTCTGTGAGAGCTCTTGCAGATAAATTAAAGTGTCAGTGAAGGACAGTGAAACGTTTCAAGTGGTTTAAGTAAAGCAAAATCATTCTGCCTCAGTGGAGCTTCTGAGATGCTTTTATGGTCTTTTATGTTTGTGTCTCAGCTTATATTTATTTTTACTATAAAAGATGAAAAGAAATCATATTATTATAGAAATAGGATACAATTGTTTTTTGCAATATGACTGGACAACAGGAGCAATAAGTCTGGAATAACGTAGGAATTGAAGAGTTATCCTACATCAATGAAGATATAGATAAAGCACAGTATGCACACTTCAGGTTATAATAATGAAAGATAAGAAATATTTTGCTCTGAATCAGAATACAATTGATCAAAATGACAATGGCTCTGTTTCTGAAAAGATTAGTAGACGTATAATAGTGACAAGTTTGAACATGTTTGCAGCCTGTTTATGTCTGCCTGGGTGCCACTTAGCATAGCAGCCTAGGGCAGCAGCTGCCTCCGATAAAGTGGCAGGTGCAAAAGGTGGTGCGGTGGGATGCCAGGCTATTTAAATCAACAACAGTGGAAAATGTACAGTGCTGCATTTTGAACCTCAAGAGTAGTCATTAAAGAATGGAATCAAAACGGAGAAGGAGGTGTTTCAAAAATACCTGCTTTACAAAGACTATTTTTATCTTCAGAATTTCATTAAAAAAATAATACTCTAAGATGATAATCACTCCAGAGAAGAAAAGTGTCCCAAAGAAACAGAACCTGAAACATCCAAAGTATGTATAAAGATGTATACAAACACATGCATGTATTTTTCACTTGAGAATACAGAAAATCTAGAATGTAGAAGATAGCAGTAAATTAGATTCAACAGACTACATCATAAGAATCAATACAAATCAGAGTTTCAGTAAGTAATTTGGAAGCATTCAGATGCATACACTAAAGATTTCTACAGAGATGAGGGACAGGAAGAACTGTGTGCATATGTGTAAAATGGGGGCAGTGCAGAAATTCCAAAAAACATAGGTGAGACCTTGATGCTAAATGGATGTGGGGGATGCGGGGAGAACCCAAGGAAACTATTACATGACTTTTTATGAGAAATGAAAGGGGGAAAAACTGTTCCACTCCAGCAGCAGGAACTGACAGGCAGGAGGGAACCAGTTCCACCAGTTTTCTTTCCTCTGCTCATGTGACCTGGCTCCTACCAGACAGTTGCTCTAGACCCCAAGCCTTAGCCCAACAGGCAACTGATATCACTTGAACCAAACAAGCTTCTCTGATTGTTTTACTCTGATAACATCACCTATGATCTTTCTATCCACTATCTCACTCTCCCCTTTTGAATATGCATCACACTCTTCTCCACATCCTCTCTCTTCTTTTCCCAGTCCCTTCTCCGTGTCTCCTCTTTTGTGCTCATCAATCCATCATTTCCCTCCTCTATGGCCAGAAATTTTGCCTCTCTTCCCCAAATTACAATACTCACAGGGCCTTGTTCTCTCTTCCTCATGGAGGTTCATTGTCCATACAACTGCTCATGCTCCAGGACACACGTTGCCAGAGGCTTCCACAAATGCAGGGTATCCCTGGAATGGCCCATTCCAGGAAAGTTCGCCACTGTGGGGGGCAGGGGAAGCCATTGAAAACTGTCTGCGGTAACTTCCACATCTTTGTCCTGAAAGCTGGGAAGGGAAAACCCAGTGGAGCTTATCTGGTCACACATCAGCTTTCCTGGCCCCAGGCCTCACTGAATTCTGAGATACTTGCATAAGGCTCAGGCAAAGAGGAAGAAACATATAAGGCCCAGACCCTGAAAGGAATTTAGACACCTAACTACCCTTGGAATCAATGTGAGTAAAGTGCCTAAATACCTTTGAGGACCTGGGCCTAAGCTCCTAATACTAAGCTTTTGGGATAGGGACCATGTCTCTTTGTCTATCAAACACCATGTGATCATGATGGGCAGTCACTCATGACCAAGTATGATTATTTTCCGTGGGAGTTATGGGTCCTCAGGTGGCTAATAAGGCCAATCCTTGAACAACAAGCTCTCTTACGATGAGGGCAGATGCTTTCAGGCTCAGCAGGAAGCTGTTGACCATGACTAGGAGCCAGTCTCTCCTTCCTCCTGCATCTCTTGTCCTATTCAGCTTGTCGGCGAGCAAGTTCAAAATGCAGGGGACCATCACGTAGGACTTTGCTCCATTTTAAGTGATCCTGGCAAGTGTCTCCCAAGTGTCAATGTCAGTATTATGCTTTTTTAGGTTTTCCTTCAGCAAGTCCTTATAACACTTCCATTGTCCACCCATGTTACCGTATCCTTCTTTCAGCTGAGAGAAAAGGACCTGTTTTGGGAGGCGATGGTCTGTCATCTGGACAATGTGACCAGTCCAGTGGAATTGCTGATGGATGACCATTGCCTTGATACTGGTGGTCTTTGCCTCTTCCAGAACACTAATATTGGTGCACCCCTCTTCCCATTTGATCGTCAGGATCTTACGAAGGCAGCATTGATGGTGCCTCTCAAGGACTTTCAAGAGGTGTCTATCGGTTGTCCAATTTTCGGACCATACTACAGGGTTGGGAGAATAATGACTTGATAAACAAGAAGCTTGGTGTCTGTTCAAATGTCGTGATCTTCAAAAACCCTGTGCCGTAAATGAGAAAAAGCTACAGTGGCACAGCTCAGGCAATGTTGAGTTTCTGCATCAATATCTGCCTGGGATGAAAGATCACTTCCAAGGTAGAGGAAGTGATCAACATTCTCCAGTGCTGCTCCATTGATTTTTGTTGATAGATGAGGCATGTAATACCTCATTTGGAGAGGGCTGATAGAGTAATTTAGTTTTCTTAATATTAAGAGTGAAACTAAGACATACGTAAGCATCGGCAATCACATTCAAGATAGTTTGAAGATCTTTCTCAGAGTGGGGGAAAGATTGCATTGTTATCAGCATACTGAAGTTCCACAATAGATGTTGTAGAAATCTACTCTTGGCTTTCTGCCTGCTAAGCCTGAACAACTTTCCGTCCATTCTGTAAATGATTTCAAACACCAGCTGTAAACTTCCCAGCAACTAGGTAAAGAATGATGGCGATAAAAACCGCAAATATGGTTGGAGCGAGGATACAGCCCTGTTTGACTCCTGTTTGTACTTTGAAAGGTTCGCTTTGGGAGCCAGGGCTGCTCAGAAGAGTCACTTTCATGTTATCATGAAGCAATTTTAGGACCTTGATGTATTTATCAGGACATCCAGTTTTAGAGAGTACAGTCCAGAGGGCATGGTGATTCATTGAGTCAAAGGCTTTAGTTAAATCAGTATAAGCCATGTACAGTGGTTGGTTTTTCTAACGACACTTTTCTTGCAGCTGCCATGCTGTGAAGATCATATCCAGAGTTCCACAATATGGTCAGAAACCACTCTGTGACTCCGGTAAAATTTCTTCTGACAGGGGCAGAAGGCGAGTTGCAAGGATCCGCACCAGAACTTTGCCTGCAATGGCTAGGAGGGAGATACTACAATAATTTCCACAATCTGTTTTATCCTTTCTTGAAGAGGATGACAATCAGGGCATCCCTCATTTCACTGGGTATCTTCTCCTTTATCTAGATTTTAAGGATAAGTAGGTAAAGCTGCTGAATTAGCTCTGGTCCACTGTCTTTAAAGATTTCAGCAGGGATCTCATCTAGACCTGCTGCCTTGTTGTTCTTCATCTGCCTGGTGGCATTGTGTACCTCATACAAATTAGGAGAGTCTCTGATCTCATCCCTAAATGGTCGTTGAGGGATTTACTCAAGGACTTCATCTGCAACCATAGAATTATGGTTAAGGAGATCTTCAAAATGTTCTTTCCAGTGAGAATTGACGGTTTTGTTGTCCTGCAGAAGTATGGTTCCATCCTTAGAGTGAGGAGGATTCATACCATGGCAAATTGGCCCATAAACAGCCTTGGTGGCACGAAAGAAACCACATGTAATGTGGATGTCTGCGAGATGTTGGAGTTCTTGTGCTTTCTCAGTCCACCATTTGTTCTTGAGTTTTCTGGTTTTATGGACTTCCGCCCTCGCCTTGGCCTTCCGCCCTCGCCTTGGCCTGGGCTTCTCTCTTCATATTACAATTTATGTCATTCTGCCAAGCACAAAATGCCATTCTCTTCTCATTAATGAGTTGCTCAATTTCAGCATCATTCTCATCAAACCAGTCCTGATGTTTTCTGGTTTGGTAGCCTATGGTTTCCTCACAGGCACTGATGATTATTGCTTTCAACTGGCTCCAGTGTTCCTCAATTTCTTCCAGAAGCTCTGATGGGAGATTTTCTTCTAAGACTGCTTGGAAGTGGTCACACTTAATAAGGTCCTTAAAATCTTGACTCTTCAGCTTGCACCTGACCTGCTTCTTTTGCAGCCTCCATTTGGGAGCAATCTTAATTTTCATTGTGGATTGAATAAGACAATGATCAGTCCAACAGTCATCAGCACTCGCCATTGCTCTTGTGAAAAATACCTCACTACGATCTTGGGCACAAAATATAACATAGTCAAGAAGATGCCAGTGCTTTGACCGTGGGTGTCTCCAAGATTTTTTGAACTTTTCCTTTTGTTGGAAGAGAGTGTTCGTAACAATAAGTTTATGTTCAGTACACTTGGTCAGGAGCAGAATTCCATTTGAATTGCTTTTGCCAACTCCTTCTTTCCCAATTGTTCCTTTCCACAGGTCTGAATCTCGTCCCACATGTGCATTGAAATCCCCCAAAAGGATGATCTGTCTTCTGTAGGGGTCTCCGATAAATGGTTTCCAACTGAGAATAAAAATCTTCCTTTACATTTCTTCAGCATCCAGTATTGGTGTATAGGCGCTCACAATAGCTGCCTGTTGATTTTGGTGAGCCTCAATTGGAGTGTCATAAACAGCTCATTGACGCCAACTGGTGCCTCAGAGAGGCCCCTTACAACCTTGTTCTTTATAGCAAAGCCCACTCCATGCAATTAGGGTTCATCTATAGATTTTCCCTTCCAGAAATGGGTGTGTCCTCCTTTCTCCTCCCTCACTTGTCCTTCATCAGCGTTTCTCGTTTCAGACAAAGCAGCAATATGATGTTAAACTGACTCAATTCACAAGCAATAATGGCTGTATGTCGCTCTGGTTGGTCGCTGTTTGAGTTGTCCATCAGGGTACGTACGTTCCAAGTTCCAAAGTTGAAGAGTTTCTTACATCTTCGACCGCTGAGGTGATGATCCTGCTGGATGCGGCTATCCAGCCAGGAAAAACAGAAGTGAGACTATTTTTAGGGTACCTTTTCTAACCCCTTCCCCATGTGGGGTGAGCAGAGTGGATCCTCAAAAGGACTGCTCAGTGGTCGGTGCCGCTGCCAAGATGCTCGACCCACCTCACTCCTCGAGCAAGATGACTGTATTACACACCCACTACTTGTGTATCGGTCTGTAACTAGGAACTTCTGGCTTTCACTGCCCTGTTCCCATCGCCACTCACCGATTGCCACCAGACTTTTGACTTTTGCAATGTTATTTTTCCCAAAAACTGGAAGATGCCTGGGCAGGACTTCTTTTAAAGAGGGGAAACTGGTGCACAACAATCACCACACTATCCTTGACAGATAGAGGACTTGAAATCAATGGCATGGGCACCATGACGATTGGAGATCCTCTATCTGCTTCAGCCTTCATCCACCTTCACAGCCGTTGTAACATTACACAACAGTTTCACCTCCACTGTGCAGTTACCCTCCATCTGCTCTGCTGTGTAGGGACTTCTTGGATCACACTTGTCTGGAACCTCACCCTTGACTGTTCTGCATGGTAGCCCTAAGGGAAGTACATGACTCCAGGCTGCATCGCTCTTGGGGTCATTGAGACATGAGTGGTGATCCGTGGAGAGGAAACACCATATATATTTCTGGTGGTACAGAATAATCATCATCATGACAGACTAGTCAAGAAATTAACAATTTTATTGTGGTAGAAGTAGTAAATGTAACTCAAGACCATAGTGAGAAAACCGAATACCAAAGGCATGTTCTGTTGAGAGCTATTTTCATGCCAGATTTCATCTACAACTCATCATTTTTGTTATAGCGCTGATAAAAAAAATTTCAAATATCCTTTGTAAGGGAGAAGCTGCATTTATTTCATTTTCCTTTTACTCAAAAAGGGCTAAACTCTTTTTTTCCCCTCACACTTCCCAGCAATCCAAAAAAAAAAATCCAACAACAAAAAACATCTTGGGCATCTCTCACAGGCACAGAGGCAGTGGCATACCCTGACTCAAGTCTTTATAGCACGCATTCCCTACAACAAAGGAAGAGCTTGTCTTTAGGCTCAGTTATGTTCATATTAATAGATGAGTGCCAGTGACAACAATTATACTTAGCACTTTAATATATCATCATAATTAATCTAGAAAGGATGCCTATAAATAAACAAACATAATGACCTGAAATTGCCAAACCTTGGGGCATGAGTTAAACACCTACATCCACACATGTGGTGTAGGAGTGAAGGACTGCTTACACCTGCTTAGTTAAATTGGAAAGTGAGATGCTGTGATGGGAGGTTCATCCCCATTCTTGCCCTCCAGGGGTTCATGTAGGCTAAGTAGGGGGGCCAATTAACCAGAGAAGCCACAGCTGAGGGAATCAGAGGCTTAAGTAATCCCCCTGACTGAATAATGAGGAAGCTCCGCTGAGGAGGAAGGAGCTGGGCTGGATTTATAAGACAGGAAGTTGGAAGCAGAGTAGTAGTCTGTAGTTCTCCTAGGAGAAAGGAGGTGTGTTGGTAGCTAGAGGCAAAGCAACCTACAGTTACTCTATGGGAGGAGGGAAGGGAGTTTTAAGGCTGGCAAACCTATGGGGAGAGAACTTAAGGAAAGGTTAAGGGAAAAGGCGTAAGATCTAGAATGGAACAAACCTTGGTTGCTGATTAGAGGGTCCCTAAGCTGGAATCTGGAGTGGAGATCAGGGCTTGGTTCCCCTACCAGACAGAAGGGAAGAGGTACAAGCTGGGCAGCGAATGGGAAGACTGCTGAGCCTGTTTGTAAAAAAGATGTTGATACCCAGAAGGAAGAGGAGGATTCATATGATTTCTCAGGAAGGCTGAGTCATGAATACAGAGCATCTTACCTCACTGAGACCAGGAAGAGAAGGCAGGGCATGTGGGGAGAGCTGGAAAGGAAGCATTGACTGTGGAATCAGCTAATGCACAGCAGGAGGTGCATTAGCAGTTGAGCAAACCCTATGACAGATGAGCCCCCCATTGCCCATAAACCATATTAACTCCTACCAATATAGAGTTTTGTGGGTAACAAACAAGACTTATATTGGTTTTAAAATCCAGAGAGCTCTTGATGGGAGACACTTGAGTGTGAATGCATGGCAGTTTCCACAGATATAAAGCGAGTATACTGGTCCTACTTCCAAAAATATAGTAGGGCTGTTGATTAATCGGAGTTAACTCATGCAATTAACTCAGAAATATTATTGTTAAAAATTGTGATTACTGCATTGTTAAACAGAAATAAAATTGAAATTTTTTTAATATTTGATGTTTTCTACATTTTCAAATATATCAATTTCAATTATAACACAGAATACAAAGTGTACAGTGCTTTATATTATTTTATTACAAATATTTGCACTGTTAAAAATGATAAACAAAAGAATAGTATTTTTCAATCACCTCATACAAGTACTGTTGTGCCATCTCTTCATCATGAAGTGAAACTTACAAATGTAGTTTTTGTTACGTAATTGCATTCAAAACAAAACAATGTAAAACTTTAGCATCTACAAGTCCTCTCAGTCCTACTTCTGTTCAGCCAATAAACCAGAGAAACAAGTTTGTTTACATTTACAGGAGATAATGCTGCCCACTTCTTAATTACAATGTCACCTGAAAGAGAGAACAGCACCTGTTGTAGCTGGTGTCACAAGATATTTATGTGCCAGATGTGCTAAAGATCCATATGCCTCTTCATGCTTCGGCCATTGTTCCAGAGGACATGTGTCCGTGCTGATGACACTCATTAAAAAAAATGCATTAATTAAATTTGAGACTTAACTCCTTGGGGGAGAATTGTATGTCTCCTGCTCTGTTTTACCTGCATTCTGCCATATATTTCGTGTTATAGCAGTCCTGGATGATAATCCAGCACATGTTGTTCATTTTAAGGACACTTTCACTGCAAATTCGACAAAATGCAAAGAAGATACCAATACCAATTATAACACAGAATACAAAGTGTACAGTGCTTTATATTATTTTATTACAAATATTTGCACTGTAAAAATGATAAACAAAAGAAATAGTATTTTTCAATTCACCTCATACAAGTACTGTTGTGCCATCTCTTCATCATGAAAGTGAAACTTACAAATGTAGT
The DNA here is from genome assembly GCF_007399415.2 of Gopherus evgoodei. Lineage (NCBI taxonomy): Eukaryota > Metazoa > Chordata > Testudines > Testudinidae > Gopherus > Gopherus evgoodei. The sequence goes on from NC_044322.1 coordinate 101,011,096, forward strand.
TTTTGTTACGTAATTGCATTCAAAAACAAAACAATGTAAAACTTTAGCATCTACAAGTCCTCTCAGTCCTACTTCTTGTTCAGCCAATAACCAGAGAAACAAGTTTGTTTACATTTACAGGAGATAATGCTGCCCACTTCTTAATTACAATGTCACCTGAAAGAGAGAACAGCACCTGTTGTAGCTGGTGTCACAAGATATTTATGTGCCAGATGTGCTAAAGATCCATATGCCTCTTCATGCTTCGGCCATTGTTCCAGAGGACATGTGTCCGTGCTGATGACACTCATTAAAAAAAATGCATTAATTAAATTTGAGACTTAACTCCTTGGGGAGAATTGTATGTCTCCTGCTCTGTTTACCTGCATTCTGCCATATATTTCGTGTTATAGCAGTCCTGGATGATAATCCAGCACATGTTGTTCATTTTAAGGACACTTTCACTGCAAATTCGACAAAATGCAAAGAAGATACCAATGTGATATTTCTAAAGATAGCTACAGTATTCGACCCAAAGTTTAAGAATCAGAAGTGCTTTCCAAAATCTGAGAGGGAACGAGGTGTGGAGCATGCTTTCAGAAGTCTTAAAAGAGCAACACTCTGATGCGGAAACTACAGAACCCAAACCACCAAAAAGAAAATCAACCTTCTGCTGGTGGCATGTGACTCAGATAATGAAAATGAACACGTGTTGGTACGCACTGCTTTGGATCGTTTTCAAGCAGAACCCATCATCAGCATGGAAGCATGTCCTCTGGAATGGTGGTTGAAGAGTCAAGGCACATATGAATCTTTAGCCCATCTGGCATGTAAATATCTTGTGACACCAGCTATAAAAGTGCCATGCAAATGCCTGTTCTCACTTCTGGTGACATTGTAAACAAGAAACAGGCAGCATTATCTTCTGCAAATGTAAACAAGCTTGTTTGTCTGAGTGATTGGCTGAACAAGAAGTAGGACTGCTGTAGGCTCTAGAGCTTATATTGTTTTATTTTTGAATGCAGGGGGGGTTTTGTACATAATTCTACATTTGTAAGTTTAACTTTCATAATAAAGAGATTGCGCTACAGTACTTGTATTATGTGAACTGAAAAGTACTTTCTTTTGTTTTTTACAGTGCAAATATTTGTAATAAAAATAAATATAAAGCAAGCACTGTAAACTTTGTATTCTGTGTTGCAATTGAAATCAGTTTATACATTTTCAAATATAACATCCAAAAATATTTAAATAAATGGTATTCTATTGTTTAACAGCATGATTAAGCGCACAATTAATTTTTTTAATCGCACAATTCATTTTGATTACTTTTTTTAATCACTTGACAGCCCGAAAATATAGATAAGACCTCCATAAATGAGTAGTTTTCAGAGGTCCTAGCACTCACAATTCTCATTGATACTCATGAAAACTGCAGGTGCTCAGCACCTTTGAAAATCAGGCCATTTATTTAGATTCTCACATGTCACTGTAGTTATCTGTTGCAAGTCCCCAGCTCTGAACTTTTTGACCAAGGCCTCTATCTGGTGAGCTAAAGAACCAGCAACATCATCTCAAGCAGCATTAAGGCATCTATATGAAGATGTGCACAATGGTGTTTGACAATTCTCCACTTAATACCTCTCCTCTTACGAATTGGTTTTTTCCCCAAGAGTCTGATCTCCTGCAGGTGAGCTGGAACAATTTTTATAGAGACGGTGCTGAGAGCCATTGAACCAAACTGTAAACTTCAAACCACTTCAAGACGGGGGGTGCTGCAGCACCACCATCCCCATCCCCCAGTGTTCCAGCACCTATGAACTCATGTAGTGGTTTGCTTTCTGATCTTGGCAGCTTACTCTCTGTATGTTTTTGGTTTTCAAATCTCTTTTCTCTCTGTTGTTGTCATCATCCTTATTTCTTAATGATTGGCTTGGCACTGTACACACATACAGGGAGACATGGGTCTTAATTTTTCTACTTGCCTACCCTTTGCACAGTCATATGGTCTAGATATACTCAATATTGCCTCAGTGCAGCAGGCTGGACTAGATGACCTCCAGAGGTCCCTTTGAGCTTCACATTTCTCTGATTTACACATCTACAAAGAGCCAAAAGTCAGTGTGTAAGTGGATAATTTGGATTTAGTAGTGTATTACACCAAATTTGCACAGGTGTAAGTGACTATACAATGTGCAGCCCAGTGGAGAACCAGGATCTTTAGGAAGAGTATCTTTTTCTATTCTGTTTCCAGGTTTCAAGGTAGTACACAAAAGGATTGCTTCTCATTTACACCACCCTAACTGTGTAAAATGGACCTCAAAGTGGGGTGTGAATTACACTTACACCCATTCTAAGGGTATGTCTATATAGCAGACACTGTGCATGGGGTAGCCTACCTAAGCCAGCTTGAATCCAGCTAGCTTGGGTAACAGTAGCTGTGAAGATGGTGCAATGCAGGCTTCAGCACAGGCTAGCAAGTCAAGTACATACCATGGGTCCATACTAGGTGGGTACTACCTGCGCTGAAGCTCACAGTGCTCTGTCTTCACTGTTGTTATTACCTGCTCTAGCTGGATTCAGGTAAGCACGGGTAAATTATCTCATGCACAGCATCTGCTGTGTAGACTACCCTCAAGCCCCTTTAGACTACCAGAGCAGTGCAAAGAGGCAAGAACTAAAGTAGAATCAGAACCCAACTCTCTAGCTTTCATTAGCATGATTTTTTGCAAGCCAGGCATAGAATAAAGTATGTGGAACCGCAATGGATTCTGCTTTGTTACACCAATGTAAGTTAGCAACTCCTCTGAGGTTGGTGGAATTACCAGAATGTAAAACCAATGTGAGGGCGAACACATGATCCTAGCTTGGAATCCAAGAGATTGAATTATAAAGTTGTAAGGGATCTATATTGTATGATTCTTCTGTCTGCAGGTTTCTTCCTTTTTTTCCAGGTCTAATTCTAAACGATGTTCAGGCAGGACAGAACTATTTCCTAGAATGTGCTCTCTTAGCAGTCTACAAATTCTGTAGGACAGAGATTTCTATTTGAAGGGATATTTAAGAAGATTCATTACCACTTGCCGACTTTTTCACATTCTTCCCTAGTCCTATTGATTCAGTTCAGCTCTGAATTGGACAATTAACCAAGCCTTTCATAGGCAGGAACTTAACAGTGTCAATTACGAGTAGCTACTCTTGTTATGCTAGAACTCATTTCAGTTAAAAGCTTTAGTTTGGACTTGGAACTTGGGTCCCAGGGATAGCAAGCTAGTGCTTTTAAAATAGAACACAGAGTCATCTGCATTGAAACTACACAGGAAAGAGTGCATGCTGCCACTTATTAATTCATTAATTAAAAAATATGTACATCTGCATTTGAAGTTGCAGCTTCTATTACATGTAATGACTGTGGCCTGCATAAGGGAAGTGAAGTCATTAAATGAGGATAGGGTTACTAAATTAGAGTGGTTTCCAGACAAAGATATACATGGCCAAATTCTGTTGTTATCTACATGGTGTTAATCTGGAGTAATTGTAAAGTCAGTAAAATGAGGAGTCCTTGTGGCACTTTAGAGACTAACAAAGTGCCACAAAGGACTCCTCATTTTTGCTGATACAGACTAACATGGCTATCACTCTGAAACCTGTTAAGTCAATGGAGTTACTCTGGCTCAGAGAGGTAAATGAGAGCACAGTGTGTCCCAGTGATGGTCTATTTTCTCTCTAGACAAACAAAAGCCATAACCTTTTATATTTACTTTAAAATCTATGCTCAGGTTTAGTGATGGTGTGCTGCCAAGAGTTAGCTTTCCTTTAACTCCGTGGTAAAGAGGGGACGCTGAGGATTAGAAAAAGAATTAAAACACTTTCTTTTTAACTCTTAACAATATGAAGTCAGATCTGCAGCAGTGAAATCAGTTTTTTATATAAGTTTAATCAAAATGATATTGTTTAGCCTAGTGGAAGTTGCAAGTAGAATGTATATACTTCAGTTAAGACTTTTCCACACAGAGTGCTATTCAGAGACAACTGAATAACTCCATGTGTGAACACTTATTTTGGAATAAGAGTGCCTTGTTCATGTTTAGCTTAATGTATTGTGGTTTTCAGTGGTTTTCAACCAGGGGACAGGAACCCAACAATATGGTGGTCAACTGGAACCACTTAACAATTTTCAATATGAATTTCCACTAGGGGTATAACTTATTAATCCCCTTTGTGCTGGTATGACTAAATCCCATTTTGTTATGGGATTGTTATTTGTTATGCTGGACTATTGCTAGGGCACGATCCATCAGCCTTCCTTGGAAGGTTGTAGGTGCTGCCTCCACAGCAAGCCAACCTGGAGGAAATCAGATGCCAGGTAGGGCCAAAATGAAGATGATGGGCCTGAGGCAGCATTTCCTTCTTCTCCATGCCCCATGAAAGGCTAAATATACTGCTTTTTGTCATTGTCCCTTTACAAAAGCAGAGGACATCATCACTCCTCATTTTTAAAAGGTCACTGTCAATCTAGATATGGTAAATTTAATCACTGTCTAATAAAGCTGCTTTCTGGAAAGGGCACCTGCCACTAAGATCTCTCCTTTTTAGAACTGAGTTTACTTAATTTACTTTGTTGCTTTTCTGTTCCTGCTACTGTGTGACCCTCACACACAGACCATACATAGAGAAGCACAGGGATCCCTCAGAGGTGTTAGGAGACATGCATGTGAACTCAGGACATTTTGTTGTGCGTGCATAATACAAGAACTAGAGGTCACCAAATGAAATTAATAGGCATCACATTTAAAACAAACAAAAGGAAGTATTTCTTTACACAATACAAAGTCAACCTGTGGAACTCTTTGCCAGAGGATGTTCTGAAGGCCAAGACTATAACAGGGTTCAAAAAAGAAAAAGACGGTTACTCACCTTTGTAACTTGTTTTTCGAGATGTGTTGCTCATATCCATTTCAGTTAGGTGTACGCGCGCCGCGTGCACGTTCATCGGAAGACTTTTTACCCTAGCAACACTTTGTGGGTCATCTGGGCACCCCTGGAGTGGTGCCGCTATGGCATCGGATATGTACCCCAGCCGACCCAGCCACCTTTCAGTTCCTTCTTGCTGGCTACTCCGACGTGGGAGGAGGGTGGTTTGGAATGGATATGAGCACACACATTCGAAGAACAACAGTTACAAAGGTTGAGTAACGTCTTGTCTTCTTCAAGTGATTGCTCATATCCATTCCAGTTAGGTGATTCCCAAGCCTTACTAGGTGGAGGGTCGGAGTGAGATGTAGCAGAGTGCAAAACCGCTGAGCCGAAGGCTGCATCATCTCTAGACTGTTGGATCAGAGCGTAGTGCGAAGCAAAGATGTGGACCGAGGACCAGGTAGCTGCGCGACATATCTCCTGGATTGGTACATGGGCCAGGAACGCTGCTGATGAAGCCTGAGCTCTGGTAGAATGTGCAGTGAGATGGCCTGAGGGAACATGAGCCAAGTCATAGCATGTGCATATGCATGTCGTCACCCAAGAGGAGATCCTCTGGGAGGAGACAGCTAGGCCTTTCATCTGGTCAGCCACTGCAATGAAGAGTTGGGGGGATTTTCGGAAGGGCTTCGTCCAATTGATATAAAAAGCGAGTGCCCTACAGACATCTAAGGAGTGTAACTGCTGTTCCCGTTGAGATGAGTGAGGCTTAGGGAAGAAGACCAGAAGGAAGATGTCCTGATTGGTATGGAAGGCCGACACTACCTTAGGGAGGAACGCCGGATGTAGTTGCAACTGTACCTTGTCCTTGTGAAAGACAGTATACGGTGGGTCCACCGTAAGTGCTCAAAGTTTGGAAACCTGTCTCGCTGATGTAATGGCTACTAGAAAAACTGTCTTCCAGGACGGGTATAGTAGTGAGCAAGTTGCCAATGGCTCGAATGGTGGAAGCATAAGCCTGTTTAGGACTAGGTTGAGGTCCCAGGTAGGGGCAGGGCGGTGTACTTGGGGGTAGATGCGCTCCAGGCCCTTGAGAAATCTAGTAACTAAAGGGTGGGAAAACACAGAGTGGCCACCTGGATGGAATATGGAGATGGCCGCCAAGTGCACCCTCAGAGAAGATATCGCCAGGCCCTGCTGCTTAAGGGACCAGAGGTAGTCCAAGACAGTGGGGATCGAGACCTGAGAGGGAGTAGTATTTTGCGTTTCACACCAGCAGGAGAAATGTTTCCACTTGGCCAGATATGTTGACAGAGTGGAAGGCTTTCTGCTGCTCAGGAGTATATGTTGTACCGGAGCAGAGCAGCGTAACTCCGACCTGTTTAGCCACGCAGGAGCCACGCCGTGAGGTGAAGGGCCTGCAGGTCTGGGTGGTGAAGATTGCCGTGGTCCTGCGTTATGAAGTCCGGGTGGAGAGGCAGGGTAATTGGGCTGGCTATGGACAGGTTGAGCAGTGTGGTGTACCAGTGCTGTTTGGGCCATGCTGGCGCGATCATGATTAGGTGCACTCTGTCCCTGCGGAGTTTTATCAGGACCTTGTGAACCAGTGGGAATGGTGGGAAGGCATAGAGCAGCTGGTGCTTCCATGACACGAGGAGTGCGTCCCAGAAAGACCCTGGAAGGAGCAGAACGCTTGGCATTTCCTGTTTGTGAGAGAGGCAAACAGGTCTATGTGGGGAAAGCCCCACTTCTGGAAGACCGAATGAATAACATCTGGTCTTATCGACCATTCATGACAGAGGAAGGATCTGCTCAGCTGGTCCGCTAGAGTGTTCCGAACCCCTGGGAGAAAAGACACTACCAGGTCTATCGAGTGGGCTATGCAGAAGTCCCAGAGTCGGATGGTCTCCTGACAGAGGGGGGAAGATCGAGTCCCTCTCTGTTTGTTGATATAATATATGGCCATTGTGTTGTCTGTAAACACTGAGACACAACGGCTGTGTAGATGCTGCTGGAATGTCTGGCACGCCAGGCGGACCACTCTCAGCTCTCGGACATTTATGTGAAGCGTCAGCTCCTGCGATGACCAAAGGCCCTGGGTACAAAGGTGTCTGAGGTGAGCCCCCCATCCGAGAGATGACGCGTCCATCGTCAGGGACAGTGAGGGTTGTGGTGGACAGAACAGTAACCCTGCACATACCAGGGAGGGGGTTAGCCACCAGTGGAGGGAGCATAGGGTGCTCAGTGGGATGGTGACTATTGTGTCTATTGGGTCCCTGCCCAGATGGTAGACCGAATTGAGCCATGTTTGGAGGGGTCGGAGGTGGAGCCTGGCATATTTGGTCACATAAGTACAGGCAGCCATGTGACCCAGGTGCGAGCCGAGGTCGTCGGAAGTTCTGCAGACCTCGAATGATCATTGCCATTGCTTGGAATCGCAGCTGGGGTAGGTAGGCCTTAGCTAGGTTGGAGTCCAGGGTAGCTCCTATGAAGTCTAGCCTTTGTGTGGGGACCAGTGTGGATTTCTCCGTATTGAGCATCAGGCCTAAGCTTGTGAATAGGTCCCTGACAATGCCTACATGCTGCCTGACCTGTGTCTCAGAAGTCCCTCTGATGCCTGTCGTCCAGATATGGGAATACGTGTATCTGATGTTGGCGGAGGTGTGCGGCGACTACGGCTATACACTTTGTAAACACCCTTGGGGCCATGGAGAGGCCAAAGGGGAGGACCGTAAATTGGAAGTGCTGGTGGTTGGCTACAAAGCAAATATACCTCCTGTGTGGAGGAAAAATGGCGATGTGAAAGTACGCGTCCTTCATATCGAGGGCAGCATTCCAGTCTCCAGGATCCAAGGACGGGATAACGGTCCTTGGGGAGACCATGCGGAACTTCAACTTTATCATGAACTTGTTGAGGCCTCACAGGTCTAGGATGGGCCTGAGGCCACCTTTCGACTTGGGGATCAGAAAGTATGGGAGTAAAACCCTTTGCCCTTTTTGTCTTGTAGAACCTCCTCTATTGCTCCTATAGCGAGGAGCATCTGCACCTTTTGTAGGAGGAATTGCTCGTGAGAGGGGTCCCTGAAGAGGGACTGGGTTGGAGGGTGGGAAGGTGGGGATGAAACAAATTGGAGGTAGTATCCTTGTTTCACCGTGTGTAGGACCCAGAGGTCTGAGGTCAATTGGGACCATGCCGGGAGGAAGTAGGATAGGCGGTTGGAGAAGGGAAGAAAAGGATCCTGTCCTGAAACTGGTACACCGTCCTCGGGCGTACCTTCAAAAGGCAGACTTAGGTCCCACTGGTGGTTTTGAGGGGCCGTGGTTTTGGCCCCCTTAGGGTCCAGACTGGCGTCTATGACCACCCCGCCCTCGCTGTCTGCTAAAGTCTTGCCTGTGTCTGGGCACAAAGTACGGGCGGTGAGTATGGGGACGGAAAGGTCTGCGCCGGGTCAAAGGTGTATGCATGTCCATTGAACGCATGATGACCCTGTTGTCTTTCAAGCTTTGTAGCCTGGGGTCAGTCTTCTCCGAGAACAGACACTTACCATCAAAGGGTAAGTCCTGGATGGTATATTGTATCTCAGGCAGGAGGTTGGAAACCTGTAGCCATGAGATGCATCTCATGGTGATACCGGAGGCCAGAGTTCTGGCTGCCGAGTCAGCTGCATCTAGAGAAGCCTGGAAGGAGGTTCTGGCCACCTTTTTCCCTTCCTCTAGGAATGCAGCGAATTCCTGGTGGGAGTCCAGGGGGAGTAGTTCTGTAAATCTACCCACCTCTGCCCAGATATTGTAGCTATAACGGCTCAGTAGAGCCTGCTGATTTGCCACCCGGAGCTGTAGGACGCCTGCCGAATACACCTTGCGGCCGAGAAGGTCCATTCACCTAGCCTCCTTTGACTTTGGGGCTGGCACCTGTTGGCCATGGCGCTCCCTCTCGTTGACAGATTGGACAACTAGCGAGGAGGGAGGAGGGTGAACATATAGATACTCATACCTCCGAGAGGGTACCATGTATTTACGCTCGACCCCCTTTGCTGTAGGGGGATGGAGGCTGGGGACTGCCATAAGGTGTCTGCATTGGCCTGGATGGTCCTGATAAAGGGCAAAGCCACCCTAGTGGGGGTATCTGCTGACAGAATGCTCACTACAGGGTCGTTGACCTCCGAGACCTCCTCCACCTGGAGGTTCATGTTGAGCGCTACTCTCCTGAGGAGGTCCTGAGGTCTATTGGAGGCAGCCCCGAGGAGGAAGTCCCTGCCACTGCCTCATCTGGAGAGGAAGAGGATGAAATGCCAGGGACAAGCGGGTCCTGTATGGCCTCTTGCTCATGCACCAGTTCCTGCTCCAGCGGAACCGGGGAACCAGGTGGGTAGACTAGTGGCTCCTCCGTCCCGGGTGGAGGAGGATGGCTAACTGTGGCCTCTGGTGCTCGGTGCTCTGATGAAGCAGAGCGGGCCAGAACTAGCAGAGCACCTTGGGCCTAGTGGTACGCCCAAGGTGTTCAAAAGAACCACTGGTGAGGTCCTGGGTCCTGAGACCGGACTTCTTGAAAGACTCCAGTGGGCACATCGGAATCACAGTCTTGGCCATAGCAGCTGTCCGCGTGGGAGGACACCGACGTATGTCTGGATGGCCATGGAGGAGCGGAGAAGCCTTGTGCAGATGTTCCCACGGACCTCACTCCCTACGTATCGGGGACAGGTGCTGGGATGTATATCGGTACCGGGATCGAGAGTGGGACCTGCGACCAGATCGGTGCCGGGAGGTCGACCGAGATCTCGAATCCTGGCATCATGAATGGCTTCGGGAGGTACGGTGCCTGGAGCGGTGCTGAGAACTGGAGCGGTGCCGCGGTAGTGAGCCAGTGAACGAGAGTCCAACCGGTGCCGCGAGTCTGACCAATGCCATGTAGTAGAACGGTGCAGGGACTGCGAGCGGCGTCGAGAGCGTGAGCGGCGTCTGGACCTGGAGCGTCTGCGGGATCGCGATCGTGAGTGGTGCCAGTCTGCTGTGCCGACAGAGGATGGTCTAATCAAGGTCGGCTTGCCTATGGATTGTACTACCCTCACCGGCGGTGCCGGGGGTGGAGGCAGTGCCGAGTCTGTCAAGGTGATCAGGTCCCTTGCCGCTGAGAACGTCTCTGGCGTGGACGGCATGGTGAGATGTACCACGGCACACACCGGGGATCTAACAGGCGCTGGACTCGACGGCTCTTGTGGGACCGGAATCTACGGTGCCGATTTAGTCGGTGCCACAGCGGGTGTCGGTGCCGGGTGATCCGACCTAGGCGTACTATCTGGCTGCTGTGCGGGCGGTGCCGAAGCAGCAGGAGTCTTGGCCTTCCTCAACCTCGGGGAGAGGGAGCGTCATGAGTCGACTTCGGCACGCTGACGTCCGGTGCTGAGAGTCTTTGGGTGTACCGGTGTGGTCCGGTGCCGCGGAGTGTGCTTCTGCTCACCGACTGACCAGCGCTCGGTGCGTGAAGGTGGAGGGGTGAGAGCTGTTTAAGCCTGATGTCTTGCTCCTTTTTTGTTCGCGGGCTTGAAAGCCTTGCAAATGGGGCCTTAGCTATTAAGTGCGATTCCCCGAGGCACTTCAAACAGGAGTTGTGCAGATCTCCGTCGGCATCGGCCTGTGGCAGGCCGAGCACGGTTTGAAACCCGGTGAGCCGGCATGGGCTCCGGCACGGGTGCGGGAAGGGGCTACTCCCTGAACCCTGCTAACTATTACTAAAACTAACTATGCTATCAGAAAGAAACGTATATATATAAAAATAAAAGAATTATAACTATATACACAATAACAAACGAGAAACTATGAGTAGCTAGGGGAGCGGAGGTCAGCTGAGCCGCACTCCACTGTTCCAAAGACCGACACGGGCGGGTAAGAAGGAACTGAAGGGTGGCTGAGTCGGCTGGGGTATATACCAGTGCCATAGTGGTGCCACTCCAGGGGGGCACCTAGCTGACCCACCGAGTGTTGCTAGGGTAAAAAGTCTTCCGACAAAACGTGCACACAGTGCGCGGTACGCCTCCTAACTGAGAATGGATTGAGCAATCACTCGAAGAAGAACTAGATAAATTCATGGACAATAGATTCAATCATGGATAGCCCAGGGCTATTAGCCCAGGATGGTCCAGAGATGGTGTCCCTAGTCTCTGTTTGTCAGAAGTGGGAATGAGCGATAGAGGATGGATCACTCAGTGATTATCTTTTCTGTTCATTCCCTCTGGGGCACCTGGCATTGGTCACTGTCGGAAGAATGGATAGAACAGCTAGATGGACCTTTGGTCTGACCAGTATGGCTGTTCTATGCATAACACTGTCAGGCAACCCCTACCCTCCATTCTCTGCTTCCCTCCTGCCTGACTTCATGGAGAAGAAGCTTAGATCTCACTATCTCCTTCCTTATCCCTAAGGTCCTTCATTCCTCCTAAGCTTCTTTGGGCCTTGTGTAGGTGTCCCAGGAAGCATAGAACCCCAGTCTTCCATCGGACCCTGGAGCAACCAGAGAAGTAAAGATCAAGGCTCACTGACTCTTCCACAACTTTCTGCTGCTCCCACAGGCCCTTGTAGGTATGCCAGCGAGTAAAGGTCCCCCATGGCTGACTTTGCTTTGCTAGTGCTCCTCAGTCCAGTGGAGGAATTTGGAGAAGGAAGACTGCTGCTTAAGTTCACCTGCTTAAGTTCACCAAGGTGGAGCTGTTATGCACTGGTGCTTTTCCTAATTCAGGGAACCATGGCCAATGGGAGTTCGGGGGAGGTACCCCACAGGCGAGGGTAGCCCTCCCTCCCCAGGGGCCACAGGGACATGGGTTGTCAGCTGCTTCTGGGGAGCAACATGGCACATGGGGGCAGGGCAGGCAGGCAGGGAGCCTTCTTAGCTTCACTGAGCACTGCTGCCACCCTGGAGCCACTCAGGTAAGCAGCACTGGGCCAGAGCCTGCACCCTGAACCCCTCCTGCACCCGCATCCCAACCCTGTGCCCTGAGCTCTCTGCTGCACCCACACTCCTGCTGCACCCCTCCCACACCCCCTGCTGCACCCCTCCCACACCCCCACACTCCTGCCTGATTCCCCAGTACAACCTGCACTACTCCTCTGTCCCAACCCCCCTGCGGCACTCTGCACTCCTCCTGCACCCCAACCCTCTGCTCTGAGCCCTCTCCTGCACTCCGCACCCCAACCCCCTGCCCCCAGCCCTACATTTATGGCACTGCATGCAATTCCCCACCCAGATGTGGTCCTCAGGCCAAAAAGTTTGCCCATCTCTGTTTTAGTACCTGATATTTTACCTACCAGCAGCATGTAGCTAAGCTCCAAAACACCGGCAGCAGCCCTGGTGCTCTTAGTGTTAAACCCTGTCAGTGCTTGGACAAGCCTTACAGAGGAGAGCAGGAAGTGATCTCATCATTATACCCTAGGGACTGGGAGTGAAACTGCCCGCACTCTACTGTCAAATGCAAACTGAATGAGAAAATAATTTCTCTCATATCTTTTACTTTTGGTAGCCTAAGCCAGAGGTTCCCCAACTGCTGCCTCACAGAGCACTTGGTAGTGCTCTGCAGAAAGCTAGTTTGTCTGTGGTGAAGGCTCCACTCCTTGTTTCCAGCTGCTAAATTGCATCCAAAGAAGCCAATATCCACTACATACTTTCCTAATGATTTTTTTTTAATCTAATTGCTGCTGTTGCCAGAGGGATGTTATGCAATTGCAAAGAGGCAGCAAGCTGGCTGATGTGATCAAGTCCAGGAGACAGTCTCTCTCAAAATGTGCAGGGTGTGACAGGCTCCAGAGTGCAACCTGGACTGTGGGACCACTGAGCCCTCGTCCCACCAACCTGGGGTATTCCTCTCACACAGTGATGCTGTGCCAAACTACAAACCTTTGACAGGCACTGCACTTGCACAGAATCCTACGATTCAGGGACACACCCAGCTGAGTTACATTAATGCTTCTCCCAGCCATTCATGAACCAACAGCAGGAGAGGCTCCAGCCAGTTCCCCCCCATCTCCCCAGCCTTGTGCCCCAAAACTGTACTGCCTTGCCCTGGTCAGAGGCCTGAACAGTTGGTAAATTCATGGTGAGGACACACACTGGCCTTTGTAAATGGAGTTGAGATTTCCCAAGCACTTCAACCAAAACACATTGCTTTAGGTAAAAAATAGAACAGATTATTAACTACTGAAATATAAGGCTTGGCTACACTGAAAGTTGCAGCGCTGGTGTTGGGTTTACCAGCTGCAACTTACTCTCCGTCCACACTTGCAAGGCACATACCGCACTGCAATCTCCCTGGCTGCAGCGCTGGCCTGTACTCCTGCTATGCCTCAGGTATAACGATTGCAGCACTGGTGATGCAGCACTGCTCCGCCTAGTGTGGCCACCAAAAAGTGCTTTAATTGGCCTCCAGAGGTATTTGGAGGTAGCCCAGAATGCCTGTTCAGCCACTCTGCTCATCAGTAGGCATTCTACTGCCCTGGCTCAGGTGACCTGCCCTTTAAATGCCCCAGGAATTTTAGAAATCCCCTTCCTGTTTGCAATCCAACCTGGCTGAGCAATCATGGAATCTTTCCAGGTGACCATGCTCCACGCGCCCAACGAAGGCCCCCAGCATGGAACAATGGCGAGTTGCTGACCTCATCAGTGTTTGGGGTGAGGAAGCTGTGCAGTCACAGCTGTGCTCCAGCCGTTAGGAATTACGATACTATGGGCAGATATTCAGGTCCATGCTGGAAAGAGGCCATGACCGGATGCGGTGCAGTGCAGGGTTAAGTGAAGGAGCTGCGGAGTGCCTATTGCAAAGCCCGCGAGGGAAACCGCCACTCCGGCGCTGCCCCCATGACCTGCCGTTTTACAAGGAGCTGGATGCGATACTTGGGGGGTGACCCCACTGCCAATCCGACGACCACAATGGACACTTCAGAGTGGGGGGAGTGAGGAGGGGAAGGAGGAGGAGGAGTGGGAGGGGGGAGGAAACCCGAGAGTGAGGGTACTGGGGTGGGGGGAGACACCCCGGAGTCCCAGGAGGGCATGCAGCCAGGAGCTCTTCTCAAGCCAGGAGGAAGGTTAGCCAGTCGCAGCAGCCGATACTTGGTGAAGGACAAGTAAAGGAGGGGTTACTGTAAGCAGCTTTTATTTCAGGATGGAAATGTTTCGGGAGAGAGGGGGGTTAAGACGCATGCATGCATGCCTAGATGTGGAATAGACCATTGATGTGGTCTATCATGTTGCGGTAATCGGCCTCGGTAATCTCTTCAAAAGTTTCAGCCAGAGCGTGGGCAATGCGCTTGCACAAGTTTATAGGGAGGGCCACTGTGGTCCTTGTCCCAGTCAGGCTAACGTGTCTGTGCCACTGTGCCGCGAGGGGTGGGGGTACCATTGCTACACACAGGCAAGCTGCATAGGGGCCAAGGCGGAATCCGCATTGCTGTAGAAGACCCTCCCACTCTTCCCAGGTGATCTGCAGCAGCGAGATATCTTCCAGGATTAACTCCTGTGGAAAATGTTGGGAGAGAGTTCACTATAGATGCCCCCAACGCACAGAAACCCCTGCACATCCCTGAAACAATCAGTCCCCCTTCCTCACCATTTTGTGGCTCCTGTGGGTTATGTGCACTCTGTTTGGTATGGGAAAAGTATGCTAAATAGAAGACTGCAAACTCATTCATTATGTGGGAATAACTGTCTGGGTGAGATTTAAACAATGCAGCCTCTGTTAACTGTTGCCATTTTTGCCTTTCGAAAAGTGTCCTTGACTACTCGATTGCCTGTATCATCGACTGCTTAAAGGCTACAAAACCTCAGGAAGAAGCCGCGAAAAAGCAAAGAAGACATGCTGAAAGCAGTTATGGATCACTCTGCCAGAGAGATTAAAAAACTGCAGGACTGGAGGAAAAAACTGCAGGATCTGCCAGAGAAACGCAGGGGCTAAGAAGAAAAGTACAAAACGGCTGATAAGCATCCTGGCGCGCCAAGCGGACTCTATCCAGTCACACGTAGCCATGCAGGCAGAGCACTACTGTGCCGGCCCCCCCGCATCCCAAAGCTCTTTCCCTTGTGCCCCAATGTCAGCTCCAAACCCCCTTTCCCAGCATCCAGGTTCTTACCACCACCAGCTGCCCCCAACACCTGTACATTAACCAACCAGCCCTGAGAACTACGACCCTTATCCTCTGCACTCAACCCTAAGCACCATGCGTATTTTCATCCTGAAGTGCAGCAGTCGTTGCACAGCACTCCAGACATGACACATTCAAACCTGTGACTGTACAGTTCACCACCCCACCCCCCTGCCCTTTTAGGTTCCCAAAATGTTGTGTGTCTGTCAAGAAAGTTATTTTCTTTTCAATAAATGAATTCTTGGCTTTGAAAACAGTCTTCATTATTGCAGAAAGTGAAAGATACCCCAGCCCAGGAAAGAAACAGGCATGGCAAATCATTTTAGGAAAAACAGATTCCTACTAACATTGTAACCACTGCACTTCACTCCCGTGCAAGGCACCAAACATTACTGTTGGTTTTTAGCCTCAAATTCTTCCCTCAAGGCATCCCTAATCCTTGTAGCCCTGTGCTGGGCCTCTCTAGCAACCCTGCTCTGGCTGTACAAATTCAGCCTCCAGGCGTTGAACCTCGGAGGTCCATTCCTGACTGAATGTTTCACCCTTCCCTTCACAAATATTATGGAGGGTACAGCACATGGATATAACCTCAGGGATGCTTCTTTCCCCCAAGTCTAGCTTCCTATACAGAGATCTCCAGCGCCCTTTTAAGCAGCCAAAAGCACACTCCACACAGTCATTCTGCACCGGCTCAGCCTGTAGTTGAATCGTTCCTTTCTGCTGTCAACCTTCCCTGTATACGGTTTCATGAGCCAAGGCATTAACGGGTGAGCGGGGTCTCCAAGGATCACAATGGGCATTTCGATGTCCCCTACTGTGATCTTCCAGTCTGGGAAAAAAGTCCTGGCCTGCAGCTTCCTGAACAGGCCACTGTTCCGAAAGATGTGTGCATCATGCATCTTTCCAGGCTAGCCTGTGTTAATGTCAATGAAACGCCCACGGTGATCCACAAGCGCCTGAAGAACCATAGAGAAATACCCCTTCCGATTAATGTACTCGGATGCTAGGTGGGATGGGGCTAGAATAGGAATATGCGTCCCATCTATCACCCCTCCACAGTTAGGGAAACCCATTTGTGCAAAGCCATCCACAATGTCCAGCACGTTCCCCAGAGTCACGGTTCTTCTTAGGATGCGATTAATGGCCCTGCAAACTTGCATCAACATTATTCCAACGGTTGACTTTCCCGCTCCAAACTGGTTCGCGACCAATCGGTAGCTATCTGGAGTTGCCAGCTTCCAGACTGCAACAGCCATCCGCTTCTCCATTGGCAGGGCAGCTCTCAATCTCGTGTCCTTGCGCCGCAGGGTGGGGGCGAGCTCAGCACAGTCCCATGAAAGTGGCTTTCTCATCCAAAAGTTCTGCAGCCACTGATTGTCATCCCAGACTTCCATGACGATGTGATCCCACCACTCAGTGCTTGTTTCCCGAGCCCAAAAGCGGCGTTCCACGGTGCTGAGCATTTCCTTTACTGCCACAAGCAATTTAGTGTCATACGCGTCAGGCGACTCGATATCATCGTCAGACTCGTCACTGTCACTTTGGAGCTGAAGGAATAGCTCAACTGCCAAACGTGATGTGCTGGCGACACTCATCAGCATACTCCTCAGCAGCTTGGGCTCCATTTCCCACAGAAATCGCGCTGCACAGACACCATTGGGAGAGTCACAATGGCACCAAACGTGGACGGAAAAACAGTGACTGCTGGGATGTGAAGCGATGCATCACGGGCGTTGGGACAGCGTGAAGCGGAATGACGCGCACCCATCCGTCCCCTTCCCACAACCCACGGCGCCAAAATGGGACGAGGTGCTCTGTGGGATAGCTGCCCATAATGCACCACTCCCAACAGCGCTGCAAATGCTGCAAATGTGGCCACACTGCAGCGCTTTCCCTACACAGCTGTATGAAGACAGCTGTAACTCCCAGCTCTGTACAGCTGCAAGTATAGCCATACCCTAAGTGATTATAAGTAGTAAGTGTAGAGATCAAAGTTGGTTACCTAAGAAATAAAAGTAAATTCAGTCTGAGTTCTATAAACTAAACAGGATTTGAATCAAACAGTGTCTTACCCAGATAGGTGGTACAAACAGGCCACAGATCTTCAATACACAGATTGGAACTGCCTTCCAACCTGGGACCACCCTCCCTCAGTTCAAAGTCTTTGTCCTCCAGACATGTTTCCAGGTGATGAGTTTTGGGGAGAACGAGGCTAAGTCATGATGTCACTTCCCCTCTTTTAAAGTTTCTTCCAGCTTTCTGGAAAAGTTTTTGCTTGTGATATGGGTGTTCGACCCCACTGGTCAAGCAGTCTCCATTGTCTATGTGCTCTCTCCGAGAATTCTTCTGGGATGGCTGCTGGGAAAGTGGATTCTCTTTAGTGATCCATCAGAACCTCTGGCTACTCCATTGTTGTACCTGAAAGCTGGTTGTAGGTGTTCCCAACCTCACAATATATTTGAGTAACACACACATAACAAAACTTCATAAGTCTACATACAATGATAGCACATACAATCCAACAGGATATTAATGTTCAACAGATCAAGACTTTTAAAATGAAACCTCACAAGGCATACTTTGTACAACACACATCATAATTATATGACAGTGGTGAATATGGGAGTTCACGTGTGCTTCTTTGAGGTACAAAGTGTCACACAGGGCTTGAAAAAATTACCCAATACCCAGTAGCCCAATGACTGAATCTTCTTGACAGTCTGAAATACATCCAGATGGCAAGTTGTGGTTTGGGAAGTCTCACACCTCCTAGTGCCCAGTCTCCTGCTCTTTGGGTATTTCCATCTTACATCCCTTGCTGCTTAGGTCTGAAGAACCCAGTCCCTTGCTAGCTGAAATCTAAACCCCACTTTAATGCTGTCTCTTGACTATACACATACAACTAAAAGTGGGCCTACCACCCAATGGATTTAGTGCTGTCCCTCTCCACACAATAAATGAACGCTGAACGTCCCACAGTAAGTCAGTTTGTGCTTGCTCACACAACAAACAAACATTCAACCTCCTCTTGCACCATATAAATCAATGTAGATCTTGCCTCTTTGCAGGCATTGTTTTTTGTTATTTCTGGCTACCCACCTGGTGATCTTAGCTACTTCTCCTTTTTGACCTGGGCCCTTTGCTTTTTTCCCCATTGTTAAAGGAACTGACATTTGTGCTCCTCTCTCCATCTCAGATTTAGTCTCCTATCTGGTCTCTCTCAATCATTTGAGAAGTGTGGTTCCAGCAACTCTCTTCCCTCTCCACCTGAAAAATTACTAGTGGCACTGGGTAGTTCAGCTCCTTTTCCTCAAACACGACCAGCAGGGCTGGGCTTCTTCCTTCCCTCCCCGCACCCATTCTATTAAGAGAGCAGTGATGCTCAAGCCATGGTGCTCTTTGTTTTCCTCTCTCCCCTCTTGAGAAGGAGCAAGTGGTACCATGAGTACTCTTCAACTGAATAAAATTTGTACTGTGTTTGGTCAAGTCCTGAAAATGTGGCTTATGCTATGAAAAGGTCTGCAAACCCCTGCTCTACAATGTTCCTTATAGTAATGTGTAAAAGACAAGGAGAAATGTTATCTGAGTCAACAGCGTGGTCTGGAAAGGTGACCAGTGTCTCAATCCTGCAATGTGCTTTGTGCAGGCTGACCCCTGCCTCTGTAAGGAGTCTCATGGACTTCAATGTGGCTTGGCACAGGGGTGCACTAGCATGGAATTCATTGTGCAACCAGGACCTAAATGTATGTGACAAGAAAGTGGCATTCTTACTCAATAGATCTGCCCCCAGTATGTATTCAGAGTCCTGAAAGGACATCTGTGACAAAAGTAGTTTTTTACTCCTGTTAGCAATGCAGATTCAGCACAGCTATATGTGAACTGGATTCTGGATGGAAGGGTTCACCACCTTGCTGCAGCTTCCCTACTACTCTCACTCACCCCCCCCCCACTCCCCTTCCATGCTGGGGAGGGTTTAAAAAGGTCTCAAGCAGTTGGAGCCAGCTGAATCTAATTAGTTCCCTGGTAACTCCTTTTCCAGCTGACTCTTATTTCCCTGTGGTTCTCTTCCTCAGTGGATTGGGAGAGGCCTTTTAACCCCCTGGGACGAATTAATACCCTCCTTCGTAGCCATTTGTCCTGGGTTTGCCACACCTGACTATTCTGTTAGCAGCAGAATTCTTAACAAAATTCCCATGATGGGTCAAAATCGCCATTATTCAAGGTAAATTCCCAACAGAAAATATGTAGGGGGAAAAAAATCAATAAAGTTCCTATATCCATACTAAAAGCTTGCCAGAGGTCACCCATCAGTTTAATAGGGCCTAGTGGGCCAAAGTCTTTCCAATTCTTCTGCAAGAGTTGGGGCCTTCTGACAGAAGGTCCTGTTCACTTGTTGGATCAGAAAGAAAGCGTTAAGTCAGTTTCAACACAGCATTTTTATGCCAAAAGGCCTTTCTTTGTTGGTTTCTGGAAAATGCCAGTTTGCACCAGCATATGTAAGCTTCCTAGCGGTGGTACCACCTCTCAGGAGATATTACAGCCTGAGTGATTCAACTTTAATCATCCCCCACTCTTGTTGTTTCCTAGAGGTGCTGTGGTAACTCATCCGGAGTTATATACAATCCCTGAACACAGTGATAGATAAACTTAATACAATATGGTCCCCAGAGATATTACATGTGGTTGCAATATCTGTCACAGACGATATCCCACGAAATCAAATTATGAGAAAGTTATAAAAAAATGTTTTGGCAAAACAGAATAATAGACTCATATTCCAAAGAAGCACCACAGACTGAAGAAGAAATGAGAGATTGTTTAGTAATCATAAGCATAAAGACAATTACCATAAAACAACTTGATTGGGGGAGAATTAAGTCAAAATTAGCATAGATTGCCAGTTACAAATGTAAACTCAGTTGGCTGACAACTATTATATAGCTCATACATTAAAGTTTCTCTGTACAGTTTAATTGATTGGTCCTAATGGATTAATACTTGGAAGGATTTGCTTTTATTAATTACACAAGTCATCCAGTGTCAAATACCCACTCCAAAATTCACAAAGACCTTGAAGATCACTCCTGCAACCCCTTCTCACATGCAGGTTACAAGATTGGGCCCAATGAAGTATTTTAGGATGCTCAAGTTTGGTTGGTATAAATCTTTTCTGCAGCCACATCTGGACTGATTTCTTCAAACTATTATAACCATTCTACCTTCAGAATAAATTAAATTTTCATCCTATGATACAGTTGCGTTTAACATTTTATTTAAATTAAATTCCATAAAAGCTTTTTCTGATGAAGTTGTAGCTCCCTTAACTATTTCTTACAGCATATAGTGATGTCACCACTTGGGAATTGGGCTGGGACTGACTCATAAGATATTTATTTAAAGGACTATTTTATTTTTTAATTAAATTCCTATTTTTAGGTATGCTAGGTAGCCATAAGAGGAGCTAGGTAGGGTTGGTCCCAAGCAATACAGGCTTTCTGAAATAAAACTTGATATTTACAGAAAGAATCAATTTCCAATATGTTCACATTATTCACTGGTCTCATAAAAGATAAAACACCAAGCTTATTCCCAGGTGACAAGCATCTGGGAACAAGTCATCCCAGAGGGAGGCTGCTGTCAGTACAAGTCAATTGCAACCCCCTCTTCCACCAAGTACGTACTTAAAATAGCCACACTGCTCCGATCAATCACTGTCTTATAAGCACTCTTTTTTAAATAAAGCTGGTTAAAAATCACTATGCATTTTTCAAGCATTTTGTTTTAATTTCCTGAGGGTTTTTTTTCTTTTCTTGTTGGTATTTTGATGAAAGACAGGGCCCAAAGTGTTTTTTGTTCTCAAAATCCACATTTTTTACTTTCCCTCTCCTGCCCCAGCACTATCCTTTTCCAGTAGAAAAGGGTGAGGAGGGGCAAACCAAACCTTTCCACTTATGGGTTTTTCATTGAAACCTGGAAATTTGAAAGAAACAGTTCTTCCCAAAATTATAACTGGGTGGTGGTGAGGGGGGCATTTTCCCCTGAAAAATGTATTATGGAAAAATTTGATTAAAATATACAAGAAGAGAGTTGGCCAACCTCTTAGCAGTGAAGTAACACGCACTGGTGAGAAGTTCCCTGAGTCCACCCTATGATGGTTCAGGGGCAGCTCCAGACCCAGCACGCCAAGTGCGTGCTTGGGGTGGCAATCCCGGGGGGGCACGCTGCTGGGTGCCGGCAGGGCAGCATGGCAGGCTGCCTATGCCATTTGCCCTGTGCAGGGTCCGCTGGTCCGTGCCGAATCCCTCGTGACCAGCTGACCGGGTCCGCGATGCAAGCCGTGGAAGGCAGCCTGCCTGCTGTGCTTGGGGCGAGCAAAATTCACTAATCCGCCCCTGGATTGGTTGGGGTACACAGAGACCGACCGTGGTGACTGGCCACCTAATGTGCTGAGACTACCTCTGAGCCCATTTCCCTGGCAGCGTGGGAATGATCAGTACCCTGTTTTGTTGAGGCCAGACACAGACCCTGGTCTGAACCATGTCCCCCACAAGCTGCAGACCTTCACTGGAAAAACAATCTTAAGAAGTGTCCTGTCTCTAGCATCCAGACACCCAGTTCCCAATGGGATCCAAACCCCAAATAAATCCAGTTTACTCTGTATAAAAGCTTATGCAGGTTAAACCCATAAATTGTTCGTCCTCTATAACACTGATAGAGAGATATTACAGCTGTTTTCTCCCCCAGGTATTAATTACTTGATCTGGATTAATTAATGAGCAAAAGTGATTTTATATTAAGTATAAAAAGTAGGATTTAAGTGTTTCAAGTAATAACAAACAGAACAAAGTAAATTACCAAGCAAAATAAACACAAAATACACAAGTCTAAGCCCAATACAGTAGGAAATTAAATGCAGGTAAATCTCACCCTCAGAGATGTTCCAATAAGCTCTTTCACAGACTAGACTCCTTTCTAGTCTGGGGCCACATCACTCCCCCTCCCCAGTTACTGTCCTTTATTCCAGTTTCTTTCAGGCATTCTTTGGGGGTGGAGTGGCTATCTTCTGAGCCAGCTGAAGACAAAAAGGGAGGGTTTCCAGGGCGTTTTAATAATTCTCTCTCTTGTGGGTGAAAACCCTTTGTTCTCCTGTGCAAAATCACAGCAACAAGATGAGTCTGTAGCCACGTGGGCAAGTCACATGTTAATGAATGATTCAGCTTTTTGCCGGGGTTGACGCCATTGTTTACATGTTAGTTTGAACGTTCCCAAGAAAGTTCAGATGTGGATTGGTATCTCCCAAAGTCCATTGCTAGTTAAGTACGCTCATTACTTGAATAATCCCTTCACAGTATGTTGACCAAATCTGCCCTATGTGCTTCCTACAGCAAATACTTTAAATACAAGCATAAAGCAAACACTCATAACGTCAGATATAAAAAATGATACATGCATACAAATAGGAATAAATATATTGATCATAATTTTGCAAAGATATGTTACATGCATATCTAGCATAAACCATATTCCAGTTATGTCATATTTACACTAATAACCATATTTCTATAAAGCATTATGGGGTGCAACATCACAACTCTCTAACATTTTTATGTTGTTTTTTAAAGTACATCTGTTTTCTAGCTGCTAAAGTGCATTAAAGGACATTTATTAGTTTTTACCTCTATCTACTCTCTCACACACACACTTTACACTTGAGTGGTAAAGGACCAAGGCTTAAATGGCCTGTTTTAAATAGCCCAAGGAAAGTGGCTAGCTTTGTTTTGCAGATTGAGTTAACAACTAGTACAGTAATCACAACCGTATTCTTCACTGTTCCAAATCATTACTGTAGTGCTTCTTTCTTAGGCCACGTCCACACTACAGAGTAAAATCGAAATTATAAAATCATTTTATAAAACAGGGTTTTATAAAATCGATTTTACCGCGTCCACACTAGGGCACATTACTCAGTGGTGTGTGTCCATGGTCCCCAGGCTACCATCGATTCCCGGAGCTGTGCACTCTGGGTAGCTCAGTAAAAGAATGGGACCAATACTTTCGATTTCCTTCCACACTAAACCCTAAATCGATATAGTAATAGCGATTTTAGGGTTACTCCTTTCGTTTAGCTGGAGTACAGAAATCGATTTTAAGACCCCTTAAAATCGATTTTAAGTGCCTTGCAGTGTGGACGGTACGAGCGTTAAATTGATTTAACGCTGTTTAAATCGATTTAACGCTGTAGTGTGGACCCAGAGAGGAATGACATAGCGGGAGGTCCCACACTCCCCCGACACATAAACCCCAGCCTCCTGCTGTGACCTTCTCAGGGAGTAGGCTGGGATGGGGCAGGGGGCTGGGGTATGGGCTGAAGTTGTGGGGGTGTTTCCAGCCCCCTGCCCTGCCTCTTGCACCCCCACATACATCCCCAGCCTTCCCTGACTCCTGCACCCCCACACACACCCAGCCCCCCGATCCCATGCCTTGACTCCTGCACCCCCTACATCCCCACCCCCACCCTAAACACCAAATGGGAGCTCCTGCACTCCCCTACATTCCCACCTACACTCCTTGCACCAAATGGGAGCTGCCACACGTAAGTGCTCCACACCCCAACCTCCTACCCCAATCCTGAGCCCCCTCCTGCATCCTAACTCCTGTGTCAGACCCTACACCCCAACTCCCCGCCTGCTCCGGCACCCTAACTCCCTCCAGACCCTGCACCCCCAGCCCTGACTCCTGCTCCCCCTCAACACACTCCCAGCCCTGACTCCTGCACCCCTTTCAGACACATCCAGCCCCTTGCCCTCCCTGACGCCTGCAACCCCCACCCCAGCCCCTGCCCACACCTGCCTCCGCACCCCTGTTAACCCAAACTGTTTAACTATGGTTTACACAGATCAGAAGATGGGCTGTCTGCAGATCCCACCCCCTCCCACATCTATCATCCGGTGATTTATTAAGACAGAGCAGAATAAGATGTAACACACATATTTATTATGCCACTAGTCAGTAAACTAGACAAGGACTCCCTCAGACAATATACAACATAAGGAAGACACAGTCGTTTTTTAACAGTTACCAGAGCATGAAGCTCAAAGCCCTTAAAACCCCCTTAACCTACGGATGTAAAACAGAGGAAAACCACAATGGGTATTACAATACCATATCCTGAAGACAGAGACACAATGACAAAAAACTCAGGATACTGACAGTAATAGTGGTGAAAATCAGGGGCACTGGACACCAAACAAGAACTCAGGAACTGGGTATTCTTCTCCCTCTGGACAGATGCTCCAGGCAGGTCTTCTCCCTCTTGGGCAGATCTTCTCCCTCAGGTAGGTCTTCAGTGCCTTGCCCACGCGTCTCTGCTGGACCTCGTAGTCCAGTGCAAAGTGTGCATTCACTAATGGTGTGCCACAATTGAATACAAGTATGTTAATAGAGACCAAGAATCCAAAGTCCTATGAGTCCTGGTCCCTCTGGGGCTCCTGGAAGCCAGCTGAACTGTGTGGGACTCTGGCTGCCACTTAGATGGACAGCTCTGAGTGACAGGTGTGCCACTCACTAAATAACCTGCAGTTACTAGGCAGATTATGGCTGTCACATGACTATAACTGCCCCGACCTTTTCCCTCCTTGATTTGAAGAAGACTGAAAGGGCACTAAATCATCTCAGGAGAAGGGTATCCAAGATGGAGGCTTAGCTGTCCTCTTACAAATCCAAGATGGACATTACATAAAACAGGTCAGAAACAGATTTTATCCAACACCCCCCAACATCCCCACCTACACCTCTCACACCAAATAGGAGTTGCCCTTGGTAAGCGCTCCACACCCCAACCCCGTGCCCCAGCTCTGAGCCCCCTCCCACATCCTAACTCCTGACCAGACCCTGCACCCCAACCTCCAGCATGCCCCTGCACCCTAACTTCCTCCCAGACCCTGCACTCTCAGCCCTGGGCCCCCTCCCGCACTCTAAGTCCCTCCGCAATTTTCAGGTGGTCTGTGGAAACATAAAAGTTAGATTACAAAAAAAATCAAGGTACCTCACTTTATTTTCATTTACTTCCTATTACTAATAGTAGGAGGATCAAGAAAAAATGAATGAAAAATGGGGGCGGGGGGAAGTTAAGAGAGAATGTTCTTTTTCTTGGCTGGGTCCCAAGAAGGGACCCCAAAAATGAAGCTGACCACAGGGCCCCACTAACTCTAAATCTGCCACTGGTTCTGCTGTAGACCATTGTATCCCCTGGAGGTCTGAACTCACTGCTCTTCCTTTCCAGCAGGGCACCTTCTTAGAATAGGGTGTGCCAAGGTGGTGGGGTCTCCACCGGGGACAGCAAACACTTGTTACACCCCATCACATTCTGATTCACTTCAGAACAGACTTCAAAAGTACTGGTGCTATTCTATACAGCACTGAACATTTATCCTATATGTTCTTCCAAGGTAACTACTCTGCACTTGAATTGATTGAGGATTTGTCTAGCAGGCACTGGAAACAGAGCATACCTAGGCAGCAAGACCCTGACTATGAAATGCCATCCTAGAAAATATCAGAGCCCAAGTGTTTATAATAAGGTGGAAAACCATATTTAAAATAAAGTTTTAGCCCTCCCCTCCTTTCCGCCCGAAACAAGATTCTTAAAAATAAAATCTTACAGTAAGTCACACTTTTCTGCTCTGGAATAATAGAGCATAAAACAGTTTTCTTTTTCAGGTTAATGCGTGCTTCAATTCTATACTCTAAATGGTTAGTAAAGTTTCAAGGAGGCAATCTGATAAACTAGTAGATAACTAATCAATACTAATGTTGGTGTCACTCCGGCATAAACCTAGGTAACTCGGGAGGGTGGTAGACCACAAGTGTCAATGAAGCCCTCCTGTTGTAGACCTCAATGAACCAATGTTCCTCCATGTTAAACACTTTGTGTAACCTAGTGTAACCTAATGTACTAATAGCTGCAAAAATGTAGTGTTAGCAGTTAGTTTTTGGTTGTAACAGCCAGTTCTCTGCTGTAATACATTAAAGCTAGGCTAAAGCGCGTTCAAGGCCGTTTTAAGATACTGTATACATGTCTCAGAGGCGGAGAGGGGGAGGAAGGGAGAAGACAAAAGACTGATAAAAAAAGATACTGCAGCTTGATGGGAAAGGAGGGGAGAGTGAGATCAGCTAGTCAGCAAGAAAAAGTTTTGTAGTAAACAACTGGGATATAAAAGGAAGAAACTGCTTGTCTTAGGGGTGCAGGATTTGAGATTTTCTCCCTTGCACCTTATTTGAGCTCAAATAAACTTGTGTTTTGCTTCTCCACCCTGGTGTGTTTATTGGCGCTAAGCGCTCTGGGCAACGAACCGCTGTTGCTTGCCTCTGGCACTTCTGTGTCGGCAACACTAAGACAAGTCCCTAACTAACTCAGAGGTTGCATTTAAACTATTATGAAATTGTATAGCACTGCACTTCCCTGTGCAAGATTAAAGTTTCCAGAGAACCATCTGAGTTATATTTAATGAGGGGTTGAACCTATAGTTTAGTCAGCAGAGAACCTTATCAGAACAACAACAAAATTAGATTTGGAAAGAATATAGAAAACCAAACATTGATGTTCGCATGTATGTTTTTATCAACTTGAGCTTCGAGAAGCTTTGCTCACCACTGGCCGCAGAAACTGGGAGAGTCAAGAGGATGCGAAGAGAAATAACTGCGTTACGGACACTATCTGTCAGCTGGGGATCAGGGCTGTGGGGGGGATGGGGTCGGGGGTTTCCAGCTCAGAGGGAGTGGGCTATAGAGTTTTCAGAAAAATGGATCTCTATGGTCCTCAGGAAAGATCTGGAAAATAATCAGATACCTTATTTCAAGGGAAGAAAAAAATATCGAGACAGGGAACCAAGGAAGAACATTCATTTCTAAAGTCTGTGATATCTGTATCTGTCTGTGTAGATATTTATATCATATTCATCAATTCATCACCACTGCATGGGCAATAAGCTATGTGATGTTTTAAGAACATGCAGATCTTCTTTTGCTGTTGTCAGATCAGTAGTGCAAGCAAAGAGAAGGGAATATTTCCTGATTAAGAAGAAAATGTTTAGCCACTGACTGTAAAATAGCTGTACAGATCTTATGGAACAGAATTTTAGGTTAGAATTCACCAAGAGGACCCATATAACCTCTGGGGGAAAATGAGCAGTTGTGCTTGCAAAGTTGGTGATTGTATTAAATGGACAACTAGGCCTAGACACAGAGATTTTCCAAAGGCAAAAAAGCCAATAAGTGTTTAAGTCCCTGTGGACGTCCCATGAAAGTTAGGCCCCTAACTTGTGCCTTTGAAAGGGTCCCCCACAATTACTCAATTTAGTAGCACAAATCATTATTTTTTTCTCTTTCGAGGGTGAGTTCTCTTTAGGAAGCACTTCGGTGGTGGTGGTGGTTGCAGCTCACATACACCATCTGTGTCTGCTAACAAATCCACATCTGACAACTAGCTCATAAGAGCTGCATCTCACAACAGGGTAGTTTCCTTTTCAAACCTCTTGGTCTGAGACTAAATGAAGAAAAATCTTTGGTTCCAAACAAGGTTCTAATCTTCATAGAGGTTAATCAGTTTTAAATGAAGTTTGGACTTAATAGGTTTGGGTTCAGTTCCATATGGGCCTACACAGAAGCTGAATGCAGCTCTCTTTGAAAGTTTCTGAACCATTTAGAAAATCAGTTGTTGGCTCTTCTTCATCTGTTCTGCACAAGGATGGCTGTTGCACAGATTCCTTTGATCTCTCAGTAGCACAGCAGTTCACATATTTAGTTTTAGTTTCTTTGCAGAGCACTTTAACTTGGTGGGGATTTGGGCCACATAATCTAAAAGAAACTCACTGTAGGGATAAGAACAAACATGACATCATTTAGGCCTGTCTTTCCCTCATTTTTCATGGGTTTATACTTCAGAGATACTAAATTATTTGTTCTTCATGATCACCCAGATGCAGGGCCGGTGCAACCATTTAGGTGGACTAGGCGGTTGCCTAGGGCGCTGAGATTTGGGGGCGCCAAAAAGCACCCCCCAATTTTTTTTTAAATGGTTGAGCAGTCCAGGGGGCCCCCTGGGTCAGGGCGCTGCCACGGCAGCCGGCAGCCCAGGGGCGAGGGTCCCCTGGCCCAGGGAAACCCCGGGCTGCCAGCTGCCGTGGTGGCACACTGACCCTGAGTCAGGGCGCCGCCACAGCAGCCAGCAGCCCAGGGGGTCCCCTGGGTCAGAGCACCGCCACGCAGCCGGCAGTCCAGGGGGTCCCCTGGGTCAGGGCACCGCCGCGGCAGCCGGCAGCTCAGGGGCGGGGGTCCCCTGGCCCAGGGAAACCCCGGGCTGCTGGCTGCTGCAGAGGCGCTCTGACCCTGGGTCAGGGCGCCGCCACGGCAGCCGGCAGCCCAGGGTGTCCCCTGGGTCAGGGCGCCGCCACGGCAGCTGGCAGTCCAGGGGGTCCCCTGGGTCAGTGTGCTGCCGCGGCAGCCGGCAGCCCAGGGCCCCCTCTGAGACATGGCGCCACTGCGGCAGCCCAGAGGTTCAGGCTGCCCGCGGCGCGCTGACCCAGGGGAATCCCTGGGCTGCAGGCAGAGGCTCAGAATCCCTCTCCCTCCCAGAGCAGGGGCTCCAGCCTATGCCATTTTTCTCCTTGCCGGCGGGGGCGCCGGCAGCTGGGCAGAGCTGCACAGCTCTGCTTAGGGCACGTGGCAGGAGCCCTGTGAGGGCAGCACGACACCAGGGCTTCTGGAGGAAAGCGGGGGCTGCCCCCTGGCTCAGCCTCCCTCAGCCCCAGCGAGGGGCATGGAGAAGAAAAGAGCCTCAGCGGTGGTCTGGTGGAGTGGAGGAAGAAAGAGGACTCCGATGCTCATGCGTTGGGCAAGGTAAGTAAGTGCTTCCCCACAGCTTGGCCTCAGGTGCCTGTGCTCCTGCCCCCTTGGTCCTTGGCTGGTCCCTGCAGCTGCTCCCCTTGTTCCTAGATGGCTGGAAAGAACAGCAGCCTGCAGAGCTGAGCTGCCCCAGTGCCCCCAGGCACCCCCCTGACCCCATCCCCCCCACAGCCCTGACCCCCAGCTCCAAGCCCAGTCCCTCTGAGCTGGAAACCCCCTGACCCCATCCCCCCCACAGCCCTGACCCCCAGCTCCGAGCCCACTCCCTCTGAGCTGGAAACCCCCTGACCCCATCCCCCCCACAGCCCTGACCCCCAGTTCCGAGCCCACTCCCTCTGAGCTGGAAACCCCCGACCCCATCCCCCCCACAGCCCTGATCCCCAGCTGACAGATAGTGTCCGTAACGCAGTTATTTCTCTTCGCATCCTCTTGACTCTCCCAGTTTCTGCGGCCAGTGGTGAGCAAAGCTTCTCGAAGCTCAAGTTGATAAAAACATACATGCGAACATCAATGTTCCAACAAAGACTTGTTGGGCTATCTACCTTGTCACTAGAACATGACATTGCTCACAGCATTGACTTGGAGGAACTTGTTTCTAAATTTGCTAAACTTAAAGCTCGGAAACATAAATTCTAAATTATAACATGTTACTCTGTGACCGTGTATTGTGTATAATGTATGTGATTTTTTTTGGGGGGGGGCGCAAGATGGAAGTTTCGCCTAGGGTGCAAAATATCCTTGCACCGGCCCTGCGCAGATGAGCAGTAAGCAGTGATACCATGGCATTCTTTGCTCCAGCTAACAAAGGAGCACCATCTGCTGTGATATCTGCACATTTGACAATCCAAATACAGAGATTACTTATATTCCAATAAACTCTGGAGAAGGTCAAAGCCCTTTGTTTGGCCTTGAGTTAGCACCAGCATGACAAGCTATTCTTCCTTTATGATTTTAATATTCCTCAAAGAAAAACACAGATCTGAATCCCTCCAGCTGTACCATGACACACACAAAAGTCCACTCCCTTCTTCTGTACTGTGCCTCACTACCACCCAGAGGCCTCTACTCCCCCAGCAGCTTCCAGGAGAGCAGGGGCCTTTCCTGGCAGCTGCAATCAAAAACCTCCAGTGTTCTGCTAGCTGCATACGCACCCTGCTTCCCTGTTCTAGTTCACTTTGCTGGCAGCCACACAAAAAATTACGATTTTAATATTTTAAAATTTAATATTTCTGGAGCCCAATTCCATTGGTGCAGACCATACGGAAGCACGCAAATTTAGAATGGAGGCAACCAACCACGTTAAAGGAAGGCTTTTCACTTTTTCAGCCACTGACTCAGTCCCCCTTCACTCTGGCTCTGACCTACCGTAGTCAGTTTCCTGCCTCTGAAGAAGCCTGTCCATGCTGGAAGCTGCTCTGACAGGATCTGGCTTGCTTGTTCCCTTTATACGGCAACCTGAGCACCTTCTTTACTGCATCCTTAAGCGCACGCTTCTTCCTTGAGCAGCTTTGCTAATTCTTCCTGAGTTTGGAGCTTGTTTTTCTGATTTTTGTTTTGCCACATGGACACAAGGAAGTGTGCAGCGTGTAAAGACTCCTGGGGCCCAAACTGCTCTGGTCTGCCTCATGCTGCAAGGAGGTCACCTCTCTGGGCAACATCTGTGATGTGGTGCAGTCTGTGATGGTTACTATGCCTATTGACTCCATCGGGAATCCAATCACCAAGGACACCAATGATTTTGAAAGTTGTGTTCAGCTTGACAACACAGAATGCAGTGGGCACAATAGATGAGTTTGTCACAGACATAAAAAGAGGCAAAGAGTTCTGTGGCACTTCGTCTGATGCATCCAACAAAGTGGGTATTCACCCACGAAAGCTCATGCTCCAATACGTTTGTTAGTCTATAAGGTGCCACAGAACTTTTTGCCAGTAATGTGCAAGAAGTCTGGATGGCTGCTCACAGCGGGAGTCTGGCAGTGCTGTCCTGCAAAATATATTCCATTCTTCCCTGGTTCAACCTTTCCTGCAAGGGAGGAGTATACATACACACACACACACACCCCAAAATGGAAGCCATCCTCCAGAGAGCCTATGACCCGTTGGCTACTCAACAGGGATTGCTATATATACACCTCTCATATTTCTATACCTTAGAGAACAAAGTGGGCACCAGGTGCAAATTCTCCCCACTTCTCTTCTTCTAAGACTACTTACTTCAGCTTTGCTACAGTCCTTTTGCTTCCCTTTCAAAGTAGTCTATCTGGGTTTAAGGCCAAACAACATCCCTGCTTGGAGTATTCTACCCAGGCTTTCTCTAACACTTCTTTCATAGCCCTTCCCAAGTTCTTTTCCAGGCCTTTTGCATAGAGAAAATGGTATTGTCTATCCCAAACGTTCAAAAATCATGAGTCAGACCCCACAAAATCATGCAAATGGTCCAAAAATGAGATTTTTTTTTAATTTAAAAAAACCAGCATTTTTGTCATTTGATTGTTTAACTCCCCCTGCCTCTGTTTGCCAATGTGTGCCAACACTTCCAAATATATAGAGTATGGTTATTTTGCTCCCCACTGCAAGAGCTCATGCTGGCTGCCTGATGGTGCAGAGCGTCTAGTTTCTCCCCAAAATCCCAGATTCTAATACCTGCTCTGTGTTCCCCACCCCTGCATCTTCTCACCCCCCAGCCCAGTAGTTAATTATTACACCGCAGTTCCTGTGTGATAGAATAAGTCCTCCAGGAAGTACAGTGATGCCATATTTCCTCTATACCCTTCATGCACTCTTCGGTTTTTGGTGACACTCTGCCTGCTGGGGCAGAAACAAAGAAGCCCAGGACAGGGCAGTCACAGGCTATAAAGAGTAGTAGGGATAACAAACCTCCATTTTTATATATAGTGATGTTCATAATAAAAGGTTTATCATGACACCCATCTATTCATCAAGAAGATATTACTTGGTATCAGGAGTGGAAGGCCTAGCATGCTGGAATACCCAGTGAGTGGTAACATTGAAATGACTGCTCCTGCAAGTAACTCCCGCCTCCACCAGTCCTGAGAATCACGGGAAATGCTAAATATGCCTGGAGAATGTTCAAACAGCAATTTGAGCTGTATATGAAAGGCACGGGGGCAATTAAACTAGAGAATGAGCAAAAACATTGCTCTGTACTTAACAACGGCAGGCACAGAGGCCTGTGTGGAGGTCTACAATGCATTCCACACATTGGAAAGAGGAAAGCTTTGCAAAAATAATTAAAATGTTTGAGGATCATTGTGTCCCTAGGAAGAAATGTTGGTTTTGAAAGTTGTGTTCAGCTTGACAACATAGAATGCAGTGGGCACAATAGAGGAGTTTGTCACAGACATAAAACTAAAATTGCTGTCCTGTTAACATGGAATATTAAAAGACTCTGACATTAGAAAGGGCAGTATGTATACGCCAAGAAGCAGAACAAACAGAAACACAAACAAAAAGACTAGAAAAAAATGACTAGTCATGACAGTGACTACATGGAAAGCAGGAAAACAATGCTAGTGATGTGGCCAGCAGCATGAGTATAGGAAATGCCCGGCACTCAAGTGAATATGTAGGAACTGTAATAAACCCAATCATTACACTAAAATGTGCAGAGAATGCAGGAAAGTGAATGTGTTAAGTGCAGCAAGGGATTCCTCAAATGAAGAGAAAGAGCTGTTCTTAAGAACAATAATGGAAAAGGCAGAAAACTCAAGAGACTGTCTAATCAAAATGCACACAAGTGGCATTTATATGACACACAAGATAGACACTGGGTCACAAGTAAATGTAATAACAGAAACTGAAATAGAGAGAGGTAAGGAGCACACAGAAGTAGATGAATCAGAAGTATCTGTGAATTACTGATGGAGGAACAAATCAAGTATTGGGGGAGTGCACATTGACACTTAAATATAATAGGTAACACAACAGTTTATGGTGGTACACATCAGTCTTGGGCCTACACATGTGTGAGGTGCTTGGTCTTGTTCAAAGGATGTATGCTGTAGAAAGACAAGATGGAACCAGATAGTAAAGTATTAGTAGCACTGTAGGAAGATGTATTCACAGGAAATGGGAGCCTCTCAGTTACATACAACAGGGATTCTCGACCTTTTTCTCTCTGAGACCCTCCCCCATGCAATAAAATCTCCATGGCTCATCTCTGCCACACCAACTGTTTTTCTGCACATAAAAGCCAGGGCTAGTGTTAGGGAGTAGTAAGCAGGGCAATTTCCCAGGGTCCCACACCACATGGGACCCAATGAAGCTAAGTTGCTCAGGCTTTAGCTTCAGGCCTGGGCTTCATCCCCAGGTAGTGGGGCTTTAGCTTTCTGCCCTGGGCCCAGGAAAATCTAATGCAGCCTTGCTTGGTTGCCCCTCTAACACCTGCTCGTGGCCCCCCAGGGAGCCTCGGGTCCCTAGCTGAGAACTACTGATATACAAGATACACTTAAGAGAATATGCACAACCTGTGGTACATGACACTCAGAAAGTTCCATAAGCCTTAACAAAGAATCCAGAAAAAGAGCTGCAAACATTATAGCAAATGCTATTATTCAGAGAACAGAAGAACCAACAGATTGGGTTCTCTCCTTAGTAATTGTAGAGGGGAAAAAAGAAGGGAGAGACTATGGCTATGTGTGGACCCTAAGGAGCTGAACAAAACATAATAGGAGAACACTTCCACTTGTCCACAAGAAGCAAACTATTGCCTGACATGGCAGGAGCCAGATTCTTCAGCAATTAGATGTAGATCCCCTTGGACAGTGTGAGCTCCAAGATCTGCACATTCAATACACTATTTGGCAGACACTGCTTCCTTAGACTGCCATTTGGAATATGTTCAGCTCCAGAAGTATTTCATCATACATGGGGCAGCACCACCACTGAACATCAGGACTGACTGAGGTAAGTACTAGAAATTGTGAGAGATAATAACATTAAACTCAATAAAACCAAATGTCAATTTCAAACAAACAATGCAAACAACATATTTAGGTGAGAGACTGATCTCAAAGGGAATCTTGCCCAATGAATCAAAGATTTGGGCAATGAAGAACATGCTGAGACCTGAAGATAAAAAGGGAATTCAAGGGCTGCTAGGCCTGTTGACTTATGTCAGCAAGTTCATACCTAACTATACAGCATGCAAAACTCACCTAAGCCATCTCCTCCACAAGTTCACTGAATGGGCATACATGCCAGAGCATGAAACATTTCAATGACTTAAAGCACGTTCTGACATCGGCTCCAATGCTGCAATTTTTTGACTCATTGAAAGACATAAGATTCTCCACAGATGCCTCAAAAGGTGGACTGGGAGCAGTCCTATTACAAACACCCATGGAACTGATTGGTTTCCAGTTCCATATACATCTCCATGGCTGCCATAGCCCTAGAACAGTGGTTCCCAAACTTGTTCCGCTGCTCATGCAGGGAAAGCCCCTGGCGGGCTGGGCCAGTTTGTGTACCTGCCGCCAGTGATTTCCCTACACCCCCCTGAATTTCCCCAACACCCTCCCCAGTTTTGTGAACTAGTTACATGCCTGTTTAGTGACTGTTTGGAAATCTGAATTTAAACTGAAACATTAATACACACTTTAAAAGCTTATACAGTGTATGATAAAATATGTGTATCTGAAAAAGTGTAATAGATTTGAAAAGTATGAACATAGACCAGCTTCCTTGCTTCCTTATACAGATGTTATTTTTTATGATGTCAGTGCATTCATTTCGGTGATATTGGCCAACCTAATAATTTCAAATGATGATTTGTAAGCAAAGTCTAAATGAGCGCTCCCTGACAGCTCGTGATGAGCTGGGGCTGTAGGGAAAGGCTTCAGGGCCAGATTATATTTACAGTCACACCTAATCTACCTAGGTATCCAGCAAACAGATCTGTGTTGTCAAAGTGATAGATTTTGGCTGGGGTTGGGTTACAAACCACTTGAATGTGGGGGGAATGGGGGATGAATTGTTGTTCTTATTGTATGAGTAAAGGACAGTAGAACTGTACTTAGCCTGTGATGATTTGAAGGCATCAAGAGAGAGGGTGGGGACCTGTCCCACTCCACTGTTTAAAGACAGAGCTGATTAGGCTCCATAGAGAGTCTTTTGTTCTGTTAAGTGACCACTACAGCTGAAATCCCTGACAAACAGGTCTAAGTGCTTAGTCCTGTTGTGGGGACAGTGTTCCTGTGGGTACAGTGTTTCTGTGTAAGAGACAGCCCAGACTGCACTAGCAGCAAGCAAGGTTCCCACACTGAGAACTCAGCTGAAATCACTGAGAGCTTGTGGAACCTCAAGAGACCAACTCGCAGAGGTCACAGTGGCAGGTGGCAGCTGAAGGTGACTGCGCAGGGCCATTGGCAACATAGCGGTGGAGTGAATGGTGGCACAACGAACAGACGTGGCCAGAGCGAACAGTGAGCAGCTGGAGGAACAAGCAAGGTGCCTTCTTGTCCCCCACCTGGGAGGTGTACTCACATGAAAGCACCTCTGAACTCTGAGTCTCCACTGACCAAGGACAACACCGGTGAGTGGAGTGCGGTGGAGGGAAAAGTGAGGGGCATGTTAAATAAACATTTGTTTGTTGGACTATATTTTAGTCACTTTGCTCCAGAATGCTAGGTTTGTGACTGGGAATGGAAACTTATATAAATATGTTTCCTAGTAGGCCAAGATTTTTTAAATGCATTATTTGCCAAGGTTGTTATCTCACATTGTTGCTATCTTGGGAGGTCATTATGTTGGGGAGTTTCTATACTAAACATTTGTATTATTATAATTAATGTTTACATAAGAATGGTCATACTGGGTCAGACCAATAGTCCATATAGCCCAATAGTCTGTCTTACAACAGTGGTCAAGGCCAGGTGCTTCAGAGGGAATGAACAGAACAGGTAATCATCAAGTGACCATCCCCTGTTGCCCATTCCCAGCTTCTGGCAAACAGGCTAGGGACACTCAGAGCATGATATTGCATCCCTCCCCATCCTGGCTAATAGCCACAGATGGACCTGTTCTCCAGGAATTTATCTAGTTCTTTTTATAATCCTGTTATAGTTTTGGTCTTCACAGTATCCCCTGGCAAAGAGTTCCCTGGGTTGACTTTATATTGTGTGAAGAAGTACTTCCTTTTGTTTTTTTTAAACCTGCTGCCTATTAATTTCATTGGGTGACTGCTAGTTCTTGTCTTATGTGAAGGATTAAATAAAATTTCCTTATTCACTTTCTTTGCACCAGTCAAGATTTTGTAGACCTCTATCATATCCCCATTAGTCATCTCTTTTCTAAGCTGAAAATTCCCAGTCATTTAAATCTCTCCTCCTGTTTTGTACCTCTGATCATTTTAGTTGCTCATCTCTGTACCTTTTCCAATTCCAATATATATGTTTTAGGACGGGTGACCAGATCTGCACACACTATTCAAGATGTGCATGTACCATGGATTTATATAGAGGCAATATGATATTTTCTGTCTTATTATCTGTCCCTTTCTTAATGATTCCCAACATTGTTTGCTTTTGTGAATGTTGCTGCACATTGAGTGGATGTTTTCAGAGAACTATCCACAATGACTCCAAGATCTCTTTCATAAGTGTTAACAGCTGATTCAGATGCCATCATTTTGTATGTGTAGTTGAGCTTGCTTTCCAATGTGCATTCCTTTACATTTATCAACATTGAATTTCATTTGCTATTTTGTAGCCCAGTCACCCAGTTTTGTGAGATCCCTTTGTAGCTCTTCGCAGTTTGCCTGGGACTTAACTATCTTGATTAGTTCTGTATTGTCTGCAAATTTTGCCACCTCACTGTTTACCCATTTTTCCAGATCATTTATGAGTATGTTGAACAGTATGGTCCCAGTACTGACCCCACAGGGATACCACTATTTATCTCTCTCCATTCTGAAACTGATAATTTATTCCTACCCTTTGTTTCTCATCTTTTAACCAGTTATTGATCCATGAGAAGACTACCCTCTTATCTCATGATGGCTTACTTTTCAAAAGTCAATTTAAATTAAATACATTTTTTTTAATTTTTTTTTTTTTTAGAAATCTAGATCTGTTATGTGTTTTGGTGTAACTTGCATTTTCCTTATGTTAAATATGCATTATCCTAACAAAACATTTACTTTATTCACTTTCTTCACATCAGTCAAGATTTTATAGACCTCTATCATATCCCCCCTTAGTCGTCTCTTTTCTAAGCTGAAAATTCCCAGTCATTTTAATTTCTGCTCCTGTTTCATACCCCTAATCATTTTTTTTGCCTATCTCTGTACCTTTTGCATTTCCAGTATGTCTTTTTTGGGATGGGGTGATCAGATCTGCACACAGTATTCAAGGTGTACATGTATCATGGATTTATATAGAGGCAATATGATATTTCCTGTCTTATTACCTATCTCTTTCTTAAAAAAGGAAAGGTTTCAGAGTAGCAGCCGTGTTAGTCTGTATCTGCAAAAAGAACACAAGCTTTCGTGGGCTACATCCGATGAAGTGGACTGTAGCCCACGAAAGCTTATGCTCAAATAAATTTATTAGTCTCTAAGGCGCCACAAGTACTCCTGTTCTTTTTCAAAAAGCAAATAGAATGTTGGGAATCATTGACTGCCGCTGCACACTGAGTGGATGTTTTCAGAGAACTATCCACAATGACGCCAAGATCTTTCTTGAGTGTTAACAGCTAATTCAGACTCCTTCATTTTGTATGTATAGTTGAGATTGTTTTCCAATGTGCGTTACTTTGCATTTATCAACATTAAATTTCATTTGCCATTTTGTTGCCCAGTCACCTACTTTTATGAGATCCCTTTGTAATTCTTTGCAGTCTGTCTGGGACTTAACTATCTTGAATAGTTTTGTATCATCTGCAAATTTTGCCACCTCACTGTTTACCCATTTTCCAGATCATTTATGAATATGTTGAACAGTAATAGTCCCAGTACCGACCCCTCAGGGATACCACTATTTATCTCTCTCCATTCTGAAAACTGATAATTTATTCCTACCCTTTGTTTACCATCTTTTAACCAGTTACTGATCTATGAGAGGACTTTCCTCTTACCCCATGATGGCTTACTTTTCAAAAGTCAATTTAAATTAAATACTTTTTAAAAAAATGTATATTTTTTTAGAAATCTAGCCCTGTTATGTGTTTTGGTGTAACTTGCATTATTCTTATGTTAAATTTGCATAAACCTAACAAAACATTTACTTTATTCATATCTCTTTTACTTATCTCAGTGGTCCTGACACCCCCACCTGTAAATTCGAACACTCTCCCTAATTTCAATTCTTGGGGAAACCACTGCCTGCCGCATCCACAGGTTCGGCCGATCACGGCTCCCAGTGGCTGCGGTTCACTGCTCCAGGCCAATGGGAGCTGCAAATCCTGCAAGCACTGCAGTGATACAAGTGAGAAGTAAAGAGGGGTGGGGGAGAAACCCAACTCGTCCCATCTGCCAGTTACACTATAAAAAGAAGTTTTCAGTGATCTCAGGAGTGTTTTGTGAAGGAAACCCTTCTGTACTCTCTAGATGCAGTCTATGATTTCTGGTGACACACTTCCTGCTGGGGCAGAAACAAAGCAGCCCAGGAGGACAGGGCCGTTGCATGGTGCAGCTACAAAGAGTAGCAGAACATTTGATACTTCATTTCTATACATAGTTCCTTTCATAATAAAGGATTTATCTTGACATCTGTCATAAGTAAAATACTGCAATCCTCACATAAATTAACAATGCACCTTGCAGCTCTGTCTCTTCCACATACCACCCCTCTCCCTGCCTCATCTTTACTCCTCTTGTAGCTTAAGAGGCTTTCCATCCCCCTCTCCCAAGCCTGGGGATAGTTGATGCAAGGTCCTTTCTCACCCTTCCCAGGCCTAGTGTCCCATGGACAGAGGGGGAAGGAGCAAAGAGAGATAGATCTATTGTTCACAGGAAGAGAGGTGGGATGAGGGAGCTGCTGGGTTCTTCCTGCTCCCTCCTCCCTCATCTCTTATCAACTCTCTGCTTGTGAGGGGATCGGGGACAGAACAATTGAGGAAATGGGGCAGGCAGCCAATCAGAGGGGGTTTTCTCCCAGGCAGGGCTGAAATTCACAAGAGGGCTGGAGTTTCTTGCATCAGCATCATCACAAAATTGGCTCAGTTCCAGTTCAAATCATGCTACATGTGATGAAATTGTGAGTTGGCAACAGGGAGAGAATGGTTGCTCCTGTCTCCTTCCAAATCTCATTTTCTGTCAGGAAAGATGCAGAGCAGGTCTTGCTCCTTTCCCAGTCTTCCTTGCTGTGAAGAAGTGGATCTGCTTATATACAGCTTCACTTTCCAGCATTCCTGGCTGTGAGGCCCACAATGACACCAATGATATTCCATATGAAGAGCCACCTTTGATAACAAAAGCAGAAAATATGTTTGATTGCTGTACAACTTTTACTTTCTTTTAAAATAATTTATTATAAATTCTTTGGAATAGGGACCATCTTTTTCTTATATGGTTATTTAGGGCCTAGCATAATGCGGATGTGTCCTTTAGGTGCTACTGCAATACAAATAATAATTTGCTCAGATTTCCTTAAATTGACTATTCATTCACCCCAATTTTGTTTATTTTTTGGAAAACAAACAGAGCCTATGGATGTCTGAGTCAGTTTGATATTGATGTTAGGTCAGGCTGCAGGTTTTGATATTTATCATTTGTTCAGTGAAATGGAACTTTTTAAAGACAGTTAATAAATCACTCTGTCACTTGAAAAGAGAACCAAAGTAAACAGGATGTAAGTGGTATAAAGATTTTTGAAAATATACTATACATATGCTATGACTCATGAAAACAGAGTAGACAGCATTTTCAGTCAGTTTCCTGCAATCCACTTCAGCCTTGCCCTATGATATTTACTGTTTATGGATCCAAAATCTAGTATGAAATGTATATGCATGGGGTCACTTGCCAGGATTAAATGGGTATAGCTCACTTAATCATTTCCCTTGCCATTGCAGGTGGGATTAAGCACTGGTGCACCTCAGTCTTCTCATATTCTGTGCCTGCGGCACATAATAGCCCAGTCTCTTGAGGACTGCAATACTTTGGTCTCATTTTGGTTGGTGGGTTTAGTGTGCCAGTGCTTGGTGCTGCTAGTGGCCCAGATTATACAACAGGTCAGACTAGGTGATCTAGTGGTCCTTCTGGCCTTCAGTGGTATTACACCAAGCTAAAGTGGCTCCTAGTTCTTGCAGTTCCCTCGGGGTAAAGCCAGTGAATTGTAATGGGATTTTCTGCAGGATCTGCAGTCCCTGTCTGCAGGATTATGCTGTAAAAGGTATGTCTATGTTACAGTCACCACTGGAGCCAAAATTACTTTCTTGACAGTGGACTTACACCAGCAATTAATATGGCCTGTATTGTCCATCCATTCATTTTTGCCAAACAACTGAAACTTCCAGTCATTTTGTTAAATGACCATTTCAGTTGGGCACTTGACCAGGTGAGTAAAACTACAAATCCTTAAATTACTGTAGTGATAATATGTGAAAAGACAGAAAGCTTCTGCCTGAAAAAAGCAACAAAGAGTCCTGTGGCACCTTATAGACTAACAGACGTATTGGAGCATAAGCTTTTGTGAGTGAATACCCATTTCATCAGACACATGTGGTGGAAATTTCCAGAGGCAAGTATAGATATGCAGGCCAGAATCAGTCTGCAGATAATGAGGTCAGTTCAAATAGGGAGGATGAGGTCCTCTTCTAGCAGTTGAGGTATGAAAACCAAGGGAGGAGAAATCTGCTATTGTGTGTCCACGGAGGTTGAAGTGTTTTCCTACAGGTTTTTGTGTATTGCCATTCCTAATATCTGACTTGTGTCCACTAATCCTTTTGTCCAATTTGGCTAATGTATATAGCAGAGGGGCATTGCCAGCACACGACGGCGTATATTATATTGGTGGACACGCAGGTGAATGAACTGGTGATGTTGTGGCTGATCTGGTTAGGTCTAGTGATAGTGTCGCTGGTGTAGATATGTGGGCAGAGTTGGCATCGAGGTTTGTTGCATGGATTGGTTCCTGAGTTAGAGTTACTGTGGTGAGGGGTGTGTTTGTTGGTGAGAATATGCTTAAAGTTAGCAGGTTGTCTGTGGGCAAGGACTGCCCTGCCTCCCAAGGCCTGTGAAAGTGAGGGGTCATTGTCCAGGATGGGTTGTAGATCATTGATGATGTGCTGGAGAGGTTTTAGCTGAGGACTGTAGGTGATGGCCAGTGGGGTTCTGTTGGTTTCTTTCTTGGGCTTGTCTTGCAGCAGGAGGCTTCTGGGTGCACGTCTGGCTCTGTTGATTTGTTTCCTTATTTCCTAGTGCGAGTATTGTAGTTTTGAGAATGCTTGGTGGAGATCTTGTAGGTGTTGGTCTCTGTCTGAAGGGTTGGAGCAAATGCGGTTATACCTCAGCGCTTGGCTGTAGACAATGAATCGTGTAGTGTTTCCGGGATGGAAGCTGGAGTCATGAAGGTAGGCATAGCGATCTGTGGGTTTTTGGTAGAGGGTGGTGTTAACGTGACTGTCACTTATTCATACTGTGGTGTCTAGGAAGTGGACCACCCGTGTAGATTGGTCCAGGCTGAGATTGATGGTGGGGTGGAAGCTGTTGAAATTGTGATAGAATTCTTCCAGAGTCTCCTTCCCTTGGATGTGACTGTGTGACTTCCATGACTGTGAATGGCTAGTCAACTACAAAAGCAGTTTCTCCTCCCTTGGTTTTCACACCTCAACTGCTAGAAGAGGGCCTCATACTCCCTGATTAAACTGACCTCATTATCTGCAGACTGATTCTGGCTTGCATATTTATACCTGCCTCTGGAAATTTCCACCACATGCATCTGACGAAGTGGGTATTCACCCACAAAAGCTTATGCTTATGTTAGTCTATAAGGTGCAACAGGACTCTTTGTTGCTTTTTACAGATCCAGACT
The DNA here is from genome assembly GCF_007399415.2 of Gopherus evgoodei. NCBI lineage: Eukaryota > Metazoa > Chordata > Testudines > Testudinidae > Gopherus > Gopherus evgoodei. Next base: position 101,053,008 of record NC_044322.1, read on the forward strand.
AACACGGCTACTCCTCTGATACTGTCTGCCTGAAAAGACTTTTTTATAAAATAAATAGTCATATTAATGCATAATGAACCATATAACACAGGTGTCAGTTAGAAGTCAAAACCAGGACATTGAATCCAAAACCTTTCAACTTTAGGGTAGTTAGAATAGAATCCCTGGATCTGAGCCCTATCTTTTTGGATACAAACACAAATGGTGCCTACTTTTTTGGTTACAATTAGGATGAAGCCAAAATGTCTAGAGAAGAAATGACCTTGTGAGATTTTCTGCAGTCCAAATGGGTATTTTGGGCCAATATCTTGCACAAGATTTCTGCACCATAAAATCTGACTGAACTGTATCTCTAACTAGAGCTCAAACCCAAACACCAACCCCTAGCCTAAACCATAGCCAATCCAGACCTGGGTCTGAACACTATGTAACTGTCTTATCTCTGCTATTAATATAACTATATGACATAACTGTGTGTAGATGGGTTCCGCCGGGGCTCGACCCTCCCTGAGGGGGAGGGGAGCCACACCGGCCTCGATGTCTTCCCTGCAATTACAGTCTGCTCTGGCCTTTCGGCAGGTCAGAGCAGTGACAAAGTCAAAGGGGGTCCAGCCCTTGGTTCGGGTGGGGCACCAAACACAGTTCTAAGTAGCTCTGGCCCTTTGAAGCAGGGCAGAGCGCCAAACACGCAGTTCCAAGTAGCTCTGTCCCTTTGGGGCAGGGCAGAGCAGTGGCAAAGGCAGCGGGGCCCAGCCTTTGGTTTGGGCGGGGCACCAAACGCAGTTTTAAGCAGCTCTGGCCATTGGCGCAGGGCAGAGCAGTGGCGAAGTCAAAGGGGGCCCAGCCTTTGGTTCGGGCAGGGCACCAAACGCAGTTTTAAGCAGCTCTGGCCTTTGGCGCAGGGCAGAGCAGTGGCAAAGTCAAAGGGGGCCCAGCCCTTGGTTCGGGCGGGGCACCAAACACAGTTAAACAGTTACCGGCCTCTCCGACTGGGAAGAAGGGGAATCTGCCACCCGGTTACGGGTGGCAGGGGGAACGCAGGCCCACCCACTCCTCTGCGTTCCAGCTCGGGGCCCTGGTAGCGGTTGTCACCGCTACTGGTGGTCAGTGGGGTCCTGACCGCAACACACTGACATGGGCAACGGTAGCTCTGCAGCCTGACTGGAGTCAGCTGCCCCTGGGCTACTTCCTAACTCCCCCTCTATTCCTACCTGGTCCGGGGCCTCTGTTCCGGAGACGTCCAGGACCATCGGTTCCTCCCAATCCGGGCTGGGCGGCAGGTCCGGTAGGATTTCGGGGAAGTCGGGCCACGCCTGGTTTGGGGGCTCCTCGGGGCCGTAGTAGGGGCGCGGCAGCTCTGGCGGCTCCTCATCATAGTAGGGGCGAGGCAGCTCTGGCGGCTCCTCGTCGTAGTAGGGGCGCGGCAGCTCTGGCAGCTCCTCGTCGTAGTAGGGGCGTGGCAGCTCTGGCGGCTCCTCGTCGTAGTAGGGGCGCGGCAGCTCTGGCGGCTCCTGGTCTCGGCCTCTGGCTCGGGCAGCCTCCCAGGCACGAGCAGCGGCAGGCACATCTGCTCCTGCCGAAGGCCGAGCTGCAACTGAAGGCTGGGGCCCGGCTTTTATTCTTCCGGGCCGCCGCCTGACCTTTGAGGGGCGGGACTTCCGCTCAGCGGCCCTGCCCCCGTGGATGACTGACGGGGCTCGACCCTCCCTGAGTGGGAGGGGAGCCACACCGCATCGCTACACTGTGTTATTGTGAAGGCTTTGGAAAGTTGGTTTAACATCTCTAATTGGCTGATTCTACTTAGTTCTAATACATGCGGAGATTGTTTCATGACAGAAGCTATTCAATGTGACTCTACTATCAATGGCCAAGATTCTTTTAATGACACCCTCATGATCCAAAAAAAATGCAAAGTCAACATATGTAAATATTTCAGAAAGAACCTGGAATGTCACTCACATCTCAATTATTAATTAAGCAACCACATCCTGTAGTGATACAAATTCACATAGCATTTAGTACTGTTGGACATTATGTCCTTTGTATTTGACAGCATGCAATAAGGACTAACATTTTATTCATTTGATTGTTTAATTCAGTAAGTATCATAGAATCATAGATATGTAGGGGTGGAAGGCATCTCAAGAAGTCATCTAGTTCAGCCCTCTGTGCTGAGCAAGACTAAATATACCTAGACCATCCCTGACAGGTGTTTGTCTAACCTGTTCTTCAAAACCTCCAGTGATGGGGATTCTAAATCTTCCATAAGAAGTTTGTTTCAGAGTTTAGCTATTCTTATAGTTAGAAAGATTTTTCTAATATTTAAGTCTCCCTTGCTGCAGATTAAGCCAATTACTTCTTGTCCTGCTTTCAGTGGTCATGGAAACCAATTGATCATCATCTTCCTATAACATCCCTAAATATATGTGAAGACTGTTATCAAGTCCCCCCCCACACACACACACTCAATCTTCTTTTCTCAAGACTAAATGCGCCATTTTTTTAACCTTTCTGCAGAAGTCAGGTTTTCTAAAACTTTTATCATTTTTGTTAATCTGTCTCCTTAGCACTCCCTCCAATCTGTCCACATCCTTCTTAAAGAGTGGCTCACAAAACTAGACAATGCTCCTGTTGAAGCCTAACCAGTGCCAAGTAGAACAAAACGGTTACCATCCACTTCTTACTTAAGAAACTCCTGTTGCTACATTTGTGACACAGCATGCCACATCCCCGCCTCTTCCACCAACACAGACCACACTGAGACCTCCTTGCTTGTAAAAACCTCTGTGTAATTTATTTACAGTGTTTTAATCCTTCCACCAATGCACAAAAACATCTCCACACCTTTGCAAGCTGTGTCTCAATTTTCTATCCCCATCTCCAAAAGGGGAGGGGTGGATAAGGTTTCTCTACTCAGCAATTCTCCTTTGTCAGGCTCTTCTAGTGTCTGGTTCTATCCCTCTCTTCTGGCTTCCATGTTAATGGGCTAATTGGGTTATTGACTCACCAGCCCCAATGTAGCCTGGTAACCAGATAGACCTCTGTCCAATTAGGCCTTCTCCAAGGGAACCTAACTGGTACTAACAGCGACTTAGAGTGCTGGCTCAAGTGCTAGCCCTCAGCACTCTGTCACAACAACACCTCAGAATGAAACTAACCCTTTTTGCAACTGCCTGATGTTGACTCATATTCAATTTATGATCCACTATAACCCCCAGATTCTTTTCAGCAGTACTGCTGCCTAGTAAGTTATTCCCCATTTTGAAGTTCTGCATTTGATTTTTCCTTCCTATGTGTGAGCAGAGTCTGAATGAGCTCTCCCCTGACATCTAGTGATGAGCTATGGAAAAGGATTTCAGGAGCTGATCTCATTTGCATGGGCACACCTACCCTGTCTAGGTGCTCAGCATGATGGGATTGCTTAAGAAAATGATCACTTTTGGCTGGTGTTGGATCTCCAGTCTCCTTGTTATTGGGGCAGGAGTAATAAAGGATTGTTATGCTTGTGTGAATCAAGGGCAGCAGAACTGTAGTTGGCATATCCTGATGGAGGGACTCACCCTCAACTGAATGGCACTTGCTAGGCAGGGGACATAGGTTCCAAAGCCCAGTGAGTTGAGAGAAAGTTGGGCTAGGTACTTGTAGTTGGTGGGGGTGGGCCCTGCTTAATGGTTGTAGATACCATTTGACCCTTCTTCTCTCCACTGTGTAATATAACAGCTAATTTAGGCTCAATTGAGAGTCTTGTTACATACTGCAGAGCTGAAATCAGTGATATCTAGATCTAAGTTTTAGACCTGTTTTGGGGTAGTGCCTCTAATGCAAGAGATTGCCCAATATTAGTAAGGTTCCCCCACTAACAGCTGAAATCACTGAGAGCTGTGTTAAGTGGTGGGCCATGAAGACATCTTGACAATCAGCCAGCAGGATATCTGGTGGAGAAGTGTGGCATTCGGGCAGCTGATAGAGAGAGTGGCAAGTGAGTGCCCGAGCAGCAGAGCAAGTAAGTTATCTCCTTACCCCCGACTCCACCCGGGATGGAAGGTGAACTCTACAGATGCACCTTTGAACTCTGGGTTTGCATGGACCATGGACAGCAACTGTGAGTGGGGTGCAGAAAAGAGATGGGCTCTTTAAAGGGACTTTTGGGTTGCTGGACTTAAAAATCTGAGGGGGAAAGGATACTGAACTCGGCCCTTGTTATTGCCAACACTGACTAGCAGAAGGGCTCCATAAGTACTCTGCTTTTGTCTTTATTGAATATCATCTTGTTCAATTCAGACCAATTCTCCAATTTTGTCAAGGTCATTTTTTAATTCTATTCCTGCCATCCAAAGTGCTTGCAACCAGCTCCAGCTTGGTGTCATCCACAAATTTTATAAGCATAGCTTCCACTCCATTATCCAAGTCATTAATGAAAATGTTGAGTTGTACTGGACCCAAGACAGACCCTGCATGGGACCCTACTAGCTACATCCTTCCAGTTTGACAGGAAATATGCATGTGGTCAAAGCATTTTATCCAGTGCCTAATTTTCATGCCCTCATTTTCAGTCATTTTACAAAAAAACTTATTTTGTAAAGTGCCCAACTGAAATGGGAATTTCACAACATGATTAGAAGTTTTGCATTTGACAGAACAACTCTTTTGACAATTATACAGTCTTTCAGCCCTGGTCTACACTACGCGTTTAAACTGAATTTAGCAGCGTTAAACCAATTTAACCCTGCACCCGTCCACACAATGAAGCCCTTTATATCGATATAAAGGGCTCTTTAAATCGATTTCTGTACTTCTCCCCGACGAGGGGAATAGCGCTGAAATCGGTATTGCCATGTCAGATTAGAATTAGTGTGGCCGCAAATTGACGGTAATGGCCTCCAGGCAGTATCCCACAGTGCACCATTGTGACCCCTCTGGAAAGCAATCTGAACTCGGATGCACTGGCCAGGTAGACAGGAAAAGCCTGGAGAACTTTTGAATTTCATTTCCTGTTTGCCCAGCGTGGAGCTCTGATCAGCACGGGTGGCGATGCAGTCCCAAATCCAAAAAGAGCTCCAGCATGGACCGTACGGGAGATACTGGATCTTATTGCTGTATGGGGAGACAAATCTGTTCTATCAGAACTCTGTTACAGAAGACAAAATGCCAAAGCATTTGAAAAAATCTCCAGGCTATGATACAGAGTCCACAGCACAGTGCTGCGTGACAAGCGTAATGGAATGCCAAAGAATCAAATGGACGCTCATGGAGGGAGGGAGGGGGTACTGAGGACTCCAGCTATCCCACAGTCCCCGCAGTATCCGAAAAGCATTTGCATTCTTGGCTGAGCTCCCAATGCCTGAAGGGTCAAAACCATTTTCCTGGGTGTTTCAGGGTGTATGTCATCAATTTACACCCTTTCTCTGCCCCCCGAAAGAAAAGGGAAAAAAATGTTTCTCGCCTTTTTTCAGTGTCACCCTATGTCTACTGCATGCTGCTGGTAGACGGGGTGCTGCAGCGTTGAATACCAGCATCCCCTTCCCGGTGGCAGATGGTGCAATATGATTGCTATCCATCGTTGTCATCATCAGCCCATGAGTGCTCCTGGCTGGCCTCGGTGAGGTGGGCTGGAGGTGCCTGGATAAAAATGGGAATGACTCCCTGTCATTCCTGGCAGATAGTGCAGAATGGCTGGTAACCATCCTCATCATAGCAACTGGAGGCTGAGCTCTATCAGCCCCCACCCTTTCATGTCTAATGAAAATATTCTGTACTGCCTGGACTATCACAGCTGCGGGAGGCTGGGCTCCTCTCCCCCTCCCCCTTTAATGTCCTGCCTGGACTATCATAGCAGCTGGAGGCTTCCTCCCCCTAATTTTATTTCACTAAAAAGTCAGTGTTTCTTATTCCTGCATTCTTTATTACTTCATCACACAAATAGGGGAACACTGCCATGGTAGCCCAGGAGGGTTGCGGGAGGAGGGAAGCAACGGGTGGGGTTGTTGATGGGGAACCCCCTAGAAAGGCATGCAGCTCATCATTTCTGCAGGATCTCTGGGGCTCTGACACAGAGCAGCTGTGCTTTCTGGTTCTCTAGTGCACTTGCCCCATATTCTAGGCAGGACTGACTCTATTTTTAGACAAAACATAAAGAAAGGAATGACCCGGGGAGTCATTCCCATTTTTGTCCATGCGCCCCCGGCAGACCTCAGCAAGGCCAGCCAGGAGCACCCATTACAGCAGCAGACAGTACAAAATGACTGATAACCATCATCTCATTGCCAATTTACAATAGCAGACGGTGCAATAGGGATGGTAACCGTCTCTGCTACCTTGCAAAGGCAAATGAATGCTGCTGTGTAGCACTGCAGTACCACGTCTGTCAGCAGCATCCAGTACACATACGGTGACAGTGACAAGGCAAAACGGGATCCATGGTTGCCATGCTATGGCGTCTGCCAGGGCAATCCAGGGAAAAAGGGTGTGAAATGATTGTCTGCCGTTGCTTTCACGGAGGAAGGATTGAGTGACGACTTTTACCCAGAATCACCTGCGACACTGTTTTTGCATTGGGATCTCAACCCAGAATTCCAATGGGTGGGGGAGACTGTGGGAACTATGGGATAGCTACGGAATAGCTAACCACAGTGCAACACTCCGAAAATCGACGCTAGCCTCGGTACATGGACTCACACTGCCAAATTAATGTGCTTAGTGTGGCCACGTGCACTCGACTTTATACAATCTGTTTTACAAAACCGGTTACTGTAAAATCGGAATAATTCTGTAGTGTAGACATACCCTTACACAAGCAGTCTACAGGGTAATGGTGTGATATAAAATACCAGAGCTCTTTTTTGGATATAGCATTGTTATTTCCACTGCTCTAGCATCAGTACTCTATATTTCCAGCAATGAGACATTATGGCATATTTAAAAGCCTGAGTAAAAACAAAAATACATACATAAAATGCAAAAAGTGATTAATTGTGGATATCTTTCACTGTTACTGAAAAATAAACACCTTAGCCAGGAGCAAAACAAGTGGGAGAAACAAGCTGAGGTTTTATTAATAGAGCATTTATTGATCTGTTGGAGGTATGTGTGATAGTACTGGAGAAGAATGTAAACTATTAGGCCCCGATTCTCATTGACATGAAGGCCCTTTTACAGTGCTCTGGCAGTGTAAAAAGGCTTTAAAGTGAGACCAAATTACATTTATACCTACTTTATGGTCATTTTACATTGCCAGAGTGATAGAAAAAGGCCTTAGTATAAGTAAGAATAAGACCTTTATATATACAGTGCCATAGTTGTGTATGGTGCTTTATAGGCAAATAGATCAACAAGGCAAATAGGTCCTTGCCCTGGTGAGTTTACAATCAACGGGCCAAATCATGTCCACTTAACCCACATGAGCAGTCCCATTGGTTTTGGAGGGCCTAGTCCTTTGAGTAAGATTAAGAAGAATTTGATCACAATCACATAAAACTTCATTAAGAGGACTCTGTCAGGGATGAAAAACCGAGGTCCTAATCTTACAAACACTTACACGTGTACTTAACAATGCACAAATGCAGTAACAGTGACCTCAATAGGACTACTCATGTCACATGTGTAAAGTTAAGCATGGGCATAAGTGTTTCCAGGATTTCAGCCCAAGATTAGGACTGCAGCTAAAAATGCTCTCCCTTCTTCCCAGTGTTGTGTGGGAACTATCAGATTTCAAAATCAAGGCTGCAGCCTAATTTAAATCTCAGTCCCTCAACAAGGTAATCCAACAAACAAAAGCACTGGGTCTGTTACATACATATGCACACCTTGCCACCCCTTTTACATCTGTATCTGTTCCATTCTTTTAGTGGAAGGGATAGAAAACCTCATGTTTCAGGGCCTAAACCAGTCTCTAACTATGGGAGATTAGAATGAGACCTAATGTGGGATGCAGATTATCCCACTTCTGTCTGCTGCCAGGTTCTTACACCTTCTTCTGCAGCACCTGATGCTGACCAATGTCGGAGACAGGATACTAGACTAGAGAGGCCTTGGGTCTGATCCAGTCTGGCATTTCCTATGTTCCTGCTGGCTGAGGATTGAAACTGACATCAATCCTGCTTTCTGAATATTTTGGAGAGCAGGATTCTTGTCAATTTTAATATTCTGCTGGATCAAAAGGAAGGTAGAGGTCAGAAAAACAGAGAGATGGTGTAACAAGGGCATGCATCCATGATCCAGACAAAGTCAGGCATTTATTGCTGGAGGGAAGGAAAGGAAAGCCACAGCTAGCCCTTTAAATTATGAGATATATTATAATGGAGTCACAGGTTCAGATTTATCTAAATCTAAGGTCAAGGTTTATATCAATTAGGCATGAAAGGCTCTAAGTTATATAACCATGTGGTCTTAATTTCATTACCCTCATCCTTTCTCTCCTGATGTGTATCACACTCATTTGATGAGTCTCATCTAGGGTGACCAGATGTCCCAATTTCATAGGGACATTCCTTGTATTTGGGGCTTTGTCTTATACAGGCACCTGTTACCCCCCCACCCCATTCCGATTTTTCACACTTGATATCAGGTTTCCCTAGCTTTATCTCAAATTAAAAGGTAGGCTTTTCTGGGCAGAGTCCAACTTTTTCTATGCACTTGAACAACATCCATCTGTACAATGGAGCCCAAATCCTAAATGGATTGCAATATACGTTACTCAATGCTAATAATAATACTACATTAATTATGTAAACACAAAGCTTTAACTGAGTTTTCAAAAACATTCTGTAACTTTGAATCAAAGTTGTGTGTTCATTCTACTTTTCTTCTTATGCATGTCATTGCATGTGATCTGTACCCCAACAAATTTTAACTAGTAGTTATGTCATGTGTTTTGAGGACAAGAGTGATGGAGTTGTTAGTATTAGTTACTAGTATTAGTATTAGTGCTAGCTGCTAGTATTATCTTTTTCAAAGATGAAAAGCCTTTTTTTGCCCTTAAAACCAGAGCTTCTTTAATTGTGGGTTGTTGTTTTTCTTTTCTTTTTTTTTTCCAGAAAAGTTGATCCTTTCAAACTTCCTGGGGCAGCTATGCCATGTTGAGACATATCAAATCCTTCCACACTGGCCACCAGCCTCATTATGCCAGGTCATGTAATGGAATGCAGCAGGACCAATATTAATGGATGTTATGAAACACAATATGGCTGTAGTAAGATGAGGCCCTGAAATACAAACTCTTGTGTCAGAGGCCTAGTCTGAGGCCTGAAGCCTGGACCAAAGTACTTCTGGGCACTGCTAAGCAAAAGCTGAGCTGTGAGCCAGAGGTAGGCCTCACTCACAGAAGTAGAGAGAAGAGGTATTTGTGCCAAGATGACATCAGGACACTCCATAGACATAATAAGGAACAGGCAGGTGCATCTTAAAGACAGAACAGCATGATGGGTAGATCTGTTTGTCTGGAACATCATGATCAAAGCGGAAACAGCACCCTAATGAGCCAAGAGGCTGTACCTCAATAAGTCAGTAGGGATGAGTAATCTGTCCTGTAACTGTATAAAAGTAGGCCCCAGAGTGCACATCTTTGTCCAGCCTAGGAGGCAGTGGAAAATCCCGCCACTGACTGAACTGTGTCCATTGCCAGGGGGCACATATTCGTAGTATGTCCTGTAGAGTCTATAGGAAACTATTACTGTGCTTCATTTGACAATAAACCTGGCTCAGGTTCCTTCGTACCTTACTAGAGTCTGTGGTCTTTGGAGGTTCTCTCAGGGTCTGCTGTGTCAGCTATCTGCACAGAGCCATGGCAGCACACAAAGGGAACACGCACGCAGCTGACTGTTATCATCATTGAACAAGAGCAGAACACCACACCGGTAGCTGCATACTGACAACAATGGCATAAGAACAATTATCAGGAAACAGTATTCTGCAAATTGTGGTGTGATAAAGAGATTCTTCTTTTAATCCACTAACTCAGGGGTCAGCAACCTTTCAGCAGTGGTGTGCCGAGTCTTCATATATACACTCTTATTTAAGGCTTTACATGCTGGTAATACATTTTAATGTTTTTTAGAAGGTCACTCTATATGTTTATAATATATAACCAAACTACTGTTATATGTAAAGTAAACAAGGTTTTCAAAATGTTTCAGAAGCTTTATTTAAAACTAAATTAAAATGCAGATCTTATCAGTTTAATGTGATCCTTGCCCTTGCTTTTTCTTGCTGAGTTTTCCAATATCTGGCACATATTTCCATACTTTAAGCTGCACACAGGCTTCTGAGTGATCACTTGTTAACTGGCTGGAACCCCAGATCAGCAGCTGAGGTGAGTGGAGCTGGCAACTGGTAGGGCTGAGCAGGACTGGAGGCCTAGACTCTGTCTGGCAGGGGGCCTGCTCTGTAACTCAAACCGGAAGCAAGGTGAGTTGGGGCTGTGGCGGGGGACGCCACCTAGCAAGGGGCCAGCAGCCGGAACGCCAGAGCGACTGCAGGCTGAGTGGGTCAGACCGCCCAGCTCTGGAGTTTCGGCCGCCGGCTCCTGACAGCCAGGGTCTCAGCCCGCTGCCAGCCTGGGGTTCCTCCCCCCAGGCCAGAAGCGGGTACTGAGTGGGACTGGCGGCGGGACCCCAGCTGGCAAGGGGCCAGCAGCAGGAACCCCAGAGCAGTAGTGGGCCAAGCAGTTCAGCCCGTGGAGCTGCTCAGTCCCCCACTGCTCTGGGGTTTCGGCTGCCGGCTCCTGCCAGCTTAGGTCTCAGCCCGCTGCCGGCCTGGGGTTCCTTGCCCCAGGCCAGCCGCAGGCACTGAGTATTAAATATTTAATAATGGGCTCTTCAAACTAGTAGAGCAAATTATAATGTGATCCAACGGCTAGACAGACTCAGACTGGAAATAAGGTGTAAATTTTTAACCGTGAGAGTAATTAACCATTGGAAAAACTTACCAAGGGTCTTGGTGGATTATCCATCGCTGACTATTTTTAAATCAAAATTGGATATTTTTCTAAATGATCTGCTCTAGGAATTATTTTGGAGAAGTTTTGTGACCTGTGTTATACAGGCGGTCAGACTAGATAATCACAATGGTCCCTCTGGCTTTGGAAATGATGAATCTATAAATATATATAGTTTATTAATAGTGGATTTAATTGATATAAGTGAGATATAGAAGTAGTTTATGTACTAAAAAAACCTCTTCAAATAAAACTTTACTGTAAGCAAAAGCAACCCAATTGCTTTACCAGACTGAACAAGAAGTCTATGAAAAATCATTCACAAAACACGACAGCCAGAATTTCCTGTCATCTAGGTAAAAACAGGAAAAATGCTTGCAACCAGAATCCTATTTGAGCACTTTTACAAACCCCATAGTCATTTGGGGGCAGGGGAGTCATAAGGGGAGGGCTGAACTGTGATAAGGGAAAATAGCTTATTCATTAGAAAAAACAGTTTGTCAGCAATCCCAGAAAAGAACAGTGAACCTCCATCTCATATTCTTCTCATCAATTTTTCATTGCATCAGGCATTCTTGGGGGATATTGTCATAGTGCTCTCTTCAGATTTTGAATGTGTGGTAATAGTTTACTGCACTCAAAGCAACAAGCTTATCAGCAATGGCATTTGTTCTCTCAGGTGGGACTGGGGACATTTTGCAATAACAACATTTAGTGAAGAAAAGGATCATTCCATCTAGACCACTGTCAGTGTAATCATGTTAAATCCCAAAGCCAAAATGCATTTAGTTTCAGCTTGAACGGACTTGTTTTTAACCTGAATTGCACTGAAGTACACAAATGGAAGCAAAATTTAAAACACTTTTCCTTTTCTGTATTTTTATAGCTATTATATGAATTATTTAAGTCTGTTAGATAAAATGGAGGAACAAGGGGAATGTAACGGGTTCACTTGCTGTTTAGTGCTAGTCACTGAAGAGGCATGAAGAGCTCTCTTGAAAGGAAACTACTCTATGCATTCTCCTTGGAGGTGGTGTGTCACACAGGTGTGAGGCTTAGTAAGTATGGCTGCAATTTGCACATTTGCTCAACATGTTGTCCTGAAGCAAATGTGTTTGGGGGAGTAGTTCTCACCTGCAGTAGGGCTGCTTTGTGTTGCATGGCCAGATCAAACCATCCCCACAGCCCATATGATCAGCCACAGTATGATTCTTGTGTAGCAGTATCCTTGGGTGGGGTGCAGCACCATGGTGATACCTACACAAACCCTACCCAGCCACCAGTGCAAGAAGTGTGACTCGGTGTGGTGGGGTGTACACCTCACACTGGCTTTGAAAGAGCTGAATTAGGCCAAGTAGCCCCAATTGGCCAATTAAGCTGCAAATGGGAGATTTAGGCTGTGTGCATGGTGCTAATTAGAAGGAAGCTCACCTATGAGGGAACAGGCAAAGTTTCTATAAAGCCAAGAAGTTGGTAGTAGTGTGGCAAGCAGCAGAGAGCAAGCCTGCTCTCTCTGTCCCTGATAGGGTGACCAGATGTCCCAATTTTATAAGGACAGTCCCGATATTTGGGGCTTTTTCTTATATAGGCTCCTATTACCCCCCATCCCGATTTTTCACAGTTGCTGTCTGGTCATTCTAGTCCCTAAAGTAAGGGAGAAGGAAGGGGCTATAGGAACCCATGATGAAGGTTTTACCTAGCAGGGCTATGACAGAGGGCTCTGACTAGGAAAGTTGATGAAGGAGATGCTTAAAGAAGCATTGTAGAATGTAGTCCAGGGAAGAGAGCAGCAGGGTATTTAAGATCTGGGCCGTTCCTGCTCACTATAGGACCCTGGAGTGGAAACTAGAGTAGCTGGCAGGCCTGGGTTCCCTTACTGTCCATTGCAGAGTGGTGCTGCTTGGGGCAGTGATTAGGAAGACTGCCCGAGTCGCTATGAGAGTGACTTAGTCAGAGCAGTGGGCATGAGGACTGCCTGATGCTGCTTGTGCAGAGGGATTTTGAAAGCCTCCCCAGAAGGTGAAATCACAGGGTGACCTGACCGGAGGGCTGAGTTGCAAAGTGGCCTTAGTGAGAATCTATGAGCAGGAGGAGAGCTGCAACAGTGGAAGAGAAGAAAGGGGGCATTGAACTAGATGGAGCTAATTATGATTGACTGCAGACTTATTAAATGGAGTCCTGCATTTGTCATGTCCAGTGCTATCAGATTGTTCTTGACTGCTTATTCGACAGGATTCCTGCTTTTATTGCAGCTGCCCTCCATGTTGGGAGGCCATTCCGCTATGTACAACGATGCATGCACTCAGTGGCAGATGATGCTGCCCCTGGGAAAGTGACTCAGAACCAAGTATCACATAAGCAATCAACCACCAGAACTCTCACAGAAGTTTGCTTTGGGATAACATTGAAAATTGAAACAAACGAGGGTCCGCTTTTTCTGGGGAGACTTGTTAACAGCAGGAATTACAATTATAATGGGATAGTTGTAATGATTCACAAGGGCTGTCCTTTAGGAAATAAGAAAAGGATAATGTAACAGGAATCAAGAACATGAACCAACTGGCTACTTTAAGACTGGAGCTGTGTCTCTCTGCCGAATTTAAAGGACCAGTCCCAAAAAAGACATGCTTAGAAGAGTTCCTATAAGAGAGAGGGAGTAGGGAGCCAGATAGTCAGGGAGCCAGGTAAGGTGCTCCTGTATTGTATCATTTTATAAAGGGAATTACAGTTGAAATTAAAACTTCAGACAACGCCAGATTGAAGTAGGAGAACACATATAATCAAAACATGGGTTGGGATTGTCATCCAGAACTGACAGATCATCTAGAACTTCAAAAGCAAAATAACAGTTTGTTTGGAATGAAACCACCACCAGTGAGACTTAGAACTGCAACAGACTAGGCAGTCTTTCCTAGTCAGCCTTCTGACAGAGTATTCCCTAAGAAGTATTGCAGTTTAAGGATTTTGTCCGTTCCCTTTCTAGCATGAATTTAATTATTTACCAGACAGAAAACTCCCTGACTGTAGCAGTGTGGGCAGTTGAACACAGGTGATGTATAGGAAAAATCTCAGTACATGTACCCCCACTTATTGCCAGCTCCAGACACAGGGCTAAGAAGCATCAAATCTGGGCATGTCTGATGCAGAAGAATATACTAGTACAGAGAGTGAGCATCTTTCCCTGCCTGAAATGCCATCCCAAGGCCTTTGCTAAATTCTTCCATGACCAGACTCTCTAACGTGTTCCTAGGGTTTTTTGTTTAGCTGTGGGATGGAGAAGCAGGTTGGAATTTTGTACAGTGAGCAACAATTTCTCTCCAGACAAGAGTAAGCCCAGCCACTTGCTCACAGTGAAAGTCCCAAACCTGTGTCAGCACATTGGGCCTCATCCTGCACTACGAAAGTCAGTGGGAGTTTTGATAATGACTTCGTGGGTGCAGGACCAACCCCCCAATGACAAGATGTAACAGCTTTCTTTTTTTTTTAAATAGCAACACAATTTTATTTTAAATATTAGTGCCTTAAATTATTTTACAGGTAGGTGGGGTGATTAGAACACTACAAATTGCCATTCCCCTGTAAAAGGTTCTAGGAGTTAACTAAGCTGATGAATATTTTAATTAAAGTAGGGGCCAGGGGTGCAGGGGAGAGAGAGACAAAGAAAGAAACACCAAAGCATGTCGGGGCACTATTTGGAGAGTCTCATAATACAAATGTCAAAATCCTGTTTCATGAAGCAGTGTGTGATGAACACATCTTTGCTGAATCTCTGCTGCTCCCTTTTAATCTCTACCAAAGATTTTTTTGAATGAAGGCAAGCATACAGCAGCACTTTTATTCAGAGGCTGAGTCTCTGCTTCATCCTTCTCTCTCACTGGTGTAAATCAGGAGTGTTAAAGAAAGTGGCTGTTATAGTGTGTTTTTGTATTGTAGTGGTGTCGTAGTCATTGACCAAGACCCTAATACGCTAGGTACTGCACACACAACAAAAAGATGGTTGAATTGCATTAGTGGACATCTGGTATGAAAAACAAATCAGGCTTTTTTCCCCCCTCTTCCATCTTGAAATGTAGGCTTTAAAGGATAGCACAGTGCTGCAATGTTTGAGTTACAAACACTGCAGAAGAATGTTTACTTGTATTTGAAAATATTTTGTAATATGAAAAAGAAATTATTCCTAAAAACAACTCAGTTGGTCCTACATTTCTGCAAAACTGAAATATAGGAACAGATTTCTCCTGACATTGTTAGTTTTAAATAGTTGTTGTAGGACCAAGTTCATGATTCCCCTTTTCTGTTGATGTATCAATAGCTTACCTGATGTACAGGGAGGGATCGGTCCAGCTCCCCCAGGCTGGGCCAATAGAAATATAATGTGATATTAGTTATTAAATAAATAATACATAATAATAATCAGTAAATTATAATATACCATGGAATCAATGGACGTGAAGGAGAGAATGGAAAGGACAGGGTGACATGAACATGTCAGATCAAACAGAGCAGAGGATGCAGGACAAAGTGCAGCTTCAGATGTAGTATTAAAAGCGGAATTCTAGGTTTCAAAGACTGCAAGGAGATTGGGTGACCATATACCCCATTTTGGCCAGGACAGTTACCACAAGGTGTTGGGTGGTGTGGGGCTCCGGCAGTCAGTCCCGGGTGGTATCTAGTTTTTACTTTGGGGGAATATGGTCACACAAGCTGAAGAGAGTATGAAATCGGGGGGGCGGGAGGGGATGCTTTTTTGAGCTATCTACATATGTTGTCATGTATAATCTCCTTATTTAAATTTTTTACATAATTTTTCATATGTAATTCTCTGGCTTCAACTAAAATGTTATAAAACATTTTTAAAAATACAGTGGTCAGTGGTGTTTTTTTTAAATGCAAATTTGGAGATGTCATCAATACGTACCATATCATAATGAACTTACAAGAACTTCATTTGAAGATTACCATCCATCTCTCAGGCTGCCTGCAATCACTATGGTTAGTTTGCAGTTAATTGAAATAAAAATCAGAGTTAATTAAGATGAGAGTATAAGTGATGAATTTATTCTCCATTAAGGAAGCAGAGCTTTAGGAAAACAAGTGAGTAATAGGATTTCTGGGGGGAAATAAAACAGTCAATCTATGATTTTTATGCTGACACATACAGGTATGTGACAACTATTCTCCCAATACATCCAGATGCATTAATGTATAATTTTCTACTAGAAAGGTGTCACTGGCACATTTGGATTGACTGCTGCTGCTGACTAACTCAGAAAGCCAAGTCTTCTGGGTAAGATAAGCTTATAAGTAGATGCATAAAATTCCAGCTTGTCTCTCCCTTTAAATTAGACACAAGTTTTCAGGCAAAAAAGGCTTCTGTCACTTTCACATACAGTTTGCAGCTCAGGAAGATACAGGGGCATCTGGAAGTTGTTGAAAGAGACGAAACTCATTTTTGTCTCTTCATTCCTGATCAGTATTTGTAAAGGTCTGAGACTGACCAAAATATCAAGATGATTATCATTGATATCACTATATGCTGGAACCACAAACTATATTGTCATTAGTAAGTGCAAAGATGACATGTTGCTTTTTCGTGTTCAGTTTAAAAAGCATATGTTAGCTGATGTGATTGCTTCTATATTCCTATGCTTTGCTTTACTTTACTGAGCAAATAGGCTTAAAATTTTGATCATCAGTTTCAGACACAGAATGAAATTATATTTCTTCACAGCCTTCTCATTGCTTAGGTTTCTGAGTAGTAACAGCCTTACATTTCCTGCCCTTTCAGAATGACAGACTGCGGGGAGCAACATCAGAGAAAAGTTACAACATTCTCCCACTTTCCCTGTGGTGGTTGCTAGGTATTTGGCATGTCTAGGTTCCCACATGTTAATTGCTATAATTAGTTTTTAAATGTAATATTAAAGACAACAAAGTTTAAAGAACATTTAGGTTATGAAGTTAGGCAGGCAAAAGTTAGGAAATGTCAGAATTAAAATTGCTTGTAACACCTTAATTTGGCCTCTTTGCATTTGGCAATACATATGATAGTCTCTAATTACATGGTCCCATGCTATTTTGTTTCCACAGGACCCCTGCCTCATTCAGGGAATGGGTTGCTATTCAATATTTCTTTTTATCTTCCTCATCCGATGTGTGGGCCTAGGACTAAGCCTTAATGCAGGCCTGCACAACATACGGCCAGTAGGCCACATGTGGCCTGCGAAGCCTCACTGTGTGGCCCGCCAGGGAATTCTAAATCCCTTGCACACGGAGCTCTGTGGGGATCCCAGAGCCCTTAAAATCCCAGCCCCGACTGGGAGTCAAAGGGCTCTGCGCTGCCCGCAGAGATTCCCAGCCGCAACTGAGATTTAAAGGGCTCAGGGCTCCCCGCTGCTGCGGGCAGCGCAGAACCCTTTGAATCCCGGCCGCAGCTCCAGCGGATGAGCTGGGGCTGGAATTTAAAGGGCTCTGGCTCC
Source organism: Gopherus evgoodei (assembly GCF_007399415.2). Classification (NCBI taxonomy): domain Eukaryota; kingdom Metazoa; phylum Chordata; order Testudines; family Testudinidae; genus Gopherus; species Gopherus evgoodei. The sequence continues at coordinate 101,070,417 of NC_044322.1, forward strand.
CCTCAGCGGTAGGAGCTCTGAGCCCTTTAAATCCCTGCCCCAGCCCCGGAAAGCTCCAGGTTCCCCCAGCCACCAGAGCCCCGGGCCCTTTAATTTGCCCCTGAGGGCTCCCAGCCACCTCTTCAGCTAGGAGCCCCTGGTTGATTTAAAATCAAGTATCACCTACCCCCCCACCACCTTCCTTTTTGGCCCACAGCTGTTTTGGTGGGGCGGCACTGGAGAAGGAGGGTTTGTTTCTGCAGGGCTGGGCGGTGCTGGAGAGGTGTGTTTTCATGGGGCCAGGAGATGCTTGAGGGGATGTTTCCACGGGGCTGGGGGGGTTTCGGCCTTCAGCTGTTTTCTTTGGAGTAATGTGACCCTCACAACTTGACGAGTTGTGCAGGCCTGCCTTAACGCATGTCAGCCAAGCCCTGCACTGAATACAGAATTATTAATTTTTTTCCTGGGTGTTTCTATGGTGGTTTCATCATATCTTAGTGTGTTACAAACATTAATACACTTATCTTCACAACACCCCTGTGAGATTAGGTGGTATTGTTATCCCCCTTCTATAGATGGAAAACTGAGGTATAGAGAGGTTAAGGCCAAAATTATTAGAATTGTGACAAAGGAGTGATTAACTCACAGCCCAGCTGGTGTCTGGGATTCAGGCAGAGCCAATGGAGTGGGCAATGTCTATGCTATTATTTTTAATGTTGAATCTGAATAAAAACATAGGTATAGTGGTTATCGGTGGCCACTCCAGCTATGCAGAAGGTACTCTTCAAAAAAGACTGTTTATGTGCACATGGATGGCCCTGGAATCCTCCATGGAGATCTCTAGGAAGCTTTCGTGGAGGTACTCTGCAATCCTTTGCAGAAGGTTTCTGGGAAGGGCTGCCTTATTTCGTCCACCGTGGTAGGACACGTTCCTGCACCACTCCAGTATAACTCTGTTGGCATCACTGCAGCACACAGCATTGCAGCATCTGCTCCCATTCCACCTCTGATACCCTCAGGAGAGTGATATTGCATAAGGTCCCCTAGGTGAAATGGAGAAAGTTTCAAATGCTAGCACTATGTTAAGGTTTCTTTCCTCACTTTGAACTTTAGAGTGCAAATGTGGGGGACCTGCATGAACACTTCTAAGTTTAATTACTAGCTTAGATCTGGTACGCTCCCACCAGCCAAAAATTCAGTGTCTGGCACACTCCCTGTTCCCTCCCCCGCCCCCGAATTGCCCCTCCCTGGGTTGCCTTGAGAGGCTTCACCAATTCCCTGGTGAACACAGATTTAAACTCCTTGGATCTTAAAGCAAGCAGGAATCAACCATTCCCCCTCCTTTCCCCCCACCAATCCCTGGTGAGTTCAGACCCAATCCCCTTGGATCTTAAAACAAGGAAAATCAATCAGATTCTTAAAAAGAAAACTTTTAATTAAAGAAAGAAAAGGTAAAAATTATCTCTGTAAAATCAGGATGGAAAATACTTTACAGGATACTTAGATTCATATAGACCAGAGAGAGACCCCGTAACCTTAGATTCAAAGTTATAGCAAACTGAGGTAAAAATCCTTCCAGCAAAAAGAAACATTCACAAGTTGAGAAAACAAACATAAGACTAATCCGCCTTGCCCAGCTATTACTTACAATTTTGAAACATGAAAGACTGATTCAGAAAGATTTGGACAGCCTGGGTGTACATCTGGGTCCCTCTTAGTCCCAAGAGTAAACAACCCCCAAAACAAAAAGCACAAACAAAGACTTCCCTCCACCAAGATTTGAAAGTATCTTGTCCCCCTATTGGTCCTCTGGTCAGGTGTCAGCCAGGTTTACTGAGCTTCTTAACCCTTTACAGGTAAAAGAGGCATTAATACTTAGCCATCTGTTTATGACAGGTCCCCTAGGTGAAATGGAGAAAGTTTCAAATGCTAGCACTTAAACTGCAACCAATTCGACAAGTAATCTGTCCTGGTTTGGTGAATTCTGGGTCACACAACCATACTTTCCTGAGTGTGCCCTGGTTGCGGTTGGAAGGGATCACCGCATATTGCAACCAGCATTTAAAAAATGAGGAGGCACTTCCTGTTTGTCTCCCTTCTCCCTCAACCTAGTGCCTCTTTTGTAACAATTAGCTATTTGTGGGGCTTTACACTGGTGCCTGTCCTCAAACAGGGCCAGCTCTAGACATTTTGCAGCGCAGGGGGCTCCCTGCCGCTTGCCAGTCCCGCAGCTCCGGTAGACCTCCCGCAGGCATGCCTGCGGATGCTCCACCGGAGCCACGGGACCAGCGGACCCTCCGCAGGCACGCCTGTGGGAGGTCCACCGGAGCCGCCTGCCGCCGACGGCCCCAGGCCCCCAGAATCCTCTGGGTGGCCCTGGGCGCTGTGGCATCAAATTGTTCTGTGCAGCAGCTCCTTCTTTGGCTGAGTAAATTCTGCAGGATGAGGCACAAGGTGTTTGTAATGCTCACAACAACAGAGTACAGCTGAGTGAGGTCCATGTTTGCCGTGCTATGGTGTCTGCCCAGGTAACCCAGGCTTAGGGAAAAAGGTGCAAAAAGAGGTTTGATTTCTTTGCTGTTGATTTCAGGGAGGAAGGGAGCGAGGTAAGTGCATCATGGGAGGCTAATGCCATGTTTCTATAACCACCCACGCACATGTTTTGGTCCCTTAAGGTATTGCGAGCCCAACCCAACATTCCACTCGGCTCCATGCACTGTGGGATAGCTACTCACAGTGCAGCGCTCTCTGCATCGATGCAAGCCCTGCTAGTGAGGATGCGCTCTGTCTACACAATCAGCATAGTGGGGACATGCAAGATCCACTTGCTTAAATCAGAGGGTGAATGTCAACTTGCATAAAATCGACCTAACTTTGTAGTGTAGACATGCCCTCAATCTCAGAAATGGTTGAATCATTTTAGCTGAAACTTATATATCTGCCAGAGAAACTCCATTAAATTTTGACAAAGTTATAAACTAAATAGTGTCTTTTACTAGGAAGTGTCAAGCAAAGTTAACTGTACAAGGTGTTTCCAGCTCTACCTTGACATTTTGATGCAAGTCTATAACATTGTCCAATTTCTATTTAAAATGCATTTTAAAATGCAACCTTCTCTCTCTATCTCTCTTTCTCTCTCTGTGTACTCACACTACTTCTCTAACTTAATCCATCAGTCTCTCTTCCACTCATCTCTACACTCTAACATAAGATGAAGAACCCCAATAGCCAAGGTCCATACCAAATGAGAGGCAAAGTATCCTCATTTCTACCAGGCTGCTGTGCTGTCCTTGGGCCCTATTAGAAGACTTCATTTTTTTGCGGTCTCTGACATGTAAGAAGCTGAAAAAATATGACTCCTCTGACTCCTGGAAGGGAGAAGGGAAAACTCTGTTTCCATTTACTCCACCTTCCATGCTGGAGCCTTCAACCTCTTGAAGGGGTGAGGTCTCTGACAATCTAGCTCTCCTCGATCCTAGTTCTGGGTCTTCCTTTGGCGAAGATAGCTCCAAGGTCTGCCGCTGCTGCTCAGAGCTTTCCCAAACTTAAACAGAGTGACACTGGCCTGATTCTTGTCAGCTTCACAGCTGCCCAATATTTGTAACGAAAAATGTCAAGAATCTAATCAGTTTTCACATTGGGAAAGTTCTGAACAGCAGCAAAAGCACTGAGAGCTGTTTGCCTTGGCTCAAGAAAGACACCATTGCATTAGTGACTCTTGGCTTCCATTTGGTAGTATTTTCTTCTAAATTATAAAGGCTAATATATTTTTTAATAAAGCTTAGATTCTTCAGAATGTAATGGCACTTGCCTGGAAATGTCTCTTACCTGTCATAGTATAATTCACTTTTCTAAGCCCCGCATATTTAGCATGTGCCATCTTCCACATAGCAGGTGGCTGATTCAGCAATAACTTGAGCTTTCTCTGGCCTTTTTGTGACCAGAAAAGCATTCAGTGGCTCTGGTTACACCTGTAACCTATGTAATCAATTGTAATAATAATGATCATTAATAATCCAGCATTAAAATAGCACTTATGATCACCTCAATCTATTTCATGAATAAAATGAGATCTCTCAATGTTCCTGTGAGGCAAGTAAGAATTGTCGTGCCTATTTTATGGGTGGGGGAAATGAGACACAAAGAGATTAAATGACTTGCCTAGGATCATGTGGCAGAACCTGCAATAAAATGCAGGAATTCTGGCTTCCAGTTGCCTGTAAATACATGAAAAGTGGTATTCATGTTTGAAATATCTCAACTAGATAGACATGAACTTAAAAATATTCCATCTAGCCTATTTCTCTTGATTTAGTCCTTCCTTTGTTGATTAATTCATGCTTGCCCAATTTCTGTGGGCATAGCCAAGGGTGGCTTTCCAATGTTCATCCATTTAAACACTGCAAAGAATTGAAATTAATGAATTAATATCTATAGCAGCCTGTGCTGAAGTGTGGGTCCCTGGAAAATGGAATTTTTTCTCCTGCATATGTCTGTGTCTGTGTCTGTGTTTGTGTGTGCATGTGGTTAAAAAAAAAATTTAAAAATTAGCACATACTGGACACAGCAAAGCAAGTCTGCTTCATCTGAAATAGGTTGTATATATCTGAGACAGCAGCATCTGTGTACTTTACCTAAAAAACCTACAGTTTTACTGCAACACCATTAATTGATTCATTTTATTGCATTACTGATAAAGGTGCCAGCTGATATTCTTATCTTCTCTGCTTTTCTGATATTGCACTATATTTATTAATGAATTGTCACATGTTCCTGCCTTATCTTTTTGCTAAACCAAGTGCCACTATAATAACTTTGCATTTGGGCTTAGTAGTGACATACAGTAACTGCATGTTTAGTAGAATTCTGGCTTTTTCTGCTTAAATCCCCATGTTAAATCCTTTATTGAAAACCATTGCTTCCAGGGGAAACAGCTCATAGCAGAACTAAGAGTGATTAAAAAAGAATTGTCCTATTTTCTTATCATCCCATCCTATCTTTACCAGATATAACAAGAAGAATCAAGCGGGCTAAGGGGGAGAAGAGAAAAAAGAAACAAAGAAGAGAAGGAGCAATGGGAGCAATCTTCCCATTCCAACATGTGAGAACAGACTGATGGTCACTTCCAACATCCTCCAAAATATTCCATGTGTACCTCATGGACATGTTTCTGCTGACTATGTGCCATATGCTCTTTATGTACAAGTCACAATGCCAACATTAAAGATAACTAAATCAGTTAGCAATAAAATCTTCTTGCAACTTTCCTTTCTAATCAATCGATTCTGTTCCCCAAACCTCACTGTTGGCACTGAAACCTCCACAGATCATTGTGGGAATATAGTTACCAGAGCCCTGTTAGCCAGAGATTTCCTTTGGAAATGCCCCAGTACCACAACGAGGTGATTCTCTTTGCTTCTCGCAGGAACCTTGCTAAGTTTGACCTTGTGCAGTACACATAATTGGACTTGTAAGATCTACTCCAACAGCGATTTGTGAACAAGAGTCTGATGTTCAACCCCTTGAAGCATAGAAAACAGATAATTTAGTATGGAAATAATCTTCATCCCCTACCTGAATGTCCTCACTGTTCAGAAATTGGAAAACCAAACCAGGGCTGAAATGATCACTTTGTTTTACATGGAGTGTAAAAAAGTTACTGAAGAAACTGAAGGCTTTGATAATCTTAGGAGGGTAGAGTGAGCAAAGAAGCTTGTATACACAGTAAAGCTTCCACATTAACCTATTTACTTTAGTAAATCTCTCTCCCTTTGGGAACCTTGTTTGAAGGAACATACAGACTTGGTCACACTAAGGAAAATTACAGAAAAGACCATGCAACAGTATCTGTCACAAAGCAAATACATAAATGCTTACACTAATGGTTTGACAACAAATCCTTCACAAATGGTAGTTGTGTATGTTGTGACGATGAGACCTACAAAATGTATCCCTAACCTAAGCTCAATTGTAAAAAGTATGTGAAAGTTCATAAAATGTTTCAATAACCATGAAAATATGTCAAGTTGACAGTGAAAGAGTTTATAAACACCTTTAATTCTTTAGGCCTTTAAGATCAATATCCATGTAGTCGGCTGAACAGCCAGCCTGGGCTCAGCCATAGTCTCTTTGAGTCTCTGCGCCTGGGTCTCCTGTGGGAGACCCTACTCCTGGGCAATCTCTCTGTTCCTGGCAGGAGTTCAGCTCACTCCCGGGGTCCTTTCCAAGTCCAACTACATCTAGTCCCTGGCGGTGCTCCTCAGAGCACACCTCTTCCATATCCCCTCAATCATATCAGGCTTGTAGTGTCAGTCTGTGCCACACAAAGGAGTGAGAAAAAGAAAGGCTTGCCACTGCCTCAGGCTGGGCTCCCCTTCCTACTGGAGATCCCTAGCAGCTTCTCCCCCTGGACAAGCTTCTCCTCTCTGTGGCAAGTTTCACTTTTTTAAGCTCCCCTTCTCCAAGTGCAGCATGTTCTGTAGCTGTGCCTAAATGGTGCTGCCTGAGCACAGGAACGCTCATTAGCTTTTCTATCAGTGGGATGGGAGTGGGGCGTGTCCCATCACAATCCGTACAGCAGGTGGCTTCAGTCAGTGGCCAAATAGACAATGTACAAGAAAGAGCATTGCTTTGGAATGTATCCACTCAAATTTTATGGCTGAAATGAATAGCTTCTTATTGAAGTGCAAGAAATACACAGAGCAGAAATAGAGGTGACAATTGTGATGTTTGTTGACCCACAGGAGGCAATCCTCATGTGACCCTGAGAGCCCCTCAGTGCCAACTGGAAAAGGGTTCATTGTCATGTAACAAACTCCTATCAGGTCTGACAAATTCACTACATCTAACTCATTGCCATCACAGTATTAATCTATAAAAATGTCATGTGAGGTATCGAAGGAAAGCTTATATCATACTGGTGGTCATAAGCATTGTGAGGCGTTAGTCAAGAAGTTGTATGTATGTACTAAATGTATGTTTAAACTTTGTAGCCAGGCAGTGTAAATAAACAAGGTCCTCCCACACAAATGAATGTTGATTTACCTGTATGCCTAGATCTCTCATATAAATTAAACAGATTACACCAAATACAATGGGAGTTCATTTGCATCTGCGGTAAACAAGATGAACAAGGTAACAGGGGTTGAGAAAGCAGCATGGCATCAGCACACCAAAGCACAAGCAGCAGGGAAGAAGGATCTTATCTGGGGAACACTTCAAAAGGATACATTTCAAAGGTCTGCTGAACTATAAGGAGAAGGGAAAAGAACCTCTTGGTTATCCATTTCTGAGGGGGCAAAAAGAGCAGTGCTTTTTGCATCCATGAAAGCTAGATTCTGGCCCTGGGGGCTGGTTATGCTGAGATGTTGCTTTAGGTGAGAAACTTACCTTGGACAAAGATTTTAGCCTGTTATAAGCTAAGAGGAATCTCTAAGGGTGTGTTATACTTCTAGTTTATTTGTAACCATCGTTGTTTCCATTATTCTTACTCACTTGAATCTGAATCTCTGTTCTTTATTAATCAATATATTCTCTCTTTACTATCAAGTCATCTCAGTGCTGTGATATTAAGTAGAATATGCCTTCTCAGTTGAAAAAGTATACAGTGTCTCTTTGGAGGCAGCAAAATTGGTAATTACTGTGAGTGTGTCCAGTGACAAGGGCTGGACACTATAGGAGGTTGCTTCTGGGAAGTTTGGGAAGTGGGGGTCAACAAATGTTAAGCTGCAAGGCAAAACAAGGGCTGGCAGAGTCCTGAGAAGTTTGTCTGCGGTGGCTAGTACACTGGGACGAAGGGAAGCAGTCATCCAGTTTAGCACCAGCAAGTCGCTACCTAAGGTAGGGGGAGTAACATGGTGACCTAGAGTTCTGGATGCCCTGAGCAAGTATCACACATTGGTTCCTTTTGAATAAACCAGATCACACCCTTATAAAGGGCCCTGTAAGAGTTTAATTCATTCTCTAATGAATGGCCTATCATGAACAAGACAACAACAATCAAAAGTGCTGTAGCAGCAGATAGCAAACAAGGAAGGTCTGAGAGGGAAGAGGCAGTATTGAATAAAGATAACAGAAAAAAACTAATTTGCTAGCACATCAATGAGCATAAAACTAGTCCTTCTAATATATCTGACCTGTCCTGATTTTCTTCAGGAATTTATGCTAAACCCATGTATTTTAAGGCTTACATGATTCTACTTGATGATATGTTACCACTGTTATTCAGATATTAACTCCTTTATTTATCCTATTGATATGCCTTTTGGTCTCTTTTTGTCAATGTCCTGTGTGATGGTGCATGCATGCCCCACACTGGCACTGCAGGAGTTAACTCCTCTCTTTGGGATGAGAAGGCCACATCCCCTCAACTCTTCTTGGCATGTTCCAGCTGGATACCAAATATAAAAGGGAGCAACCCAGCAGCTCAGGGCTGACTAATGGAGAGGAAGGTGTGCTGCAGGCTCCTGCAGAAGGACCGCTGGCACTTCAGGATGTGAAGGCCAGCCAATTGGTGATGACCCATGAACTCCAGAGTCCAGGCGCCCCAGATGTAGGAGTGACATTGGGAATCCCGAGACAGCACACCACAGAGAAACAAGTAGCAAGTGACCCGAGGAATCGGTTATAGAACCAGAGACTAGCTCAGTGTGTTTCGGCAATACCCCACTAAGCTGGTGGCAGGCAACCCCACCACTGACAGGGCCCTGGGTTGGGACCTGGAGGGGACGGATGGCCCAGATAGCCCCACCCTGGCTGCCACCCTTCCTGGCTGCTACCCACCAGAGGGGGAGGCAGCCATCTCACCAATCCTATTGACTGGGGCCACTAGGCCGCACAGGCCTGACAAGAAGGGCAGCTCCATTGACTCCAGCCTCTACGCCACCGAGCCCTGAATGCAAGAGCAGACACTGACTCTGGCTGCTAGGCCACCTCGCCCTGAGAGAGAGTGCTACTATATTAACTCCGGCTATATTGATGTGGGCTGTTGGGCCACCCCGCCCAGAGAGGAGGGACAGCTATATTGACTCCATATAGCAGAAAAGCAGCCATATGGATTTGACTACTGAGCCAGGCAGATATATAGACTCTGGCCATTAGGCCACGCAGTCCCACACGTGAGGGCAGGCATTTGACTTTTGGCCACACTATCCTGAGACCCAGAGCGGTTGCGCAGACTTGGGTGTGGGGCTGTAACAATGCACACACCCTGTGACAGCCTACCAGGATGGATTTCCAGCTAATTAGAATAGGTGACATTCCATTGCCTCTGTTCAGTTTGTGTGGTATCGCATGGGCTAGATACAGTCAGAAGCATTCAAGTGATTATTCAAAGACATAGCTTTTGATCATTGGTTTTTGGGAATTATGGCCTCTTTGGGAAACATCTTTGATGACAATTATGTTGCTCCTGTGGGACTAATCAGGAACAAATTACCAATAACACATTTTCTTTATATAGTAAGTAACTGCTCAAGCAAAATACAAGCAAACCACAAAATCTTATGAATATCATATAAATCAGGGAAATCCTCTTTTGTACAGTTTCACTTTGCAAGATTGTGGCTCAGCCTTTCCTAACCCAACATTCTAGTACTGCTAAACTACATTATTGCAATGCATTACATTATAGTCTCTCAGAAAGCTCTCTGTACAAGTATCAATGCAGAATGCCATAGGTTAGTATTTTCTCACACACGTTAAGTTTTTCAGCCCATTAGTCCTGTTTTAGAGACTCTAGGAATTTCACCCACCCATGACAGATGTTGTTTATTGAATCTTGTATCATTTATAAATGTGCTATGCTGATTTTTAAAATCATGTTCTATATTTGCCTAGTGTAACCTGCTAACTTTTTGCCCAAATACTTGCCTAAAAGTTACCTTGGAACTAGCTGTGTTGTTTATTTTTTAAACTAGTTTGAATTATATGGTAATGTAAGCAGTGTCAGGATAAGCTCTACACTGACATCTGGTGGAAAGAATTTCAGAGAGTGTATTTGCATAGGCACGCCTACCCTATCCCAGACTGCTGAGCAGTGGGACTGCTTGGTGACAAATGACTCACCCTCAGTTGGGTGGTACTTGCTAGACAAGGGACATGGGTTCCAAAACCCAGAGAATTGAGAGAGGGGCAGGGGCAGGGGCAGGGGCAGGGGCAGGGGCAGGGGCAGGGGCAGGGGCAGGGGCAGGGGCAGGGGCAGGGGCAGCCTGTGCCTGTGCCTGTGCCTGTGCCTGTGCCTGTGCCTGTGCCTGTGCCTGTGCCTGTGCCTGTGCCTGTGCCTGTGCCTGTGCCTGTGCCTGTGCCTGTGCCTGTGCCTGTGCCTGTGCCTGGTGGTGCAGTCTCCTTGTGGAGCCAGAAGCACCAGTTCTACCCCCTCCTCTCTCCACTGTGGAATGTCAGAGTTGATTTTTTTTATTCCCTCAAGAATCTAAATACAGGTTACTGAGCTGAACTCAACTCACTTTGGGCTAATGGTGCACTAGCACTGGGGCTCCCCTACTAAGAGCTGAGATCACTAAGAGTTGAAATCACTAAAGAGCTGAAATTACTGAGCTGAGAGCACTGAGTACTGTGCTAACTAGTGGGGGAGCCTGAAGATATGCTGTGGAACAGAGCGGCTGGTGGAGTGGAGCAGTTGTGGGGATGGCTGGAGCGGATCACGGGACAGCTGGTGGCAGCAGAGCGGCTGACAGAGCGGAGTAGCTGTGGAACGGGTGGAGCGGCCCACAGAGCAAGCGGAGCTGAGCAGTTTGCAGAGAGAACTGGAGCAGCTCATGGAGCAGAGCAGCTGGTGGAGCGGAGCAGTTTCTGAGGACGGCTGGAGGAGCAGAGTGGAGTGGCTGGTAAAGTGGAGCAGTTCATGGAGAAGGCGGAAGCAGAACCCACGGAGAGGCAGGGCAGTTGGCCCCGGACCACGTAAGGTGCCCCTTTCTACCCAGGCTGGGGGGAGGGACCTCTACAGATAAACTCTCGAACTCTGGGGTGGCATTGACCAGAGACTTTTGGGTTGTTGGACTTTGGGGTGATTGGACTTAAAACCCTAAGGGGAAAAAGGACAGTGCCAAACGTACTTGGAGGTGGGTTTTTGTTTATGGTTTGTGTTATAACCCTGTTTGTGGTGTTTTTCCAATGGGATGCCGCATTAATTCCTTCCTTTATTCAAAAGATTTTGCTACACTCAGACTCCGTGCTTGCGAGAGGGGAAGTATTGCCTCCTAGAGGCGCCCAGGGGGGTGTGGTATGTGAGTGTCCCAGGTCACTGGGTGGGGGCTCGAGCTGGTTATGCATTGTGTTACTGAAACGGAACCCCTGGATACTGAACCCGGCCCTTGTTGCTGCCAACTCAGAGGGGCAGAAGGGTTACAGTAACATTTGTTGGAATCTGTAGATTTTGCTGTGGTACTATGTTCCTCCCATCTGGAACTGGTTGCCCACTGAGATTTGTATTGTTAATTCTATTTGTGCTTATAAATCTAGAGCTCAATTTTATTTGTTGTCCTTGGCTTTTGCTGAATGAACTAAATTTGTGTTTTTGTGTTCTTTATGTGTAATTTTCCTTGAGACACTCTGTGAAAATCACTATGTAAGCACAACTTCTCACATGGTATTATTAAGTATTCTCTTTTAAGATGTAAGAGTTCAAGAACTGTATATTTAATTTAGTTATAAAGATTTTTGGTTAAAAATTAATGTGTCTTGAAAGAAAGAGCTTATGTAGCTCACCAGTTCCCAATGAATTTAAGGCAAACCCAACAGAATGGGACAGGTTTGTTTTTTTTCAAAAGATGTATATTCAAATCAATTTTTTTAACTGAATCAAAAATTGTTTCTACTTATAACAATATTGTTTCAGAGCTACTACATTTCATTTCTTATCTCTGAATTCCTAATAAGGACAACTTTTCACAGCCTGATCACCAAATTAAAGAACAGGTACTGCATAATCATTCCAACCAGAGCTGTGTTACTACGAACTGTCTCTCTGCAGCTCACCTCAGAGTTAAAGAGTGAGTGACTCTACTAACCAGCCATTAGAAAATGTTGTGGTTGACTATCTAAAATGTATTTTAGCTAATTTTGAACATCTACTGCATTTTGCATTTAATAGGTTTTTATTGCAACTGTTGTATGTTATGGAGAGAAATATAAGTTTTTGTCCACACTACAATCTTATGTAAGTCACCTTTATGAACTGTACCGAGAGCTTATTTTCACATGGCCAAAGCCAAATTTTGCCCTTAGATACACACTTCCATTGACTTTGTTAGTAGAGCCAGATGCATATAGAATTTAACCTAATTTCAACATGCTTTAGGCTACACTCACTCAAAAGATGCACTTTAACAAATCCTTTTACATTGTCTTCCTTAATAAACATTAGATAGAAATCCAAACACTACTGAAATTTAGAGAAGTCTGAAATCTAAACCTGGATCTGAACTTCACAAAATGGAAACTATCTATGAAAAGTCTCTCAATTTGGGGCCATTTGATATTGGGATCCAGATGAACACATACAAAGGAAATAAATATATAGATTTAAAAATACTGCAAGTTTTATTATCAAATATATTGATTATTACTTTAGTGTCAACTATAACCAATTATTATCAACTAAATCTCGTAATGCAAACAATTATATTTATTATATCTAGAAACCATGGGCCAGATCCTCAGGTGGCGTAAATTGATATCACTCTCCTGAAGTCTCTCAGACTATTCATTTACTTAAAGTTAAGCATGTGTTTCCTGTTTTACTGGATTAAGGACTTTGGCAGAAGCAACAAGCAAATGTGCTAATCCCACACTCCCAAATCACCTCGCAGGTGCCAAAAGCCCCAGCTGTCCCTACTCAGCTGCCAAAACAATCAGCTTCCCCTTACAACTTCCACAATGTTGTCTATAGAAAACTCTGCAGCCTATTTGAGAACTGAAAATGTTGGACAGCATAAAATAACTTGAATGAAATATCAAAATAAATAACACAGGTGCTATAATACTGCTTGTATTTATTTTCTGGTTTAATTAATTATAATCTGCTATTTATTAATGTATGTCAAGCTGCCCCAGAATTTCTAGTCTCACAAGAGTGCTGCAGGATTATTTCAAAGAATTTTGGTCCAGCCTTCCTCATCATACACTCCGTCTTAATGAATGCTGTGCTCTGTAAACATTTCCCAATAACACTATTCTGACACCCTCACTTTTTGGTCTGTGTTCTGGCACTCGGGTCTCCCCTAGCTCAAAGATCTAAAACTTTGGTTTCTACAGAAGGTGTTCCATGCCAATCCTGCACAGGAATGTAAGTGGCCCAATTTGTGCTCCAGCCACCAGTTCGTTTCTTATCAAATTCAGTGAAATCCTCCTGATTCAGTCTGACCAGCTTTTCTGAAACACTGATATAAGACAGCACCCTCCCTACCCCGCTTTTTTTCCCCTGGTCAAACTTATTTCATCAGGCTCTCTTCTGACTTCTCTGCTGCTCTAACCTTCCTTCTCTGTCTGTTCTCCACTCTGTCATTTCTCTGCTGGCATTTCCTGGCAATCTAGCCTCAGTTCCTTTATTTATTTTCTTTATATTCCTGCCCCCTGTGTGACTTCACTTATTCCCATAGTCTCTGTTAACAGCTGCATACTGATGGCTCTTAAAAACCTACATCTATCAGGGACCACCAGTCTTAAACCTTGGTCTACAGCACTCTTAGGTGCTAGTAAGTGCCAACTGCCACCCACTGAGGGGCTAATGGTTACTAGGGCAGAAGCTGAACCCTGACAGAGGACTCCAGTCCTGAAACTTGATTGGCAGAATGCTGGAGGGTCCTTATTAGACCACAACTTCTATATAAACACAGCACAGGAAGAGGAATTTGTCCGTGCAATTGGGATCCACCCTGCTCTGGATTGTATGCCTTCTGCTTCCCACTCCCATGGCTTGACTCCTGGTGTCCAACTTGTGGTTCTGATATCTGATTTGTCTCTTGCCTCTGACCTCTTGGTACCTTGACCTGGCCTGACTCTGGTTATCCATTCTTGATTCTGATATCCAGTTTGTCTCTTGCTTCTGATCTTCTGATATCCTGACCCAGCGGACTCTGGGCTCCCATCCTGTGACTGTGGATCTTGGCTTTGAGCACTAGGTCTAGCTGCCCATGACCTAGCTGTGACAACATCTCCTCCTCTGTCCAGGTACACATCTTTGTGTGTTTTCCAACAATTGTCTCTAGTTAGTACACCTCAGATTCAACATATCAAATGGAGCTTCCCTTCTTTCTTCCTATAAATTCTGTCCTTTCCCTTTTTGTCATCACAGTTGACAATTCAACTGTCCTCTTGGCCAAAGAAGCTTCCATTCTTGTTGTTCCTTGACTCCTTCTTATTCTTTCCTGGGACAATGTTTTACTTCTTCCTTTATAACATTTCTAAATCCATTCCCACTAGTAAAACCCTAGTTTGTTATATGGTCCTCTCTCTCCAAGACGACTACCCCCCATCTTCCTCCAGCCTCCCTGGCTAAACTTTCCACTCTCTGTAGTAGTTTTGGCTGCAACAAGTTGCAGCCATCTTCTCTCACCACTCTGACTGTATTAGAGTCTGCTGTCCCCTCACTCGTGTCCCCTCACTGGCTCCCTCTTTCACCACAAAATTCAAACTCCTTGTCTTCACCTCCAAGATGTTGGATAACTCTGCTCCTTCCTAAATATTTACCTTTGTTTTGTTATACTTCTTCCACTCCCTGTGCTTTGTGCACTCTTCTTACATTGTTTTCTTTGTTCTTTCTCTCCTTTTTGCTTTTTAGGGGTGGTGAGAGAAGGCTCTGCCTGTGGGCCTGATCTGCTCTGTGGCCCCCTCTCAGGCTCAACCTTCTGTCTGACTTCCTGGAGAGGGACTCCTCTCTCCTTCAGTCTGACCACCCTCCCATTTGCCTGGGCTTTTGAGCTCCTTTTAAACCATGACTCCAGTCACAGCATGCTCAGCATGCCTGGAGGGGAAGGGTTACCTGGGCCCAGTACTGCCTTTTAACCCTTTCAGGCCTCGTGTGGGGTTTGTATAGCCCACCACACCATTCCTATATCTCAACCTCTCCACCCCATAATAATACAAAAAGGGGAGGAGGGAGAGGGAGAGAGTAATATGCAGTGTGACGGAATCTTTGGAACCTTCTTATTGTATTGTTATGGGGTAGGGAGGTTGGGGACAGAGGAGTCTGTACTTTTTATATTTGAATATTATATAGTTTAATGAGAACTGTAGCACTTGCAGAAGATGCTCTTGTGTGGAGGAAGTGCTACCTTCATCTGGTATGTTGTACATCTATATCCCTGAAATAAGAGGGGTTTTGTTTTGTTTTTTGTAAAGGTCATAAACATTCAGCTCTGGACATGGCTTTAATCTCTGTCTCTCTCTCAGGTCTTGTATTTGAGGCTAGTTAGAAATATTTCTTTTAGCCATAAATGACAGTGCAAATATCTGTGAAAGCACCCACATCACAAAACAGCTGAGAACTACAGAGAGATCGTATAGCCTGGTGGATTAGGCACTGGGCTGGGACTCAAGAGACCTCTCTGTTCCTGGCTCTCCTGCTGGCCTGCTGAGTGACCCTGGACAAGTCACTTCCCACCATGTGCCTCCATTTCCCCACCTGTAAAATAGGAATAATGATGCTCACCTCCTTTGAAAAGAGCTATGAGAACCTTTGATGAAAAGTGTGCTATGATAGCTAAGTATTTATTATTATGGGATACTTTAAACAAAGTATCTGTCTTGTTCTACTCACATAACAATGATAGTCTGAGTATGCTACTTGTCTGTGAACTACACTTTTTGTCCTAATTGTCTTTTGAGATCCTGAATGGATCATAGAGGGCAGAACAGGCCCATTAATTGTTGCATGTATCAATTTTAATGGAGTTACATTTTTATATGAAACAAGTCGGACAATTAAGTTTCACATAGAAATCCTTTGCACTTCCATTGACTTCCAAGTCTCACTGCAAATAATGGCACTGGTCTCATGTAGGGTGACCAGACAGCAAATGTGAAAAATCAGGACAGGGTGTGTTGGGGGGGAATAGGAGCCTATATAAGGAAAAAAGAAACCTAAATTGGGACTGTATCTATAAAATCGGGACATCTGGTCACCCTAGTCTCATGGAATCTATATTCTCTCTGGCATGGGCATGCCTGGAACCTTTTGTAAGAGAGCAATAGAAAGCATTAGCTACTTATTACTTTCCATTGACCCAGGTTGCTATTCTGAACTTTCCAGTCTCTGACTTTGAAAGATTCCTAGCACAATATGGATATACCGGCCATTTTACAGTTTATCTTTAGATTCAACAGAATGGCAAATTTTTGAGTATGAAAAGATACGTTAGATCATCTGTCAGATCATCCTGCTTCCAGTGTCAGTTTCTTCCCTGCAGAACACTTCGTAGTGTTGTCTAGTTTCAGACTGAATATTTTTTTGCTTTAAATAATCTAAGAAAATAACATCTCACATCAGTGCAATTTGACATGGAAATATTCGAAATCCTCTGTGTTCAGACACATTCAGGGCCAGGAGACTGCTCTGAATTGAACAGTGTACATACAGAATACACACAGCAGAAGTGAGATTCAAACCAATGACTATCCTGTGTCCCTGCTTGCTTTGGGAATATCCCCAAAGTTTATGTGGCTGCAATGAACAGTTTTTCTCTGTCTCTCTACTTAATCTGTCTACTGCTCCCTTTCTCCCTGTCTGTACTCCAGCAAACAGGAGCCAGCTAAAACAGCTGGTAGGGAGGCTGCTTCCAGCCAGGCCAGAATCCCTAGCTGCCTGGACAGGGACAGGGCTGGTTGAGTCTTTGTTCAGGGCGGTTTAGTGCATATATCATTTCGTTTCCCAGGTGATCTCATCCCCCTGCAGGGCTGGGCTATGGGCTGGTTCCCTCCTTCCCCTTCCACTCCCACCTCCTTTCCTGCTGCATCAATTTAACCAGAAATGGGAAGCTAGACTGTGACGTCTAGCCTAGACTAGTCCAAAACAGTAGCCTGCCCATGACCTGGACCCCCACCTCTGTGTCCTCTCTGTTTATGAATACAAGTAGCTTTAAAAAAAGATCATTGACCATTTCAGACATTTTCAGCAAACAAAATGCATTAAAGAAAAGCAAGTATTCTGAAATTTGACAACTCTTGCCCTCAATTTCAAAAATAGGTTAAATTTTGGAAAAATTCATAGGAGAATGCTCTACCAGTATTACTTCCTTACTTTGATCTTATATAATGACAAAGAAGATTGTAGCATAGAAGAATCAGAAGCAGAACATTCAGCATCAGATTCTTCATCAGATGAGGAGGTGGAAGGAAAGGACTGGGCAATACGGTATCATGAATGGAAAGTGAAAGAGAATGCACCTATTAATAAAGTAAGCCCAGCAAGTAACATTCCACCAGAGCCAAGTGATATTGCACAAATTGTATCTGATGGCCCAAAACAACCACAGCTAAGGTCTTGTTCTCAAACAAAATACAAGAATGAGTGAGAAGTTTCAGAGGAGTGGCTCAGTTTATATTCATGCGTCAAATATACCAAAATAATGAATTCAGTTTACTGCTTTCCGTACAGATTTTTTCAACAGTCACTGCCGTAGAAAAATGTGTGTTTATTAGTAGTGACTTCAGCAACTGGAAAAGCTATGGAAAAGGATGTAGAATTCCAACAGCCTGAAAACAGAATCACTGGCACTGTCAAGTGGTATGGGCTTCATTCAAAGATCTTTAGTCTTTCAGTTTGGTCCCAAATCACTGATGCATATTCTGCTTTAGTGCAAGAGAACCACGTGTTCATCAAAGCTGTGGCAGATATCCTGTGACTCACTGCAGTCCAGGGGATTGCAGAAAGAGGAAAAGATGAGCGAAAACAGTGAAAATGAGGGCAAATTCCTGGAGCTCCTGACTCTAATAGCCAAATACAATGACATGGTAAGAAAGAAAATTGAAAGTGGACCATGCAATGCAAAATACACCTAATCCTCAGTACAAAATGAAGTCACTCACATTATCAGAAATGGCGGTTGAATGCATAAGCCAAGAAATGAAAAGCTAATGATTTTTCTATAATGGCTGATGAAACTAAAGACATTAGCAAAGTGGAACAAGTGTCAGTAGTGCTGCAATTATTCGCATGGCACTATCTATGAAAGATTTCTTGGTTTCCATCTTGCTGAGTCACTTGATGTAAAGTCTCCTTCATGCTAAGGAGGATAATAAATTACCTTCAGTACATGAAGAACACTGTCACAATGTGGTACTGATGTACAAAACTGTATTGCCAGACCAATGGTGGTGCCAAAGTTATGAGTAGAAAACTTAATGATGCACAAACTCTTTTAAGGGAAGAATTACCTCATGCATTGTATATTCACTGTTTCAATCCCAGGCTCAATTTAGTTATTGTGGACGTATGCAAAAGAAACAAATATACATGGATTGTATGTTCACTGTTTCAGTCCCAGGCTCAATTTAGTTATTGTGGACGTATGCAAAGGAAACAAATATACATGGATTTTTTTTTCACTATCCTGGAGAAATTTCTCTCTGGATCAGCAACATATGCTAAATTAATTGCCACTCCAAAGAAAATAGACAACCCAAAATAAAGCCTTGGAATTTGAAGAAGCTTTAGGACAAGTTTCTGCTTGTCTTGCTGTGAAAAAGATGTCATCCATTCTTGTGACACTTGCTTTACTATCTTGAGATGTCAAGAGCTGACAGGGCAGTGGGTGTACCAGGTCTTAGTTCAGTATTAGACTTTGCATTTATTGTCCTCCCTTGCATGTTCACAAAAATTCTTCAGCTGCTTAAAGTTATTTGACTCTTGCAAGCAGATAAGCATGACTTGTCTCAGACGTGCTTATCTTTGGACACCCTAATCAGTGAATTTCTGAACATAAGCGGTTCAGAAGAGATGTTTGATTAAAACATGGAGTTAAACCATTACCATAGCTTCAGGAAATGACTTGAAGCTGACTGAAGTTCAGGGAATACACTTATTGCCTAAAAAAACTTCAGGAATACATTTTTGATTGAAGTATCAAGTGCAGAACAGCCCTCTTTAGATAAAGGAGACTTCAGGAAATGTGCTTTTTTTCCAGTGCTTGATCAAATAACTGGAGAACTTCAAAGAATTTTGAAAACAAATATGTTCTTGTTGTTGTCAGTTGCCTTAACCTAAAGAATGAAAACTTTCTTTACTTTCTAAAATAAAAAAACACTCACAGAACACTATGGATGTGCCACAGACAGTGTGGAGAATGAGGTAAAACTCTTGCCAAAAGTAACTGAATGCTATGAAAAAGAGAGCAGAAGTCCAAGATCGGCAGTTTGCTGCACCTGATGGGTTTTTTTGATAAATGCAAACTTGCCTTCTACAAACAACACAAAGTGTGTGTGCGATTGGTGTGAGCATTCCTCATCAAGTGCTGCATGTACAAGAACATTCTCATGCCTTTGACAGGTGAAAGATTATCTAAGGAACAGAATAGCAAATGACCAGTTAAGGAACTTGGCTCTAGTGGATATTGAAAAATCTTTATCTTGTACTTGGAATAATATTGGTGCATGATACCTTACTGTAGTGAAGTGTCAACTACCAACCTCTTCTCAGCACTCTTGCAGTGATTGACTAGTGATGGTATATTTTTTTTTAGTAAACAACAAATACCTACATTCTGGAACCCAATACCATGTTTAATTTTGATCTGCCTTTTTAAAAATTAAGGTACAAGGTAGACTAATGGAATAATAGTCTGAACTTCAATCTCAGGCCTAAATCACAAAATAAATGACTTTGGCAGGCTCATCAAAGCCCTAGTTTGTCCTGTCCAGCACATAACTTACTCTGAATGTCAGTCTCTGCTCAAGATGAGTACAATCCAGATCAAGTCAGCTATGCAATTCTTATGGAAGCTTACAAAGTGTGTGACATATGTATATTAGAGGTAGGAGCTTATTTACTTACTGTCTGTCTTTTCTAATTAGCTCTTCCCCAATTATAGACTTTAGAAACACATCTAGCAAATGTCTAACTTGTAGATACATATACAATTCTGAGATGATAGCTAACATTTAATTCTGGACATTTCAGAGTTCAGTCATGTTTACTCTGCAACATGTCTTTATATGAGACAATCCTTTGGCATCTGATCTCTTAAAAACAGAGTCTTTCTGCCTTGGAGGAAAAACTGTTGCTCATTTTATCTACTGAGACTTTTGTCACTATGTTAAGGTACCTGAACACTTTCTTTCATATTTGCAGAGCAGTGCCTAGGAAAGGATGTGCTCTGATCTCCTGAGACAGCAATGTCTGTCATAAATCAGGTTGGCAAGAACAAAAGGAAAGCAACATGCTGCTACAGTACTTTACCATGTAGGGCTGTTTCAAGTTTCTATAAAACACATTTGGTACCAAGCAATGAATTCCAGATGCCATGTTATAGAATTTACAGATGGAAGAGGTTCTGATTTAGCTTTTCATAATTAAAAATATTAATAGGTTCCCAAAATTTGTTTTAAGACATGCAAGTTTGTAACATCTAAACTATCAAAGACTTAATGTCTTAGGGAACTGAAATCTGATCTAGGTAGACTCAAATTTTATTCACAGAAAATGTATTATGTATGGAGTTGATGGCATAGGTACTGTAAAGAGGATTTTTTACTGTCAGTTTTTATGAGACAATTACCATCCCTGCATGATAAGCATATTAAAAGATGCACATCAAATGGTACATAACCTTTGTAGCATATTGGAAGCCTTATGATCCAAACTAATAAATATTTAAAACAAGATGAGCTAAAGCAGTTTCAGTATTAAGTATGGATTCCTTAATAGTGTGGCAATAGAGTCAGGCAAACTTTAAAAAATATCAACATTCCATTAAACTGTTAAATACTGTTTCTGAAGCATGGAAGGATTACTTTTCAGCCTAAGCATTATAGTTTTTGCAATTTCTGATTCTAACCACCTCATTGTCCTTTTCTGGACATTTTATATTTCATCTATTCTTATTGAGAATAGAGTCCAAAATAGACCCTCATGAGGCACATCATGTCCAATTGAGGTTGAATATAATACTATGTTGTCTATATTTTCCATCCTTTTCTTCTGAACCAAAGCATTGCAGTTCTGGCTTGACCTGATCAGATCATACTTTTCCCAGTATTGTACCTTGCAAACATGGCATATTTTGATTCCTTGGTCACCATATTTAAAATAGCTTCACATCAAATCTACTTATTTTACAGTTAGCAAAGAAACTTTGACAAGAATTTGTTTTTTGATTGCCTATTTTGCAAACTCAACCTGGAATCTGAACGTGAAGTTGGGTTCTTCCTGGCTCATCCATATTCCCCGGTAATAGAGATTCTGCAGGCCAGATGCTACCCTTACTGCACATCTGCAACTCAGTGGAGTCATCATTGGATTTGCACAGATGTAACCAATAGGCTATTCAGTTTGAATATAGTTAGCAGTTCTGTTGATGTGAGCCAGATTGGAATCCAGGTCACTCTTTCCTAATTTGGCTGCTCTACAGAAGCAAAAAGTAGCTAAAATATATATCTGTCACCAACATCAATCCACACATGAAGATGCCAATTTTACATAGTTATAAGATGGCTCCATTTTTATAAATTACTGTCTAATTTAGGTATTTCTAGGCCTTCTAAGCCAGATTAATGAAAGTGTTTAGACACCTAAATATGCAGATAGGCACTTAGTACAATTTACAAAAACATATGTGTTAGGTGCCTAATTCCACTGGAGTCAATAGGACTTGGGCATGTAACTTGCTTAGGCACTTTGTAAATAGTGCTATGTGTCTCTCGGCATCTCTAGGCATCTAAAAACCTTGGTAAATCTGACCATCTGTCACTATACCATCTGTGAACAAAAGCAAATAAACACAAAGCATTGTCCATAATGGACATGATTGCAAATTATATTCTATGCATCTCTCAACTTCTTAATAGCTTAATTTGCTGGGTTTTGCCCCTTTCTCTGTGTGATACAATATTTCTGGTGTTGCAGGAAGACCTTGACAGACAGGATGTATAGTATTCTTTGATGGTCAGTCTTGGGTAATTTTGCCTCCAAAATTGGGAGAAGGGGACAAAGCTCATCCCTATCAATACCATGAGACCCTGTATCTGTGAGGTTTCCAAGAGTTTTAATTTCCCCTAGCACTGTCTTTGGTGTTGATTGTCTTCTTTTAGCCCTTTTCAGGCTCTTCAAATATCTTTGGTCAACTAACCCCCTTTTTATATCTCCAAGTTTTTCCCGGAACAGTCAAGAAACATTCCTTTCCCATACATTCCTCTATTCTTTTATTTGCCTCCATACCAAAATACTTTCTCTCTCTTTCTGTTTTCTTTTCCCCAGCAAGATGCACTCCCAGCATCATCTCCCTCCTCCCAACAAATCCTTCAATCTCTGCTTCCTCCATAAATCTTCTCACTTTTCTCAACCTTTTTTTCTCTGTCACACCCCATACTTCTTCATTCCCCTCACTGTGTCTCCTACCTCCCTCAAACACCTTCTCTGTTCTCCCTCTTGAATACACCCCACAAGTGACAGGTTGTGCTTCTTTCACCTCTTTCAACGATGGAACCACTCTCAGACTGCATGTCTGAGTTGCAGCCTCTCTTGTTTCCCAATTATGTAAATATGACAAGCCCAAGCCGCAAAGAGTTCTGTGGCACCTTATAGACTAACAAATGTATTGGAGCTAGAGCTTTTGTGGGCATCCGACGAAGTCGGTATTCACCCACGAAAGCTCATGCTCCAATATATCTGTTAGTCTATAAGGTGCCACAGGACTCTTTGCCGCTTTTACAGATCCAGACTAATACAGCTACCCTCTGATATATGACAAGCCCAGTTATTTGTGGCATCTGCAAGGAATTTCTTTCTGGAGCCTGTGACCAGCAGCTGGTTAAAGTGACTCACAACAGTTTTGTCAGAAATAAACATTTATTCCCACAAAATTACACAGCAATCAATGAAAAGAGTTAAAACAAGAGCCTATATGCATCTGGCCTTAATCAAACATTATTCTGTCCTTGCACATGTAGATAGGTTCTGCTCACCACAGACACCCCACCTCTGAGCTGGGAGAGCAATTGTACTGCTGCATTTTTTTTTCACTGTCAATGTCTCACCTTGAGCAGCTTCTGGCAACTCCTCCTTCCCAGGGTGGATAAAAAACAAATGATCTGTTAAAAATATATATTAAAAAATCAAATTGGATTAATTTCACTTGGATTATTTATTAAATTAGACTCATTTTAAAAAATAAACTATTTAAAATTAAATATGTAATTGACAGCCTATGTTGGGGTTGAAACTTACTATAATCTATTAAAATCATTACTTTAAATAAAAAATTATTAAGCAGTACATGTTTGCTGCTGAACTTTTAAAGAGAGTGAGACTACTGAACTGGGTAACCACCTGGAACCAGAGTCTGAAGTGCTATTGCAGCTTTTTAAAGTAGCTTCTTCTGCAGGTGCAAAAAGAATACTTTCTTCAATTTAACAAGTTCAGTTCAATAACCAGTTCATTTAAAATTAAGAAACCAATGGGAATTGTTTTCCATTTTCAATCTATGAATAAAATTAAGATGTGAGAGAATGAGACCTGCTAGTTCTAAACTGTTGAAGAACAGGGTGACCAGAAACAGTAAGTTAAATTCACTAACTACAGAGAAGACTTCCTTTATTCAATAAATTGGTTAGTTTTAAATGCAAAATGTGTTTTGATAAACTTTTCAATAAATATTTTGTCTTATGTATTAATCACATTTAAGGTAGCTTTATTTAACTAAAACTTTAAAATACTCTATGCCTTTAACTGAATTTTAATTTCCATCCAAATAGAGCTTGACATAAATCACAAATAAAACATCATTCACCATTTTCTAATACACAAAATCAAAATTAAGAATCTGAATAAATGTGCATTAAGCTACCTAATATCTTAAATGTGTATAGATATAGTACATCCTCCTGGTTAGCAAAAAGTAGTGCCACTTTTAGTGTAAAGGTTATGTTTAGTTTCAAATCAACATATTTTAAGGGTTACCAGCAATAAGAATCAACCTTTCTTAAGGAAAAGCTTAAAAGTACAAATGCACAACGAGATTAAAGTTGATGGATTTTAAGTCAAGGTTTCCAGTTTACTGATTTAAATCGTGATTAAAATCTGTGATTTAAATTGCTTTTATTTCAATCAATCCACATGGCTCCCTCCCTTTCTTTCTCCAGAGGATGCTATCAACTGTTCTGGTTCTCTTGAGCTCTAGGGTCTGACCTTGACCAAACAGCAGTGACACTTTTCCTAATTAATGGCCCTTCTGTTGTTCCCTTAACTCCTTTGTAACTGTTTACTTGGAGATGTCTATCTCTCTGACACTTGTTTACTGTTTTTCCTCCATAGTAACTTCCTTTGCTTTAACTCCACGGGGCCAGACAGAAATAATATCTAGCAGGTAAAGGAGAGTTCATATGACATTCATGTAAAAATCTCCCTCATTCTCCACAAACCCCAAGAAGGGAGAGACTCATCCCACAGGATGTAACAATGAGTAGTGGGACTGTAGATAGTCTCCAGGGAAGTGGGGGCTGCCACATTGAGTCACTTAGAACTGTAGTGGACAAACCATTTTCCATCTTTACTTTCTCTGTTTCCATGATGATGCCAGGAAACACAGCAAAATTAGAGAATATTTGTAAAACACTTTGAAGATTAAAGTGCTGTGTATGTGCTAGGTATTAAATATTATTTAAAGGAATTAGAAAAGCAGAATTTTAGAGTCTCATAAGAAGAAAGTCAGGCGGAGAGACTATAAGGTCTTTGGTGGGGGAGGGAATGGAGGGTGGGAATGGTTCCAGAAATATGTGGTAAATTCATGTGAGAGGTGTGAGCAGCAAAGTGAGAAGAAACTTATCTTGGCCATACTAAATAAACAGTCACTGACGTGGTAGACTGATATAATCATTGGCCACTACAGCTACCTAAAGAGAAATGCCTGCAGCAAAGGAATAAATGGAACGCGTTCCTGATTGGAAACCCTGAGGAAAAGTTTCCCCTCTGCTACACCAGTGCAACTCCATTTGCTTCAGTGGGATAACTTGGAGGAGAACTTAGGCCAGTCAGTGTGTGTCCATTGTCTGTTTAGGGTCTGCAGCTTAATACACACAGTTCCTCACACACTCATGATCCAAAAGCAACAGTTCTACTAGAGGAACCAAGAGAGTTTCCTCAGCTGTGCTAAGCTTCTCAGCTGAAACTTTCTCTCTTAGCTATTTGATAGCAGGGGGCTGAATGACAAGAATTGTTAGATTCACATCCCATTAGAGTTTTAAGCTTCAGTGTCCTGCTGGCTTTCACAAATACAGCAAAGCAATGAGAAAGAGTGTGCTTGTGCCTACTGATCAAAACACTCTGAGTGCTCTAGGAGTGTGTAAATCCAGGATTAGGGTGCTGCCAGATTGTGGGACAAGCTGTGCTGTGTAAACTTTGTGCATCATACCTGAGACCAGACCAAAAGAACACTTGATTTTGGGCTTTGGGAATCTCCGGCCTTGTAAATGGTGGGGAACTGTGGAGAAGATTTGGGCTAGCTTCTTTTTCCTCCAAACAGCTGCTATCCCTCCCCTGGGCCTCAGTGAACTCCTTCCAAAAGACACTTGCTTTTTCCACCACAGCCATTGTGTTTGGTATAATTTGGGTGATCTGCAATATCCCATTCTGAAGAGTCGTCATCAGGCTCCTTCCCTGCTCTTGAATTGTTCATGAGGTAACCTTTGTCTTAAAAGGACAGCAAGACTGGCTTTCCACACTCATTCTGAGGAAGATCTTGAAGGGAGTTCCCCACAGTATGGATTCCCTCATAGCATGGAGAATTCTTGCTCACAAATGCAATTACTAAACCACATCAAACCAAAATAAATGGAGGGAAAATCTAAGAAATCCTTCCTCTGGGGCTCTGAGCATCTCTTGTCTCCTCTGGTTCTATTTTTAAGACTGTAAACTCATCAGGGCAGAGCCTGTCTCTATAACTAGTTAGTGCAGTGCCAAACAGTGTAAATGGGAAATGTGATTAGGCAGCACTTCAAAAAAGAAACAAACTAGATTTAGGTACCTAACTTTAAGCACTCAGATTTGAAAATGTTGATATAAGTGCAGTTGCATGCAGACTACATTACCTTTTCCCTCCTCCATCATTCCCCTGCATTAATAGCTACAACATTTAAGGAACAAGAAAGGTAAAACAAGTTTGGTTAAAATAAGATACAGAAGAGATTAAAGGATTAGATTGAAACAATTAAGAATATATACAAATGATGGGGGGAAAAAAATCATTGCTTCGCTGAGACGCTCCCAAAACCTGATAAAGGGCAAGTAAACTCTTAATACTATTAAGTTTAGTCCTATCAGATACTGAGCAACCTCAACTTCCACAGTCAGGAATGAGCACTTTGTATGCTATCGTACAATTACATTCAATATCAGTCTCTTCATAAAGATAGCACCTGACGTTTCACGACTGAGAAATCTCTTCACTACACAATGCATCCTTTTCTCAGTGTCCAATTAAAAGGCTTTAAATGTCCCATCTACTTGAATAATTAATGATATTGGTTTTACCCCTCTTCAGAGATGAGGAGTTATTCTGTAAAGAACCATTGAAGTAATATAGTTAAAAAACCATTTTGGTGTACTAATTAAATGTAAATCCCGAGGGGGTCTGGTTCACTGTGCTGAAAGGTGCAATAAAAATGTCTGGGGTTGTTGTTTACAGTATAGAGCCACCTTGGGGAGGAGATAAGGAAAAAAGCTTTGTCTCAGTGATAAACCAGACAGAGTTCTCTGCACACAGATCAGGAAGTTCCCTCAGTCTCCCAACTAAGCTGATGGCCAGTTGAAGTATAGTTGTTAGAGTCAATCCATAAGATTGTATCTACTTGATGGAAACAAGAAAATAATTGACCAGTATCAGTTAGCGTTAACAGAAATTTAAGTGTAACATTTTTCATATTATTCCATCTCCGCCTGCTGATATGACTTATGCCCAGTTTGTGAATGGCATAATGGGACATTGGAGAATGGAGATATAAGAAGGAATGGCTCTCTTACCTTCTCTGTATAGTTATGTTACTCACTGCAGTTAAGATATCAGGCATCTGAGGGTTACTCGCAGTGAATGAATATTGCAAAATTTATTATAATGATAGTTACAATGAGAATGATCAGCCAGTAATTTGTTCAATAAAAGTGAGCCCTCTCTGAATGTGTGTATTATGTGGCTTATTCAGGAGTCCACTAACCTATCAGTCTGATTCCAACAAATGTTTCTAGAAATAATATTCACTATTTTGTTTTAAATACAGCAAGGCTATAAGATTAATATTTACATTACTATTAAACAATCTGATCTGCTGGTGGAAACTGGGTTTTTTAAATGGATTCTTACCTGGCAATACAATATGACAGCAAATCAGCTTTCCTATTGGTTTCTGGATCAGAGTAGGTGCTAAACAGGCATACTGTGATTTACACTGTGATTGAGAGGTGTGAATTAAACAGAACATGCAAAAAAAAATAACAGACTAAAAAGAAGGGAGTCATTGGATCATAATATAGGTTCCTACAAATGAGATGACATCCTGAAGCAAGAAGCAATAACTTCTATAGAGAGTTGCT
Source organism: Gopherus evgoodei (assembly GCF_007399415.2). NCBI lineage: Eukaryota > Metazoa > Chordata > Testudines > Testudinidae > Gopherus > Gopherus evgoodei. The sequence goes on from NC_044322.1 coordinate 101,098,147, forward strand.
ACCAAAGGAACAAAGGCAGATTGATGTGGAATATGTATAAAGTTTCTATTTAAGGACAAATTAAATGTTGTGAGGAAACTGTGAAGAGCTTGCACTGTAGTTAAAAGCGCTGAAAAAGAGAGAAAGGAAGAAAAACTGGATCATACACTTACTTCCTTTTGAGGGGGTGGGGTGAAGTGGAGAGCACTCTTGACTACTGATATTTCATCTTAATCCAGTATTTTTCTCAAACACCCTCACCTTGGCAGCCATCTGAGTCTTGTAGTATGTCATCTGTGCTCTCTCTAATATTCTAGAGCACTTAGAGCAAACATCTCATGGCTAGGCACATTTCAGTTCTAACAGCTAGTAGATACACAGTTACTCTTTAGAAATATAAGTAATATTGGGTTTTAAAATAAATTGTAGTAATAACCTGTTCTTGTACGGGTATTCTATATCCTGATTTTTAAGCAATTTATAGAAATGTTTATATGATTTTTCTTAGCTACAGAAAAAAGTTTGTATTATTTCTTTTCAACTGAAACAATTCCACAAATTTGACATGAATTCACAAAGTGTTTCAGTCAACCTGCATCTGCATTTTTCAGTGGAAAAAAAGTTTACTCTGAGAAACTTTTTGCCCCGCTCTGGCACTAGCATAACATAAATCTAAACTACTCACATTTTTTACTGTCACACAGCTCTTTTAAGAAGCTACACTTTAGATGAATGACCCTCCAGCTCTATTTACATAGAGCAACAGTCACACCTAGTGGCCAGACAAGTTAATTAGTGGTCCTGCTTGCAGTCAATCTGCAGGATATTTTGTACACTGCACATCAGATTCTATTCTTTCCTGTCTGAACTGCATAGTCAGAATTTTAATGAGTTTTTAAATCACCATCCAAGCATACTGCATCCATAAATGTGCTTGAATGTCAGTTTGTAATTCTGAATATTAGGCCAAAAAATGGGACACCATAGAAAAAATGCAAAGGGCATTTAAAGTATTGCATGCTTGATGAGAAAGCAAAGAGTTTGCACAATGTGATGATAACTTTTGCAGCTATATTAGAAGAGGATGAGAGGTAAGAATGTGGAATATTTCAGACAGCTGTTTAAAATGGTATAAAGAACTATCTGGAGAAGATGATGTTGCAAATAAGACTGAAAGTGGAGGTAAAAGAAAGAGTTGCTGAAAAATATAACAATGTTTTTGAGACACTGAGATAGGTGACACAAATATTGTAGGTGGTTATGAACCAAGCTAAATGTGACAGATAGAAGATATTCAAGAGGATAAAGTGTTGAAAGCTTTTATGTAGCTGTAAGTGAAAGTGGTATATTATTTGGTATAGATAATGCCATACAGTTGGACTCTTTAAAAATTAATTTTGAGCATATTGTAGTATTTAGGCCAAATTTCTGTCCCAGGCACCTAGTCAGAATAACTTGACCTGGTGCTGGGGATCTCTGCAAGGGACAAGGAGGAAGAATCCTCCCAGTGGATCAGAGTTGCACCAAAGAAGTTACTCCAAATTAATAGCTGACATAACATCTGCAGTCCAAGCAACCCACCCCCCTCTCTCCAACTACATTGAGAGTAGGGAGAAAGGGCTGGAAGGTCTGAGCAGCAGATACTCTGGTCCCTTACAGGGAGTGCTGGGGCTAGTGGATGACCCTAAATGTGGATCTCATGGTCCCTCTGTTGACCTGAACCCAGCTTGCCACCATTGCTGCCCTCCACACAGTACTTAACCTGGCACACAGAACCACTCTGCAGTGCATGGAGATGTTGAGTTCCCTCTCTTGATACCCTGTACAGCCTCAGCAAGAGACTGAAGAGATGTGAAGACTTTGCAGTAGCCCTCCACATCAGCATGATTTCCTTCCTCTTGTGCACCTTTGTGCTATATTCCAGGGGTGCTTCCTTCCCCACATTTTCTCTGCCCTGTACAAGCTAGCCAGAAGTGCTGGGGGTGGAGGATCCATGGCTATGCACATCCATGGGCTGTCTCTGCCCTAGAAATGCATGAGTCATTCAGGGGCTGAGAGTAGATCTGTTTCCCACAAACACTCTGGACAGAGGATGTGGCCCAATTACATGTGCTTTTGCGAGTGTGGTATTGAGTACCATGAACCTCAGTGACTGCAGCTGTAAGAGTGCTATGCTGAGAGGCACTGGTGACTGCATGGTGACACAAACCTCATGGAGATTGGTGGGTGTGAAGTGAACTGTTTGTTTAACATAACTGTAAGGATAAATTATCACATGCTCCCATCTAAAACACACAGGAGTTTTGGACTGAATGGGTAAAGGGCTTGGCTGAGCACTGTTTGGGCAAGGGCATGTGTATGTATGAATGTAGAATACAGATAACTACAGAGTGACACAGACAGCCTGAAGGAGCAACTAAAAGCATCATGTATATGACCTTGGAAGAAACCTGTGAAGAGGTTTTTGGCACAGGGCTGCAAGCTGAAAAGTGTGTTTTTAGGGGCAGTGAGAAAAAATGCTGTTTCCTGCTATTTCATTCCTTCTATGTTCAGAGAAACAACTTGGTACATAAACAAAACCACATCAACAAAATACCTGACTATCCCCAATTTTGCCTTCTAACTAGAACAACCTACTAGATTCCAAATATTTGGCTAGCCACTCAGCTTACAAGAACTACTCTTGCTTTCGGGCTGTAAAGTGCTTCTATATTAGTGTGTAGCTCAGTATACAGTGATGACATTGTCTGGCTATGTCAAAAAGAAAAATATCTCTAGATCCTATGGGAGCACCAAAATGAGCCACAATAGGAATAAGAGACTCAAGCCAAAGCCCATTTATATCAGTGTCTTTCTACTGGTTTCTATGAGCTTTAGATCAGGCCCAAAGTTTGTGGATATTATTGTACTGAATGAAGTTTTAAAACAAGTTACATGAAAAACATTACTAGGAAACAGACTGCTTTGGGGTCAGGTTTCTTTTCTGGGCAAAGAACAAGGAGAGCTATTCTGAACCACAGTGTTTCTAATAACAAAATCAATGTAACAACGCATTGTGACAAGCAAATTTAGCTTTGTAGCACTGCCACAATGGGAGCCTAAAAGGTTTGTTTGTTTGTATTTATTTATGTACTCTCAAAGATTACATTGGGCTCCTTATCTGCTATGGTAAATAGAGCAGCAGTGAAAAAATGTCCTTGACAGCTCTTTTAAAGAGCCTTGATTTAGACAAACAGTATTTTTTAAAGACTTGCCTTGAATTTTATTTACATAACACTGAGATGTAAGTGAATTTGCCTGGCTGTGATGCAGTACCTGTTATTCTGTTTGGTTTGGTGCTAGAAGTAACAGCAGAAGACACTTTCAGAGATTTAGGGCCACATCCTATGAGGCACATGGCACTTTCTACAATGTGTTGCAAACTCTCAGCTTCCACTTAAGTCAATTATTTGTCCAGGGCCACAACTGAATATTATGCTTTACAAACTATAGATACAGGGCCTGATTCCCCATTGCTCGGCACTTTCTACAGACATTTACTCTGGAGTGATTTGGTAGCATTACGCTCTTTCTTTACAGGGATGTAAATGACTACACCAGGTGTAGGGCAATGGAGAATCAGGCCAAGTATCCCTGACTTAAAGAGTCTATAAACTATGAGCTTGCACCATTTTATGCAAGGGGGCAGGTTTGCCCTGACTTCAACAAGTACAGGTTTGACCTTGAACTGAGACATATTACACAGGGAGAGACTACATAAAAAGGGCAATAGGTAATGTACAAGGGAACAAGCGAATAACAGATCAGTGGTAGGTGAAGGCACTCAGCTCCACCCCAACAGGGTATTTAGCAGTTTTAATATCTTGCTATTATTAGTATTTGTTTCTAATATAGGACATTATACTGCATTCATAAAAATTGGAGATAGTAAAATAGCAGAGATGTCTTATTGTGAGTGGACATGTCTGAAAATTCTTACAGAATCAGCAGCACTGTCAGAGGTCAGCACTGGAGTTGCTCTCATAGCACATTTCTTGAGTTACACTATTACACATCCCTGTTTGCAGACCACAGTTTAGCTTTATCTTGCAAAGAATGACATCAGGTGACACTTTGCATAGAAGAGCTGAAAGAACAAATTGCTTCACTTTCAGTAAACTAGCACATTTTTTCACCTGACTTGACATAATGACAGACAGTGGATAGGTGGTGAAGATGGAGAGAGTGTTGTTTCTGCTTCTCAACTATTCTACATTCAGTCAGCATGCAGGTGATGCCTTGCCATTCCCCCTTCAGATCAGACAGATGTATTTTTGACTTAAGCTTTCCGGCTGTGTCCTTTGGTGAATGAATAGAGACATAAGATCAAAGTGGTGAGATCAAAGCAAACTCTAAAATTTGGAAGCCAGGGAATGTTAATCCTATTCTATCTCAAATTCATCTTTTCACACCATTAAGGGAGAAAAATCACTTCAAGACTGAATGTTTGCTGCCCTCAAGAGGGAGATATTAACAAATGTTGGGCTCGTGAGAACTATTGAAAGTAAGAGGTTGTTTTGCAGAAAAGATGTAGATTATAATCTTAGATCATAATGAGATTCTATAAATGCTGAATTATCATATATAAGTGAAGTTAAAAACAATTTAATACAGCTTTGAAATATATTATTCTGACCATGATCAAATGTGTTGATTGTGGTTTCAAAACAAAGTATTTCCCCAAATGATCAGATGAATGAACAGAATGGTCTGCATAGCACATGACTTGGGTGGATGTTCAAAAAGAAGGTAAAATCCCAGTGCATAGGAGAAGGTGTTTTCTCATCTTAGTAGTCAACCTCTTGGAGATTAAAATGTGGATTGATATTTTAAATTAATTGTTAAACTCCTACAATATAATATCATTAGAGTTAGTTGTGGACTCTGAATGTGTAGGGTATCAATATCCCTAAACATGAAAAACTGAAAATAATTGAAAGGTTGACAAGCTGGATGGCTTGTCAAAAAGTCACTTTCAGTCTTGGCTTTCAGCATTTTTAAGAATGGCAGAGATATCATAGGATACATACAGTAAGCCAAAAGATTTATTAAGAGATGCTATGCATTTTTAAATAAAAATCATAGCGTAGCAAAGAATGTGTTCTAAAACACATAGATATTAAGCATTTTGATAAGAGGAGAGTGTGAAAGCATGTCATATGTAATTCTTATAAGAATTTCCTAAGCAGATAGAGCAGGGGTCAGCAACCTCTGGCACGCGGCTCGCCAGGGTAAGCAGGCCGCAACAGTTTGCTTACTTGCCGCGTCTGCAGGTTCGGCCGATCATGGCTCCCATTGGCTGCAGTTCGCCACTCCAGGCCAACGGGGCTGCAGGAAGTGGCGCAGGCCAAGGGATGTGCTGGCCGTCACATCCAGCAGCCCCCATTGGCCTGGAGCAGCGAATCGCAGCCAGTGAGAGCCGCAATCGGCCAAACCTGAGGATGAGACAGGTAAACAAACTGGCCGGGCCAGCTAGGGTGCTTACCCTGGCAAGCCGCATGCCAGAGGTTGCTGACCTCTGTGATAGAGCACTATTCACAAAGTACAGGTGGCACAATCAGTAATTTTGGGTAGCTATTCCCCTAATAATAGTTTTCTATTATAGAATCATAGATTATTAGGGTTGGAAGGGACCTCAAGAGATCATCTAGTCCAACCCCCTGCTCAAAGCAGGACCAATCCCCAAATGGCCCCCTCAAGAATTGAACTCACAACCCTGGTTTAGCAGGCCAATGCTCAAACCACTGAGCTATCCCTCCCCCTCCACTTAAAATAGTTTGTTGGGAGATCCACTACTCCAAATAGGTAATGATTTGCTGGCAATGCAAACCTATAGAAATCGTATTCATCAAAGGCCTGATGTATAAACCTGTGTGGTGTTATGAAGTGTTCAGTGTGTTCATCACCTTACGGGAGATGTTCAGCAGCATGCTGTAAAATCTTATCCCGACTGGTATAAGCGGTAATATTTCTGAAACATCCTTTTGCTGGAGCTCCTTCAGTGGCTTTAGAAAACTTTCTGAAATTCCTATTTAACCAGCTATTTGTCTTCCCTGTGAGGCATGACTACAGTTTGGTTCACTATAGCTCAGCTGTAAATTTGGTATTAGAAGAGCAGTCCAAAAGTCACGAACCAATTCAGGAAAAGCATCCAAGTTGTTTCAGGTTAAATTCCAGAGGTCACTCAAACCTTACCTGTCCTCTTTAGTTATTAGAGATTCTTGCAATCTTAGAATGTTCAAAATTGTAAGTTCGAGGCTCACATAATACACATTTATGAAGGCCAACCCCTCTTTTCCTTCTGCCACCTCTCTTTAAATAGTATTTACTTTGAGTAGGTAGTGCACGCCTTGGGAAAACCTCAGGTGAGGGAGAATTTCTATGCTTCCCTTCTTCCCCCAAAGAAGAAACAAGTGTTTTAGCCCCTAATCCAGCAAATTCCTAAAGTTTAAATCTTGGAACCCTGAGGCTCTCCTCTGTTGGATGTCAGCATGACATTCAATGTTTGGATTTGCCCCATTACAGGAACGGGTTTGAGCTAAGAATTTGAAACTGTCCCCAAAACTGAATTTGGATTTTTGGTTTGGACCCATCTCTAATAAAAGCAATTTTCAGAAGTTACTGTAACAATGGTTATAGCTAAATGTGCAGATTCTTTAGTAGCTTCACTACCTTCTTTCCTGATTGCATGTGTGGTTCCATGAGCCTCAATTTTTCAAGTGCATGAAACATTTCTAAAGTTGAGGTTCGAGTTCTCACAGGCAAAGTTAGAATTAGAAAGGAGTAATATTTATATTTTTCTGTTCCCAATCTAAAAGAAACAGATGCTTTACAGTTTGAGTGGGATGTTGTTAGAAGTTGTCGGGAACAATTTATATGGATGTATGATCAAAAGAGTTTAGCACAAATAAAATGGAATTACTATACTCACAACCTATTCATCAATATTTTTCAATAAAAAAATCAGAATACAGTAGTTATAAAAAGATTGTGCTCTTATAGAAAATAATTACTTGCAAGTATCAAAACTCAGACTATAAAACAGACTATAAACTCTAGGTAGAGTTGACTGGATTGGCAACCTTTTAATAGACCAATGTTCTACCAAGCAATGATCCAAGTGCAGGACAAAGGCTTGATTATTTGTTCTAAAATCAGCAGAAAATGGGAAACCTGAAGAAGCTGCACACTCAGCACTAGAAGTTAAGGAGTATATCAGATTTTGCTGCAGTGACCTCTATGCCCATTTAGGAGCAGTATTATAGAGATCCCAATAGATCAGCTCACTGTTGTCCTCCTCAAATGGCACGGCTGCCTCAGTGCAGGGTCTGTGGTTTCTGAACATCCTCCAGTTAGAAAACTCAGCCAGGAGACTAACATCTTCGTCTATCAACTGGGGTTTCTCTCTGTTCTGGCTGAGATTTTCAAAGGAGCCTAAGGGAGTTAACAGCCCTAAATCCTTTATATTCCTCTGAAAAATCTGTCTTATTTCCCACCTCCAAGGGAAAAATTATAGCTAGTTGGGAATTTATTGACTAAGATTTATTTCATTAAAATCAAGACTACTCTCAGAAAGGGGTCAGTTTTAACAACTGTCCCAATTCAAACATTGTTAAAAAAAAGTTTCAAATTGTCAATAACAATTTTTAAATTAAAAGTTGTTTTTGTTTTAAATTTAATTTACAATAAATAAAGAGATGCTTCATTTCAATTTCAACCCGTTTTTATTATTAATTTTTTTATTTTTGATTATTATTATTATTATTTTTAATTATTTTTATTATTGGTTCCCAACATTTGAGACTGACTTTTCATTCCTATTTGGGATGGAAAAAAATGTGAAATCTCAAACTCTCATGGGATGAGAAAAACCTATATTTACTGTGTTGGGAAGGCAAGATTGAAGAAACGCAATTTGCAGTTGCAACACAATGGGATGAAGTATGTGGACGTTTTTAGTTCCTGAGGGAGATTGTTCCAGATGGGCATTAGTCTATGAGAAAACTTGTGCAGCATACAGGGCTATCTTAAATTTGTGGTAGACATGGGTGGCACGTGAACTGCTGGCTGGGGGAGGCCAGCCCCCAGCCCTGCCCCTTCCTCCCGAGGCCCTGTCTCTTCCACACCCTCACCACCACCAGAACCCAGAGTCCCCCTCCCCCAATGTAGCTGCCAGCCCCCACCCCAGGCTAGCAACCTCAGCCCTGGAGTGCCAGGAGCGTTTATCATTTCCTACAAGCATAAACTATCTCATAGGACATAACTTCTGCCACCTCCCCTTCGTTCACATGTTGATCTCAGTCAGACACTAGGATAATTTGGGGACCATGGTGATAATATAGGTTGTAAACTATACATCAATTCGGGTCATCTATATATCTTGGCATTTGAAGCTCACACATTCTCACCATTTCTCCTAGCAGCTAAATGCATATACTACAGAGGTAAGTGACAATAAAAGGTGTATACATCAGGGGAAAGAGTTTGATCTTTGCCATTCTCCACAAGGGAAGAGCTTGGTGACAGAAGTGCAATTTATCATGGCTACCCTCTGGATGCAGTCCTGTAGGAGAGAGTCAAATCTTTTCAGAGCATTTCCTTGGACCTCTACCACTGCAGGCAGGATAGCAAAAGCCTGTAATTCACAGAATGGAGCTGGCCAACTTTTTTTGTATTCAACAAGTTAATAAAATTAAAAGTGGCTTTTCATGAAAAGCTAACATTTTAGCTTAAAATTTTGTTCCAGTGAAATGTGGCTTTTCACTCAAAAATGGAAACAGTTTTTTCATTATTTTGGGGGTTATTTCAGTTAAAATAGATTGATTTAAAAATTTAAGATTTCAAGAGGTGAGGTTTTTTCCCGGTTTTGGTCTCAGTATTTTGTTGAAGAAAACCAAAATATTTGAGCTAGAAATTTGGACAAAAAATTAAAAGTATTTTTTTAATATCCCACAATTTTTTTTACAAGCCAGGAAAATAAGAATGGACATTAAGAGCCAGATCTTTTAAGATATTTAGGTGCCTATTAGGATTTACAAAAGTAGCTAGGGCCTTAAAACTCTCTGATTTCAACAGGAGCTAGGCACCTTGATACTTTTGAAATCCCATAAGGCACTTAAATACTCTTAAAAATCTGGCCCTCATCCCTTATCCATTGGTAGCAAGAAATCATTTATCCGCTGTCCCTACGATTTTTCTGTTCAGTATTCTGGCCTGAAACCAGACTGCAAAGCCTCTGGGATATTAGCTGTGTGTAGATATGTTGTCCATTTTGTTAGTTTCTTGATTAAACTGGCTCGGGAACAGGAGATTAGATACTGAACAGTAGCTAACAACATTTATAACATTCAGGGAAGGTTTCCACAGAGAAATGTGAAGATAGGTTCCTTTTCCAATGAAGTGTTATCAGTCTGAGCCAGAAGAGTTCAAATTACTCATAGTTCATCTTTACCAATCACAAAGGGTGGAAGTCTGATTTTCAGGGGATGAGTCACGTTTTCCTAGGTGTGTCAAGCAATTTCTGGCATATGAACTGGTTACATCTGAGGAAAGCAGGTGGCCTGGTTTTCAGTCTTTTCATGGAACTCAATACCATGCATCTGACTGCAAATTATCTTCTTAATGAGGAACACAGGGTATGGCTGTGGACTGCAGGCTCTCCAGGCTGGTGATGGAATTCACCACACTGAATTCCATTTCTGAGTGTCCTGGGAATAAAGTGATAAATGAGGGGATGGGAGAAAGGATTCTTAGGCCTTAAGTCACCCTGAGGAGACAGTGTAAGTATTTTAATTCATGTGTCTTTGACCTTAGAGAAAGAAAATTTAAAACAATCAACATTCATAAAAAAAAAATTGTCACAAATGTAACATTGAAGGAAATGACATATACTGCCCTAAAAGGAAACCTGGGACTGAATCTCACTTCTAGTCTCTTGCTCAGGCTACCAATTCAAAAGTACCCAATGACCTTCCTTATCTTCAGCAACAATTATTTTTTTAAGCATCATTGTTGAGAAAATCTTTAAATTGAGATATGAACAGTTCTGGATATAGCAAATAAGAATGTAGTGTAACACCAGTAGCTGGGCCTCAAGTGTCTGTAAATAGAGAATGACATGCACTTATGAATCCTGGCATCAGATAAACGTATTTCAGATATGCGTGTGGGAGTTATGTAGGACAGTAACAAAAGCCAGCTGACTAATAATCCTGCTATTCTGTATTTCACAAGGGATGAATCTGAAAAAAAAAATCATTCCCAGATAAATAACTTAATTAAGACAAAGAGGCTAAGAATATATTGTCTTTAAAAGAATACCAAAAGCAGAATTTTGTTCTCAAAAAGCAAATGTTGCCTTTTATTAAGAAACATTGCCAGAGGAGCCATTCACTTTGGGTCAAATTCTGATACCTTTACTCCCAAATGATTCCATTAAAATCAGTAGGACTAGATCAGGGATCGGCAACCTCTGGCATGCAGCTTGCCAGGGTAAGCACCTTGGCGGGCTGGGCCAGTTTGTTTACCTGCCGCGTCGGCAGGTTTGGTGGACCACAGCTCCCACTGGCCGGGGTTTGCCAGTCCAGGCCAATGTGGGCATTGGAAAGCACCGTGGGCCAAGGGATGTGCTGGCCGCAGCTTCCCGCCACCCCCATCGACCTGGGACAGTGAACCGCGGCCAATGGGAGCCGCGATTGGCTGAACCTGCCGACGCGGCAGATAAACAAATTGGCCCGGCCCGCTAGGGTGCTTACCCTGGCGAGCTGCGCGCCAGAGGTTTTCAACCCCTGAACTAGATGGTTCCATACTTCATAGTTCTGTGCTTATTGCACACAACAACATGGGTTTCTTGCATTCCTCCATTCCCTCCACAAATTTCCTGTGTGTCATCCTACCATCTCCCTCTATTTCAGGGTCCTTGCAACTCCCCCACTCAACCCATGCCAGAAGTTCTATATACACCCCTATTACCTCTTCTTCCTAATCAGAGCCCCCTATACTCCCCCACCACATGGCAGTGGATCTGTGTGCCGTCCCTTTGCCCAATGCCCCCATTTCCCATACCAGGATCCCCCCAATCTCTTCCTTTACCAGGATTCTGTGTGTCCCATGCCCCCATACTTATACCTGAGTCCCCCATACCCACCCATTGCCCCTATTCCCTCCCTTCTTACTCATTCCTGCATTATTATTTGTCCAGGAGATATATCATTCAGGGTGCCAACATACTAAACTCTATAGGGAAGATGAGCTGGGATATTGTTATGCTGAAAGGCTTTAATGGAGTGTAAAATGAACTTCACTGCATAGTAAAATTTGATATTATTGAAAGGAACATAGACACCAAGGGAATGGATTAACTATGGCCATTGTAATAAAATCAACCGAGTTAAAGATTTGTACAATTTTTAAAAAGCTGGTTGATAGGGTTGCTGGGTGTCCAGTTTTCGACCACAACAGCCTGGTGGCTTTAGTAAGCATCGCTGACCGGGCCACTAAAAGTACTGGTGCAGTGAGGCTGGCAGGTTCCCTGCCTGCCCTGGTTCCATGCAGCTCCTGGAAGTGGCGGCATGTTTGGCTCCTAGGTGGCAAGGTGCAAGGGCAGCCACAGGGGTCCACGCGCCGCCACCGCCCTAAGTGCCAGCTCCGCAGCTCCCACTGGCCGGGAACCACGGCCAATGGGAACTGTGGGGCAGCACCTGCGGGCAGTGCACAGAGCCCCCTGGCTGCCTCTCTGCCTAGGAACCGGAGCGGGGGACATGCTGTCACTTCCAGAAGTTGCGTGAAGCAAGGGCAGGCAAGAAGCCTGCCTTAGCCCTGCTGTGCCATAGACCAGGAGCCATCAGGTAAGTGTCGCCTGGCTGTAGCCTGCACCCTGAACCTCCTTCTGCACCCCAACCCCCTGCCCCAGCCCAGAGCCCCCTCCTGAACCCCAAACCCCTCACCCCCAGCCCCATTCCGAAGCCCTCACCCCTTTCCCACCACATCCCCCTGCCCCAGCCAAGCCACCTCCTGCACCCCAAACCCCTCATCCCCAGATCCACCCTGGAGCCTTCACCCCCTTCTGCACCCCACTGCCCTGCCGCAGCCCGGTGAAAGGGAGTGAGGTTTGGGGAGAGCGCAGCGACGGAGGGAGGGGGATGGAGTTAGTGGGGGTGGGGCCTCAGATAAGGGGTGGGGTAGGATGGGGCCTTGGGGAAGGGATGGGGCAGGGGGCAGGGCAAGGGTATTCAGTTTTGTGCGATTAGAAAGTTGGCAACCCTACTGGTTGAGGCCATCAAACAACAACTCTTCTCCTGAAGAATAGCTGAGGGGATCATATCAATACTTCAAAATTAAAAACTATTTTCAGTTTTGAATGCAAGCCAAGGAGGGATCTGACTCAAAAAAGTGCAATACTGCATCTTCTACTCTTTTGGATATGGTACCTTCTATTCTTTTGGATACAGTACTTTCTTTTAGGTTTGGTTCGTTACCTGACATGTACAAAAGCATCATGTTCTAGATCTCTGAGGACCTGGATGATTGCAAGTAGTTGATGATCCGTTCATTTTGGAAGAAAATGATAGAACACAAAATGAGAAACTAAGGTTCTATAGCGTGACAGAGAAAATAACATTATATGTAAAAGGAACTCTTCAGTACTGTAAATCAGAGGTCGTCAACCTTTCAGAAGTGGTGTGCCGAGTCTTCATTTATTCACTCTACTTTAAGGTTTCGTGTGCCAGTAATACATTTTAACATTTTTAGGTCTCTTTCTGTAAGTCTCTAATAAATAACTAAACTATTGTTGTATGTAAAGTAAATAAGGTTTTTAAAATGTTTAAGAAGCTTCATTTAAAATTAAAATAAAATGCAGAGCCCCCCAGACTGGTGGCCAGGACAGGGCAGTGTGAGTGTCACTGAAAATTAGCCTTCTGCGTGTGTGCCATAGGTTGCCTACCCCTGCTGTAGATGCTTCCTACAGTGAAAAAGGATTTCTCCAATTAATACAGTTAATGCACTGCTCTGAAAGGCAGAAGCAAGATCAGGAATCAGCAACCTCTGGCACGCGGCTCGCCAGGGTAAGCACCCTGGCCGGCTGGACCAGTTTGTTTACTGCCACATCCACAGGTTCGGCTGATGCGGCTCCTACTGGACGCGGTTCACCTCTCCAGGCCAGTGGAGGCTGTGGGAAGCTGCAGCCAGCACACCCCTCGCCTGCGCCGCTTCCCGCAGCCCCCTTTTGGCTTGGAGCGGTGAACCGCAGCCAGTGGGAGCCGCGATCGGCCGAACCTGCAGACACAGCAGGTAAACAAACTGGCCTGGCCGGCCAAGGTGCTTACACTGGCGAGCCACGTGCCAGAGGTTGCCGACCCCTGGTCTATTCCTTTTTAAACAGTTCCTACCAGGCTGCTACGGTTTTTGCTACCATTGCACACTGAGCAGATGTTTTCAGAGAACTATCCGTGATCTCTCCGAGATCTCTTGCTTGAGTGGTCTTGGCAACCATAGACCCCATTGTTATGTATATATTGTTGTGACTGTGTTTTCCAATGTGCCTTACTTTGCATTTATCAACACTGAATTTCATCTATCACTTTGTTGCTTTGGACTTAACTACCTGTGTGCAGGGGCTGTGCGCTGTGCACGGAGAGCGGCACCGAGGCCTGGTGCCACTGGGCACAAGGGGCCCGGCACCTGCTGTGCTCTGCACGCACCATGTCGGAACATGTCCCTGGCGGTGGCTGCAGCGGGCGCGGTTTGGTCAGGATTGTGCCAGCTGCGGCGAGCGCATCTTTGCCCGGCCCAGCGCCTGCGCTTCGGGCCCCTCCCCAGCTCGGTGACTGCAGCAGGGTCGCTGGCCGGGGCCGTTCCCGGCCTGAGCCGGGCCCCGGCTGTGAGGATGACATCGCAGCCTGAGGGGCCCGTGGAACCTTCTCCCTGCAGAGCCGTTAAAGGGGCCGCACGGGGAGGAAGCTGTGATATTGACCAGTGGGTCGGTGGCCGGGGTGGGACAGAGACGGAAATAGGTGCCTGTTTCTTTAAGACTGGCCGATTCGGAACCAAACGGAGCGCGAGTTCCGGCGCGTGAAGGTCCCTGTCCTGTTGTCTTATTGGATGGTTAGACGCATTCGCCCCCTAGCTCCGGCGCGCGCGTAAGTGCGTTTCGCCGTCCTATTGGCTGGTGTAGCCTATGCGCCGTGGCGCTCTAGAAGGCGCGGGCATGCCGCCCGACCATTGGCTGGGTGGACGCATGCGCCTTCCCGCCCCTCGGCCGCTTGCTGCCCGTCCATTGGTGCGTCCCAGGCGCCGCAGCCGGGGGCTGGTCGGTCCCGTCGCTCTGTCCCTTGGCGTCATGGCGGCCGCCGCGGAGGAGCCGTTCCCCTTCCACGGGCTCTTGCCCAAGAAAGAGACCGGCGCCGCCTCCTTCCTGGGCCGCTACCCGGAGTACGACGGGCGCGGGGTGCTGCTGGCCGTGCTGGACACCGGCGTGGATCCCGGCGCGCCCGGCATGCAGGTACCCGCGGGGCTGCGGGGGCTCCTGGGCCTGGTCCGCGGAAGCAGCGAGCTGGGTCCGACCCCGCATCCGGGGGCCGCCCCAGTCTCCTGAGTGTCTCGCAGCGTGGGAGGGAGTCAGCGCGCAACGGGGGCGGGCTGCGCCTGTCGGCTGGGGCCCCCCCCCGGGGCCGGGCTGGTCGGGCTGAGCGGCTCCCCGGCAGGGCGTTGTAACCCGCCGGGCGGAGGAGGAAGGGTAGGAAGTCGGGGCAGCTGCAGGGCGAGCGGCGTGAGGCGGCGCGGCACTTGCCGGATTCCGGGGTTGGTGGCTCGGGTAGGCTGGAGGGGCCGGAGTGAGAGACACGCAGAGGGGAAACAGGCGCAGGCTGACGGGGGCCGCGGCCTCTCTGACACCAGAGTGGAGGGAAAGGATGTTGTTTAACTTGTGCGGCAAACGTGCGCCCCATCCCCCGAGAGAGCCAGATTTGAGTCCTTGGCGATGCTTGCTGGGGTTTTGCTCGGTGCTATATGGGCGCTCAGGAGAGGTGCTTAGCTTGGAGTTTTGTAGTGCGCCGCACACTGCGGTGTCCAGCATGGCCAGCAGCACTTCTGATTTCCACTTTCCTCCCACTCCTATTTACCCAAAATGAGACCACTAAATTTTTCACTAGTTGATCTGAAATATGGTTCTGTTCTTCACTTTTAATTCTCTACTGGCAGCCCTTCTTCATTGCACCGAGTTCAAATTTCTTGTCTTTTCATTGAGTGCTCTATGTAGCAGTGCCTACCTCCCTGACCTGTCTCATAGTGATGCCTCCCACTCTTGCTGCTGATGCTAGTTTTGATGTCCTGTTAGTCTGATGGTCCCAGGACAATCTGTGTCCCCTCCACTATCCCAGCCCTATGTACGGAATATATTACCTGTTCTTATCCACCAAGTCACCGCCCTCATTCAGATTCCTCATTAGTACACACTTCTGCCATGAATTGTTTTTTATTATTGAGCGCATGAAAAAAAAAAACTGATTGAGACCTCAAGATGTACAAATGCTTAAATTGGGTAACTCCATAAACTTGTTCCCCACCTCATTCTCTGCATATTGTTTGTTACCTTTTGCTTGTCTTCTTTCAAGTTAGTTGAAAGACATAATCTCTGCTCCAAAGAGCTTGCAATTTGTTTTGTAAAGTGACCTGAACACTTTCAGGTGCTGTAAAATAACCAAGGGTTTAATTGTCACAACATAAATGTATTGCTTTTTCCAAAGTAATTATATTTGGCGAGAACAATTAGTTTCTACTTATTTACTGTGTAATAAAATGCCTGATGGATTGACAAGAACCTAGCCAGCCGCGGTTGTTGTTTTTTTTTAAACATATAACGCTCCATATAACACCACAACCCATTTATAGATTCTCAGTACATTCTGGTTCTCACAGTTGATGCTTATACACCTCTGCTCCCATTTCCTGCAGGACCTTCCTGAAGGAGGAGCAATATGAATAATTGATCTAGATCCGTAGCCCTCATTTAAACCAGTTAAATTGGTTGAGGTAAAAATAATTTATTTAAAACAGTTTTACCAAGCCTCAACCTAATTTGAAGATTTGTGCTGTTGCAATTTTAGGTTTAAATATAAAATGAACAACACTATTAATGTGTTTTTATAAACTCTTCAGTGCCACCACTGATAGGTTATTTTATTTGAATTTTATCAAACTGCTGTAGGCAAAGCACAAAATATCAAATAATAAATTTGTATTTTTGTTTTCTCTTATAAATCCAAAATGGCATAGAAATCTTTGTTGTCATGCAGCAAAATTATTTCTCTTATAATGCTGAAAAGTTGTTTATAATTCAATTAAAATAACGTAGACCAAATTTGGGGAACTTCATTTTACACATGTGAATTCCCAAACATTATTATCTCAATATAAATTTCATAATGCAGTATTTAAAATATAATTGCAGTCCATTTAAAAAAAAAAAGTCAGTTGCCACTGAGTCTTAAAATTCAATTCAGACTCACTGAGATTGCTTTCAGAATTAAAATACTTCATTTAAAAACTAGTTCTGAAGCCCCAGGTGTTGCCTTGTTGTTTCTAACCTTTATTTGTCCTGGTGCATTCAAAGAAAATGCTCAGTTGATTCCAGCAGAAGAAGGCATAGTAGTTGATACTTGAGATGTTACTTGAGCATGAAAGTAGCGTGAATCCTCTAGCTGGGTCATGGGCAGTGGGCCTTGAACCTAGGACCTCTGGATTTGAAACTGAGTCTTTGCTGCGTGAGCTGAAAGACCCAGATCTATTAGCTCAAAAATTATACTTTCTCTTAAATACTGTCATTCCTCAACCAGAGGTCAGAGCGCCACACTGTAAGTGTGGGTTACACATTCCTCCTGGCAGGTGAAGCTCTCCCTAAGTGCCACAAGACTATTGCTACTCAAATTCCTGTACTGGCCATCTGTTGCACCATAACTCCCTTTTGTGGAGGAAATAAGCATGGCTTATATTCTCATCCTTGTTTTCTTGTAGAATGTTTTTTTTGCAATTTCATCTGTGAATAGCCTTTACGTTTTTAGTATTCACTGGAAAACTTGACTTGGCTTCTAGTTGATTTGCTATAGGTGGAAATCTATTTCCAGCATAAACCTCTTCTACCTATTCAAGAGCAACTGTTGGTTCTTCTATTGTAAGTGTAAATTTGTACCTATAAGGATCATTCACAAATGCTAGAAAATGGTGCCGTTAAAGCCTACTCATAACTCTTGGAACACATTTTTGCCATTATGTAATAGAACTTCAGTAAACATTTTTATAATCTTCCGCACTTCAGCAGTTGAACATGGATTCCTCTGTACAGAATCCATGTCATTGCTATTAGCTTCAGTATTTGGAGAAATTCATCGGCACACCTCTTCAAAATGTTTTATCATCTGTCAGACAAGAGTCGATATCCTGTCTATTCTCTTCATAGATTTTCATTAACCTGAGAGACTCTGAAACATAAATTTTTATGCAATCGACATAAATATTCAACCATAGTCTTTTGAGGCATGATATATGCATGGCCATCTTCCTGTTTGTTTGGCAGCTGCAAAGGGACTGTGAATTAATTTAAGTCCCAGATCCAGATCCTTCAACTGGATTCATAGTGAGGAACCCTGTGCCTGTTCGGAGTACTATTGAAGTCAAAGGGTATCAACCACAAGCTTCACATTGCAGGATTGTGGGTATAGATATTGTATTCTTGCCTTAAAATTTTTAGGGATCAACTTTAGAATGTGTGTGGAACAGCCATATGTGACTACGTTATTTTTCTTCTAAGCCCTGCCAATCTTACCCATATTAGTTGCATTGTCTGTAGGAGAATGGTGGGTTGCTTTCCTACCATTCTTCAGATGGTGAAGTGCCATGGTGTCAGAAGGAAGAATAACATGGACTAATGTTTTCCTGTGTGTTTCATATAATGTGAGGGCATCTGTGCACAAGTGACTTTACACTTATCTTTCTTTTTCTGCCTCCTACAGTCTCCTGACACCATAGATTGCCAGCTCTTACTCTGCGATTTTCCAGGGTATGCTAAACTGGCAGTGTCACAGCTGCCATAGAACATGGCTGGCATATAGATTGAGCCTGTAAGGGTCAGTTTAAGCAAAGATGTGGTTTTAATGCAATGTACAGTTTTGCTAAACTTTTTTTTTTCATTCTTATAACTTTGGGCAAAAAGACAAACTCGGTAAACTCAGTTTGTCAGGTGACCATCATACTTTGTAGATCAATTCCAGCTGGATTCTGTAGCAGCTGTGGCATCTTTCGTTCGTTTCAGGCTTGCCCCTTCTCTTGAGGTCTTCTACTATCTCCTTATTTTCCTTACTTTCTCCTTAACAGCAGGCTACGCAAGAACTCTCCTTATTGAGGAGGTCTGGATGTGGTGACTTTCTAAGTCCAATGATACTGGTTCTTCATTTAAGCTTGAGATGAATTCTAAGTTAAGATATGCTCTTCCCAACCAGTGAATCTTCCCACCCACCTGAAAAAAATACCCTCCTTCCATAGTATTTGTACAGCAGAACAGGTGTTAGCACTTTATGAAAGAGTTGTTGTTCCAAAGAGCTTAGCTTAAGATAACTGAAGACAGCATGGTGGTACTCCCAATTTCTTCTGGAATCAGTGGAAGAAACCCAAGCTGGGTATTGAACTATGCGCTGCCACTGAGCAACCAGTCTAACCCACTTCCTCACTGCTTTGTTTCTGCTCCCTCTTTCTCATTCCTGTCCTTTCTCTGTATATGTTTTCCAGGATCACACCTATGTAGACGCTGCACTGCATTATTTACGATGTCTTTATAGCCTCCAGGAGATGTCCTGCAATGCCTCACCTTGACCGCTCTGGTCACTGTTTTGAGCTCTGCTGCCCAGTGACCAGGTACGCAGGTATATGCCCCTCTGCTCTAAATCTTGTGAACTTTTCAAATTCCATTTCCTGTCTGCTCGGCATGGAGAGCTCACCTAGTGACTGCCCGGGTGACTGTGCCAGATACATGTTGCAGATGCGCTCCTTCCTGGAGTATGCAAGAGGTGGTGGATCTCCGGGGTCTGTGGAGAGAAGAGGGTATGCAGGAACAGCTCCGACTGAGCTGTATAAATGTTGATATCTACAAGCAGATCTCCTGGGGCATGGAAGAGAAGGTCCACGAGAGAGATGCTGCGTGAAAGCCAAGAAGCTGCAGCAGGCATACCAGAAGGCAAGGTGGGCTAACAGTTGCTCTAGTTCAGAGCTGGATACGTGCCGTTTTTATGAAGAGCTGCATGCCATCCTCAGCGGAGACCCCACCACTACCCCCAAAAGTCCTGTGAATACTTTGGGAGAGCAAGAATCACAGGCTTCTTTTATGAAGTGATGAAGAGGAGGAGGAGTATGGGGAACAGGTGACTGGGGGATCCAATGGCACAGCAAGCCAGGACCTGTTTTTGATTCCTGGACAGTCGAGCCAGTACCTGCAGTCCAGCATGGGTGAGCCTAATGCACGGGGAAGGGATCTCTGGTAAATATGGAGTCTGGGTTGATATTGCCGGGACACATCTATTCATTTACTCTTTTTTACTTATGCTAGAGGAGATAGTGAAACAACCAGTAGAGGTAGAGTTGCTGTCTGCTTCTCATTTCCCTATACAGTTAGGCAGAGGGGGCACTGTAGATCAGGGATGCACCGGGATGTCCCGTGAATCCTCCATAGAGATCTCGAGGAGACTTTCCTGAAGGTAGTTTGCAGTGCTGTGCCAAAAGGTCTGGTGAGGGCTGCCTTACTACTTCTTCTGCGGTTGGACAGTTTGTCATGCCACTCAGCAGTTACTTCAGCAAGCTCCATTGCAGTACACAGGCTAGCAGCATACAGACCCAGTGTGCAGCCGGATGCCTGCAGGAGCTATTCCCTTTCAGCTTCCATTACTATCACAAGTGAAATATCAGCTAAAATCATCACCACCTCTGGAAAATGGTGCCTGCATTCAATTCAGTTGTCCTGTATGTGTATACTCATGAGCGTGAGCTATCCCCTTCTTATTGTCCCAACTCATCCCCAGGCCCTATTCACCGTGGCCGAGACTGCCACCGTGCTCTATGAACCTCAAGGACAAGTGAGACTGTCATGCTTGCAACTTGTGCGGATCAAGGGGCGTGAGTTCAGTATACCAAGTTTCCATTTATCTTGGGACTACACTCACAATGCACAGAGGCACTATTGTATCTTTTGCAGATGGAAATGTGGCCTTGAGGGTCTCTCCATCCATACCAGTGGAGCGGCTCAGCCACTTGAGGAGGAGAAGGAAGGGGATGTTGGATGACCTGTTCCAAGAGATCCTGCAAGCCTCTCTGGTGCTTCAGATACCAAGCACTAGTCTTGGAGGATCACCCTGATGGACAGAATGGACAAAGATAGAGTGGAGAGAAGAAGAGCACAGGAAACGGAGAGAGATGTGCTGCAGGAGATGGTAGCACTTCTGAAGTGGCAAACAGACATGCTGGAGACTCTTGTTGATCTTCAGGTTCAGCAGACCTATGCTTGCTTCTGTCTGCAGCCCATAGAGAACTGCATTCCAGGATCGCTGTACAACGACCCCACACCCCCCAATTCACTTGGCAGCAAGGGCTGCTGCACTGCCCCCTACCACTCCACCCAGGGGGAGAGAACAAGCAGCCACACATACGCTGACCTGAGAGACACGGTTGGTATATGTGTATGACTGTTCTTTTCCCCATATTTATAAAGTTTCATTCAGTTATAAATATGCGTTAAAATAGGTTTGAAATAAAAACCTGTTTATGGAAACTTAATTCATCTTTATTCCCAATATATGCAGGCTGGGGCTGACATTGTTCACAGATAATAGCAATTGGTGCATTTGCAACGTTCTATTAATACACACACAGCACTCCTTACAAGCTTCATACCAGGATGCAAAAAAATAATGCCAGGCAGAGCACACTACAGCGACATACGTTAATGTGACTCTCTATTAAAATGGTCTTTCAAAGCTTTCCTGAGCCATATAGCTCCCCATTGAGCTCCTATAGTCCTTGTATGTGGTTGCTCAAAATCAGCAGAGAGCCATTCTGCCTCCACTGAGGTGGAAAACTCCCCCCCCTTTACTTCACAGATATTATGAAGCACACAGCAGGCAGCTGTAATCATTGGGATTTTTTTTTTTTAAACTGAGGTCTAATCTCATGAGTAGGCAGCACTAGTATCCTTTCAAACAGCCAAAGGCGTGTTCAGTTGTCATTCTGCATTTGCTGAACTTGTAACTGAACTGCTTCTTGCTGCTGTCGAGGTGGCTGGTGTACAGATTCATGAGTTCTGGGAGCGAGGGTCAGACTGGGTCTTCCAGGATGACTGCATTTCAACATCCCCAGTGGCAATCCTCTGGCCTGGAAAGAGAGTCACGGCTTGCAGCTTTGTGAACAGGCCTGTGTTCTTAAAGATGCATGCATCGTGCACCTTCCCTGACCAACCCATGGTGATGGTAAAATGTCGCTGGTGATCCATCAGCATTTGCAATAACATAGAAAAGTAGCCCTTTCTGTTGATGCACTTTGTGACAAGGTGGTCCAGTGGCCAAAATAGAGAGATGTATGCCATCTATTACCCCACTTCAGTTCAGGACCTCCATTGTTGCAAAACCATCCACTGTGTCCTGCACATTGCCCAGAGTCACAGTGGCAAAATGTGATTCATGGCCCTGAGCATTTGCATTACAGCAACCTCATGGTGGATTTCCCAACTCCAAAATGATTCCTGACTGATTAGTAGCAATCTGGTATTACAGGCTTCCATGTAGCGATTGCCGCTTGTTTCTCCACTATCTGCAGATCTTATTTCCATGTCGCTGCACTGGATGGCTGTGACGAGCTCCGTGCACACATCCAGGAATATGGCTTTGTGCATCCAAAAGTTCTGCAGCCACCGCTCGTCATCCCATACCCGCATAATAATGCGATCCCACCAATCGATGCTTGTTTCTTGGGCCCAGAATTGGCACTCCATGGTCTGCAGCTGCTCCACATGAATGCCACCAACAACTTTGAATTGTTTCTTTCTATGTCTCACAGCAATCTAGCCTCCATGGAATCATCATGTTCCCCGTGTCTCTGCTTGTGGCTCTGCAAATACTGTAGGATCAGGCACTCTGTGCTCACAATGTTCACTGCAATAGGGCAGAGCTGTGCAGTATCCACACTTCTCACACAGACTGTTGACGCGTGGGTTTGCAGGGCTTTAGAAAAGAGGTGCAAAACGTTATAGGATGTAGATAAAATTATGGGATGGAGAAAACTATATCATGAGACACAGAAATCATGTTCCCAGTCACTCCTGCTTGACTCGTTTGCCCACATGAAGCAGTGCAAACCCTTCACAAAACACCCTGTGCCAGATGGTGGCAAGTTGGACAGGAGGGTAGCTACCTACAGTGCACTGCTCTTTGCATTGGCGCAAATGCTAGTAGTGATGACACATACTCTGCCAATACAAGGAACATAGTGGGGAGACGCAAAAGCGATTTAATTACTGCAGTAGCTGTATGTTGAAGTAACTTAGGTCAAATTAATTTTGTAATGTAGACTTTGCCCCAAGCATGTTGATTTTAGAGGACTAAGGTCCATTTCTAAACAGATGTCATGATGCAACCTTAATTATAGCGGTGGTCCCATGCTATTGTAACATTAAAAATAATATAAAACTGTTTTGTTTGTGGAGGTAGCTAATGATATGGTAGGGGCTCCTGGATGCTGGGGTAGATTTTTTTTTTTATGATTATGCTTATTATAAATTTAAAAGTTCATAGTTTGTATAGTTTCTTGGGTGTTTGTTTTAAAAATGTAACTAACACCCACATATTAATCTCAGATAATCATTTTCTTATGTTTTCAGATTACCACGGACGGGAAACCCAAAATAATTGACATAATTGATACAACAGGTAGTGGTGATGTAAACACTTCCACCATAGTAGAACCCAAAGATGGAGAAATTGTAGGTCTTTCTGGAAGAACTCTGAAGGTAAGCATTTCTGTATTGTTGCTGTCGTGTTTTTTTTTCTGTTGTCAAATTTAATGGCACCTCTCCTCTTTTTCCTTTTCTGTCTGTGTAAATTATTCCCTTCTAGTGAAATCCTATACTAGATTGTCACACTGTATAATCTAATTGTATGTTATATCCCTTCCCCTATCCTTTGTCTGGCTTATCTATTTAGACTGTAAATTCTTTGGGGTAGGGATTGCCTGATATGGGGTGTTGAACACATTGAGACCAGCCACATATTTACCCCAGAGACACTACTTTAATAAACATAATAACTTAAAATTCACTTTGACAAATCCAAGGTTTCTTGCTTGGTTTTCGAAGGCTGGTTCAGAAAAAACTACTTCTCAAAAATTTTAGAATGATCATAGATGCCAGTTTGGAATTGCATGAAAAATATTGGCATTAGTGAAGACCAGCTGTGTAAAATGAAGGCAGAACTATCATATTAAAAATTGACATAATTAAGACCGATATAATCAATGCCAACAGGTCACTGAGGAGTCTTGGAGCTGTGGGGGAGGAACAGGGAGGGAATTCTGTTTACAGCCATCCCATTGCCTCAATATTAACAGCATCTGGGAGGTCTGAGAATGATTTTTCTGGAAGGCAGATGGTTTAGATGATAAAATCTTAACAATGGTCTCAGATGTCTGGGACTGTTGCTGTTGTTGCCAGATGGATAGCCTTGTAGAGGGGCAGTTAGTAGGAGAGGTTGGAACTTATCTGATTCTGTCAACCCCTTGGTACATCCTGTGCTTTGTCTTTTCATGATTGTACATGGAATCCTTATCCCATTAGCTTTCCCCCAGTATGTGAGGCTGTTGGCCTCTGCCCTCATGATCTTATAGCTATAGGGCCAGTGAGCTTGATTCACTAAGGGTATGTCTACACTACCCGCTGGATCGGCAGGTAGCGATCGATCTATTGGGGATCGATTTATCGCGTGTAGTGTCGACGTGATAATCGATCGCTCTCCCATCGACTGCTGTACTCCAACTCGGCGAGAGGCAGAAGCAAAGTTGATGGGGGAGCGGCGGCTGTCGATCCCGCGCCGCGAGAAGGTGACGTAAGTGATTGATTGTAAGTTGATCTAAGATACATAGACTTCAGCTACTCTATTCTCATAGCTGAAGTTGTGTATCTTAGATTGATCCCCCCCCCGCAGTGTAGACCAGGCTTAAGAGTCAAAGAGCAACAGGAGATTAAGTTGAATTTTTTTCCTTGTGCTGTTTGCTACCACTTACCATGGTAAGCAGACCTGCTTATTATACTGATTTTTTTTTTTAAATGACAAAAAGCATCTGCTTTAGGCAGAGTTTCTTAGAGGTAGAGGGATGAGTTCTGCGAAGGGGTTGTTCATTCTCCATATCGTTATCATATCTGGCCCTTCTGATACTCTGTTTTATAGCGCTGGCTGCTGTGATGTCATTTCACTAGGAACTGGACTGAGGCTGCCACCTCATCTCTCAGAAGTTGGTATTCACTGTTCTCTAGGTCTGGACTTGAACCACTGGCCTTTACAAACTGAACCGTTATAAATCTGCTTAGCCATGTGTTAGAGAGAGAGAGAGAACTTCAACATCTAGTGCGCAATGCCTGTTGAGAGCAAGAAATATTTCTATTTCTGAATTTTATCTGTTTTCTAGATTCCAACAAATTGGGTAAATCCTTCAGGCAAATATCACATTGGTATAAAAAATGCCTATGATTTCTATCCAAAAGCTCTTAAGGAGAGGATTCAGGTAATTTTTTTACTTTCATTTTGTATTCATATTATAATATTTTAATTCTGCTTTTTTGGTTTTGTTAGAAAACTATGGTTTGTAAATTTGATATAGAGTAGATTTTTCTTTTCATTCTTTGCTGATATAACAAGGTGTTTTTTTTTTGTGCTATAGTTATCGTGCCCCAAATCAGTGTCAAATGATTTAAAAGATATAGTGTTCATAAAAGGTACAAATGTCTCTTACACAAACTAACATATTGAGGTTTTTTTGTTTGGCTTTTTTGTATTACAGAAAGAACGCAAGGAAAAACAATGGGATCCTGTTCACAGGCTTCTACTAGCAGAAGCTTGTAGGAAACTAGATGAGTTTGATGCAGTTCATAACTCTCCCTCGCAAGTTTGTATTTTTTTTTGAATAACTTTTTATACAGAAATCACTTGCTTAAGAGATTTTAAAAAAGCTCTGTTTGATAATTTAGAAAATGAGAGACCAGGTTATTTTAGCAGATAAATTGAGTGAATGTCACTGCATCTTGTTCTGAAATCAGGATATAGAATGCATACATGAACGCTTATTTAGTCTTGAATATTATCTTCATTATATCAAATTCCTTTTGGTTTTTAGTGAAAAGGTTCCATTGTCTTTAGATCACATTGTCTCTCCTCTGAAGTCAGTGATCTGTTACAGTAGCTTTCATTTAAATTCTCTATCATCTCAGTTGAAGGGCAGGGCAATAAAGCTAAGTGCTATCAGCCCCTTAAGGCACTCAAGTCCTCTGCATATTAAGTCCATCAGTCCGTATATCTTCAGGCCACTGTGTCTTAAGAATACAGGAATCAGAAATATTATGAATAAAGGACCTAGGATAAAATGCTTATTGTATTCATTTGCAGAAGCATTGGTAGTCATTGTTGAAGACCACACATCTTAAATTTTCAAATGTTACTTGTTTATACCTTCCATGGTGGGCATTTATTACTTCTTAAGGAGTGTATCAAGTCATGTAGCATCTCTCATGTTTCAAATTTGTGCTAAATCTGTAAGATCCTACTAAGGCTGATAGGTCTTGAAGGAGGCTAACCAGTTGTTGATTGGGTTTTTGGGCTGTACCCACACATCCTGGATTTCTGTAAAATGTAGGAAATAGTTACTGCTGATCATTCCTACCTCCTCTTTTCATTTCTGTTCTATTTTGGCACCCAACCAAGACGTATAATTTTCTCAACAATGGAAACTCTGGCTACTTCAGAAGAACACACTAGTGTAAAGCAAAACTGAGCATACCGACATATTTGCAAGTGTTATGGAGACCTATTGAAGAATAGTATTAGTTACAACTTTATTCAGGAGAGAGGCAGAGGAAAAAGATGAAAGAGAGACTTATCAGTAATTGAACTGATTACTAGAGAACTACAAAATAATAAAACATATCCTTTCTCTTCTGTCATGTGAAATGGTGATAGATCCTGCTTTCTAAGTAGAGTTAATGCAGAGTTATTGCTCCCTCTTACTGTCCTAACCTTCTGTCTTAATTAAGAATTCCTGTACTTCCTCTGAAGATTGCAGGTGACAGAAGTTGGGAGGAATTATAACTTTACATCCAGTATTAACTTCTAGTAATTGATGAGTAGAGCAAAGAATGTGAACCATGCAGCAAATTTTATGCATACTGTAGGTCACTGTTACTTTTGTAGCAACCGCTGGTTTACTGGTCTTGATGTATGCCAAAAATATTTTAAAATTTAGTTAAATATAATACAGACAGAATCTAAATGTATAATATGTTAGAACATATGTATTTTAACATTGCTTACATAAAAAGTAACTTAAATAGAAAAGGGTATCCTTGTTAAAGAGCCATAAATATCTATTTGATTAGAGATTGTTTTGTTTAATCTATAAATTGATACTAGCATTTTTCTATAAACTCTACAGTACTTAATCACTTCTGCATAGGAAACTTTATAAAGAATCTCTACAACAATATCTGAAAATCATGACAGATGAGTAACTTGATGTTTGTTTTTTTAATGCTTAGGTAGCACATTATACATAAACATGTTGGGAACTTTTCCAGACACATCAGGTCATACGGATTTTTTTATTAGGAAAGCAGTTAATTGCACAACTTGCTTCTATGTGTATTGCTAAAAGTATGAAAAAATGATATATTCTAAGTTTGTTTGTTTTTTTTTTTGTTTGTTTTTTTAGACAACTAAACTAATGAAGGAAGAATTTCAGAGTCAAGTAGAACTGTTGAATTCTTTGGAAAAAAAATACAATGATCCTGGCCCTGTATATGATTGCTTAGTATGGCATGATGGTGAGACCTGGAGGTAAACTCTTGCTTTTGCGTCTAACTAAAATGTTTGAATTTTACATGCTTTAAATATTGGTTCAAACTGTATTCTGCATTGCTGTAAAATACAGGTAGTAGTTATTGATGATCACCTTGTAAAAACGTTTATGTAATGAAGTTTTTACTAAAAGGATGTTGTAAAAAGAATTGCCACCTTTAGCAGGATTTCAGGTTTAGGAATGTAGGTCCTGATCCTGCATCAGGACTTGTTAGTGCGGACTCCTGAGCCTGAGCAGCGTCCTGTTGAAGGTTTAGGGCTGAGAGGGATCTAGAAGAGTCTTGTGTTTAGTATTTTTGTCATGATTTAGCCAAATAGTCAAACATTTTGCCAGTAGTTATTAGCTAGTGTTATAACTTCACATTTCTGAAGTCATGTTTTTTTTGTGGATGGTGAATTTTACAATAAGTAGTTAAATACATAAAGCTGTGGACAGTGTTCTAAAATCTGTAGCTAAAATTAGACTTTTAAGTCAGTGTTAAGGTATTTGAATAAAAGTGGCATGTCATCTTTTTTTCCCCTTTTTTCCCCCCTTGAGTTGCTAAGCAACCACAAAGCTCATTGAAGTTGATAGGATGTTGCCCCTTCCCACAGTCAAGCTACTCTTACTTATATGCCTCTATGTATTGAGTTAGGAGCCTGACTTTGGTATTTGGGTTTGAAAATTTTGACTATTATCACTTACAAAAAACTAGACAACTTAAAGCGATCTACAAACTCTGTGGTCATTTTATATTGGAAAGAACAAGTCAGGGGTTCTTACTGTAGATTGATCTGGATCATTTTATACTCTTCTGTATCAACAGAGCCTGTATTGATTCAAGTGAATGCGGTGACTTCACTAAGTGCACTGTGTTGGGAACCTACAGAGAGAGACAAGAATATGGATCTTTTGGCACCTCAGAAATGTTGAATTACTCTGTGAACATTTATGATGAGGGGAACCTGCTTTCTATTGTGACCAGTGGAGGTAATTTGTTTTAATCAATTGCAAATGAAATCTGTTTTAGGTATCTCAACAAGGAAACGAGGTGATGCCACTGTTTCATAAAATAAAGTAGGTTTCATTTTCATGGTGCATTTGAGTCAAAATGTAAGTGTCTCTGTGACTGGTTAAACTTCCATATTGGACTGCACTATGGGGGGGCGGGGAGGAGCCATTTAAATCAAGGCAGTTAAAATGTTGGTTAAAAATAATTGTTTAAATCAGGTTGAGGCTTTGTAAAATTAATTTGAAAACATATGCTCTTGCCATTTTTGATAATTAATGAATTATAAATGCTTTTTTAAAAAAAAAAGTTACTGCTGGTGTGAGGTATCTTATTTTGAATTTTATAAAACTGCTATTGTCAAAAATCAAAATACTGAAAATTGCAGTTAGCACCCAAGCAGCTATGTGTCTTTTCTTAAATGCATAGTTCCACCTTTAGGGTACAGCTTTCTGATCAGACAGTTAAATGCCACATTTGTGAGTATGGTATAAATGCACAGATCATTATCTATGGTGCCCCACTAAAAGCTCCCAAGAGGCATAGAAATAGCTAAAATAAATGAGTAGATGGTTTCCTGCTTGTGTTCTATGCACTGCAGTCCTGATACTCTTTTTGCTAATGCAGGCTTCTTACAAGTAAACATGATTGACTTCAGTGGAGTTATTCTTGAGTCTCACTGGTACAAGGGAGAAGAATATCAGGCTATTAAACTTAATTGCTTCCGCATGACTTTAAATAGAGAGTGACTAAATTTAATTGCTTTCCCCTGCAGCTTGCATGATTAAAGAATGCTTACCAATGGAGGGCAGCTTCGAAATGAAAGTGTGTGTGTGTGTTTTTTATATATATATATATATATATATAATATATATATATATATATATAATATAAACTTAGCCTTCATTATGCCTTGTGAAAAGACAACTATACCACTATAATTACAGCTTCATCTACTCTTATCCCATTTTTGTGCAGTTTATATAAATATCATATACAATTTAATTTTATAATTTCTTGCTTTCTAAAATGTAAAGCAACAGGGAAAGGTACAAACAAAATTGGCAATGACAATTGATAATCAAGATTTTAAAGAATAGATGAATGTCAAAATTAATTAGTAAGGACACTTCTGAAGAATCTGAATTCCATATGGTGTTAGCTTTCGACATAAGCCCTTAGCTTTTTTTAATGGTATAAATTGCTCAGTAAATGAAAATTAATTGGATTATAGCATATTAAATTGGCATAACTGAGGTTTCTGCTAGGATGTTGCATTCAGTACATGCAATAGTATGCTTTTTGTTTAATTTATTCAGGAGCACATGGGACACACGTAGCTAGTATTGCTGCTGGATATTTTCCGGAAGAGCCAGAACGAAATGGTGTGGCTCCTGGAGCTCAGATTCTTGCAATCAAGATTGGTGATACAAGACTAAGCACAATGGAAACTGGCACTGGCCTAATAAGAGCTGTAAGTGTTTTGCCGAATTAATAGCTAATTAAGTTAAGCTGCTTGACATCAGGACCGTGAATGTGTAAGTATATCTTCTCAATAGCTAGGAGAGAAAGTAAAGTGTAATTTGAGAGATTTGTGGAAAACTGTATTGCTAAATTTATCATCAGCGTTGCCTCCAGAAAAGCTTAACTCCTAAAACAGATGATACTTAGTTGTTCAATATGTAACTTTGACAGATGTTTTTCACATCATTCTGAAGTGGAGACAATATTTTAATCATAACTTAAAAATTACTCATAAAAGTAACTTGCCTGTCAGGAAAGGGCATTACTCAGTTTGATCAGTTGTTGCTTCCTAGACTTGGAAAAAATCAAAGGAGAAGTTTAGTAAGAAATGAAACCAAAAAAAGTGAAATGGGACATTTTTACTGGCTAGAAAATGAGAGGATATGAAGTTTCAGGCGCTGAGGTATAAGATTATATTTACCTCATGAAAAAAATACTGCATGGCACAGTTGATGTAGGGATTATCCTATGAAAACAGTCCAATGGGATATCTAGCCCAACATTCTGTATCCCACTTCACAAATATCTCAGGGATAAGTCCAACGCGTTGGGTATTTTTGGTAATGTGGCTTTGTTTTGCTGTGTAGGCTATTGCTTTTAGCAGGATACCAGCCTGTTAATGCCATTCCGGTGCTTTATAGGTCTTGAGGTGCCAAACTCTTTAGTGAAAATAGAGAATACTTTACAAGCCTCTCATAAGACAAATTATTTTTTAATACACAATATATATTTTGTGTTGTATGAAGTGCATACTGTTTTTTTCAGTCTGGTACAATGAAAAACTGGAGAAGATTCTAACATGGGATAATTTGTGTACTATTTAACATTCTTTGCTTCATATAGCACTGGTATATGGAATTACTGGTACACTAGACAACCAAACAAACCCAGGAGAGAAATGAGATGCATCCAACAACTGCTGTTCAGAGAGAATTGGACATTATTCCGTTTCAGCAGCAAAGGCACTGGACCTCCATTATTTTCTCTCACAGAACTCTAGATATCTGTAGACGAGAAGGAGAAAGGAAAAGAAGGTGGATGTAAACTTTTTCCATCCAAAAGGAATTAAAAAAACCCCAATCATATGTGTGATCTGTAGAACTACCTCCATATGACCAGCATAACAAGACACTGGAATGAAGGGCCGCTGCACTGGGTTTTGATTAGATTGCACAGCAAAAGAAGACTGGGCAGTACTGATTACCCAGCATACAGTGGCCAAGAACTAATGATCCCTAGTGTCCTATCTACTCACATTCTCTTAACTATATAACTTACGAGAATAATTTGATAGTTCAACTATGCAAAGCTTGGACTTTGTGCAACATTTATTGGCTACAAGGGAAAACTATTTTTAGTAGAGACAAGCTGGAAGTGAAACAAATCTGCCTTTTAACAAAAATATGAATATTCATCAGAATCTACATCAACCTTCATTCATCAGTGTTATAAATAGTCTTATGATGGTTTCATTTATATAAATGGTGTTATTTGCCATCTCTAAGGTTTTTAGCAGTAAACTTTTTTAACTTAATCTTTAATAGATGATAGAAGCAATGAAATACAAGTGTGATCTTGTCAACTACAGCTATGGAGAAGCAACACACTGGCCAAATTCTGGGTGAGTATACTATGTTTACCATAACCAGGTTTAATACTGAAGAACACTGGTGTTAAAAATTGTTGCATTTGTGTAGTGACACTGTCAACAGGAGTAAATCTAGACGCTAATAATTCGTTGATATAAAATGCTACAGTACATCTCAAATTGCTGAACTTGATCTATGGATTAAGTGAGCCTACTGAAATTGTCAATATTTTGTAGTATGCTGCAATACTCTTTCTGGAAAAAAAAATATTGTAGTAATCCCTTTGCAATGTGTGGATTACTACAGAATCTTTCCTCAAGAATAGATTTTAATCTTGCTAATTAATTAATTTCCTTTTAAAATTGTTCAGGGGTCACTCCCAACCCTCTACTCAGTTGCCATCCTTTCAGGTCTGGCAGATAGGCTGAACATTACTCAACTATGATCAAAAACAAAGGTAGGGTATGAAATCCTGGCCTCATCAATCAGTGGGAGCTTTGCAGTTGATTTCAACATTGCCTGAATTGCATTCTGGATACTGAGAAGGAGGAAGAAAATATTTTGTTGCTTAAATGATGTTTTCTGTATTTATTTTAGGAGAATTTGTGAAGTAATTAATGAAGCTGTATGGAAACACAACGTAATCTATGTTTCAAGTGCAGGGAATAATGGTCCTTGCCTTTCTACAGTGGGATGTCCAGGTGGAACTACATCTAGTGTAATAGGTAAGTAGTTGTCTTTTTAAAAAATAAATAAAATTTTAAAAAAGGAGAGAAATCCATACAGTTTAGAAAATATATAAATAGCTGATCTTTTACATTATATACTTACATTAAGCGATTAAGATAAGACCTTGTAAATATCTTGTATTTATCAAAGCAAACAAATTAAGATTACAGGATTGTAAAATCTTTTGTGTGTCCCCAAGGGCAACTGTCTTAAATGGAGCCACGTTCTTGATGTATTTCTTTAGGTACATGTGTGGTAACTGAGATTTTTTTGTTAAAAGTTCAGAAGCCTGCTGTCTAGTCTGAATGTGTAGTACATTTGTACTGTAAACAGAGGAGCCTCTTCCTCCTCCTTGGGGTGAAATTGAACAATATTTACTACTAATACCACCTGGCTGCTAACTATGCAGAAAATACAGGAGGCTGCTAGGCAATTTGTTTTGATTTTTAATAAACTGTAGAAGGCAAGCCTTGCAAATAGTCAAACTTGTCTTAAATGCTTCATAAGTGTAATTGTCTGTATTTAAAAAAAGACTGATTCACCCATGCCATTCATTGATCATCTTGCTATTAGCTGTTTCTACAAACTACATTTTACTAAGTTTGACCCCAATTTATCTCTCATAAAATATCTTAGACTCAGAAGATACATTTCGACTGGGGAAAAAACACTGTTTCTAGAGTTTGGTCAGATACCCTGATATGCTGCCTCTTTCCTTTCCTAATGAATCCCAGGTTTGTAACTTGGATCTAAAATTTGGCATTTGTCCAGAGATATTCTTGGAGGGGGGGAATCCATCCAACTACAATGTTACATCTGTCAAAAGGTATTCTTGGAATCAGAACTTATTCTTGTTGGCAGTGATACATCTGATAAACTGATAGTCAATGAAGATACTGAAAACATCATCCTTAAAGGAATAACACATTTTAAGATCATTAATGAATTATCACTAAACATTTTTTTTTCCTTAAAGAGACAAGTTAGCATGTCTAATAATTAGATCAGGAGTCTGGAGTTGAACTTGTGGGTTCTGTTCAGAGGTCTACATGTGACTCACTCTCTCCTTGAGAGAACATAGAGAGGTTTAGTTGGCCCTTCAGCCATAATGGGAATAATTTATTTTTTTTGGGCTTGTCTGTGCTGCAGTGTTAGCCTGAGAGATAACTCAGGTGTTGCTGCAACTCATTTTCCATTCACACACACACACACCTCTCTAGCTCAGGTTTAATGGTTCTTTAAATCAAGCTGGTTGCTCATCGTTGATATGGGTTGAATCTTGAGTGTTGCTTTCCATGAGTTCAGGCTTCTCTGGTCCACTACACAGCAATGCCAGCAGACCCCCTGTGGAGATGCAGCATAAGCCGACACATAAAGTTGTGCTGGCATAAATAAATCATCTTCCTGAATGACGTTAGCTATTCTGACCAAAGGCACCCTTCTGTCAGCGTAGTTATGTTTACGCTGGGGATATACTGATATATCTGTGCCGGCAAAACTTAGTAATGTAGACTAAGGCCAGATCTACACTTAAACATTAGATTTACTTAGCTATGTTGCTCAGATCTATGAAAACATTCACATCCTGGGTGCTGTACTTAGGTCAGTCTAACCCCTTGGTGTAGACACAGGTTGGTCAATGGCAGAATTATGCATTCAATCTCTCTCGCTTTTCAGAGAGATGACTTTACAACATTGATTGAGAATCCCTTCCATTCGATATGGGAAGATTACACTATGGCACTACAGCTCTTTTGCTCAAGTGTTTTGCAGTGTGCCTGCTCTCATTCAGGGTAGGCTAACTTAAGTCTAGGTCAAATGAAGTAGCTCAAGTGTAGTAACTCGTGGCTGTTGCAGTGAAGACAAGCCCTGACCTCATGGATTTTTTTTTGAGTATTTTGATTATCGCAGGTTGAAAATAATTTGTTTATCCATTATAGTAAAGGAAATTGTGAACATCAGTGTGACTAAATCCTCCACATGTAAATCTTGGTATTCCTGGGAAATCTTTTTTTCTAAAGCGTTGGCTATAGGACAGACATGGGCCAGAGTGCAAATTCCAACTAGATGAATTTAGGGTGCTTGCTTAAATGAGGAACTCTGCATAGTTAATTTGTATAGTTGTGCTGTAACTGACATTGTAAATTGTTTCCGTACCACTCGTTCTCATGTCTCATTTTACTATGGCCTGTGACTTTTGAAACCTTACAGGCTTTACTTTGCACATGTTTGTCTTGTCAAGATTCTGTTTTCTCCAAGACCATTGGAATTTATCATCTGAGACAATTAAGACTTGGAAAGTGAATGTGTACTATTGCACTTGAATAAATGTGTTTTAAAGTATAAAATACACAGAAGAACCCCGTTTATCCGATCTAATTGGGACTGGGGGCCAGATCAGATAGTAAAAACTCCAGATGAACCAGAGAATGTGAAAAGTTGATGTTGCAGCACCATCTCTTGGCTGCAGGAAAGATCTCCTATTTCTGGCCCTGGAGTCCTGGTTGTTTTGGTAAATGTGGAGAGCCGGTTAAGGGTGGGTCAGATAAATGGGGTTCTACTGTGTGTGCGTGCGCTCGCGTGCGTATTTTCACATTACAAGTTAAATAGTATTTTATAATGACAGGGTATAGACTGAAATAGGCACAGAATATATCACAGTTGCTACTATATACAATACCTGCTTGGCCTTCAAATTTACTCTCTAAAGTACAAAACTTTATTGAGGGAAAAACTTAACTATTTCTCAATATCTGTCAATATCAACTTTATGCTAGCTGAAGCTTACAGTGTTTCTAAAAATGTAATTGTTTCCACCCCAGAACAGTTAAATATACATGCTGCTTATTTAAAGTTATTTTTGTGTATGCCATAGGCTACAGACAAGGTTGTCTTTAAGATCTTGCATTATTCTAAAGTTGAGAATACTGAAATCTTTATAGGTGTTGGTGCATATGTATCACCTGATATGATGGTTGCCGAATATTCTTTGAGAGAGAAACTACCAGCGAATCAGTATACTTGGTCATCGAGAGGTCCTAGGTAGGTTATGTGTAATCCACAAGTTCACACGGCTGCATGGCTGATTTTATTGTAGAATCAAAGTTTGTCAGAAGACAGTAGCAAAGAAGTGTGACTTGTCAATGAGAAGAAGCATTTGGATGAACTCCCATTCTTAGATATCAAACTCCTGTGGCTCTTGATACTTAAGATGTTGCAGCACTTGAAATTGTCTTTTCACAAAGCATTCACGGTATGCTTCAGGGAAATGTAGAATACTAGTGCTCTCCATTATTCATTCCTTGTTCCTGTGGTTAGTGAAGTTTGCTCTGTATCTATCTGTGGTTGTCATCTATTGCCTCCTTAAAGAAAAATGTTAATACTGCTAAAAAGCTGTTGAAGTTAACAAACACTACTATGAGGAAGATTCTGTTTGGCCTTTTCTGGAGTTTATCTCAGGCTTCTGTTTGTTAGTTTTGGGTGTAGTTGCAGCTTTCCAGTAACTTTGAATGCTGCTTGGAGAGTGAGCAAAAGGGATCTACAAGAGAGATTGATGCTTAGTTTGTGTTGGCACTGATCACATCGCTCAACATGCAAAACCTGTCTGAGGGTTTTGCATAGGCCATTAAAGGTGAATTGCAAAGCAAAAATAGTTTGCTTTTATGAGTATAAGTATGACCTCAAAGATCTAAAGAAAGTGTGTTCTTGCAAACAGCAAAATATTAGGCCTCTACTTTCTTCCTTTTCCTTGGCTAATGATTAGACATATTGCATCTCATACAACTCAGATTTCTGCAGGCAAGCTTACCATTGAAGAGGGAACAATGTGGAGGTTTAGATTAAAGAATTGGTAATCCTTTTCCTCTCATTTGGGGACAGTGAGAACTGCAACTTGAATTTCAGCTTTGGAGGAGGGATAGCTCAGTGGTTTGAGCCTGGAGGTTCACAGCAGGAGCCCCATCCCACCTACAATATCTCTGACAGTTAAGTTGGTGGAAGAGTTTTCTGGTCAGGACGCGCACCACTGACAGGTGGTAATTACTTAACTTTGTAGCATAGACAAGGCCTTAAGATAGGCCCCAGGGCTGTCTGGATTGTGCCAGAGGTCTCTCCAGTCCCCGAAACAGTCCAGAACCATCTTAAAGTCACCCTAGGCGTCTCTGCTGTCCTTCAGTTCAGGACATTGCCTTTAAACTTTAAAGTGGTGGGAGTGACCACAAACCAGAAATTTAAATATTTTTAGTTTTGCATCCCTTTCTGCCTCCCTCACTATTACCATTTTTGTAGGAAAAAATCAGGGGTAAGTACATTGTCATGTGCTTGACCGTCATACTTGAGTACCTAACAGATTAGGCATCTAAATAACTTGAAATACAATACTGGATATCTAACTGTTGGTTAGGAAATTTGTTCCTTTTGACAAACTGGAGTCTTTGATAGATATATAGAAATCATCTGTTCTACCAGTTCCAAAAATTCAATGCTTTAGGGGTTAATATTTATTTTCTCCTAAGTGAAGTTTTTTATAGTCAAGTCATGACTGAATAGTATGAAAATGCTAAAAAAAAAAAAAAAGGTTTAATGTCAAAATCACTTTTGAATTTGGTAGTACCTGTACAGTTGCGTTAGAGAATGCAGATGAACACTGAAAACTTGTATGATTAAATCAGCTTTAATATGAAATTGTTGGTTGTATAAACAAATATTGGATTTCAGTAATTATATTATAACTTTTCAGTACCGATGGAGCCCTTGGAGTGAGTATCAGTGCGCCAGGAGGAGCTATTGCTTCTGTTCCTAACTGGACTTTACGAGGGAACGCAGCTCATGAATGGCACATCTATGTCTTCACCTAATGCATGTGGAGGCATTGCTTTAGTCCTGTCAGGTAATGAATATTGTCTCTTCGTTTAGAGATACATTTTTGTCTTTGTTCATTAATGCACAGTTTTATAAATTGAAATCCATATTACTGAACCTACTTATGTCTTACATTTAATAAGAGTTAATAATGTTAAATCTTCATGTTCTTTAATATTTTCTCAATAACACTGTAATTCAGGACTCAAAGCTAATGATGTTCATTACACTGTTCATTCTGTCAGAAGAGCTTTAGAAAATACTGCAGTGAAGCTGAAACTATTGAAGTGTTTGCACAAGGACATGGTATTATTCAGGTACTTAACAGCATAGATGCAAAAATTATGCAAATTGTCAACTTTAAAGGAATTTTGTCATCTGTGAAATCTGGTCATTTAAGTAGTTGCAAGTGCTACACAAGTCAATTATAATCAGTTTCTTTCTGAAGCGCTTTTTATCTTGCTGTGGCAATAACCCACACAAATAGGAACCTGGCTCTAAAGAAGTTCTTACAGTAAAACAGATTATAAACTCAGATAGCTGTTAAATACACAAAGTAATCCTGAATAGTTAAGTAGAATGAACTTCATTAGGTATGATAACAAAAGCATGAATGAAAATATCACTGTTTCATCCTAACATTAGCTTGTGGGTTTATACTGAATCTGCTGCTTCCTGGTTCTTCGCTTTCATGTTGTTTTTCTTTCGTTTGTTTTTCCTAGCAAGGAGTTTCATTGGAGTCCAGTTCACCAATATTTGTTTTAAATGGCAAATAAAACACACACACACACACACGAAATATACTAAAACAGTAGTGAACTGCAGTGTCCATAACACCATCTATATTTACTGTAGTGCAGGGATTGGCAGCCTTTGGCAGGCGGCTTGCCAGGGTAAGCACCCTGGCGGGCTGGGCCAGTTGTTTACCTGCCGCATACAGCAGGTTTGGCTGATCGCAGCTCCCACCTGGCCGTGGTTCGCCACTCCAGGCCAAAGGGGGTGGCAGGAAGTGGCAGCCAACACATCCCTTGGCCCACACCACTTCCCGCCTTCCCCTTTGGCCTGGTGTGGCGAACCACGGCCAGTGGGAGCCGCGATCGGCCGAACCTGCCAGACGCGGCAGGTAAACAAACTGGCCTGGCCCGCCAGGTGCTAAAGGCTGCCAATCCCTGCAATAGTGCCTACCTGAAAACTAATTACAGGGAGCATTTTCAATATACCAGAGTAATTGGCTTTCAGCAAAACCTGGGTTCCTAAGCATAGCATATGGTGTTTCACAAAGCATAGGGGACTAATGGTAGTGCAACACAGGGGATCAGCATGAGAGTCCTAATGGTTATATTTATGCTTCTAAGTCTTACTGGAAATCACTGAAAGTTAAGCTCCTAAGCACTTTTGAAAATGATACTTCTTAAATTTTGCCCCACATTTTTAGACTATTTTTTCCTCATTGGAGAAGGTGAATTCTTTTTCCTCTGTTCTATGTAATATGCCCAACCTCCAGCCATGACACCTCATCAAGGCATCTTGAATGCAGCTCCCTCTTGCAATGTTGTGCATAGCCGCTGCAGGCTGTTTTAGAACACTGCAGTACTCACAATGTCTGCTGGCACAGGAGATAAGGTATAACCATTGCGATTCAAATGCCAAGCCCTTGTGTTCCCCTACATTAGTGTTTATGCTTTCTAGAAACTCATCTAGAAGTTGGGTATTTTCTGTTGTGACTACTTTAGGGTTACATGAGTATATTGGAACACTGTCTTTTCTCAATAGGTGATAAAGCCTATGACTACCTCATTCAAAATTCATCATTCAAAAGTAACGTAGGTTTTACTGTATACCGTGGAAACAACCGTGGAATCTACTCAGAGATCCTGTCCAGATAGCTGCACCTTCTGACCGAGGGGTTGGCATAGAACCTGTTTTTCCTGAGAATACAGGTAGGGAAGAAGCTGATTATATAAACATGTTTAGGAATGTTGTGTAAATTTGATGAGGACTTAGGTTTAAAGAACACAATATTAGGTAACACATGGAAACAATACTATATGTTTAAATGAAAAAAAATGGTGTAGTGAGTTATGTCAGTATCTGTATTATAAAAAAAGCTGCTACTCTTAATTATAGTTTTAATAGTTTGAATCAAGGTGGCTTTTCCATTCTAAACCCTTGTTTTAGTTTCTGCTTTTTCACAGTTTCTTCATGTTTTTAACTCTAGTGTGTCTTCTCTGTTTTGGAGAATTTTGAAATGAAATATACCAAATGTTTTAAATGAACATGGAGAAAATACTCAAACCGTTTTAAAATTTCCTCCAACTTGAACAATCTGTGTGAATTTAAAACTTCAGTTTTTGCATTTTAAGTAGCCCTCTATGGGAATGTATACTTTTTCAAAGGTGAAAGCACTTAGTTGAGAAATAACTAATTCCTGGACATAGCCTCTTGTGGCCATAAACTTTCAGGGTCGAAGTTATATATAAAGGACTTGACTTCCATCAGTCTTTTCTGTGATCAGTAGTTGCAGAAATTCTTTTAAAAAAGTTTTTAATCAGATTTTTAGGCTTTTCTCTTAACACTTGTGTATAGTTAAATTAGGGTAGCCTTGGATTTTAGTATTTGTGTGTGCCATAGTGCACTTAAATCACTATTCAATACTTGGATCTTTTGATGTCTGGATGCAGGAGGTATATATCTTGTGCCCTTCTTCATCTCTCAGTTGTGTCAAGCCAAGTGTCTTCTTTGTTTTAGGGGGAGTAGTTCATATCAGTACGTAATTTGTTTTACAGAGTGTAGTTTTATATCCTGAGACGTGGCTTTTGTAAGAGTAAATATATTCAGTCTGCTAATGTGCCTCTGTTTAATCTCTAAAGAAGCTTTGCTCTTTTTTACTTTGTAAATTACCCTTGAAACTAGAAGGAAAACACTTACTAAATCACCTTGATTGGCTCATTTGGGTGCCTTTTAAAATTGGTTTCCCAGAATAAAGCACACCTGTTTTGAATTTGGTTCTGTTGGGCATTTATACCTGGAACAGTTGCCTCCCTTAAATTTGGTACAAGTTGTCTGGCTGTACGCTCAAGAGTCCTGTATGTTACTGCCACACTTTGAGCTGCTTTCAGATTTCTTACTATTTATCTGTATATTTTGTTGCCTGACTCTCACAAGGGGAGGCTCTCCTCTAGAAGACTGGGGGATGGTAAATAATGAGGGAGGATGGGTCACTTATACAAAGCATTCTGAATTGCTTGGTAAACTGGGCAGTTGATATGCTTTTTAATGTGGCCAAATGTAAGGTCATATATTTAGGAACAAGAAATATAGACTATATTTACAGGGTGAGGGGACTCCGTCCTGCGAAGCAGTGACTCTGAGAGAGACTTGGTGGTCACAGTAAGTAATCAGCTGAGCATGAGCTGATGAAAAGTGCTAAGGCAATCCTGGATATATAGATGGGAATATTGACTAGGAGTAGGGAAGGGATTGTTGCCTTGCTTATTTCGGCAGTAGTGTGACTGCTGTTGGAACACTGTCTCCAGTTCTGTCACATATATACTTCAAGAAAGATGCTGAAAAAATTGGAGCGGTGTTCAGAGAAAAGCCATGAGAACGATTGATTAGCAGGGGTTCTCAGACTTCATTGCACTGCGACCCTCTTTCTGACAACAAAAGTTACTACAACCATCGCAGGAGGAGGGACCAAGCCTGAGCCTTGCCACCCTGGCTGGGGGGCAGAGCCAAGGTGGCAGTGCAATTGAAAACAACTCCATCGAGGAGTGGATCAAGTCAATCACTGGCAACTTTTAATCAGGTTTGGAGGTTTTTCTGCTTCATGACTGAAATGAATTCAGGGAAGTCCTGAGGTCTGTTTTGCAGGGAGGTGGGGACTAGATGATTTACAGAGGAATTAAATCTATGAAAACCAGTTTAACCCTTACTGAATTAAACTAAACCAAATTAAGCAATTCACCAATACAAGCTTTAACATTTAATTTAGATAAACCTCATGTAACTTTTCTACAATAGTCAAGCCTCTAGATTCTGGAGCATAGATAACTGCATCCAAAGAGGGACTGGCTTGCCAAGCCGTGGCAGAATGTTTACCATTGGGACTTCTTATTTTATCCTTCTCTGCTTCATACAGGACTGTTTCCAAGATATAGATATAAACCACAGTTAACAAATAAAAGCCAATATTTTTAATTT
The DNA here is from genome assembly GCF_007399415.2 of Gopherus evgoodei. Classification (NCBI taxonomy): domain Eukaryota; kingdom Metazoa; phylum Chordata; order Testudines; family Testudinidae; genus Gopherus; species Gopherus evgoodei. The sequence goes on from NC_044322.1 coordinate 101,139,202, forward strand.
GGCAGATTTCTACGATAATGCTCAACATGTTGCATCTAGTAGTGATTAGAAGGAAGCGTTCTTCTTCCTCATTGTTCTGTAATTGCTGAAGGTCCTGTTTGAAACCTGTCACTGGAAGTGTTCCTTTCAGAAGTTGAGTATCAATGTTTTCAAAACTTATTTCATACAAATTTGGATATAGTACAATTCTTAAATATTGAATAGTTCTGTTACTTTGATCTTTTAGTTCTGATACAGTTATGTTTAGGGCTGTGATTTTTTGTCACAGAATCCGTGACTTCCAGAGACCTCTGTGACTTGAGCCCATGAGCCTGGGAGCTGCAGGGTCCCCCTGCCACCTGTGGTGGCTAGGGACTCTGAGCTTCAGCCACAGCAGGTACAGGGGGATGCCCTAGGAACTCCCCATTTTGTCATACATATTTTTAGTAAAAGTCACGAATAGGTCATGGACTTTCATGAATTTTTCTTAATTGCCTGTGACCTCTCTGACTTTTACTTAAAAAGTGTGACAATCTTAGCCTTAGTTATGTTAGATCTGATGTCACAGCATTTTGAATGCATTGATTTTGCTCTGCAGTGGTGGACCTGAAAAAGAGGAATGGGGAAGGAAAACTCCTATTTCTGCGTTTAGGCTAGGTCTGCCCAGGGCGCTAGGGGTGTCAGTCCCAGCTTGAGTAGACAGATTTGCACTAGCTCTCATCGAGGTAGCATGCTAAAAATAGTGGAGTCATAGTAGCATGGGCAGTGGTGGCATGGGGCTAGCTGTGCCAAGTACAAACCTGACTGGTCCCCATGGGTATGTAATTGGGGTGATGAAGCCTGTGCTGCCATTGCTTCTTCGGCTACACTATTACTGTTTGCATGCTAGCTCAGCAAGAGCTGGATATCACCGCCCCAGCTCCAAATATAGACATAGCCTCAGATGATCACGGGTGGAGGTCATTTAAAAAAAATTGTCACTATTTACTTAATGGTTATGAGAATTTCATTGAGGGTGGGTAGGAAGGAAGAGTTTCCAGCTTAGAGCACCAGAATTCATTCATGGTGATGGTGCTGCCTATCCAAGAGAAATGGTAACCATTTTTGTCTGAGGGAGTGCATCCCATTATCAAGTAAAAACATGTTTTTTGTGTTTGAAAGATCTGTTCAGTGGCACTTCTACAATAAAAGCAGCTTCCTTAAGGTTTCAAGGAGTGGTTTCCCACCTGGTAATAGGGCATGTATACATTAGTGGGGATATTTATTTTTTTGTTACAGTGGCACCTAAACATTTGTTTGGATTATTGTAATAAAAGTTTAAAAATACATCTTGTTTTCAGAAAACACCAAAAGAATCTCTTCAGCTTCATTTAGCTTTAACTTCAAACGCAGCGTGGGTTCAGTGTCCCAGTCATTTAGAGCTCATGAACCAGTGTCGGCATATAAATGTACGTGTGGACCACGTGGTCTGAGAGAGGACTACATTACACAGAGGTATGAAAGTACTGCCATTTATAAACAAAGTATTTGCTATCTCTCTTTCTGTGGTCATTTTCATTTAACTTTTAGAATCATTTTTCTAGTAGATTATAGCATCCAAAGCATTTAATTTATTTTACTTTTCCTGTACTGGGTAGCAAATGCTATTGCACAATTAATTTATTTAAAACAGGAAAAACTTGTGGTTTTATGTAAGAAAAAAGTAAACCATGTTCTTTACCTTACCCCCTATTTCTGCAAAATTTTGTAATATTGACACAAAGCAATTACATTTTTGGCAGACTAGTAAGTGTAGATTTTTTTTAACATTTCAGATCATTTTTCCAGTTAGCTCTTGTAATTTGTTACAAGAGACTTACTATAGCTGTTCAGTGTGTCTTAACTCTAAATATTTATAACTTAAATGTTTTTTCTTAGATTTTTTAAATAAAATTAAGCATTTTTATCTCTTCTTGAAATATCTGAACCTCTGTGGGTATGCCTACACAGCAAATAAAAACCTGCAGCTGGTCTGGTTAGCTGACTCAGGCTCATGGACTCAGGCTGCAGGGCTGTGAAATTGTTGTGTAGATGTTCTGGGGGCATAAGGGATCCCAGAGTGTGCCCAGCACAAATGTCTGCACAGCAATATTTAACCCCACAGCTAGAGCCCAAGTTAGCTGATCTGGGCCAGCTGTGGCCATGCCTCAAGTTTTTTTATTCCAATGTAGAAGTGCCCTGTGTGGCTAATACTTCACTGTATGTGGAGAAGGATAGTGAAGATTAGAGTTCAAAGTGTGTTTTATTGAATTAAATGGGGAGGCTGTTTTCAATTTAGATGTTCTGCTATTCTCTTGTCTTCTCTGTTCTCTCCTTCATTTTTGTCCCATTGATCCGTTTAAAAATAGTTTAATATCCCCCAAAAGAGTCCAAAACTTAGAATAGCACTAAAAGTTCTCCACTGCATTGCAGCTAGAATCCTCAAATGTTGATGCAACAACAAAAATAACTTTCCTTGTTAGAAAGAAAACATTTCAGGTTTTTAGAACAATTATAAAAAAAACCTAAAATCTCTGATTGCACTGCAGTAGCAGTGAGGAAATTTGTCAAAGGGTCTGGAGGTAGTATGGTTTCAGTCACGCTGATATTTAAGACTGGGACTTAAGCAATGTTGATGAATTGTGTCACAAAAAATAAAGATGTGGAGAGCAATAATGGACATGTAAGTTTTGGAGGGTGCAGACTGAGAGTGAACACAGACAGCGGTGTAGGAAGAGGTCTAAACTGCAATTAGTCCCTACTTAACTAAGTAACTAAACTTGTCATATGTGATTGTGTCAGTGCAGAAACCTATGAACAATTATGGGAGTCTGAACCTACTAGTTAAAAACATTTTTAAAAGTTGAATTTTTAAAAAAAAGTATTAATTCTTAAACTGGTGCTACTTAAATGTTTTTCTCATGTGACAGTGATTAAATCCTCTTCAACTTGTTGCCCCTCTAAGTTCATTGAGCAATTATGATATAGAATCAAAATACTCCACAGCCAATCTATAGACGCTCACTCAGGTCATATTACATCATTTTTAAATTGCTTTAGAACATGATGCTGTGTAACTACTTAAATAACATCTTGATTAATTTGTCAGGTGTGTGGTTATGATATAGCAGCGCCTAATGCAGGCCCTTTGTTCAGAGTTCCAATAACTCTTATTATACCAGCAAGGTCAGTGAACATTTACTTTTTTTTTATTTTTTACTCCCGTGCATGGCTACATAAATACCTGAGTATGATGTATTGTCCTAGTTGCTTTCTTGGGTCTTTCAGGCAGTTCTGGTTTCAGGTGTTTCAATATCCAAGTCAATATAAATCCTCTGCCAGAAGGAATAGTGCAGATTGGCCCCATCCTGAATACAGAGATGGCCACAGAGGGAGAAGCTGAGTTAATGTAAATGTAATGCCATTGTCCTCATTCAGTGGTAGTGCATAAAGACTGGGTACTGATGAGTCTCAAGCTGATTTATAATGTATTGATGGAACACCATGAGTCACCAAAATCCTAAAGCCAATGTTGCCTGTTAACATGATGTGTCTAGCTCCTGTTAGAAATGGGATGAGCTCATGTCTGACAAAGACTAGCCATCATGAAATACTATAACTAGTGCTGATCAGCTCTGAAGAGACTCGGGTCATAAAGATGTACTTTTCATGCAATAATAGTGAAGCACATTGTTATGGAACACAGGTTCCCTTGGGAATAAGCAGGTGTGCAAGCAAGGGGCATCATGATCCAAAGTGACAAATGTCCCATGGTCCTATCTGTATTTGAGCCATGGGGATTTTAAACTCACTAGCTGCAGTTTTTATTTCTAAAAAGATTATTCAGTTTTAAAGTTATTAAACTTTAAAATTATATTCACAGAATAGATGAATCTTCACACTATGATCTTTCATATACTGATGTGCATTTTAAGCCTGGTCAAATCCGAAGACACTTCATTGAAGTTCCTCAAGGAGCTACATGGGCTGGTAAGGAAAATTTAAAAATACAAATTTATCTAAAAATCATATCTTTCAAACAGGCAGTACTCTCAGATTTCAATGGGGGTATTATGAGTAAGACTTGAGGATTAGATCAACAAATTATTTGTGAAATGGTGTTTGTTTTGTTTTGCAGGGCTGGGAGGGAGTTTGTCTTTTTAGTGTCTAGCACATTGGAACTCTAATTCTGGTTGGGTTTGTGACACTACAAGAAAAAATTACTAAATAATCATTGCATCACTGATGGAAATTATGTATGTGTAATAGTATAATTGACCCTGTTTTGTCTGGCTTAAAACCATGTAGGAACGTGATGTTAAAGGGAATATGCCAGTGTGACAGATTTTTATTACCAGTTTGCCTGGGCCACAGTTGATAAGTCTGGGACCACAGATCTTTTTTGGGAGGAGACGAATTTTAAAGCTTTATTGATAAAATAAAATAACAGCAGAGTGTGCTGGGACCATTCCCGCCTCACTCAGGGGAATAATGAAAGTGTTAATGCCCCAACCCACTTTCATACTCACACACGCACTACCCAGACTTGGCCAGGTCTGGGTGTAATGTCAGAAGAAAAGAAGGGGAAGGCGGACGGGAGTGCTGTCCTGGGCCCAGGGCATCCAAGAATCTGCTGCGTTCTCCAAATTGCTCCAACTCTTAGGAGGGTTTTAAGTCCTGGGCTGCTTTGGGGGGTTTCGTCCAGAGCCCTCTGTTCCTGGTGCTCGTTGTCCCAGTCCAAACATGCTTGCTATGGTCTCTTTCCCTTTCCCAAAACATCTTAGCTTCGTGGATGCCTGGCTGGCTCCTACTCTTATTGTCTCGTCTGTGTTTTCAGCTTCTGCAGCCCTCAGCTGGTTTTGCTGTCCTGCAGATGCAAGGTCTGTGTAGTTTCTCTTGGTCGCTTGAGCAGCTTTCACTCCTCCTCCTCCTCCTCCTCCTCGGTGTTTCTTGGCTGTCAGCCAAATCTTGGTCCATGTTGTTCATATTTTGAACAATGATCAAAAAAATGCCATTGAAAAACTTTCTTTTTGAATTTCCTGCCTCATTTCTAACTAACTACAGAATAGCTTGAGTAAGAGGTAGGCAGCATACAGAGGAATATGACACATGAATAAAATGGCTGTGATAGTTTTGTTTCTAGACTTTCCAGCCTGAGTCTGCTGACCTGGGCCAACCATGCTACACATCTTTTATTCCAGTGTAGTCATATCCATAGGCACTTGTGTGCTGAATAATAGCTGTTTTTTAAAAAAAAATTTGGAGTCTAATTTTCTTGTCAGGCTAAAAAAAATTTTCTCTAAACATTTTCCATTCTTATTAGCTTTTTTGGCTACTGAAATTAAGCTCTGTTTTGAAAAAGTGTTTTCTTTAATCTAGAAGTTACAGTATGTTCTTGCTCAACTGATGTGACTGCCAAGTTTGTTCTTCATGCGGTTCAACTAGTGAAACAAAAAGCATACAGAAGCCATGAGTTCTATAAATTCTCATCCTTACCAGAAAAAGGATCAGTTACTGAAGCGTTTCCTGTCTTAGTAAGTGAATTTGAATATCAATATGTACAAAAATTAACAGTAAATTGTGAAAGAAAATTGGTTTTGTTGAGGTGTTATTCAGAGAACTCAAAGCAGCATGATATAGCAGGGCCTGGATTCAGTTGGAATTATTATATTGAATTAGTTTAAAATTAATGCTCTGTATTTCCATTCTTTCACTAGTCATCTTAGTTACGCCATATTTTATCATTTTGATATTAAAACTGAACATAAGTGAATTTGGTGTTTTCAGTTGCAGGATTAATTTAATGTGTATTAAGGAAGCCAGATTGGTTATCCAAAATCAGTTTGTTTGAAGAACAGGCACAGTAGAGACAGTAATAATGCAAGATTCCTCCTGTTGCCACATGCCTCAGCCATGACCTGGACATCATATCAACGGCTCATGCTCTGTGTCCATTCAGTCCTTAGCCTCTTTGAAAATGCCATAGAACTGTATCTAAATTATGGAACTCTTACAGGAGAGAGTGAAGACTGTGGAAGTCACTGCTCCCAAACTAAATGTTCATTTCTTCATCTTAGCTTTCCCTCACTGAATTCTACATATAGATAGGCAGCAGCCTCTCCGTCTTCTTCTATAAACTAATCAAGCAGTTTTTCCTGCAAGCTGGGAAAGAAAGAAGTAGTATTATTTAAATGTGTTTTTATTTAAAACCTATTTATATAGAAAATGCTACACCTATCTCTGGAGCGTTATGTTCATTTTTGGTCATAGCTAGGATATCAGACGTGATTTATTGGAATTGTCTTGCATTTGCAGGACAAGCATAGTGTCCTCGCCAATTCTATGTAAACTTTGGATTACTGGCATAATTGGAGTACTTTTGAACTGCTTGCAGATTCCTTTATTCTCGTGAATTTATTTTTAGGGTGGGTGGGGAAGGAGAATGGAAGGTGAGGGTGTGACTGTGTCTAACCTTTGTCCTTTCTATTACCCAGGGTGGAAAAACCATTGAATTTTGTATTGCTCGTTGGTGGGCAAGCCTTAATGATGTCAGCATTGACTACACAATTTCCTTCCATGGCATAGTTTGTGCTACTCCTCAGTTAAACATAGTGAGTTTTTTCATATTTTAGTTTGTGATCAGTTTGAGAAATTCTTTTATGAAAAGATTGTTAGTTGCACCTTGAAGAAGATTCAGACTATACATATAGCTAAGATATATGTCAGTGATTAATATTTCTTAAATGCACAGTAATAGGATCAGGAACCCGCAGAAATGTATTGATCACGAATGGTTAAAAAAAGCTTGGATCACAAAGCGTATATAAAAAATGTAAAACATTTCCGAGAAACACATTTATGATTTGATCTTTTTTGCAATGTTCATCCACTAAACTTCTGAGTATTTACAGGAAATAGTGGTTTAGGAGGCAGTTTTTTCACATATAAATACCTAAAGTAGCAAGGGGCTTAAATTACGGCAAGGAAAGTTGAGGTTGGACATTCGGACAAACTTCCTAATTATCGGGGTAATTAAGCACTAGAATAAATTGCCATGGGAAGTTGTGGAATCTCCGTCATTCGAAGTTTTTAAGAGCTCAGATAAACACCAGGTAGGAATAGTCTAGAATGATAATACTCAGTCCTGCCTTGAGTGTGGGGGCTGGACTAGAAGTCCTATTGAGGTCTCTTATACTCCTACACTTCTATGATTCTATTCTGACGAAAGGCCAGTAATGGGTTAGAATTTTTTATATGTACTGTGTTTATAAATAAAGCTGGGAACCAACTTAACCGTTAAACACTTCCTTGTTTGTTGTTTTAAGCATGCTTCAGAAGGCATTGTCCGTTTTGATGTTCAGTCCACACTGAAATATGAAGATATTGCTCCTTGCATAAATCTGAAAAGCTGGGTCCAAACGCTCAGGTACAGTTGCTGTTCTGGGGACTTTGTTGAAAATTGTCTAATTTTTCAAAGTTACTTAGCATGTAATTAAAATAGTAATTCTGAAAATAAACATGAATTAACAGTAAAATGAATACCTTTGGGTATGTCTGTACTACCCGCTGGATCGGCAGGCAGCAATTGATCCAGCAGGGGTCGATTTATCATATCTAATCTAGATGCGATAAATCGACCCCGGAGTGCTCTCCCGTTGACTCCTGTACTCCACCACCGTGAGAGGCGCAGGCAGAGTTGATGGGGGCACGGCAGCAACTGACTCACCAAGTGAAAACACCGGGGTGAGTAGATCTAAGTACGTCAACTTCAGCTATGTTATTCACATAGCTGAAATTGCGTAACTTAGATCGTTCCCCCGCCCCAGTGTATACCAGGCTTTTTCCAAACTGTAACCATTTGGACTGAAAATGTCCAAGCCTTTTTCTGCTTCAGCTGACTTAAAAAAAATCAACCTGAACAGTGCAGCTGTTCCAAAGAACAAGGCAAGGTGAAAAAACATGTTCTGCAATGTATATTTGTTTGTTTTTTAACACTCTGGAAACTTTTTTGTTTGGGAATCCGTAGTGCCATTGTGCTTTGGAGCAAGAACTTGAAATTTGGCTGGGGATAGCCTTTACTGTTCCTGTAAAAAATCTACCCAAATTTGGCCAAGTTACAAGTCTTTGAAAAAAAATGTATTAACCCATGCTTAGCCTTTGTAGGGTTTAGTAGCTAAAATCTCTGAAGATTCAGTTCTCACTGAGCATGTTCCAGCACCTCAGAGTTTCTAGTGCTGACCAGACTGCCCATGTGTCACACAGCAACTGAGCATGTTCCATCCCAGGGTTAGAGGGACTTGCTAGGACTTTCTTTATAATGGCAGCTCCAGGTTGCTTCAGGCCAGTGTAGGGCGGGAGTCTGGAACTGAGCAGGGATACTGGCTCTCCTGTGTTCAGTGACCCTGCCTAATGGTGCCCAGAAAGACTTCTCATCCTAATCGCATTTGCCATGTCCAGCCAGTCCTAGTCTCCTCTTCTGGACTCCTTGTCTGAGTCCCAATGAGGATTAAGAGGAAGCCACCTGACTCAAATGCAAAAGGGACTAGAACTGAATTGGGGGAGAGGAAAAGGGGTAGATAGGGACAGGGATCCTGGTGAGACTGGGGCTGGCGGGAGGAGGAATAGAAACTGTTACTAGGATCCCGAAAGGGTTAGGGACTCAAACTAGTTGAGCAAGAAGATTAGTGCTGAAAGCGTAAGAGATTGTCGGGGAGGGAATCTGGAACTGGGAAACAGTTGGTGGGCTGGAGGAGAACCACTGAGATTGGATGAGGAGCTGGGTGAGAGGTGGAGAGATTGGGACTGGCTGGACAATAAAACTGAGAACCGGGGGGGGGGGGGGGGGGAAGGGGGCCAATGGCAAAGGAAGAGAGGGGAGATCTGATGAGGAGTTGTGAAGTGGATGAGAGAGAAACTGTGACTGATTAGGACAAGGAACCGGGGTGAAATAGGGAGGACTGGGATGATTAGGGCTGTGGGGAGGGAAGAGAGACACAGGGCAAAGAATCAGGAGGGAATAACTGGGAGCGGGGGACACTTGGTGTGAAGGGAAGACCAGGACTTAGATGGGATCCCCAGTGCGGAGACTAGAATTGGCTAGGCAAGAAAAAATGTGATAAGAATGAGAAGCCTGAGGAGTGGAGACAGCATGAGTAGGCAAGGAGGACTGGACTGGGACCAGAAGCCAGGGTAGGGAAGAACAAGACAGGGACAGGTTGTTGGAGGGGATGGGAAAGAGGAAGAACAAGTCAAACTTGGGGGGGAACAGGAAGAAGGGCATGTGCCTGTTGGAGCGCACTTCCCCTCTTAGCCAGGAATGTAATCCAAGATTCTTCATCTGCTAGGAGATTTCACAATATTTACTGACAGGAAAGTGTCCTCTCCTCCTCTAATGCTAGTCTATATGGAAGATGACAACCTGCTACTTCTGTCAGGCTATGTCCAGACTACCCGCTGTATCGGCGGGTTAAAATCGATCGCTTGGGGATCGATATATCGCGTCTCATCTAGACGCAATATATCGATCCCCGAGCGCGCTTATATCGATTCTGGAACTCCATCAACCCCAACGGAGTTCCGGAATCGACAGGGAGAGCCGCGAACATCGATCCCGCGCGGTGTGGATGGGTGAGTAATCCGATCTTAGATATTCGACTTCAGCTACATTATTCATGTAGCTGAAGTTGCGTATCTAAGATCGATTCCCCCCCCCCCGTAGTGTGGACCAGCCCTCAGTTACTCAGTTAGCTCAAGTGGCAGAGGACTGTGTTCTGGTTCCAACCTGTTGATGACCCATATGGGTTTCAATGTGATGCCACATGCTGGAATTTCTGGGGTTGTTTGCTTTTTTAAATCTAGGAAATTACACACACGCTATTCAAAGGAAACTAAAGTTGTAAGATAAAGCACTCTAAAGTTAGGAAATGCCAGAATTAAGGTTGCCTAGAGCAACCATAATATTCTACCCGTTTGTGCTTATGCATTAAGATGGTCTTTGATTATATCATCACATATTATTTTTTTTCTACAGGACCCAAAACTCATTCAGTATGCAGCAGGGGGGTGCTCACTTAATGAGCAGCTGTTTAATTTTTTTCTCATTATTCAGTGTGTCCCCTGTGCCTTATTTACTACACACTCTTAAACTCTGATCTAAAGACAGAATTATTAATTTCCTCATGTTTTGTGGCACTCATGACCAGTATTTGAGTGCTTCATAAACATTCTGAATTATCTTTAGTGCCCCTGTGAGAGATCCCCTTTTTATAGATGGATAGTTGAGGGACAGAGACATTAAGGTCAGGAGTATCCACTCACCTTGGGTTCCCAAATTGACACCTTCTAGAACCTGATTTTTTCAAAGTACTGCAATTTGTGTGTTCCAAGACCAGCTCCTACTGAGTTCATTGCATTTGTGAGTGCTCAGCTCTTCTGCATAGCAAAGCCCAGAGTCTCAAGTTGGGTGCCCAGAAAATGAGGAACATGTAATTAATGATTGTGTGTGGAAAAGATGGGTTAAATGACTTGCACAAGGAACTCTGTGGCAGAGGCAAGGATATAGTCCAATGTCCAGAGTAGGATTCAGCTGTCTTAACCAAAACCATCCTTTCTCTTCCGGCAATACCATGCCTCATTCACTACGCACCTTCCAGCTTCTGCAGTAGTGGAATAGGGATCCTGTAGACACGTCTCCTTCACTACATAACCCTGATTCATCCCCAAAGCAGGTCCCTCCTTTGCAGTATAAGAGGCATGAGTTCTGTCAGAAAAAATAGCATGTGATCAATCATGTAACTGAAGACTGTATTATAATGCATGCAAGTTTCTGTTTAGACAAACTGTTTAAGCAAATTGTTTAGGAAAACTGTTCCTGAAACTTGCTGTTGTTTTTAATTACAGACCAGTGAGCACTAAAATAAAACCTTTAGGATCCAGAGATGTTTTGCCAAATAATCGGCAACTATATGAGATGATTTTGACGTACAGCTTTCATCAAGTAAGTTTTTTAATTGGTTCTTTAACACTTTTTTAAACTTCATATCTCTATGTGAATTTCCTAACAGGGGTAGGATGTGTTGGATCACAGAATCTTGGGGTGCTTCTGTAGCTGATGCCAGTTGTAATGCAAACTGCGAGAACAGGGATTCTAATTAATCATAAATTGGAAGGATTGTTTTAAGTTTTACTGTGATTAATATACACTTATTCCTGAATCATTACTTCAGAAGTGTACCTTTCACTACGCAATATTCAACTGTGTTTTGACTCTGTTTTTTTTATATAGCCTAAGAGTGGGGAAGTGACTCCAAGCTGTCCACTGCTTTGTGAATTGTTGTATGAATCTGAATTTGACAGCCAGCTGTGGATTATATTTGACCAGAACAAAAGACAAATGGGGTCAGGTGACGCTTATCCACACCAGGTACAGAGGAATATATTTACCCTGATCAGACATTCTACATTCTCTTCCCCCTCCCCACCTGTCTACAATCCAGACCCATGGGTATAGATAGACCTTGCCATCAGATAACCACAGCGTGTAGTAATCGCACTTTTGAGTGGTGTATTTTGTAAAAGGAACTTGCTAACTGGAAATTGCCAGTGTTCTCCATCTGGTGGAACATGTGTCATTCTTTCCTTGTAGAGTAAAGAAGAAGATTTGAAATATTTGACTTTTTCTTTTTTTAAGTACGAAAAGCTTTTACCATGTGACTGCTTGCCTTAGTGTGACCAGTGCTACCAGAGAAGTGAACTGCAGTCCATGTCTTTTTACTAAGATGTTGCACAGTTTCAGTTTTTCTGTGTAAGGCAGAAAGAGTCCCTCAAGCTCTTTTTAGTGCTAGTGTATTTGTCACGCAGAGTGGTTGCCTTTGGTCCTATCAGAGGCACCTGTATTAGATTTCTAAGGTAGCCTCCATCAAGTCTTTCAACAGCCTTTTTAAGTGTGAGAGATGATTGCGGAAGACTTCTTTGGTGCTGACTTTGGTAGGAGGGTGGATTTTCACAAGACTTCTAGGTATTCTACCCTCTGTATAGGTTCCTGTACTGCTTTGGGAAAGGCTATATATCTGAATTGGTATAGAAGAATAAAAAGAAAAGGAGAAAGTCTTCTTTTCTGACTTTAGTTTTTGGAATTATTTTCTTATAATTCAGATTGCCAGTTGGCCTTTTATTAATGTAGCTTTTGATCATTCTTACTGTTGTGGAAAGATCAATTTAAGTTTTGTTGTTCACCAGAGTACTGGATGGGTACCCATAGTTGTATTTTTAAAAAAATTGAAGAAAGAAAATAAATTCACAAGTTCTCCTTGTACACAAAAACTGCATCACTCAAGCTTTATAATCACCAGCAAACGGAGAGAATATAAATTAGCCACTTGATGTTATAACTTCCAGACCTCCTTTCACAGAAACAGGCCAGCATACTACATCCAGACCCAAAGTTCATGCATTTGACTGCATGATTTTTGAAATCGTCATCTCCAAAAAGCTCTCACAATCTTTAGCTATTAAGAATCTCTTGATAGAGGGCCATACAAACATGTGGTGACTTGGAAGAGATTTTCTCTTTGGGTAGTCCTAAAGCAAGTTGACACAATATCTGCTTCTATTTCTCTCATATTGGATTATCCGTTTGCTGTTCAACCCTTCCCCATCCCTCAAAAAACAAACAAACCAAAAAAGGGCACGTAGCTAAACTGCAACTTGGCTCCTGTAGTGGTTTTTGAACTTTTTGTATTGGGGACCCCTTTCACACAGCAAGCCTCTGAGTATGACTCCTTTTATAATTAAAAACAGGAGGGGGGTAATTTAATGGGGGCTGGAGGCTGTCAGCCTCGTGACCCCAATGTAACCACCTTGCAACCCCATGAGGAGTCACAACCCCCAGTTTGAGAATCCCTGCTTTGCAGTTTAGATCTGGTACTTAAAGAGCTGATGGAGTATCTTTGGCGCTTCTGGCAGACTGCCCCTTATGAATTTATTTCAACAAAACACATATGCCTAACTTAAGAATGTGCATATGACTAATCCCATCCCTGTTTGGTAAAGCACCTCCGCACATTCTTAACTTCAAGAATGTGCTTAAATTCCATTAATTTAATGGGATTGCTCACATCTGTGGGTGCTTTGCTGAATCAGGACTTTTATTACCTTTCCATGAAGATTTTTTGTTGCTGCTGTTATATGAAAGACAGAGTCTGTGAAGTGCAGGCCATGATCACTGGACTCTACTCATTGATATTCCATAATGGACAATGTGGCTCTTTATTCACAACCAGAATTGTTGGTTTGTCTGATTCCATATAAACAATCTAGTAATGTACTGGTAGTAGCAAACGCAGTTGTGACTGGATTAACTCAAGAAAGATGATGATTAATCTACTAGTAGTCTTCCCTAGCCACTTACAAAGCTAGGAGGAGGCTGGGCTACATAACTTTTGACACAGTAACTACGAGTTTGCTCTATCGTGACAAGACAACGCTAATTGGGAAATTCCCTAGATTGTATTCATTGGGAATGAGGCTTTATCCACTCAATTATTCAGACTGATACTGCATCTTGATTAAAAAATTGTACAACCTGCCAGACATTTGTCACTGGTACCTAAAGTTCTTACAGCTTTCAGCAGAAATAAGACAAATTCTGTAGCTTCTTAGAAACATCCTTATCAAAGGTATCTGAAAATGTGTTTTTCATCACCTTTATCCATACCTTCAACAGCAATATTGCTTCCTAGTTTCGAAGGTCTTATGCCTAGTTTGGAAGCGTGGTATTGGCAGTTGAAGTCCTCTGAGACACAGCTGCTCATCAGTCTTCCAAAAGTGTGACTCTGTACAGCCAATCTTCAGCAGGCTACATGGCTTCAGATGTAATTCTTAGATATCACTGAGTGCACGTAGCCACCACAGTATTTTCCATCCCCACTTCTTTGGAGTCTAGAATGTAGTCTTTGAAGTGGCAAAAGGAACTAAGGAACAAGGTTACAGCAGCTTATATGTGTTCAGGCTTGAATGCTCAATACTGCGAGAAAGGGAACACATCTGCAGCCCCTGGTAATCAGCATTCTAGGGGCTTCCGGCAAAGATGTGTATTAGTTTCAGTTCCCCCAAATAATATAAGTGAGCCATTAATCCTCAGTATATAGTAAATATGCTCCCTTTAGTCGGTGAGGTGGTAATTCCACTGAAAGCAAAGGGACTGGGGCCATTACTACCTTTTTATTTCTCATTAATATAAATGCAGACAAGATTTTCTGTTAACCAGTTACAGCTCTGGCAGGCTTAAGAAGAACATGATTCTGATTTTATTTGTAGGATTATGTATGCATGGTAAAACTTCTAATCTTGGCATTTTATAAGAGTCTCTTTCTTTCAGTATTCCCTGAAACTGGAGAAAGGAGATTACACTATTCGGTTACAAATCCGTCATGAACAGACAGCGAACTGGATCGCATCAAAGACCTTCCATTGTTGTGTTTCTCACAGGTTGTCTAATACTTTGAGCTTAGATATTTATGAAAACCATAGCCTTGCTCTCTTAGGAAAGAAGAAATCCAAACAGTTTGACATTGCCACCAAAACACAGTCATCCGTTCTTTGTTACATCTCTGCCTGATGACAAGTAAGTTGACCTTACCTATTTTCCAATGTAGATTTAACCAGCTGCTTCTATAAATCCAACTAAAATGATTCCCATCAATGTGATACATACCTTTCTAGCGTTTGTAGTTCCACATTGTAAACTGATTCACAAATGTGACTGTAAGTGTTGCTGTTTGACAGTTTGAGTTCTTTATATGTTTAGTATTGTGGAACTTAATTTTACGCATATCGTTGTTTGATTGTGTTTGTATTTTCCTCTTATTTTTTATTAGAATACCTAAAGGAGCAGGGCCAGGATGTTATCTTGTAGGAGCTCTGACATTGTCTAAGAACGGAAGCTTGGAAAGAAAGCTGTGGTACTTGAACTAATAAAGACTCTGTTCTCAAAAGTTTCTATTATATAAATAGGAAATTCTGTGTCTTGTTGATGATCATTATGCCTTACTTTCTTAATCTTTCCTGTTAAGAGAGTGTTCAGTTAGTGAGACTATGATGGTTTTGTAAAATCAGTTGTCCTAGTGTAAACTTAATTCTGAATATTTAAAATGTAATCCTGCAATTTAATTGTAATTATAACATGTAAATCGTAAGTGTCCAAAAATTACTTTAAACTATGCAGAAACATTTTGAATTGCTGTAGAGGCAACTGCTTTTTTTCACGGTTATGACAAACTTGTAAGAATAGGTTTCTTTGTATAATTGTCTACCTGAATGTCATTTTTTAATGTACAACCACTACTTTGTGTGTTTTGCTTTTGCATGTTGCTTTTCTAGTCACTTATGTGGTACACTCCTTACTCGCGTGCATGCAGCTTCCAGCAAAAATATACAAAATAAATGTGCCTTTTGACACCTACTTACATTTTACTTTTAAAACTTAGGAGACATCTATTTTGTAGACTGTAATGCTGGGGCAGGATTCCTTACCTGCTACAAACTTCTGATGTTGTCAACCACTATTACAGCTGTGTGTGCCAATATAACGACATAAGATCTCTTTTCTACCCATCTTTATGTCATAATGGAAAAGCTGTACCTCCTTGGTCAGTGTGTAGAGACGTGGAAAACTTAATTTCTTGACTTGAATTAATTTTCAATCTGACTCTAGCTGTAAAAGCCAAATCAGTCTCCACTTCACTTAGTGCTAATTTTAGGAAGGATTCTCTCAGATACTCCAGTATTTTTTAAATTGGTTATTGCTAAGATTAAATGTCAAATGTTTTCTATACAGTCATAGGCATATGTTGAGACATAGAAATCTTGTGTAGCAGGACAAGAAATTATTTGAAGCAGGTTTAGATTAAGTGTATTTGATTTCTGACATATTATGGAGACAACATAATGTATTAAATCCAGGTGCATATAATACTACAGGCTAGGGTAACAATTTACACGAAAATAGAACGTTTGTATTTAGGAAACCGTACTTTCTTGGGCCAGGAAAACTTGAGAAACCCCACTAATCCAACATGTTAAACTTTTTTTTTAGTTTGGCTTATATTTACTTGTATGTACAATAAATCACAGCCAGATTGGAAATGTATTGCTGTTCTGATAACATATAACTATAATGATAGTATAGGATATTTTCCCTTTCATCTAAAATTCAGCAGAACAATTTGTTGTAATTCTTGGCTAGGCTATTTTACATCAAATTTAAATACCTATTAGATACAATAATACTGCTTATCAAGTCAGTTTTCTTGAAAATGGTTCAAGAGAAATTTTCACTTCAGATTCTTTACACAATCACGCACTTGTGTATCATGTTATGGGAACAGTTTGTTGGATGGGTTGCATCAATAGTGTCACATTCTTGCTGCTGCCATCAGTGAACATCACCGTGCACCAAGTGACAGAGGGAGGAATAGGCAACAGTGTTATTCTAGTCCGCTAAGTGTGAAATGAAAAAAAAGCAGTAGTATTTTCGTACATTAATTCTACTTAAGTATTATAACATGGAACAATGCCACTTAATTCCCATTTTAATCTAAAACTCTCAATGTGTTGCATTCTAAAGTTCGTTTGTCACTTTTTCATTGAGCTAAGTGGTTAACAACACTTCTGTCTTACTAGGAACAACAAACTGTATATGCAGAAATGCATTTTTTTTTAATTTAAAAGACATTAAAATATTTGTCTGCTTAAGAGCATGTTTGATCACAGACCTGGCACTTCAGTAGTTTGAGCTCTCTGGGTTGAAAATAAACCATAATCATACAGAGAAGGTGTCTCCATCCTGTGTAGTGTGTGCATGTTTTTCTTACGGTATGTTATTCTAACTCCCAGGGGCAGTCTGCAGCAAAACGACAAGGAAATTTAAAAAGGTACTGAATGTCAGTTTTTGGAAAAGATATGCTTAAGTCTAATTTTTCATTGTCTCCCTCAGCTGCCTTCTCTTGTGTAGTCTTTAGTTATCCACTTCACGCCTTAAGCAACCTCTGATGTTAGATCAACAGAATATTACTGTAATACCAAGTTACACTTGAGCACCCAGATACTTCTGTGATAGTGCCTTAAAAATGCATGTATAATGAGTCACTCTGTAACTCCTTTTCTTTATTATATACTGCTCCCCCATTCTCTCTCTCTAAAGTGCTTGGGGTCAAGATTTTTCCATATAAAATATTTTGCCTTCTGTCTTGCCTCTTAATGAATGCACTGAAATTTTAACTTAAAGTTTATGATATGAAAGCATGGTATCCAGTCCCTCCTCAACCTAACTGGATGTATTTCTTTGAGGCTTAGTTGTACTGAAACGTAGACTGGATATGGCACTACAAAACATACTGCAGCAACAACATGCTTTTGCAGGGGGATGGACTAAATGACCTAACAGACTTTTTTCCATCTCTAGCTTCTGTGATTTTCTTAAACAAAGCATAAACATAGCTTAACATAGATTAATTTAATTTTGACATAAAGTCAGCCTGTTCATGGAACAGTAGAAATCATAATTGGAGCACATGGTATAATCTACAAAGAACTGTCATTTTCCTATCTAGTATCCTTCATGTAAAGAATTAAATGATAAAGTAATGGAATGTGTAAGTGTTTTCAATAAAATGAGCATTTAGCATTCTTTATTACGTATTGTAACATTCTGCCAGCAGATGGGCAGGTAGAAAACCAAAGGAAGATGACTGATCTTTTTAAAAAGGGCTGAGTCATTCACTTCAGTTCTTTCCTGTCTCCCAGCTGATGTAGGTTACTTTTGTCTGGCTAACTTACTTTCCCACTCTTTCATCCGCCCTCTTCTAAAGTGAACATGATTACTTTGCCTCCTATTTTCTTTTCTCTCTGTGGAGTCTGTTTCCAGGCTCGGGAAGGAAATCATACCTAGTTGCATATCTCTACCTTTCAGTAATCTTATGGGTCGGAATTTTGATTGGGGAAGAGAAGAAGGATTTGGGTCATGGAAATTACTAGATCTGTGCAATATATTCTGCACCTCTGCTGTATTTGCTAAGAGCCTGTAAGGTTGAGAGGCTGTTATCTTTGTTGGTCTTGGTATGGATATATCAGTACAAGGAGAAGGTCAGACGATCAAAGAAGAACTTTGATGCGGACTGCTTCCATTTTTCTGTGTTCACTTTTGTATCATATCTCTAGAATTAACTATAGCTCATTTAGAAAGAATGTAAAAATCCCCATGTGAATGCATCCTTTTCCTGCAGGATAGGATGTGTTGATCACATTAATTGTGAATCCACAATAAAGGAGCTAATATAGTACTTATTCATAAAACCATGCAGAGTATATTGGATACTAATGTGATGCTCTCCTCAGGGCTGCCCAGAACAGTAAGCCCCTGTCACCCCACTGCCTTAGCAAGAGTGCGCGTTCCTGGAGATTAGACAGTCAGTTCCCTGCCACGCCAGCCTGTCCACCTCATCAACCTCCTCCTCGAGAGTCTCCTAGTCTTAACATTGTCTTGCAGGTAAAAATCAATGAAGCAGAGTTCTATAGAGGGGTGTCACTGTAGTGTCCAGTCCCTCTCACAAGACACTCACAGAAATTAAGTTTTGCTGTCTCCAAATAAATGATATACACACCAGCCCTGTTAGATTTGCTGAGGGACTCACTCTGTACTTAAATGTAACAGCATGGAGATGGTTTATAGTAAACTAAGAATAAGTTTATTAACACAGAACAGAGATTTAAGTGATAATAAGCAGAGATAACAGAAAATGGTTACAAACAAAATGAAACATGCTTTCTATTACCTACAACTTAAGTCTAGCAAGTTATATCTTTGCCTAAAGGACTTTCTCACTTACAGCATCTCCAGCCCTTCCTGGTAGGAGGATCCAACATTCTCAGAATCAGAAAGTTCTGTCCCCTAAGTAATGGGTACCTATGGGGTACCCTCATTTTATAGTCCAGTGAACCTTTGAAATGTGTTCTTTGGAAAATAAACCCTGACAAAGTTTCTCTCGTCTCTTGATGTGTAGATGCCATACTAATCTTCCTCATCCACTGGTGAATCTACGTTTTCAGTTATCTTAAACACTTTGTTTACATTAAATGTAAATGTACTTCCGTTGTCTCTGGCTTCACCTTGCTCAATTTACATTGGAGACAGACAAAGCAACCTTCCTTAGTCAGTGACAAACTTGTTTGTCCGCTATACTTACATTGCTTGGTTGGAAGATATTTTAGTAACCTATTTCTAGCACATGTGTAAAGAATTATGTACACTAACCATACAAACATCACACAATAATATTAATAAAGAATCTGTCACCAGTTTGTGATACAAGACACTGTTTGGCTAAATGTTCTAACTATAGTATGTTGGGTGTGCCCTTCGCTAGTTGGCATAAAGGGGCTCTTAGGCCACGTCCAGACTACCCGCCGGATCGGCGGGTTAAAATCGATTGCTCGGGGATCGATATATCACGTCTAATCTAGACGCGATATATCGATCCCCGAGCGCAGCTTATATCGATTCCAGAACTCCATCAACCCCAACGGAGTTCCGGAATCGACACGGAGAGCCGTGAACATCGATCCCGCGCCGTCTGGACGGGTGAGTAATCGATCTTAGATATTCGACTTCAGCTACGTTATTCACGTAGCTGAAGTTGCGTATCTAAGATCGATTTTCACCCCCTAGTCTGGACCAGTCCTTAGGCTCACAACTAGTCCTTAGTCGGTCCTTTTGGTACTTACCATGCCCTCCTAAAGTATGAGTTTAATGCTACACTTCTGGCTTCCAGGAAACACTTTCCTATCTTGTGGTAGTGGGCAGAGGAGAGAGGAAGGCGGCATGCGGGGTTACATTGGCACACCACCTCCACCCCCTAGATTTGCTGCTTGCCTTGTACTGAACTACTGGTTGCAGGCAATGCAGGCACTCTGTTCTGCAGTCCATAAGCCCTGTTTGTTCCCAGTGCAGGCTTGCAATTTACATACCACTGAATACCCAGTCACTTATTTTCTGGACATGTATATTATATATCCTCTGCCTCCATGGAAACAGTGCACCCCAATTGCTGGTTTCATCTTAATTCAGCACTCTCCTTCATACAAAGCACTTATCTGTGTCTATAGTAAAACCAAACTGAAGTTTATTTAACAGAGCTCGAGACAGATTTGAATAAAAACAAGTATAAGGGTTTGGAAACATAAGGTTACACATAAAAGAAAAATATGAAAAACACACCTATGCTTAATAACCAGATATGGTATTTCTCATCCAATGGTCAGTTGTTACAGTGCTTGTCCAGTTCAGAAAGATGGGATCTGTCTTTCATGAGACACCCCTGCTGACAGAGTCTCTCTCCTTTGTAATGGATTAAGTCATGTATCCTTTCTGCTTCTCATACAGTTAGACTATTGCCTCTTACCTCAGGGGTCCCCTGTTCAGAGACTTTTCTCAGGCTTTTGTCATTGTAAATCCTCAGCCTGCATGTGTACAGACAGTAAACATAGGGCTGGCTTCACGTATGTCCATTGTTCTCAGTGTTGATTGAGTTAGCCCTAAGATCCTTCTTGCTTCAGGTGATAAGTTTCACTTCAGTAATTTTGAAACCCAATATCCTACATGTTACGTAATTCTAAAATTATTTTCCATACAAACATCGCACAATTGGCTATATATTAGCTTTCGACAGAGACCACGCATAACCCCCTTTGGTGAAATATTGAGAAGATGGTTGTATGCAGGGGTAACATACCTGCCTTTGCATGTCTGTGTCCCAGCCTCTGACATTTTGCTGCAAGAGGGAATCACTTACAAAGTCCCAGTGTTTTGGGGCAGAAAGTGATGATAATTATCACTTAGGCAGAAGTGCTTGGGGTTCCCATTTTCCAAGCCATGATAACAAACACTCATTTTCTGGCTGCTTCAGGACATGCTGTAGTAAGAGAGATCAGTCTGCTGTGCTTCGGAAGCATCTTTGCCTGAAGTGTCATGTGTCTACAACAACCCATCAGAAGGTGACAGTAGGTTCACTTATATGTAGACCTGCAAAATTTCTAGTCAGTGTGCCTTGAACACTGTTTCTCTAAGCTATTCTATCAAGTTTCCACCAAGGCATTGCAAAACCCCTTTTCTGCTGCAGGAGACTTGCTTAAATGATCCATTCTGGAGCAGTCTCCAAAGTCTTACTCCAAAAGACAGATTCAAGAGACTTCTTATCTCTACTCTTTTCCTCAGACAGCTTGTGTTTCATATGTTTTTTAAGACTAGGAATTTCTTCCTCTGAGTTCAGTTAATCTTTATGGAGGCCCTTTGCGATCAAAGTGGCCAGTTTGAGGGAATTCCTGTGGTCCTGGATCTGTAAAATGCCTGTTTGCATAGCTCCATTTGTATGGCCCACAAGAGGTCACTTAAACGGTGTATCAGAGTTGCTATTGGTAGTTTAAATGCTTGTCTTTCACCTGTTGACAGCTTCCAAGTGTTTGCCAAGATCATTGTGGCTATAGTAGCCAGCCTTCCTGAAGGAGGTATTCTTTGTCCAACTAGACCTTTACTACAGAAATCACTCGGGGTATGTCTCCACTGAAAACGCGATAGCGGAACAACTATACTTGAGTGTAGACACTGCCTATGCTTGCAGGTGGGGTTTTCTCATTGGTGTAGGTAATCCACCTCCCTGACAAGCAGTAGCTAGGTGAACAAGAATTCTTCCATCCACCTAGTGCTATCTACTTTGGGATAGGTTGGCATAGCTATGTCTCTCACGGATATGGATTTTTCACACCCCTGAGAGATTGTAGTTATGCTGATGTAAGTTTCCAGTTAAGACAGACCTTGAGACAAAGCACTCATGCGTTGAGCAGTGGTCTAATCCTTACTGGAGCTATGAAGTAAACTATGTTTACTATTGCACCTTCTCCCTGAAAGGCTAGACTGAGGAGTGAGGTTGGATGCAAAGTAGAAAAAGATGTCCCAAGTATGGGTTCCACTCTAACTGTAGCTTCACAGCTGCTACTGTTTTTCTCCATTCAGGGTTTTTCCTGTCTTGCTTTTCAGCAAACCCAGACTTAACAGCTTCCTATCTTTGGTGGTTGCAGGACTTATAGACTCATAGAAGTTTTCTCTTAGAGGTGGCTTCAGATTGGCCGTGGTTACAACAGATGAATGTCTGGGGTTGAGCGCACCATAAAGAGGTTCAGGGCTGCTGGTCCCTAACAGAGAGTTTCTGCCAGTCAACTGAGAAAAGAGTAAATTGGTTTTACAGCATGTACGTTCTTCCACATGTCATGGCCTGAAGGAAAAAGTATTCAGTATCCACACAGAACCCAATTGCAATTGTTTAGATCAGCAGTTTTGGGCACATGGAAATGGAAGCCCACTGATTTTTCCTTTGGTCAATGAGAGAGCTGTTCTGGTACCCCACTTGTGTCGTGGGCTTTTTAGTGGCAGGGCATAATGGCTGAGCTGTACTTGGAATAATCAGGAAAATGGATTCTATGTGTCTCTCATGTGCTCTCATGTAAAAGCAAGGGATGCACCAACTCGTTTTAAATGGCCATCTGCGTAAACAGAAGTCTCAAGCAGAGGTTCCTAAACTTGTTTTTGCTGTGCCCCTGTTCAAAGATTCATGTCCCATGCACAACCCTTCTTTGTTCCCCTTCTCTCTTCTCCACAGTCCTGCCCATCCCTCTTGCTCTCACTCTCCCAGCCTGCTGCCCTCTTCTGCAGACCCTGCATCTGCTGGCTCCAGGTGCATCCTCCATGCTGCTGCTGGCCAGACCTCACTCCCTTTGTTGCTGCCTGCTGCCACCAGGGCACGTGTGGGGTGTGAAGTGGAGGGGCTCTCAAACCTTCATCGTTGCCTTCCCTTGTGCACTAGCTGCCTTCGCCACTGCTTTTGCTGCTCAGAAATAGCAAGACACTATTGTTCTGCTTCGCATCAGGTTGTCACTCTCCCCAATAACCTCAGCACACCCCACACTGTGAAAATCTGTGCTCAGGGCAACAGTTGTCTAACTTTTTGAGCTGAGCCCCCCTCCTTTTGAGTTCAGGGTGTGGGAAGACACATGTGATAGTATCTGGGGACAGAGCCAGCAGTGGGCATGGAGGCATTGATGCTGACCCATGGGCTAGGTGGTCCACTGAGGTGAGTTGGGGTGGAGGTGGTGCTCCCTCACCAAGCTGCCCCAAACGTTCCTCCATACTCTCCCCCCCCGAGGGGGGCACACCCCACAGTTTGAAAACCTCTCCTTGAGGGAAATGTAGGCAAGGATGTCTTGGGGTACGTCTACACTACGGGATAATTCCGATTGTACATAAACCGGTTTTATAAAACAGATTGTGTAAAGTTGAGTGCATGCTGCCACACTAAGCACATTAATTCAGCGGTGTGCGTCCATGGTCCGAGGCTAGCGTCGATTTCCGGAGTGTTGCACTGTGGGTGGTTCTGGGTAAATGTCGTCAGTCATTCCTTCCTCCAGGAAAGCAACGGCAGACAATCATTTCGCGCCCTTTTTCCCTGGATTGCCTTGGCAGACACCATAGCATGGCAACCATGGAGCCTGTTCAGCTTTTTTTTTACAGTCACCCTATGTGTACTGGATGCCGCGGACAGAGGCGATACTCCAGCGCTACACAGCAGCATTCATTTGCTTTTGCATGATAGCAGAGATGGTTACTAGTTATTCTGTACCGTCTGCTGCCAGCGTAATTTGGCAATGAGATGACGGTTATCTGTCCTTCTGTGCTGTCTGCTGCTATCATGGGTGCCCCTGGCTGAGATCGGCCGGGGGCGCAAAAGCAAAACTGGTAATGACTCCACGAGTCAATCCCTCCTTTATGGTTTCTAAAAATAGTCTGTCCTGCCTAGAATATGGGGCAAGTGTACTAGAGAACCAGTGTATCAGAAAGCACAGCCGCTCTGTGTCAGATCCCGCAGAAATGATGAGCTACATGCCATTCACGGGGGATGCCCCTGCAACAACCCCACCCGTTGCTTCCCTCCTCCCCCAACCTTCCTGGGCTACCATGGCAGTGCCCCCCCCCCCATTTGTGTCATGAAGTTATAAAGAATGCAGGAATAAGAAACAGTGACTTGTTAGTGAGATAAAATGAGGGGGAGGCAGCCTCCCGGTGCTAAGACAGTCCAGGCAGGACATTAAGCGGTGCGGGAAAGAGGAGCCCAGCATGCCGCTGCTATGATAGTCCAGACAGTACAGAATCTTTTCTTTACACAGGAAAGGGAGGGGGCTGATGGAGCTCAGCCCCCAGTTGTTATGAGGAGGACAGTTA
The DNA here is from genome assembly GCF_007399415.2 of Gopherus evgoodei. NCBI lineage: Eukaryota > Metazoa > Chordata > Testudines > Testudinidae > Gopherus > Gopherus evgoodei. The sequence continues at coordinate 101,163,521 of NC_044322.1, forward strand.
CCAGCGGTTCTGTCCCATCTACTGGGAATGACCAGGAATCATTCCTATTTTTACCCAGGCATCCCTGAGGCCAGCCAGGAGTATTCAGCAATTATCAAGCATGTACCGTCTGCCACCAGGGAGGGGAGAGGAGCGGATATTGCTCTTCACTGCTGCAGCATCACGTCTACCAGCAGGATTCAGTAGATATAGGGTGACATTGAAAAAAAGTCAAGAAATGATTTCTTTCCCTTTTCTTTCACATGGTGGGGGGAGGGAGTAAATTGACGAGCTATACCCTGGACCACGCTGGACAATGTGTTTGAATCTACAGGCGCTGGGAGCTCAGCCAAGAATACAAATACTTTTCAGAGACTGCTGGGGACTGTGGGATAGCTGGAGTCCTCAGTACCCCCTTCCTCCCTCCCTGAGCGTCCATTTGAGTCTCTGACTTCCCGTTACGCTTGTCACGCAGCACTGTGTAGCCTTTAGATTTTTTTTTCAAACGCTTTGGCATTTCGTCTTCTGTAACCAAGCTCTGATAGAACAGATTTGTTTCCCCATATAGCGATCAGATCCAGTTATCTCCCGTACGATCCATGCTGGAGCTCTTTTTGGATTTGGGACTGCATTGCCACCCGTGCTGATCAGAGCTCCACACTGGGCAAACAGGAAATGAAAATCAAAATTTCGTGGGACTTTTCCTGTTTACCTGGCCACTGCATCCGAGTTGAGATTGCTGTCCAGAGCGGTCACAGTGGTGCGCTGTGGGATACTGCCCGGAGGCCAATACCGTCGATTTGCGGCCACACTAACCCTAATCCGATATGGTAATACCAATTTTAGCGCTACTCCTCTCGTCGGGGAGGAGTACAGAAATCGATTTAAAGAGCCCTTTATATCGATATAAAGGGCCTCGTAGTGTGGACAGGTACAGCGTTAAATCGGTTTAACGCTGCTAAAATCGGTTTAAATGCGTAGTGTAGACCAGACCTCGATGTGTTGGAGGTCTGGCATAGCCTATGCCTTTCCCCATCTTCCTGTTTTTGGAGAACTTTGGATAAGAATGGGAAGGAGTGTTTGTGTTTTAAATATTTATATTTTTCTTTTTCTGAGCCTCTTTTACTATTTGCAAATTCAGCTGGTGCCTGTGAGAAATTGCATACATTCAGATGGCCTAGAGAGAGATCCTGTGCAATGGAAAAATGCAATGTGAAATATGTTGTTTGAATTTTAAAGCTGACAATGGTCTTTTTGGTAAGCCAACTGTATGTGTATGCATGTTCTCCTGGAGTATTTCGTGTGAAAACTGTGATGGTGAATTAGAATAAAGTTATTATATGTAATTATTTGCCTGGTACATCAGACAAAGGTATAATTAAAGTCTCTGTTTTGAAAATCTTAGTCCAACTAGACAGATATGAGAGGGAAAGTAGACCGATATAACTGAGAAAAGAGAATGAGACTAAAAAAAAATGTGACATGATGCTGACATCTGACCTCCACTTCAATTTTTGTTGAGTAGTGGGGGAAAAAATTTGGTGGAATAGGTGGTAAAATCTTAATACTATTTTAATGTTATCTGTATGCTATCATAATTAAATTTGGTGACACTTCATCTTTAAACAAGGATTATAATAGATTTAATACAGGTATAAATATTTTTCTTCAGCATCTAATTTGGCACAGACAGCATCAGGCCAGGAGCACATTTTCCTTCAAGCTTTTAGTTGCTGATTGTTACAGAAAATCTTAAGATGAGGCAGATCTGAAAAAGTGTTTGTCTGCTATGACTCAAAAACAAGATGTTTGATTTGTATCTGATATAACTCAATTTCTTCCACTTGTACCAAGTTTAGCAAACAATTGTGGTTAAATTCCACTCCACAGTTGTCTATATTTTGGTGGCAAGTGAAGTAATTCTTGTATGTATACAGTTGGTAGTTCTGCAAAAGCACTGAGACTTACCAACTGTAGTTGCACATTATATAAATAATTTCATAAGTTGTAATATTTCTTAGTTTGCTGTGAGAGATGAGAATAGCTGTGACATTTTAACTCTGAGAGTAAGTGCTACACATTGAGAGACTTCCTTTATGAAGGTATTTTTCTGAAGATAATATATTAAATGTCTAAATTCAGTTTTACACTATATCATAGTAACTCAGTTGCTATGGTATAACATAATTTAAAAAAAAAAACCTTTATATAAACAAGAATTCATTATTTATCCAGCAGTGGCTCTTGCACATGTTCTTTGAGTAAGGTTTTGAAAGAGTGCTGCTTTTTTTTAAAGTTTATTCAATATCTGAGTCATAGCTGTTAGTCTTAGTCAGTCAGTCCATTTCCTTCATGCATTTGTATCTGCCACCATTGTTTTTTAAAATGTTAAGATTAAATTAATTCATGAAACTAGGATCTTGTCTTCGCGAAAAGCTGCACTGGTGTGGTGCTGTACCTGTCAGCGTATAATCCACCTCGCTGAGAGGTGTTAACTGGCCTGGACTAGTGGCTAGGAACCCCCAGCATCTACCCACCTCACCTCCGGGAACCACCTCTAGCCCAGTCCTGAAGGCAGCACAGAAGTGAAGGTGGCAATCTTGGGACTCCCCCATCCCCCTACAAACAACAACTTTGCAGATCTCCCCACCCCCATGATCCTGCTTTGGGTCAGGACTCCCTCGATTAGAACACTGAGAAATTTCAGATGTAAACATCTGAAATTGTGAAATTGACCAATTTTAAATCCTTCTGGCCATGAAATATACCAAACTGGACCATGAATTTTGTAGGGCCCTAGTTATCTATTTATATAGCAATAAGATGAAGCTTTTGATCTACAAGTTTCTAGCACAAGCTTAGTATGGTAATGTAGTGGGTCTGTACACTCAGATTTAATGTTGTTTTTGGGGGGAGCCTGTTTAAATACTGTGACATGGTTAAAAGCAGAAAATTGATAGTGTGTACTGTAATGTATGTTAGATACGGTCTGTGGTGAAACCTGACACTGGTTTACTCAGAAGTGATGGGATTTAAATTACACAAGAAAAATGTGTGTATCAAAACAGCTGTTTGTTGAGTTCAACATTGATCCTTTCAGTTGAGATTTTTTTTCACACCTTGATGACTGTATATATCAGGTTCGGTCTGGAGATTGATATCTCTCCATAAACCACATAACTATAGTCTTCTATGTTTGAAAACAGAAAATAATTCAAAAATGTTACTGTTTAGCTTTTTATCTGAATATGAATACACCATAGGCTAAGAGGCAAAGTCCTGTAGTAGCAGCTTGGAAGAAATTTCAGTGGCTCAAGAGGGATATACTTATGAGTTTTATGGCATGTTGATGACTTTACTAATATAACATTTTGTTAATAATTACCCCCACCTCCCCAAAAAAAACACAAAAAAACCTTATTCACTCACATGTTTTGTCCCCAAACTTTAGAGGACAGGAGCTTTACCTAATTTTATCTTTACCTTTTTACCCCACTTACCTGCTTTCCTGAAAACTGTCTCCATAACTCCCTTTAACAGTATGTGAATACAAAAATGTTAAGCTTTGACACCTGGGTAAAGAAAATAGAACTGCTTTAAGGCACATTGAGGCCATGTGATGGTTAAAGCCATATTGAAAGGGTGCACCTGCCCTATAGCCTTCCTTGCTGGCCAGCATGACTTGACTGCACCCTACCTCAATTTCCTCTTCACTGAAGGCCCTTTAAGTTCACACAGTCCAGATATTCCCCCTCTGGGGTCCAGTTTATTAAGTCCTGCACAAAGTCTTTCAAAATAGAGGTCAAACCTACAAAGTCTTCACCTCTTTCAGCTGAGCCCGAGCGGGGTCTGTCTTCACTCTCTTTAAAATTCATTTCTTTTATCCCAATCTCAAGCTGGGCACAGCCCATCCTCCCTGAGAATCTGCCTTCCTGCTCTCCCAACACCTTTTGCCTGGAGCTTGGCCCTTCTCCACAGGCCTTCCTTGCAGTTGTCTCCCTGCTGCTGACTCAGGGCCCTGCAGAAGCCTTCTTCCTCCTTGCAGTGTCTGCAGGCACCTTGTAAACCATCTCCAGCTGTCTGCCCCTTTGTAAGACCCAGGTGCCCTCCCTTAAGACCAGGTAGGCAGCCTGTAATCTATCCAGAGGCACTGGCCTGCTTCCTTTCTTGCAGAGGCCAGTCACCTTGTTACAAGCCCATTTCTGAAAACTTGGAAGAAACCTTGGGGAGGTGGGAAATTGGGTGCGTCTCCAGAGAAAGTTGAACCATTCTGAGGTTCTAAAGACTAATTCTTTGTTCTCAGGCTCCAACTTCCAGGCATGTAACTGCTTGCAATCATTTAGCGCTTTTTGCATTGTAAGATAAAAGAATAGCAATGTAGTCCATTCCACCAAGTAGTTGATTTTTTTGTTTTTCTACCACTAGGATGTAATTACTGTTCATTACCATCTGATACCATCACCAACAAAGACTAAGAATGGCAGCAAGGAGAAAGAAAGGGAACCAGAAAAAGAAAAAGATGTAAAGGAGGAATTTGCTGAAGCTTTGAGAGACCTGAAGATACAATGGATGACTAAGTATGTCTTTTGTAGTTTCCGTAACCAGTCATAGCATAACAGGGATAGCTCAGTGATTTGAGCATTGGCCTGCCAAACCCAGGATTATGAGTTCAATCCTTGAGGGGGCCATTTAGGGATCTGGGGCAAAAATTTGTCAGTGTTCATACTTGGTCCTGCTAGTGAAGGCAGGGGGGCTGGACTTGATGACCTTTCAAGGTCCCTTGAAGTTCTATGAGATAGGTATGTTTCCATATATTATACCTTTTCTATTTTGTTAATACTACACTTTATAGAAGAAATGGAAGTTTGAGTACTAGGATAATTAAACTTATGATATCAGAAGACCAGTCTCTCACTGTTGCACTGCCTCCTGATTAGTACATGCAGAGCCAGCATATTCATTTCATCCCTCTTTTTGGCTAGGCTGGATACCAGTGACGTGTTTAATGAATTGAAAGAAGCCTTTCCTAATCATCTTCCCTTATATGTTGCAAGACTCCATCAGCTGGATTCTGAAAAGGTGAGTTGTTTTTTTAATACAGTATTTGTTTCACTCTATCTTGCCTTGAGACAGGCGATTAAATCTGAAGATTTCTCCTTTACTGTTCTTCACAGATGCCTAGACTTGACAAGACTGCTCTGGCTGTACTTACTCAGAATCAAAAGTATTTACCATTTACAAACCAGTGCATTTTTACAAGGCTGTAAATGTGAATGCTTAGCATCTCTTTCATTGGTCCCAGCATATCAGAGAAACAGCTTCATTGGCTTATTGGTTGTTTATCGAAAAAATTAGTGAGGTAAAGTAAAATTAAAGAAATGAGTTTTCTATCTAGTTCTGAAAGGAGTGAAGTTGCTTATTTATTGAGGGAATGAATTTCATCATTTAGTTTTTTCTCCTGTTAAATGTCTTTTGCTTTCATGAACTTCTCATGATGACTGACAGTTTCCAGTGGAATGAGGCTGATTTGGGTAGCTAGGACCAAACCCAGTGACATTTACCTGGGAAGGCATTGCAGAAACCAGAGTCCTGGGGTCAGATCAGTGTGACCAGTGTTGCTAACTACACAGGTTGGTGCATTTTGTGCCAAGTGTAGGTTTTTCAGATTCCAGGGCTTTATTTCTACATATGAGTTGCTATAATCAAGCTTGGAGTCTGTAAATGCAAGGAGCACTGTGGACAGGTTAGTGTCTAATGTTGAACTCTTTAAAAAGAGAGAGTGTTTCAGTCCCGCTGCTCATTGTAGATACTTGCAGTATATTAAAGCACTTCTGTATGAGTATACTTTTCAAACATGAATGCTCAATCAATACCCTTTTATGTAAAAGGGTTTTGTTTTTGTTTTACTCTAGAGAGGCTTACAAAGTACTGAACTCACTATTTGTAGCTCTAGCTTCTAGGAGAGCTCTCTCAGATGGCACTTTCTTCTCCCCTTGAATAGCCATTCAGATGTATACAGTTGGAACCTGTTCCATCATTTGATACTGGCTGAAGGATGGAGAGGGATTCCTTCCTTCTCGTTGTCAACACAACTGAGCAAAGTATTTTCCCAGTCTCTCACTGATTTTAAATCTTATTCCCAAGACCTAGTAAAGTCTGATATATGGGTCGGGTGACTCCTTGTTAATTCCATTTTCTGCAAATGGATCATCTAGCAGTGGCTTGGCTTAATAGTGACTTGTGTTGCTTTCGGCGATATAATCCAAAAATCAATGAGCTTAGCCGTAAACTGTAAAGCCCTTACAGATGGTTTCTTCATGAGATAGACTAACTGTTCTTGAGGTGGAGGGTCTGCTCACATGTCTTTCAAGTGAAAAGTGCTTATTCTCCATTTTCAAAGGTATACTGCTGTGATCCTTAGCAGATGGTGGTGGTGTCCTCTTCCTGTAGCAGACAGCTGTTGCACAAATTCTCTCTGTTCATCTATTTCATGTTCATAACCAGGATAGTGTGAGCTCCTAACATTCCACCTCCTTCCTCTTCTTTTGGTGCTAATTCTTTCTTTTGCAGGGTGCACCACCTCAGACTTTATACAAAACTTCAGAAGCACAATTTCCTTTATGCATAGGAAGGCTGGATTCTGTATCCCTAGCTGGCTTGTCTCAAATCATGATCAGCTCTTTGGATGCTGTCTGTAACCCCATTCTTCATCATTCTTGTGTCACTAAGATTGTAAGGTTGGTCTTGTGGTTTGTCCTTCTGGTTAAGGCACTGTACTGTGACTTGAGATATCTGGGATCAGGCCCCAGATCCCTCACATACCTTGTGTGATGTACTGGGTCTTTGCCATCTATAAAATAAGTACGTCTTGCTTATTTAGATTGCAAGCTCTTTGAAGCTGGGATCTCCATCTTACTATCTTAAAAGAGTTTAAGGTCAGGAGAGACCTAGATCATCATCTGATCTTCTGCACATCAGAGGCCACTAAACCCCATCCAGTTCCCGCTCCATTGAGCCCAATAACCTGGATTAAAGTGTTACAGCCCTCAGGAAACTAAACTGTCATGTGCCACAGGCAAAGCATAGGAGGGACTGAGGTCCACCAATGCCCAAAGCCTTGCAATGAATGTCAGGGAAATGATTTGTCAAGATACCCTGATAATCCTAACAAGTGACCCACACTCCAGGCTGCAGAGGAGGGTGAAAAATCCAAGTTTGACCCCGGGGTTGGGGGGAGGGGTTTACTTCCCAAACCTGAAATGGCAATTTGACTCTGAGCATGTGAGCAAGATCCACCAGCCAGATATGAGAGAATTTTCTCTACTGCCTCAGAGCACCAGCCTGCCTGTCCAGTATCCCATCTCCAGCCATGGCAGTCTGTGCTTCAGAGGCACAAAATAAGCCCAGAGCACCTTGGAGGTGGGGAAAAGTATTTTGCTTCCTGAGCCATGTTGACCATGGGAAGCTTGTTGGGGCCTATAGGCACTACTGGAATATAAAGAAAATAGTAATCTCTTTGTGTCAAGGACTTTCAAAGTATGGGTTTGTACACTAAGCACACTATGACCTCAATCCTGTCTAGACTGTAGAAGTGTTAGATAAATAGATTTCAGAAACTATTTGTATTGCCATGTACTTGTGATTTCAGTAATGTTAATAACACTGCTCTACAGCCAAAATGCTTCTGAAATAAATGTAGTCCAATTTTACTAATTCTGGGTCACTGAGAACGAAAATGATGCTTAAAATTGTTGATTGGCTCTAGTTTTCAAGATATGCTATTGGGTCAGTATATATGACCCTTGACTTGGGAATGGCAGAGGATAAGTGAGTTATAAAGGGAAGGGATCTCAATTTAAACCAGAAATGACTAAAATACATCTTTGACTGGATTTATGAATAAATCTATGACTGGGTTTGGACGGTACTTGCGTTTTAGGCAAAACAATGAATGATGCAATCTGAAGCTGGTATTGTGTCATACATGATATGAATTGCATCATGTTATTCCTAGAAGTGATGGATGATGCAATCATAACGAAGCTTACATCACTCTGCTGAACAAATTGCCCTATATCAGCTCTAGAAATCATACAGTGTCGTGCTCTCTTCTTTGTCAGTGTTTGATTTTGCAAAGGGACACATTTCTGTTTAGCCAAAGTGAGCAGAGATGCCTCGTACTTGTGTGAACAGTGCAGATAACTTTTGCTATGTTTGTGGTGAAGTGACTTTTGCATCACAAAAGCGCAGTATAACCACTATGGTTAAGAAAGCCTATCACTTTTATTTTGGCTGCAAAATTGGAGATCAGGACAAGAGGTGGGCCCCACACATATGCTGTAACACTTGTGCAACAAATCTTCGCCAGTGGTTGAACAGGAAAAGGAAATCTTTGCCTTTTGCAGTGCCAATGATTTGGAGAGAGACAACAGATCATACCAGCAATTGTTATTTCTGCATGGTGCCTCCAGTTGGGAAAGGTGTGTCAAAGAAGAAAAAGTGGACTGTGCATTATCCAAACATTCCATCAGCTATACGCGCAGTACCCCACGGAGAAGGACTGCCGGTTCCTGATGCACCAGAATCATTCTCACTTGAGTCAGACGAGGAAGAGGATGAAACTTCTGGTCCTGAACCATCACAGGACCCACATTTTCTCCCATCCTCCTCCTCTGAACCACACCTCATAAGACAAGGTGAACTGAATGACCTTGTCAGGGATTTGGAACTACCCAAGAGTAAGGCAGAGCTGTTGGGCTCCAGACTACAGCAGTGGAATCTCCTGGCAGGCTATCAGGGCAAATGGAGCCCATCAATGCTTGCAGACTATTGCTGGACAGTGACAAGAGATGCTCCATACAGTGACAAGAGATGCTCCATTTAATGAATAAAAGAGACAAGCCAAGAAGCACCGAATAGACACTGAATAGGACTAAACTATGTACAGAATAGTTTTTTGCCTTTTGTTTCATAATAAATTTTATTTGTATAACCCTTTTGCTGATTTTTAAAGTGTTACCTAAACAGGACAGGTGAAATATTATCATGTAAAGCAACCATAAACACATGAAAAGACCTACGTTTACAATTTATGATTAAAACTCTACTATCTACACAATATACATAGACATAAAATGTAAAAATTTAAATATCTTAGAAACAGCCAATCAGTTGTTTTAATTGTCATATTTGAATTAAGCACATCAAAATACATAATAAATATCACATTTTATCTCTGAAGCAGACGACTTCTCAAAAATTGTAGACCAGTGTAGTAATAAGTGTTAAATGGGATGACTTCATTTTGCCAGCCTCACATTTTTTTATTCCTTTTTCATTCAGGAACGACTGAAAAGGCTCGATGAAATTATTGAAGCTGCAAATACTGTTATCTCGCATATTGATCAAACTGCGTTAGCAGTTTATTTTGTCATGAAGACTGATCCCAGGCCTGATGCAGCTACTATAAAAAAGTACCTAACCAGTAAATACTCCTTGCATCCTATTTCTGTAGTCTATAAATATAGTTGCCTTTTCTATATACAAGTATTCTAAAGGATTCTGAAAGCTGATCTAGAATTGTAATTTTTTGAGACTCGGGTTCAAACTTGACTTCAAGTGGAAACAGGTATTTGAGACAAGTACGTTTAGAGTTTTGTGCATTTCAGAATGCAGAAAGACACTTCTAAACTAATTTTGCTCAGAAGAGCTCAGATAAAATTACAAAGGATGGCTTTCAGATCAGAATTGAGATACATGGGCAAAGCTGTGTGGGAAAGTTTGCATTCTGCTTAGTCTCATCAAGTTCATAAACATTCAGAATAATCAGTGAACTGGTAGTATTTGGATAACAAGGCACTCCTGTAGGAATAAGTGCAGGGTTTTGCATGATACGATGGGACCCTCAAAATTCTAGAAGAATGGTTCCAAGATGCTAGTGAACAGGAGTTGTTGTTTGATAAAGCCACTTTTGAAGAGTTCACAAGTATTTACAGAGTGAGTCAGGAAAGAGAGACTGGTAACCATGGCTGTATCTGTATTCAAATATGGTCTTTTTCTCTGTGGAGTGAACATACTTTTGGAGTGTCAGTATGTTCAGTAGACAGTCAGCACTTCAAAGATGACGATGCACTACATTTTTTTTAATTATTCATTTCAAAAGCCCCTTTTACGCTGATCCATTTTGACTGGGGAATAGTGAAGAGCAGCTAAATTGAAGTTTAGGGGCTGTGAAAGGAAGTTTGTTACATATTGACCTTTGGTTAATTAAATCATTAACCTAGTTGCTTGGAGTCTCTTGTACATAACACTGTATTTGCTGGATTTAAAAATAATTAAGCATTTTTTGGTAGAGTCAACCCAATGATCTGGTGATCTTCTAACATATGAAACTGAGAACCAAATTCAGTGCAGGCTTAAGTGGATGCAGTTCCTTTTGAAGTCCATGTTGTCTTACATTAACAGTGGATTGGCCCTCTTTCCATACTACCAAGAACTAATAAAATATATTTCTAGATCCTAACTTCTTGTTAAATTCTTAAAATTTGGCTTGCACTTCTGTTCAGATACCAGAGGCAATTCAGTTTCTCCTGAACCTATAGGCTTGGTTAGAATCTGTGTAATGTGCACTAATTATATTTTGAGCCAGTTTAGAATGATAGGAAATAGTTTATTTTAAAAAATGCTGTATTTTAATAGGGTAGCTGAAAATTGCTTCTACTTCTTGTGTAAATACTAATCAACAAGAGTGTTTAGTTTACTGTGATTTTTAAGGCGAAGTTAAATTATTAGCTCTTGATTAAAACAAATAGTTGCAAGAGACACCTTGTATTTGTGTTCAATTTCTTAATGTAGTGATATGGAAAAACAGAAGTCTACCTTAGTGGATGCCCTTTGTCGGAAAGGAAGCGCACTAGCAGACCAACTTCTCCATCTGCAGGCCCAAGATGGGGCTGTTTCAAGTGATGCTGAAGGTAAAGATGACGATCAAGAGAGCTGCATAGGTGTTCTGTCAGAGACTTTCTGCGAAACAACAAAATGGACTGATCTTTTTGACACTAAGGTAAGAGGACAAGCAGAAATTTTAAATTTTGCACTCTTGTGATAGAGTTTAACACTACTTTTGTGTGTGGCTTCCAGGCATCTCTCCCTTCCACTCCCTAGTTCTGTCCCTATATGTTGTGCCAGCCTCTCTCAAACGTTTTTCCTCAGCTGGGATCTCTCGTAGGCTGTTAAATCCAAGGCAAATAAATCTGTCTGCTCTGTGTGTATACGTATGGGGAGGGTATGGAGCAGTAACTGCAGACTTTTATTAACAAACTGCTTCATTTATCAAGTTTCTAGTTTACTGTTCCTTTCAAGGAATAGTTCAGTTGCTGTTCCAATGCAGCACTTCTTGCCCTTCAACAGAAATGTGTACAGCCCTGTTCTGTGCTGGTCATGAGTCTGTAGCATTTTCTACATTAAGAATGAAAGAAAACCCTGTATTCCTTAGCTGTGAGTAAGGGCTGCAATGGGAGAAGTTGAATTACCACTTGTAACCTGTTGGCAAGTTCTTATCAGGGTAAGGTCCCTATGTTCTTCAGCATAGCTGTTTCAGAGGGAACCATAAAATCCCAGTAATACATATGATTATGTAACTGATTTCACTGTATTTCAGTGGTGAATGAATTTTTCCAAATATTTATATGAATTTCAGTTAGTACAGCACTTGGGAATCATTTGAGATGAAAACTGTTGAATAAATCAGAAGAAATGTTATTCCTTTATTCTTTCCTGACCCCTGCTGATGAGTCAGCCTAAAGCCTGTGGCAGGAAGATTGATGATTATTTATTCAAGATAGCTTCTTTGTAGATGTTCTTATTTGTGTACGTCTTTCATCTTCCTCTGTTGATTCTTAAGCCGCAGTGATATGCTGTGCTCTGCATTAACAACAACATGCGACACAGTTTGTTTAACTTTCTTGCCTTTTAATTTCAACTGTGCTCTGATATTATGAAAGAAGATCTATAACATATTCAGGAATGTCCAACTGGCCTTCTCGATATACCATTTATTATTAGAGCTCAGTGGGCCATTTTCAGCAAAATGAAATTTTGTCAAAACATGCTGTTTCATCAAAGCCAAAGATGTTGTGGAGATGTACTGGTGTTGAGCAAGATGTCGAGAGAGAGAGAGAGAGAGTCTGACTTTCTGTGGCCGCAAGGGACTAGAGAATGGGGATGGGGTGTGCGAGACCAAGGTGCAACTCCCTGCTCTGCATGATTCACTTTTTCATTTTAGGTATCACTCTGAATCAGACAGAGCAGGGACTTGAATCTGAGTCTCCAGCCCAGGCTGATGCCCTAATCCAGGCCTGCACAACTCGTAAAGCGGCGAGGGCCACATTACTCCAAAGAAAACAGCCGAGAGCCGAAACCTCCCAGCCCCGCAGAAACACCCCACGCCAAGGCCACCCAGCTCTGCAGAAACAAACCCTTCTTCCCCAGCGCCACCTCACCAAAACAGCTGTGGGCCAAAAAGGAAGGTTGGGGTGGGGAGGTGATACTTTATTTTAAATCAACCAGGCACTCCCAGCTTAAGAGGTGGCTGGGAGCCCTCAGGATCAAATTAAAGGGCCTGGGGTTCCGGCTGCTGGGGGAACCCGACAGGGCCATCTCTAGGTTTTATGCTGCCTCAAGCAAAAAAAAATTTGGCTGCCCCCCCCCCCCCCCGTCCCAGTCCTGGGCTCTCCCCCTGCCGCCCCAGCGCTAGGCTTCCCCCTTTCCTCCCCACCAGTGCCCTTCCCCCACCTCACTGTTGTCCCAGCCCTGGGCTTCCCCCCCCCACTGCCTTCCCTCCTCCCCCCTCCCCCCCCACACCTCCTGCCTCCCCAGCCCTGGGTCACTGGTAATGCTCCCAGGGTGGGTCATTCAGCAGGAATTTTGGATGTGCACAAAACAGACAGAATTGGTTCCCATATGGTTACAGAGCTGCAGTAAAGTGGAACAATTTTCAGCTTGTGTGATTGGAGGATATCTAGATGCATATTATAAGACTGTCCTCCATAAATGAGGAAAAATTGAGGTGCCTTTATTATTATTTTGTTCCACTCTTTGTTTCTATGGGGAATTTGCCAATGCAATATCACTGTCTTCCTTTTAAACAAACAAAAAGGCAATGGCTGTTGAAAATAGCAATTCCAGTCCTAATAAGCATTTCTTGCTCAATTTTATCCTACTTTTTCTACAGCAAGTTACAGTGGATCAGTATATTTGATTTAGGAGAAATGAAGTAACAGCTGCCCAAACTGAGCTTGAGCACTCCTGAATTTTGAGGTGTTCAAATCTGGAAGGCAAGTGCTAGGGGGGTGGGGGGGGGCTGGGCTGTGGGCTCCAAGGGGGAGCATGGCAGCAATGTCTCTGGAGCTGCATGGAGCCAGACACGCTGGTCTGAGTGGCACAGTAAGGGGGCTGGGGGTTGGAGAAGGGGTAGGGGGTCCTGAGGGGCAGTCAAAGAACAGGGAGCAGGGGGGTTGGATAGGGCAGGGGTTCGGGGGGCAGTCGGGACAGGCAGCAGTTGGATAGGCATGGGAGTCCCGGAGGTTTATCAGGTGACAGGTAGGGGGTGGGGTCCTGGGGGAAAGTTGGAGGGGTCTCAGGAGGGGGCAGTTGGGGACAAGGAGAAGGGAGGTTTAGATAGCGGCTGGGGTCCCAAGGGGCAGTTGGGACATGGGTCTTGGGAGGCGGCAATCGGGGAACAAGGAGCAGCAGCATTTAGATAGGGGGTGCGGTCCTGGGGAGCAGTTAGGGGCAGGAGTCCCAGGAGAGGGGTATCAGGGAATAAGGACCAATGGTGTTAGATAGGAGGTGGGGATCCTGCGGAGCAGTTGGGGCAGGGGTCTGGGGAGGGAGCAAACAGTGGCCGCTGGCCAGGATTCAAAGGGCTCTGGGCTGCCCGCAACCGCGGGCAGCCCAGAGCCCTCTGACTCCTGGCCGCAGCTGAGATTTAAAGGGCTCTGGGATCCCTGCCGCTGCAGGCAATCCAGAGCCCTCTGACTCCTGGCCGCGGCTGAGATTTAAAGGGCTCTGGGCTCCCCGCCGCTGCAGGCAACCCATAGCCTTTTGATTCCCGGCCATGGCTGGGATTTAGAGGGCTCAGGGCTCCCTGCGGCTGCCGGCAGCCCAGAGCTCTTTGCTTCCCGGCCGCGGCTGGGATTCAAAGGGCTCTGGGCTGCCTGCAGAGCGCCCTGTGCGGGGCAGGCAGAATTAGAATCCCCTCGCGGGCCGCACAGTGGGGCTAACCACTAGTTCTCTCCACACGCAGACATTTAGGTTTTATGTTGAAACAATTACATTTTCACAAAAATGTTTGGAGGATTTTTTTTGTTAATTTCAAAGCACTGAAAGTTGCTGCAGAACAGAATTGTTGTTCTCCAATCAGCTCTTTACTGTTCCATGTACCCCATATATATCCTTGTACTCTTTTCTTCCTTTACAAACTGAATAGTTGTCTTACCCTTTAATACTTCCTCTTACGGAAAAACCTTCCCCCGTCTATACATATTCTACCTCTTATCAAGTTTGTGCATTTCCTTGGCCCTTTCCTAGTACTTCCTGGTGATCAGAACTGACAAACTATTAAAGAGGCACCAACAAATTAAAATCTAAACTAAATCTAGAGTAGGCATAACTCTATGCTTTAGAAAAAGTTATTTGGAAAAATGTTATGTGAAGCAAATAGTTGGCATTTATCCACTTGATATTTAGGGATCTAAAGTTATCTGTTGTTAATTTTGTTTCAGGAGCTAAATACTCTCAATTTTAATTATTACTATTCTGATACGTGGGTCACTAATACCATTGTACTGGGATATTTTTATGACACAGAATTTTTATCTCCATTCTACCAATGATCTACTCTCTAGACAGACATTTTTATAATAGTTTAAGTACTACTATTCCATACGTACGATATAAACTATCTTTTTCTATGTAGTTTTTGGGAAGAAAAATAATTTTACTGATTTTTCTTATCTGACCATATTTCTGAAATCTAAGTTACATTTAGGCCTTCTAGTAACAGGCATGCTAGCTTATTTGTTCTCATGCATTCCTCTTCTCCTATCCAGCTTATAAAGATGGTCAAAGACATAGTGTTTACTGCCCCACCTACTGGGAAGCAAAAGGGTGGGTGGGAGGATGAGTAGGAGTAGACATAAGTATTTTAAAAAATTGTCTTCCTATCAGTGTTCCCTCTAATTTTTCCCACCCATGTGCAGAATGAATTTGGTGATGTGGACACATTGCCTCCATATTGGTGCATACAACAAAATTCATGTGATGGGGGTGGGGCTGAGGGGTTCGCAGTGTGGGAACTGGCTCAGGGCTTGGGCAGAGGGTTGGGGTTAGGGTGTCCAGATGAGATGAAGAAAATATCAGGACATGGAGGGGGGCGGGGTTTGCGCCAGTAGAGGGGAGGGGAAAAAAAACAGTGCTGCCGGTGGAGCGAAATATTGGGACAACCACCCAGATATCGGGACGGTCACGATTTTATCTGGTCACCCTAGTTGGGGTGAGAGCTCTGGCTGATGGTGCAGGTTCTGAGGTGGGGCAGGGGATGAGGGCTGGGGCAGAGAGTTTTGTGGGGGGGGGGGGCTGCTCTAGGGTGGGCTGGGGATAAGGGGTTTAGGTGCAGGCTGCCCTGGGGCTGTGACAGGGAGAGAGGACTCCCCGCAGCACACTCTCCCCGCAGCAACAGCACCTGGGCTGGGCAAGGAGAGACGCCTCTCCCATGGTCCCAGCCTGGCCTGGACTTGCCGCATCCATGTGAGGGGTGCTCCTCCCCCAGCCCCAACATGGTGCGGCCCAGAGCACGCCCAGCGCTCGTGCCGCATTAGGTGACTCCCTGGCTTTGTGAGCCGGGGAGCATACTGAGAGATCCCAGGAGATGCAAACCACAATATAGGACCTGCCATTTGAGGTTTCGGGGCTCTTTTCAGAGCTAATTGAGTCTAGGCTCATGAGCCACCCTCCTCCTCCTCTAGTGCAGGTCCTGGGGGGCTCCCAGGTCTAGCTCCTACAGGAGAAAGGACAAGGACAAAGGGCCTAAGAGATGCTACC
Source organism: Gopherus evgoodei (assembly GCF_007399415.2). Taxonomy (NCBI): domain Eukaryota; kingdom Metazoa; phylum Chordata; order Testudines; family Testudinidae; genus Gopherus; species Gopherus evgoodei. The sequence goes on from NC_044322.1 coordinate 101,179,601, forward strand.
CATCCTCTTCCCACCCAGCTGCCCAACATGATCCTCCCAGAAGCAGTTATTTTGAGGGTGTGCTCCAGGACGGCCCCTCAGCCAGTGTATTGGATCCAACTCTCCCTTTCTTCAACTGCCTCCGCCCTTCCGGTCGGCCTGGTCCCACATCACCTTAGACCACAGAGTGCTTGATACGGTTTCTTCGGGCTACACCCTGCAGTTTGCAGCCGAACATCCCTCCTGCTCCCCTTCCCCATCCCTCTTCAGGGACCCATCTCACGATACACTCCTTGTTCAGGAGGTCAAAAACCTCCTTCGCCTGGGGGCAGTGGAAAAGGTTCCTCGGACCATGGAAGGCAGAGGATTCTACTCCCGCTATTTCCTAATTCTGAAGGCAAAAAGGGGTTCTCAGACCCATCCTAGACCAGCTTCTTGGAGGGACTTGTTAAGGTGACGTAGAAGTTTTGCATAGTCTTCTTGGCCTCCATCATCCCCTCCCTGGACCCAGGAGACTGGTATGCTGCCCTCGATTTAGAGGACGCTTGGGCACTGGCACTTCCTCTGCTTCATGTTGGGCCGGTGCCATTTCCAGTTTACGGAAATGCTCTTTGGTCTTTCATCGGCCTCAAGGGTATTCATAAAATTTATAACGCCACTGGCTGCTTATCTGAGACATCAGGGAGTCCAAATATACCCGTACCTCGACGACTGGTTGATTTTAAAGGACTGGTCTCCGGGTCAAGTGCGAAGGTAATTTAACCTGGTTTGTTCCACCTGTCGTGACCGGCAATTGATAATAAACAAGACAAAGTCAACCTTAACCCTGGTGCAGCACATAGAGTTCATCAGAGCTGTCCTCAGTTCCACTTGGGCCAGGGCCTTCCTCCCCGAGACTTGGTTCCAGGCCATGGCGGACCTCATTGTGGGCCTGCGGGCTCACCCGCTCACCACCGCCCACACGTGTCTGAGTCTAGTAGGCCACATGGCAGTGTGTACTTGCATGGTCCGGCACGCACAACTCCACTGAAGACTTCTTCAGGCGTAGATAGCTTCAGTCTGTCCCCAACCGGCATAGCCTAGACCACGTGGTCAGGATTCCAGACAGCATACTTGTATCCCTCATCTAGTGGCAGGATCCCATGTCAGTGTTGGAAGGGGTTCCCTTCACAGCCCTGTCCTTGTTGGTGACTCTTATCTCTGACGCCTTGGACCTGGGCTGGGGAGCCCACCAACACTCAAGGCCGTTGGTCCAATCATGCTCATTCCCTTCATATCAATGTTAGGGAAGTCAGGGCAAGTTCAATTAGCTTGCCAGGCTTTTCTACCTCATGTGCAAGACAGCGTCGTCCAGATCCTGACAGATAACACGGCTACGGTTTTCTTTATCAATAGGCAGAGCAGAGCCAGGTTGTTGGCACTTTGGCTCTGAGATTTCTTCCTACAGTACAATATCCATCTCATAGGCACTCACCTTCTGACTTACAAGAACACATTGTCAGATTGCTACAGCAGGACGTTCTCATCTCACCACGAGTGGTCCCTTCATCTGGAGGTGGTCTGCTCCATCTTCCGCAGATGGGGAACTCCTCGGGTGGACTTGTTCACATCCAGGCAGAACAGGAAGTGCCACATCTTCTGCTTGATTGGGGGCATGGACAGAAGAGCCCTGTCCAACGCCTTTCAGCTCCTGTGGTTGGATATCTGGTGTGCGCCTTCCCTCCAGTACTGTTGCTGCCCAGCGTCCTCATGAAGATCAAACAAGACGGCGAGAATTGGCCTCATAGCACCAGTGTGGCTGCGCCAACACTGATTCAGCACCCTGCTGGACCTCTCAGTAGCAACCCTGTTCCAGCTACCACTCAGGTTGGACCTCCTTGTCCCAGAACCGCGCAGTCTTCTGCACCCCCAACCTGGCGACTACATCTGATGGCTTGGCTGCTGTGTGGTTAAACACGCAGGAGCAGCAGTGCTCGGCTGAGGTTCAGCACATTCTGTTGGGGAGTAGGAAGGCATCCACCAGAGCGACCTACATGGCCAAGTGGAAACAGTTGACCTGTTGGATTGTGGACAAAGGTGTTTGTCCTGAGAGCGCTTTGCTGCAGTTTACTCTGCACTATCTCCTGCATCTTGAGCTCCAGGAGAGCTTGTCCCTCTCATCAGTCAAGGTCCATTTAGCAGCCATCTCGGCCTTCCACCTGCTGTTGCCAGGTAGGTTTGGTTTTGCTCATGATATCGTGGCCTGATTCCTTAAGGGCCTGGAGCTTCTTTATCATTACATCAGGGACCCTGTCCCTCCTTGAGACTTGAATCTGGTGCTGTCTCAGCTCATGAGTCCTCCCTTTGAGCCCCTGGCTTCCTGTTCTCTCCTTCTCCTCTCCTGGAAGGTCACATTCCTGGTTACAGTGACATCGACCCACCAGATATCCGAGATACAGACGCTTACCTCGGAGCCACCGTACACAGTCTTCTACAAGGTCCAAGTCCAGCTAAGGCTGCGCTGGCTTTTTTTCTAACGTCATCTCTGTTTCATTTGAGCCAGGATATTTGCTTACCGGTCTTCTTTCTGAAGCCGCATAAATCAGAATATGAGCACAGGCTACATGCCCTGGACATCTGGAGGGCTCTGGCTTTCTACATGGATAGGAACAAACCATTGCATTAAGTCAATGCAGTCGTTCATTGTGGTGGCCAACAGGATGAAAAATCACCTGGCATCTACTCAAAGAATTTTTTCTTGGATCGCTGCCTGCATTCGCTTCTGCTATGAGCAAGCGACGGTGTTCCCACTGGCAATTGTCGCCACCCACTCTACCAGGGCACAGGTTTCTTCAGCAGCCTTTCTGGCCCATATGCCTATCCAGAACATCTGTAAAGCGGCCACCTGGTCTTTGTCTCCACTTCTATATTCCACTGTGCACTTACCCAGCAGGTCCGGGATGATGCTGGCTTCAACAGAGCAGTACTGCAAGCCCCGCTAAGCAGTAAACTCCAAGCCCACCTCTGTGGATACTGCTTGTGCGTCACCTACAATGGAATCAACGTGAGCAAACCCTCAAAGAAGAAAAAACTCTTGTTGTTCAAGATGTGTTGCTCATATCCATTTCATTTCCTGCCCTTCTGCCCCTCTGTCACAGTTGCCAGCAAGAAGGAACTGAAGGGGCGCAGGGCTGGCAGTGCCTGATATACCACCGCGTAGGAGCTCCACAGCTGGCCCTATGGATACTGCTAAGGCAGAAATCTGACAGCTGTGGACGTGGGCACGCGAACACCTAAAATGGAGTGGACACAAGCAACACATCTCGAAGAACAACAGTTACAAAAGGTAGGCAACCATTGTTTTTTTTCATGTTGTCCTAGGTACATGGTGCTGTGCATAATATACTTTTGACCTAGATAGGTGGTACATTCAGTAGGACTCCCACGTATTCTAGTTAGAGCTCTTATTTCAAAAGAAACACATGAAAGAAAAATGTGTGGTCACTGGATACACTTAAGACTCATTGACTCATAGACTCTAGGACTGGAAGGGACCTCGAGAGGTCATTGAGTCCAGTCCCCTGCCCTCATGGCAGGACCAAATACTTTCTAGACCATCCCTAATAGACATTTATCTAACCTACTCTTGAATATATCCAGAGATGGAGATTCCACAACTTCCCTAGGCAATCTATTCCAGTGTTTAACTACCCTGACAGTTAAGAATTTTTTCCTAATGTCCAACCTAAATCTCCCTTGCTGCAGTTTAAGCCCATTGCTTCTTGAACGTAAGTGTAGAATCTAAGATCCCACTCTAATCCATGCAGTGCCCTACTAGACATCTTCTCCAACTGATTACATTGTTTACTTATTTATTGTCTTCCAGCTAATTTTCAATCCATGTTACTATTCCTGTCAAAAACAGGTTTTGATTAAAATGTTGACCGCATCAGACGCCCAGTAAAAATGCAGATATCACACCTATTACATTCCCATCATCCAAAAGTTTTGTAATGATATCCAAAAAAGCAATTGAGTTTGCCTACCTACTTTGTCGTGCATTCACATGGGAAAGTAAATTACTATCAAGATGCTGCTTCCAATTTCATTTTTATTTTGTATTTCATGCTGAAGAAAAACTAAGTGCGTTTACTCTTGTGTTATCTGTTCTTTTATGCTATCCGATGTAGTGACTACAATCTTTCTATTACATTGCAGTTTTTACAGTATGACTGAATTTGGCTGGTGCATGCACAGATTTCTGAAAGGTTTCTTTTTATGTCACAGAAAACTTCTGCGCTTATGAACTTGTTGTTTCTTACAGTACTTCACATATTATACTACTAATAAATCTATACAGTGGTCTCCAAAGATATTGCATTGGGGATGCAATATCTGTCACTCTGGTGACCTGTCAGCTGGGAAAACTAGATTTTTATTGGTTGCAAATAGAGGTGGGGAAAAATTTGCATCCCAGATTGAAGTAACTAGCTTTTTTTAAAGCCTTTTTGCCATATCCCTGTAGTTGTACTGGTGTGTGACTTATATAAAAAATTAAAATAGGATATTCACTATGGATATATGTAGTGGATTGTATCAGAGATGAAAGACTTGGGTTAGCACAAGCTCTGATTTCTGTAACAGTAAAGTAGCATGGGGAATCTACCAAAATTTTCATCATTAATTATTTGTTAGGCTAGGAAGGAGCCAGTTTTATTTGACATCTCTGTGGTAGGCAGGTGGTGTTCACCTGCACGTTTTATGTGTAATGTTGATAAGGTACTAAAAGCTCAGTGTTGCAAATAAATTATTGACCCTCAATCAACAAAGGCTCTGGTTTTTATCTCTTAGCAAGCAGATTCTCACGATGAATATATTTAAGCAAAAACTGAGGCCTGTCTTCATGTCTATTTGTTTTCATTGCTTGTTTATAATTACGTACATGTATGTACACACCATCTACTGTTTTTGTTCATGTTTGTTATGCAATCAGTTTAATACTTGCTGGGATTCATATCCCACAATCTGACATTACTTTTTTCCATGGGCGAAAAAAAAACTTGGCTGTTTTGTCATTTATTTACAGTACAGTGTATTTAGGCAGTTGGTGACAAATCTAAATAGCTATAAATGTGATCCAGTGTACAGCTGTTTGAGTAATGAGATCTCTGAATCTTCATAAAATGTTCTGAAGTTTGCGATAGTGACAAACACTTGCTCTTATTTTAGAATTAAAACACGAGTACAGTCATTGCTGTGATTCGTTTGTGTTCATCAACATAAGAATAAATTCAAAAGAGTCTGGTAAAATATTTAACTTTGACTTGTCTGCTTTAAATTGTTTTTATATGAACAATGCTAGTTTTAATATGGTGGTAGATTTCTAACTTTTTTTATTTGTTGATGTACTGTAGGTTTTAACGTTTGCCTATAAGCATGCGTTGGCAAATAAAATGTATGGAAGAGGTCTCAAATTCGCCACAAAACTTGCAGAAGAGAAGCCAACCAAGGAAAACTTGAAAAATTGTATACAGGTAAGGGGTAGTCAATAAATCCATTTAATTACGGAGGGGTATTGTTATGTATGCTGAAGAATCTCTTAATATTAGGAGATGTAAATGTATGTTCATTATATACTGCTTACACTATTGAGTTTCAGAAAATTTTCACTGAGGTTCTGGAACAGAATGTACTGGATAGGCTTTTGATCCAGGAATATTCAAATCTGAAACACTTTTACCTCGCCCCAGATTCACCAGGGGTTCTGATTGGACTTAATGACTTTATCTGGCACCAGTTAGCCAGAGGATTAAGCTCACTAGCTCAAAGGTGTGCAAGAAAGATGGGTGGGGGGCGACATTTGTGAGGTCCAAAGGCAATATCCAGAAGCCCAGTCCTCTAGCCTCTGGGAAGCAGGAGGGTGCTGGGATTCCTATTTGGGCATGCTCCCTGGACGTCTCAAGAGAATTCCATCTTCTATACTTCAGGCAAATCAGTAGCTGTAACATAGTATTAGGATGAGTCCAGGTGCTGAAAGGAAGAAAGGGCTTGTCTCTTCTTCACTCATTTCAGAACCCTACCTTCAATAACCTCTTCCCAGTCTGTTGCAAAGTGGGCGGGAGAGAGGGAAGCCAGACCTCTTTCTTTCCCCTAAGCTGTTCTTACTTGGTGGATGCTCAGTTAATAACTCCACCACTGCCTCTGCTCAAAGCTTACCGAAGCAGCAGTATAATATTAAGGGTGCTCCTTAACAGTTTCAAGGAGCACTTTGAAAAGGTACTTTTTAATTCCACTCAGTCGCTTAGCAAAACTCATGGCAATGGCAAGTTGTCTAAGCTGTGGGTACTCACCACCTTTGGAAATCAGCTCACTTTTATATAGGCTCATAAATCCATATCTAGGAACTTAACTTTACTTTCTCAGGTTTTAAAGTTCAAGCCAGTTTTTAAATTGAGGCCAAAATGTTTCAAGTGGCTTGTTCATTCTACCACTGTATCTAGATTAAGAAATTGTGCCCTGACTACTCTCTAGACTTGCACATGAATTCTGTGTGTTTTATTCTGAAGTACTTAAAGTTGAACAGCATAGAGAAAATGTGGGCCCTACAGACATTTTGCTTACCTAAAGTTAAATTAACTATACAGTTATTCAAAACTGGTATAAGGGGGGAAAAATCCCCAAGTTTACTGGGATTCTTGTGCTGCTTAAGACAACATTTTGTTCACTAAAACTAAAATACCAGTCTTCAAAAACTAAAACCATTCTGCAGGAAAGTTTAGAGCTCCAGAAAGCAATAAATTGAAGTTGTGCTTCTTACAATGATCCTCTTTAACATGGCACTTTAGATTCAGAAAGAATGAGAGAAGATATCAGTGTCAAAAGAATCATCTAATTTTTCTGCTTATCAATTGTTTTTCTTTAGTTAATGAAGTTACTTGGATGGACCCATTGTGCATCTTTCTCTGAAAACTGGCTTCCTGTCATGTATCCACCTGATTATTGTGTGTTTTGAAATACCAACAGTTATAAACATACAGAGATGGTTTTATACTGACAGGATAGGAAAGATAAGTTTTACCTTTTAATTAGAATGCTTGTCTTCATCAAATACTGAATGCTGATTATTAAATTGTGTATATTTATCAGAAAGGCACCCTGGTGTGGCTTAATACCTGTTAACCTGACTCCTGACATCAGGGAGCTTACTTCGTGTGCATCCCATTGCTGGCAATGGTTGTGCCAGAATTGCCAGCACCAAGGATTTGGAATTGGGTTGGAAAAGATTTCTTGCATGCATGTTAGGTTCTTAACTGTTCATTTTAACTGAAAACCTGTAAAAACTCTGTATTTTTTACAATGAACAGGGTTTTAACTTGTTTAATCTTAATTTCTTTTTTCAATTGTATGAAGGCCTTAAAGCTACATCATAGTAGCTAAAATTTTATTTATTAGACTATAAAGTAATGGAACTCCATTACCTGTACCGTTTGCAAGAGTTTACATTATAATTTTTTTAAACAACCACCTTTCAAATGGTCTCTGTGTGTATCTCAGAATTGCTGATACATAGGTGCTCTTGTAAATCTTCGTCTTTGAGATATTTCAGGCAAACTTTCAAAAATCCATGTGAAGTTGAGTATCAGGTTGGACTGATACATGTATAAAAGGCCAGACGGTTAATCAGGTTATTGTAAAGCTATACTACAAATGTTAATAATGTTAAAAATGTACAACACAGAGTAATGTGGCAAATTGAAGATGATAAACCACCATGTGCAACTCTGATACTTTAAAGGATTTTTAATTAATAAAAACAAATAATAAAGCTGAAAACTGTTGTTTTTTTTAAGAGTACATAAACATAATGTGTTAAAGCAGACAGCTTTAGGAATAATATAGAAATGCAATGTAAACAGGATATAAATGTACAGTAACTCCTCACCTGAAAGTATTCCCGATTAACGTTGTTTCGTTGTTGATCAGTTTAGGGAACATGCTCGTTTAAAGTTACACAGTGCTCCTTTATAACATAGTTGTCAGCTGCCTGTTTTGTCCACTGCTTGCGAGAAAGAGCAGACCATTGACCTAGCTGTGTGGGGGCTTGGAACCAGGGTGGACCAGCAGCCCCCCCTATCAGCTCCCCCGCTCCCTTAAGTTCCCTGTGCGGCCAGCTGCCCAGCAGGCTACCAGTTGCTGACAGTTCAGCTGTCCCTCCCCCACTGCCATGTGCTACTCCTGCCCTCTGCCTTGGAGCTGCTCACGGGAGCCTCCTGCATAGCTGTGGGGGGGGGGAGGAGGAAGTGGGGGGCTAATGTCAGGGGTCCCCCCTCCTTCTTCCTGCCCACCCACCTTACCCCATCTCCATAGAGTGAGGGTCAGGGGGGAGACGACATGACAGGGTTCAGGACAGAGGGAGCTTGCTTGCAGCAGCTGCTCTCTCAACTTGCTGATCTACTTAAAAAGGCAGTGTACTTAAGTGAGGTCAGCGTACTTGAGCAATACACACCTCTCTCTCTCTCTCGGTGCGTTCTAGTCTCTGTCTGCCCATACTGTCTCCCCTCCCTCCATTTGTGCTGCCTGGTAGAGTGTGAGGCTATATTAACAACAACGGGTTAACCCTTGAGGGCTCAGCCGAGTACTAGTTCATCATTTAGCAGTAAGGCATTCCCTGGGAAATATCCCACCCTCTGACATCACCACATCAGCTAAGCTTCACAATCATAATTGCTGTGTACAGTATTAAATTGTTTGTTTAAAAAGGATATGGGGGGTGTATGTGTGTATATGTGGAATATATAGTCTTTTGTCTGGTGGAAAAAATTTCCCTGGAACCTAACCCCCCCCCCCCCCCCATTTACATTAATTCTTATGGAGAAATTGGTTTCGCATAGCATCATTTTGCTTAAAGTCGCATTTTTCAGGAACATAACGACAACGTTAACGAGGGAAATTACTGTATAGCTAGATCTAATAGTTGATTTGAAATGTTGGAGCTTTACCTTCTGGTTGTGTTTTGTTACTGTGGACCCTCTGGCAGCAATAAATTGATTTGCTTGAGTAAATCATGTATATAAGCTTATGAGACAAATCAGACTGTTAAGTAGTGTCATGATATTATCATCCATCTTAATTTTTCCTTTATTGAAGTGCAAAATTCAAAGACTCAGGGACAGGTTTATGGACATTAATGCACTTAGTGTGCATTATGTACTAAAACTTAAAAGCTCAAACTTTGAAGGGCATCAGAATTGTGACTGTATTGTTTTAATTCTCTTTTACTGTGGCTTTAAACAGCTTGATATTTGATTCTGGAAATTCTGCTAGAAGTGTAACGATTAGTATATTGCGAAGTTTCTCTAAAAATTCAAAATCTGTGCTGAATCTGAACTTATTTGCCCATAATAATACTGTCCCTGGCTGGCATAAATATGCCATTGTTGTTAGTAATGGATCCAGAGAGGTATGGTGGTAGACAACATCACTTGCCAAAATAAAATCATAATGGTGAGTTGATTTAGGGAAGTCTTCATTGAGATCTTCTCCCCATACCAGCTTCCTCACTTCAGGTTGGTGTGTATTCATGTTTTGTGTATTTCTTGAAATATTCAATTTGAGATTTTCAAGTACTTCAGGCAAATCAGTAGCAGTAACATAAGCTCCTAAAGAGAATGTGCAAATGATTAGTGTATAAACCTTCCTGTTTTTCCCTCAATTATCAATTTTGAATATGCTGGCTCTCTGATCATTGTCAATAAATAGACCACCGCCCACCCATTTCCTGGATTGGGGTAACTACTCATAAAGGACTGTTATTTTGGGGCATGTCTCCACTGCCCCAAGTGCTCTGTGTGGCTGCTACAGGTGCAAACTAAAAGGATCCTGTTAATGTAATCCTCTTCAAACTGGGGAACTTTTAGTCTACACCCACTGCATCCACACGGGGGTGTTAAGGTGCAGCACTTTGGTGCACACTTCTGTTTGCGCTCCTATAGTCCAAACTGTGGGGCAGTGTAGACAAGTCCGACAGAATTTTGAGAGCCAAAGTCATAACTGCTAGTTAAGTTTTTAATTTTAGTTATAATTTCACTGACTACAGTGTCAAAGAATTTGTTTAGCTGCCGCCTCACAACTGATATATTTGAAGGTGAATTTATTGGTATTTAAGCAGAATTTACCAACCTAGTATACTAGCCACAATGGATACCAGTCCTGTTCCAGCACCAATTTCAAGTACCTTTTTGTCTTTTAGGTTGATCTCTTGTTGATTTGATTCCAGGTACTGAGATAAAGCCAATGCCTAAGAACAGTTAAAATATATCCGTAAAAAGCATTAATTTGCTAACAGCCATCCAGCAGTTCATTAAATCATTGAAAACATTTTCTGATAAGTTTTTTACTTATAGACTGAATGTATTCAAGTATATAGCACAAAAGCAAATTAGGAAAAAGGAACAAGATTAGTCCTGTTTTTAAAAAAAACAAACCAAAAAACCCCACATTATTAGGCAAGTAAAAACAACCAAACAGCTTCTTTTTATGTGGGTCTCCCTAGAAATACACAAATCTTTATGCCACACAGTTTTGTTGCTTTCCACTGACCTCTAAGTTACTGTAGGAACTGAGCATAGCCAGTCTGGAGAAGGAGAGATTTTACTACAGAGTCACTGTCACTCTAGATAGTCAGATCCAAACTTGATTCCTATCTATTAGTCATAGTGCAGGCATGATGAAATAATTCCAACCACTTTATAGAGAGGGAAAAGACAAATGGTACCTTTCAGTTCAAGTGACAGAGTTCTGTCATGGAACCATATCAGTAAAACAGTTGACAATTGGTTGCTTTCTTAGCAATCACAGCAGAGGTCAAAGAGCAGATAGGCTTGGTGACTGAACTACCTCTGCTTCCTCCATCACAACCCTATATTACAGCTCATCTAATCACACAGTTTCGTAACGTGACGCTGAGGCATTGATTACCAACTCATCATGGGTGAGTGCCGCTAATGAATCACCAGCACTGTTTGTGCAGTATCTACGTTTTCTTTGTAGTTCTCCCAGCCACGTACTAACACCTCACTAATTTGAGATTTGATGAAATTGCAGTTCATAGTAAGAAGACTTAAGACAGACATTTTCCCCTTTCTCTCTTGAGATGGAATCTTTGTCATTTTGTGTGAGTTTTTATATGATCGCTAGACAAGCTTTCTAGAGTTGAAATCCAATCTTTGTCCGTCTTCATAATAAATAGTGTAAATAAGTTTGGAATATTTTCCTCATGTCTTTATCAGTTACTCTAATGCTTTTTATCTTGAGAAGGCCACTTTACAGATGAGACAAAATTATCCAAATCTCACTACACACAAAGTATGGTTTGTTTTTTAATTCAACAATGGGATAAGCAGGGACCAGTAGAATGTTTCTTCATCAGTAAAAATATTTAAATTAATCTACATGTCTGAACTTTGGAAATATCTTCAGTTCTGAAGTCTAAAGTTGACTTTTTATGAGGGTCTCAATTTAAATCTTGCGAGATCAATATCTTGCTTAGAGTTTTTTTGCTCTTCTGAGGAATTACTTTCCTTCTTTCAAATTACAGTATCCATCTCTGTAGGACTTAGTTTCCCAAAACCAGATGATCAGCAAGATTAAGTCACTACAAAATTGACAAATATAATCTGTATTCATCAACTGGAAGCAAGGAGCACCCTGCATCATATAGATGCAATGCAAATAAAGACCTAAAAAGAATCTCACCATAGTCCTCAATATGTGATGTATATTAAAGTGTACACAACCAAATGGGCTTAGCGGACAATCCCCTTAACTAAGCAGAGAGGCCTTTCAGCAGCAAACTTTCCTATGTTCAAATGTGTGGTCCCAGCGAGCAATTTGCTAATTATTCACTAGTGTTGAATCCCCTTGCCTGTGACTCTCTACATCCAAAACCCAGACTCTATAAATGTGACAGACACCTTTCATCACAGTGTATCCTCATCAAAAAGGGTCCTGGGGAGCCAAGATGCTCTTACCGCTCCAGACTGTTTCCTGAAAGCATAGACTTATGATCTGGGGAAAGAATTCTATAGTGTAAGGTTAGGAGCATTGAACCTATCATGCTACAATCCCATCCATATTGCTGTTTCATCAAGATGCCTTCTGAAGTATCTTGACATCTCAGTCCTGGAAAGTGTATTAATAAGTCCTTTCTAGCATTTTGCTTCTATGTTGGCAGATTCCTAAAGGCACCCTAGATAGCTAGACCACTTATGACCCAATATTCTCACTGGTCTTCAACCTCATCTCTTTTTAAGTTCATCAAATCCCTGCTTTGTCTGTACCAAAGCTTGCTTTCCAGTAGCTGTGAAAGAAATTAGAATAGTTGCCAAAATAGCTATTTTTCCCTGCAAGAATTTTTCTGCCTTTCCTATGATAAAGTATAAACACCACCTTTTTCTGTATTTTAGAACACTTTCACAAGTCCAGAAAAGAAGGAAAAAATCCTGTGGCATAAAATAAATCTTGACTTCCCTGCAGTCCTCTGTCTCAAACAAACTGAGCAAGTTTGAAAGTTCTCAGCAGTTGATTGCCTTCCAGTAGAATTGTGAAGGAGCCAAGTTCTCTAAATCTTCCATAGCATGGTGGATCAAATGCTGCAGGAGGGGAACACAAGTGGTGCTAATTGGACAGTACCTGTGAGCAATGAGACACACTTCCTGGTTCCCAGGTAGTATCCTGGGTAGAAGGGGTTTCGTCTACATACGGTCAGTTAAATAGACTTTCAAGCCTCCCCACTGACTCATTTTTGGATGTGATTGCGCTACTCTGCTCTAAATAAATTCCATTCTCTATAAAATGCTGCATGCCGATCTTTTCAATGTTGTTTTTTCTCTGTTCTCCCATCTGTCTTTGCCAGGTGCTTACATCCCCATAGTGACTGACTGACTGGAGTCATTGAGAGAACACAACACTTCTGCCCAATTTTCCTTTCTTTGATTTAACGTCTGCACCTATATTCATTTATATGCTCAATCAATAGCACTGGCTATTTTCTGCATTCTTCAAAGGGAGAGGTGTACACAGTTTTATAGAGGACTTACAGTTCAATCATTTGTTACCATTTCACACCTTTGGAAGCTGCTCTTCTGGCCCAAAGTGGCACTAGGAGGGACATAAGCCAGAGTTCTTTGTTAAAATAGTTAACTACCTTCATTCTGCACTGCGATGGAAGCCTGATAGTAAGTGAGCAATGGGGATGTTCATGAAAGACCATTATTTTCATTTCACTTCAGTTCCAACGTTCCATTTGTTCACATTTATTTTATCATTCGAGTTTAACTTGCTACTTGATTACAGTACATAGGTAAAACTTACACCGGGCCATACTATAGCTCCGAAGTGGTCTAATGATTCTTGAATAGTGATCTGATGGTCTGCATAACAATAATGCTCCTTGTCAAAATAGGGAGAAACTGTAGGAATCCACTTCTGCAGTATTTAAGAATTCTTGGTGATTCTGTGGGAGAAAAGATCATATCTGTATTATTTGGTAGATAGGAGCATGTATGTGCATTTTGTTGCCATAACTGGGGAAAAGAAAACATACAAGACTTATCTGCAGTCAAGACAATGAATATGCAGCCTTTTCTAAAAAGTTGCTAGTGAGCTGATCGTGTGCACCATGATTCACGTGGGTTGCCAGACCTGGATCCAAATGTGGGTGGGGCCTGCTGTCAATCAAAGTGAAGGAGAAAACCTTCCTTTCCCATAAGTCATGGAGCAACATAGGTTGTGTGGGTGAGGAATTTTAAGACCACTCTTTTGGCATACAATTTTTTTGGTCACCAGTTGAGACTTAGGTATCCAGGTCAGGGGTTGCAAGTCATGCTAATATATCTAAATGAAGCTATTTGGAGATTTTTAGGTTGCTAGTATAACTGCACAGTTGTGCACAGGGTAGCCAGCTAGCATTGATTCTGGCAGAAGTACACTGGGTCCTTAAACCACAGATAGTTTGGACCTCTATTTTTGTATCTTCCAAAAGTCTGCATTGCCAAGCAGTACAGTGTTCCCTGACACCAGGTGTTGCATTGTTTCAACTAGGGATGCAGAAGACAGTGTCATCTTCTGAATCACTGCATTTTCCTATCTTAACCCAGCGGTTCCATTATGTTCCATTTGATCTGTCAAGCTCACAGTCCAACACAGAATAACTGCAGAGTATTGCCATGTTAAAGTGCCTTTCCTCCTAAAGCCATCCTTAACAACACTGAAAAATGAACTGCTCTACCTCTGATGATGCTGGAATGTGACAAGAACAAACATCTTGTAGTCCTAAAACAAAAAGCAGAAAACTGTATAGTGCAGGATTCATAGATTCCAAGGCCAGAAGGGACCATTGTGATCATGTAGTCTAACCTCTTGTATCACACAGGCCATAGAATTTCCCCCAAATAATTCCTGGAGCAGATCTTTTGCGAAAACATCCAGTCTTAAATTGCCAGTGATGGAGATTCCACCACAACCCTTGGTAAATTGATCCGGTGAGTAATTACTCTCACTGTTTAAAAAAAAAAAAAAAAATTGACTCATTTCTAGTCTGAATTTGTCTAGCTTCAGCTTGCAGCCATTGGATCATATTATAACAGGAGTGGGCAAACTATGGCCTGCGGGCCAGATCTGCCAGAAGCAGCGATATGGCCCCTCTGCAACCAGGGGCTCCAACTCTGCATGCCGTCCCAGGGGCAGTGCCGGTGGACGGGGCAGTGTGCAAAGCCACCTGGCTGTGCCTCCGCATAAGAGCCGGAGGAGGAACATGCCGCAGCTTCCAAGAGCTGCTTGAGATAAGCGCTACCCTGAGCCTGCACCCCGGTCCCAGCCCTGATCCCCTATCTGCCCCCCAAACCCCTTGGTCTCAGCCCGGAGCACCCTCCTACACTCCAAATCCCTCATCCCCAACCCCACCCCAGAGCCTCCACCCCCACGCCATCCCGGAGCCCCCTCCTGCACTCTGAACTCTTCACTTCTGGCCCCACCCTGGAGCCCGCAACCCCAACCAGAGCCCACACCCCAACCCCAATTTTGTGAGCATTCATGGCCCACCATACAATTTCTATTCCCAGATGTGGCTCTAAGGCCAAAAAGTTTGCCCACCCCAGTGTCATACCTTTCTCTGCTAGATGGAAGAGCCCATTATTAAGTATTTGTTCCCCATATAAGTACTTAGTGACTAATCAAGTCAGCCCTTAATCTTCTCTTCATCAAGCTAAATAGATGGAACACTCTGAGCCTCTTACTATATGTCATGTTTCTAATCCTTTTAATCATTCCCATGGGTATTCTCTGAACCTTGTCCAATTATCCATATCATCCTTGGATTGTGGGCACCAGAAACTGGACACACTATTCCAGCAACAGTCGCACCAGTGCCAAATAAAGAGATAAAATAACCCTCTGTACTCCTTATGATTCCCTTGTTTATGCATCCAAGAATCACAGTATGCTTTGGGCACAAGTGTCACACTGGGAGCTAATGTTCAGCTGATTATCTACCACTACTCTCAAATCTTTTTCAGAGTCCCTGTTTCCCAGGATAAGCCCCCCATCCTGTAGGTATGGCTGACATTCTTTGTTCTTAGATGTATGCATTTAGCCGTATTAAAATGCATATAGTTTTAATACGGCTTGTTCCCTGCTTACCAAGCAATCCAAATAGCTCCGTATCAGGGACCTATCCTCTTCATTATTTACCACTCCCCCTACTTTTGTGTCACATGCAAACTTTATGAGTGATGATTGTTTTCTTCCAGGTCATTGATAAAAATGTTAAATAGTGTAATGCCAAGAACTATCACACATTCAAGAAAACTGTCTGGAACAGAAGTAGACTGTCGTGTTTTCTTCCGCAAAACACAGCAAAATATTCCTATTTTCCAGTGGTCAGTTTCAAAAGCTGCAATTTATACTTTACTTTGTGTTTTATCTAGTCGGGGTTTTGGGAGTGGTAAAAAATGGTTAGAGGGCCATCTGCTAATAGGCTGTGGGCCAGGTTTCTAAAAGAGCTCAGCAGGCAAGAGCTCCCATTGTACTCAGTGATAATCCAGCCACTTCAGTGAGATGCCAAAATAAGAGCAGAGCTCTTTTCAAAATCTGCCTCAGTGGTGGGTGCTGAGTGCTTCTATAAATCTGGCCCTGTAAGAAAAAAAATGACATTTAAGAAACAAGTAAAAAACTGAAGTGAGAGTAATCCTATCAAAAATGAAAATGGGATATTTGGGTGACTTTTTGGATTTGTGTACCTAGGAAAATCCAATATTCTACAACTTGCTGGCATGCCATAGTTTTTATTATTAAGTAGCAACCTGAATTGGATTCTGAATAGTCAGGGCAATTAGACTCATCCTGACATTCAGACTGCTGTTCATTAAGCTCCTTCTCTCTGCTTGGGCAGTCCATTGCTCTTTGAATTTCGTTGCGGAGTGGCAGGTGCTGTGTGATCATAGCAGGAATGCTGAAGGGGGAAAAACAAAAAAAAGTAAAGTAACAAGGTACCATGTTCACTCTATAATAACTTAGCTATGCAGCTTCTTTCAACTGAAGGATTCCCAAAGTGCTTTACCAATCCCATATCGAGCATACACACACACTCTGAAGAATCTTTGCTAACTGATAGTACAGTGGGAATTTAAGCAGGTGAGGTGCAATAACCAGAGGTCAGATCTGGCCAGATACAAGGGCTAACATTCCTATTCCTGTGAAAAATGCCATGAGAACTCTCAATGATCTCAGAGACTGGGCTTCTATTTTAACTCCTCTGTGGTAGTACTTTCGGGTCTTGTAGCAGAGAGGGGAAGTGGTTTTGTACTGATTCGGAAGGAGGAGTGCTATCAAGTGAATCACTTCCTGCAGAACCTTAGTTTTCCTTGGAGATCTCCCATCCATCCAGCTACTGATTAGGTCTGAGCCTCCACCACTTACAAGTTCTACTGTAATATGATCACAATCAGAGGTGGCATGGTGCAAACTTTGCCATGATTACATTGCTGCAGGGTAGATGCTTTCGTGTGTGTGTGTGTGTGTCGCGCTTCGGAAAACTGCCCTTTCATTGAACAGGAGCTACAGTTTCAAAATTGGTCTTGTCACATATCCATAGCCAGAATAAGACCAATATTTTTTGTAGTTACATTTGCTGAAATAGAAATAATCACATCTCAGTTGATTGCTACAGAAGCCACGAAGGAGTATTAGCCTCCATGTTGCACAATTGACTAGGTGTGTAATTGGGAGGGAGGAGGGATACAACTTGCCTCCCCCAGTAGCATAAGTTAAGTGGCCACTACTGCTGGAAGCAACAGATTTGCAGGCCCAGCATTCTGATTAGCATGGCAAGTCCAGTGTTCTGACCAATTGCATGTTGAAGTCAACAAGCAACTACATTTGGATATACTTTATTATTTGGTAATGCTTTGGAACATAAAATCTACTGCACCTAAATGAAAGCCTGATCCTACTGATGCCGATGGAAATTTTATCAGTGACTTCAGTGAGAGAAGTGCAAACTATGAGAGCACAGAAACCAGGCAGGCCTGGTGGAATAGTCATCGAAACATGGGTATGTGTATAGTTAATTATGTGCTTAAATTCATCAGGGTACAGTAAAACTTGGCAGCATTGCTATACATATATCTTTTCTGTATTCATTCATTGCCTAAATGTTACTGCAAGGCCAAAATTCCAGTTTGACGATGTATCACCAGTGAAAAATCATACAATAACAAATACAATCCTAGTAAACATCTAGGTCTAATCAAATCTTTAGATACTGTAGCTAGTAACTCACTATAAGAGAGACCTAAATTGCAATTCTCAGTCTGAGTAATAAGATTTTCATATCCTTTTGTCTGCAAAGTTTAAAAAGAAAAAAGCTACCAAATGTACTTCCATAAATTATAGTGGTGATGTTTTATGTACTAAAAAGAGTGTTTAATTATTTTTAAGTTGGTACAGACTACACCAAGGATTTGGTTTTATAATTGTCAGAGATGCAGGTATTTTAGTAGCATAGGCTTAATGATGCCACAATAATTATATTTTAAAAGCTACACTATTCCAAAATTGTGCCTGAGACTTTAAACATAAGGCAGACAGAATGCACATCCTAGTTGTAGAAAGCATAAGTCTCAGCTCATTTGCAAATGCATAATAGTGTGTTCCTGTTAAATACCTTGTGTGCCATGTGGCTGTTTTGGGAGATTTTCAGAATTTTGTGCATGTTAAATCCCAACCTTAGTGTTGCATTAATGTAGATTGTGTATTTGCATTCCTTGCCTTGTATGTGCTGCCTTTTTTAACACAAAAGGGATAAGTCAAGAATAGAAGAGGCACCAGTGTTGTTTCCTAATTCGGAAATCATTAGCGCTTTCAGGTTTGCCTCTATTTGATACTGTGTGTTTAAACTGAAAGACTGAAGAGATGACTTGCATTAGTGACATGCATAATGCACGTATTTGAATGTGCGGTTTAATGTTCACATTTAAATACATGCATCTTCTTGGTGCAAATTCCCCAACACCCAGTAGTAGAGCTGGTCAAAAAAAGTCCCATGGGAAATTCTGGGAGTTTGAAATTTTGTTTCTTCCCGAATCAAAATGAAAAGTTGAAACATGATGATTTTTCACTAAATAAAATATCCTGAAATACTTCATTTCAGCTGTGTCATTTTGATTTTCATCATGTTATAAATTATAATGTAACAGATGTCAATGAAGTTTAAATGAAACGTTGATAATTCATGTCAAAAATTTGCTGAAATTGTGATGTTCCTGCAGAATGTTCTGATTTCATTGAATCTGCACTTTCAGATGGAAAACAGTTGCATCCACCAATTTTTGACCAGCTCTACACATTGCTATCTGCATCTGGATTTCTTTGCAAAATGATCAGATGGGCAAATGCTAAATTCAAGTTTTGTAGATCTGAAGTGTTTAAAAGTATTTTTAATTATCATTGAGTCAATTTACAACAATTACGGTTGGAATTGCGAGATTTCAGGCTAGAGTATAATTATTCTGGTGGAAAGAAGTAGTCTTCTGTGGAGTTATAATGAAAGTACCTGCTTGACCATGTTTAACATCACTACCATGACAGTAAAATATTGAAGAAGCTATCAGAGGGATATTTGTGAGGTGGATAAATCTTAAGGTAACAGTTTGTTCTCAGTTGAAATAAGTTTTGCCTGTCAATTTTTCATTTAAAAGTCCTGTTGTTAACAAAATGAAAATACAAATAAGATGATTGGGTAGATTGGTGGTTCTCAGACTTTTATACTGGTGACCCCTTTCACATACCAAGCCTCTGAGTGCGCCCCCCCCCCCCATAAGTGAAAAACACTTTTTAACATATTTAACACCATTATAAATGCTGGAGGCAAAGCGGGTTTGGGTGGAGGCTGACAGCTTGTGACCCCCCATGTAATAATCTTGCGACCCCCTGAGGGGTCCAGACCCCCAGTTTGACAACCCCTGATGTAGATGAATGAGCAACATGGCATTGATCAGTGTTCAGTTGTGAACACAACCCTTCCCAGATTTTTTTTTTTTTTTAGTCTGAAACTTTTGAGCATGAATCGGTATGCTAGCATGTTTTAGGACTGTATTTCATCAGTCAAAAGCCACTTCCAGTTGCACTTGCAGAAGTGCAGTTGGATTTTTATATATTATTCCTTGAAAATGTAGCTCTTTCTGTTAGGACTTCACATACCAAACACGGGTAAGAACGTTTGTTGTTAAATGCCCATGCAATTAAATCAAGTTCTCTTGCATTAAATAATAAATAATGTTCTTAGAGAAATCTAGTCCCTAATAAATCCTGGGAGACTTTACTTTTATGCTAGACCTCCTGGTGGATACTTGAGTATATTGGGGGGGGGGAACATAGCTGGAAAATAACTTGCCATCATTACTGATGCAATGATCTCATTGAAACAATGCTACATTTCTCAGTAATTCAGTAAACTTAATTCCTCTGACCAATGATAACGTCAGACAATTCCAAATTTAAAAAGGCATTAAATAAATAAATGTAACACATTCCTTGTTAGTTGCTATCATAGGAGCATTTAGGTACATTCCAAACAATGTTAGTTGAAGAATTGTTGTATCATTACCTTCTTTAGCAGAGTGAGTTTGAAGTTTCCTGTGCATCTTCTCAGACCACCCTAAAGGTTTTTATACAGGCATGCACCTGGGAGGATTAATTCTCTGTTCACAAAGTCCAGCCAGTAGGAGTGCAGTCTATTTAAGGTAGCATTACCAAACAGCACTCCGAGAACTTACTGGGTCACACTAAATTTTTTCACATTTGCAGAACAAAATAAAAACCACTATCAACTTTGGGAGTTCCTAAAATGTACACACGTCAAAAACTGAATCAATCTCGTCAAATTCTGCCGATGCCTTTCTTATGGTTTTTAATTTTTAGAAGTTTGAAACTATTCCAAGTCTTAACAACATTATCTGCAGCTGTCCTGACCCAAACAACCTGACATGGTCTATCTGGTACACAAATAACATGTGCAGCCATTTGGCAGCAGACCAAACAAAGAGAGAGAAGGTCACATGGCAGAAGATGATCCTGGAAATGGTTAAGTCTTAGGGCCCCTCTGAGAAGATACTATAGCTGGGGGAGTTGTAGGGCTTACTCCCCACTGTTTTGGGGAGCGAGGAGGCGAAGGGTTGAGGGAATCTGGCAGCCCTATCGATAGAATGGGCTTTCTAGAAGACTCCTTTAACTAGCCTATAGATGCTGTAGGATGTGTATAATTCTCTATTGAAAGGACAGTGCAAAGTTGAAAACCACATTAGTCTGACCTAGCACCTACTCTAGTTACAATCTACCCTTAAGATGACTATACATGAAGGAAATTAGCAAAAATAGATATTGCCTTCTGTTTACTTTGAGAATGTGAGTACTCCACATATACTGCCAGTTTCACTGTTGAAAAGACCCTTCTAAAAATTGAACAGGGACCAGACAACACTTTATAAAAGCAACTTTAGAGGATTTTTTTTCCTCCAAATTCACGACAGTATTAAAGAGTGCAGTTATGATCTGGATGCTTTGAAATCAGAGGGATAACAAAGGTAGGAAACAAAGAGGAGTCCTTGTGGCACCTTAGAGACTAACACATTTATTTGAGCATAAGCTTTTGTGGGATAAAACCCACTTCATCAGCTGCATGGAAGACTCTTCGTTGTTTTTGCTGATACAGACTAACCCGGCTATCACTCTAAAAGATAGGAAATGTAGACCTAAAAAATTAAACTCCAGTGTATAAACTTTCACATCTCAATGTGTAGCAACATTTTGAGACCATTCGGTACTGCTCCTTTAAAGAATTTGGACAGAAAAGAATATATCCCTCTTCTTCCTTTATCTCCATCCCTTTTTTTAACTTATCATGCATTTCACACATTAACCAGTAGGTGACCTCAGTATTCACACCAAATATTAAGTATATCAATGGAGAGACAAGGCGGGTGAGGTAATATCTTTTATTGGACCAACTTCTGTTGATTAGAGAGACAAGCTCTGAGCTACACGAGCTCCTATTCAGGTCCAGGAAAGGTACTCCATGTATCACAGCAAGATGCAAGCTGGAACAGACTGTTAAGCATAAGTAGTTAGAACATATTGTAAGGGACCATTCAAAGTAAAGTGGCCAGATCAGAAGTGGCCCCTCTACCCAGGGGTGAATGCCTGCACCGGGGGTCTTCTTCCCTGCATGGGAGTCAAGGATGCAAACACTGGGTGTGGCAAGGTGCTCTCTCTTCCCCTGCTGGTTTGCTGGAGGTCTTGGGTCCCCTCTTGGATAAATGAGGAGAGAAAGTGTCAGATCTCCTGCTCTGGAGTAGACTGTCCTCTCCTTGGTTGCTGCGGGGATGTGTTGGTCTTCTCCTTTCATGGGCAACTGCTTTTCCTCCCTGACTGCAAAAGGTAGTGTGGTGCCTCAGAGCAGCAGGCACTCCTCCGCTACAACAGCAGATGCTTGGCCACGCTCTTATTAACACCTGCACAAGTGACTCTGTCGCATGCTCCCTCTGCTGGTAAAGCAGTTGCCTGAGCCATGGTTGTCATGCCCCATTGACAGCAACACTGAATATCCGTAGGGTTGGAAGATGTCGATTTCACTGTGTGTGCACTGATTGAAATTTGCCAGTAGGCAAAGTAGAAAAAATGCCACTTGTGAACTTATTACCGTTTGATTTACAGCTATTTGCTTTGTATATTTTGACATCCAATGCCAACAATTTGTGTTTTCATGGTTATAAAGCTTTAACTTTTTGAAACTCAACATCTACTGCCATTGTATAATTGTCTCAATCCTCCCATAATTTCCACAATTGGGAAAATTTAAATTGATAAAAATTGGGGGGGAGGGGAACATGCTTAAAAATAAACATTGTTCGTTGTTGAAATTATTAAAAAAAATAAAATTGAATTCTGCCAAGCTTAAGTATATGCATTGCTGGCTCTGATTGGCCAGTGGCAGCACTGGAGGTGGAGCAGGATGGTGAGTGGCTCCGAGAGCTGCCAGCGTGGCATATGGAGGTATGCCATACAACCCAAACGTGACATTTATATTTCTTTTAAAATGGAAAATTTATTGTTCTTCCTGGAGGCCTTTTCCCCCACTCCAACTCAGTCTCCTCCTCATAACAGATGATCTCCTTGGTGAGAAGCACAGATGTGGTTTCTTTGGCAGCCCATCAGTGTTGCTAATTTGACTTCGATGGAGGTGCATGTGGGTACAGTTTCAGTATGAGTGTCTTAGGCTGAAACCTGGACCTAGAGCTGAAAGGGTCTACATCCGATACTAGCATCCTGAGTCATCCAATCTGCAAGTATTTTTGTATGTTAAGTAATAAAATACATGTCACAGGAATAAAGTGCTTTGGGAACTTGGCTTATGCCATATTTTACATAAATAACCAATCATCAGTCTTGTCTACATAGAACAACATTGGCTCTTCCATGTAAATCTAAGCAGCCAGGCAGAGATTTGAGACTGAACACCAGGATACCCCTACAAGAAACCTTCCTACTGTTGTTGCGGGATAATCTCTAACAGAGCTCTTATAAATGACAATTGATATTTACTGTGCTTTTTTGATGTAATAAAATAGCCAGGAATTACCTTCAGGCTGAGCCATGGAAAATTAATAGAGTGCACAGATTAATTGCTTGGTTAGATTTATATCCAAAGAGGTTTTCCCTCCCATCTGAGAGTGTGCGGAGTAAAAAACAATTCCAAGACAGCCATCAGTCTTTAAAAATTGCTTCCATTTTAGTCTTGTTTAATTATGTTTAATGTTGCCATGTCATGTTAATGTAATCAGGCTTGCTCTAATCAGTACATGAAATACAGTGCTGTGCTATCCAATGAGGGAGTACAGTGAGTGGGAACAATAGCAATTGCTCTAAATGTTTCTTTATCATTATTTGTATTACTGTAGTGCACAGGGCCCCAAGATGTTGAGCAAATGAAGAGAGCAAGCTGATAAATGTTTCCGTCTTTGTGCTTCTGGTAGGAGCTCTTTAGCATGCCTCATCATCAGCTGCTGTGTTTCATTAACCGTTTGTTGTGTATTTAATGGCTGTACAGTGTTTGATTTGGAATAAAAACATTGCAGGCTTTTAGCGCCTAACATGGATGTTGTTTGGGAAACTAGGGCTAGATCACCTATGTTCAGGGCAGAAACCAGTGTTGTAGATAAGTTAGTTCTAGCCTACCTTTCTACTCCCATGAGCCTCAAATGTTCTGTGGCTTAGGCTGCTCTAAATCATGCTGGGGAGAGTGGTTCCTAGGGAGTGCTTGAACAGCTGGGGCTGGCTAGTGTGCAGTGCACTCTGGCTCTGCTTTTCTTTCAGTGTGCTCCCACCCAGTAACACCTCCATGCCTGAGAGAGCCAGTTTTGTGCCACCCAGAACATCAGAGCAATGGGGACTGAGCCAGAATATGGCTTTTGGGTTTTGAGCAAGACCTGTATTCAAGTGTATTTGGCAGAGATCCCAGAGGCATTATTGAAACAAATACTGTGTATTATAAAATGAGACAGATTTTTTTTACTCTGTTCATTTCCTCACTCCTCACACCGCTGAGTGCATCTGGTTCCAGCACAAACTCCTCCTGTTGGCCCCTCAGCATATGAATCACCCCAGGTTGGACCACTTTACATTCATGTACACGCTCTGTGGGCCAAATTCAGAGATGATGTGTAAGTGCAAAGGGGACAAGATACATGTTAGCATGTGGGTGTGAGTCAGTGAATTGGAGGCATCCTAAGCTGCTGATATACACACATTGTGGATGCTTGACTTCATGTGAACTTAAATTCTTTTGACTTAGAATTTTTAGATCACCTGTGGAACTTGATATTTTGTCCTCATGTTATTATCAAAGGAAATGGACACACAGTTAGCAGCTGAAATCTATTAGTTTGTTATAATACCACACATTTTGGTTTCTTCTGTAAATGATTAAAATGCAGAATCTGGATAGCTCAAGATTTTTGTGTGATTAACTTTTCAAAACCTGCAGCTATTCTGTTCAAGGGATTATATTTGGGTTGATTTGTTTTGTTCTTAGTCTTTCCCCCTTCCTACTCGGAATGTGCATGGGTTTCTTTATAGTTATTTTCACTGTTTCTTCTCCATTCTCCCCTTGGTGCTTCCTCCTTGCCACCAACTTTGCCATCATAGGCTTATCCTGGGTGGAGATACTGCTTCTTGGGGAAATACCTTAACAAACAGCTGAGTTTTATTTGTAGGTGTGAACATAGTTAGATTTGGGCAGAGTCTGAACTCAACATAAGGTATTCTTTATCCTGCCCTAGGGTATTGTATTACGGTACCTTACATTTTTTACCAGTTTAATTTCCCAGCTGGTTATTTTAAAAAGGACTTGAAATCTGCTAGTATTTCCCTTATGGCACAGGAAAAGATCCTGAACTAACACTGCAGAGCCTATTATAAAACTAAGGTTAATTTACTGAACTGGAAATTTTATTATCTTACCTCATTATATATGAGACCAGTTATGATGTATGGAGATGAAGGAAACTGTTCTAAATCTTCGAGGATCACTCCAGTCATCAATTAACTAATTTGATCTACAGTTCATGCCACATTGGGATGAAGATTGGAGTAGTTATTTTAAATAGCTTTTTTATGAGGATATTCAGTAAAATATTTTCAATAAAAGTTAATGTTCACTTAGGACTAAATTCTGCAATTTTCACTCAGTCAAAGCTCTGAGGTCAGAGAGTTTTGCTGTGGTAAGGGATTATCCAAGAGGTGAGTAGTAAGGGATGCAAAATATAGTTGATAATGCACAACTGAGGTACCTGTCATGCCTTTTTTTGGCTATGGCGAGCCAAGCTTTATTTATTATTTAAAAAATAACAATAACTGAAACATCTTTGAAAGGTCACTGCAGAAGCGCATCACACAAGTTTTGATCATCTTTAACCTCTGCTGGAAAAACTTAATTGCTTGGAGAATTTTTTAAGTGCTTAGTCTGAAAAAGCATCCGACTTCTATCATTAGATGTAACTTATTAAAAAGCATCTGATGGAAGAGTCGCTTCTAAAGTGTTAGATACCTTCAAAACAAAATCTTTCTAAAATATGTGGCCTTACTGAAGCTCATTTTATTCAAATTCAAATCCAACAACCACTCTGCAACAAAATTCTGGTGGGCATTCTGCTCTTGAAGCATCTGTAGGATTAGGTCCCAAATCTGCCATTATTATGAGAGTGAAGTGTGAACTCCTCAGCATAGATTGTGGATGAAATCCTGCCCCACTGAAGTCAATGAGTGTTTTGCCAACTTTTTCAATGGGCCCAGCCCATATTTGGCACTGTATACATACATAGAATCATAGGACTAGAAGGGACCTTGAGAGGTCATCTAGTCCAGTCCCCTGCACTCATGGCAGGACTAAGTATTATCTAGATCATTCCTGACAGGTGTTTGTCTAACCTGCTCTTAAAAATCTCCAGTGATGGAGATTCCACAACCTCCCTGACAGTTAGGAAGTTTTTCCTAATGTCCAACCTAAACCACCCTTGCTGCAATTTAAGACCATTGCTTCTTGTCCTATCCTCATCATATAAGCAGCATGTGCATTTTATGTTGTACAGTAAGTATTGTCCACAGCCTGTTTGGAACTTAAATCCCAGTGTACTGCTTTAAATATGGGGCTTGATTAATATCATTAGCACAATATAGCTGGGATTGTCTGGACTGTTATCTGGAAAATTAGAGCAGTGTGTATTTTTAAATCTTGTATTATTGTACTTTTGGTGTTATGAGCAGTGTTATCTAAATCATGTATCAAAATCTACAGTATCATAAATTTGGTTGCAAAAAAACAGATTTTTGGTTCATAAATTCCAAGGCCAGAAGGGACCATTATGACCTGCTGAATAACACATGCCAAAAAAAGAATTCCTGTTTGAACTAGAGCATATCTCAGGGGTCGGCAACCTCTGGCACGCGGCTCACCAGGATAAGCACCCTGGCGGGCCGGGAGTTTGTTTACCTGCCGCATTGGCAGGTTTTGACGACCACGGCTCCCACTGGCCACGGTTCGCCGTCCCAGGCCAATGGGGGTGGCGAGAAGCGGCACGGGCGAGGGATGTGCTTACCCTGACGAACCACGTGCCAGTAGTTGCCGACCCCTGGCATATCTTTTAGGGAGGAAAAAAATCAAATTAGATTTAAAAATTGCTAATGATGGACAATTCTTCATAATCCTTGGTAAATTGTTCCAATGGTTAATTACCCTCACTGATAAAAAATTATCTTATTTCCAATCTGAATTTGTCTGAATTGCAAGGTGACGCCTATTTGGTCCTAGCTATTTGCCAATAGTAGCAATGCCCTTGATGACTTTTTTCCATCTGTGTCTGCCTAGGACCATTCTTTTCAGATGCAGAACTTGCTACCATGATCAAGATGGGGCTACACCTTATATCTACCCACAAACAAGCCGAAGCAGAACTTGGCAGCTCCTATGGTAAGTGTCCTATTTTGCCATATACAGATTACTCTGATGCTCCCAGATCTGCACTGGTTGCCAGTTGGGTTGAGTTGAAGAACATTTTAGTTCTTGCATGCTTGAAAGATCAACTCTCTCCCCTTGGCAATTAGCAGAGGTGCTTGAGGTCTCTTGGTTTACTAGAAAGGGAGCTACTGGAAAGTGCCTTCCAGAAGGTGCCTCTGAGTTCAGAATTTGCTCCCCCTTTGGCATGATTTAGCACAAATTTGACTTTTTGGGCACACAGTAAAACCGACCTGTTTTGGAGGGGAGGGAGGTTTCTTAGTATGTGTCACTTAAATCTAAACATGTTTACCTAGTTTCATATTAGCATCAGAATGTTTGGTTTCTGTGTGAGATATTCTGTAGAAGTGATGAGAGAGAAGTTGCAGGAGAGCTGTCCTAAGAGTTTTGATGGGATCTTGGCAAACCTTGGTTATGTGGTTTGTGCACAATCCCAGTTATGCAGCTTGTGTATAATGTGCTGAAAATGGTCCAGACAAAACAGAATTACATTATCTGGAAAATATCAGTGATACGTAAAGCTGTCAGATTTGCCTGGCAGCTTGTGTGGGGTGAGTCAGAAAAAATATTTTTGGATGACTCTTTAACCCTGGTACTTAAAGCCATTCCCCTCCCCCCAAAATGATTGCTTCATTACCTTTCAGTCAATTCTGGGTGCAGTGAATGTTTTACTCCTATGCATCCATCTGCGAATCAGACAGCCCCAACCTAAATAGGGTAATGGCAGAGGTTCAGTTCAAATCGGCCAGAGTTCAGAGATCAGACTGATTCAGTGCTCTGTCAACAATAGGATCTTCAATCAGACTTCTCTAGCCATGCCGTGTGCAGAGCTTCACTGACGTGGTGAGGTGCACTTCAGTGTCAGACAGAAGGTGGGGGAAGGGAGGGAATTCTAAGCATTTCATTAAAACTGTCATAGGTGTTAGTAAAAAATCTCCAATACTAGAGTGGAGAGGGGCCAGCAAAAAAGATTTTAAAGCAAAAAGAGTAAAACAACATTTGGAATCTGACCAATAGACTAAACACTGGAGGCTGCACAGTGGGGAGGCAAAACAAACCCACTAAAATGGAGAGCTTCGTTGAGGCAGCTCACTTTGAAAGTTGATTTCCATAGCTGTGAGAACAGTTCTGTTCCATCTCACAGCAGCCGAGTCTAGCCCAAAATATGTGGCCTTTCAAGCCACACTTGCTCTGTAAGGCCAAAGATTCTGGTTTAGCAGCAAACTGCCCAATTCCAGGGGAAGGATCGGCCTGGCACAGAAGACCAAAGTCTCTGGGAGTTATGTTATGCCCAAAAGGAAGTCAGGTTATATGCATGGGCTCCCCACCTCCTTTGTGCCACAACTCAAACTTGGAACTATTTGCTGCCACTGCCCCAGGCAGGGCTGAACTCTTGCAAGTGTTTTCTTCACAGCTAGTGAGGAGTAGAGAGGCTAGGACTGCCCATGAGCATAATTCTAGGGAGGAATAGTCAGGGCCACCCAGAGGATTCCGGGGGTCTGGGGTTTTTGGCGGCGAGGGGGCCCCTACTTCAGCGGTAAGTCGGTGGCTGGGGGTCCTTCCACTCCGGGACCTGCCGCTGAAGTGCCCCGAAGACCCATGGTGGGGACACCCCGCCGCCGAATTACTGCCAAAGCAGGACCCACAGTCGAAGTGCAGTCGGGTCTTTGGCAGTAATTCGGCAGCGGGGTTGGGGGGCCTGCTGCTGGTCTTTAGGGTACTTTGGCGGCGGGTCCTGGAATGGAAGGGCCCCCCGCCACCGAATTGCCACTGAATTGGGCCCCACCGCCAAAGTGTAGCCGGGTCGTCCGCCCCGGAGCAGAAGGACCCCCCGCTGGTGAAGACTGGGAGCAGAAGCAGCTCCGGGGGCCCGGGCCCTGGGAGAGCTTTCCAGGGCCCCGGGAGCAAGTGAAGGACCCTGCTCCAAGGGCCCCAAAAAACTGTCGTGGGGGCCTCTGAGGGGCCCAGGGTCTGGGACAAATTGCCCCACTTGCCCCCCCCGGGCGTCCCCTGGGGTAGTGACTCTGCAATATGTCTGAATCCATTGCAGACAGGAATGGGACTGTCTGTCAGGGAGAGCCTGCCAAATTCTGTACTGGGCCCAATTAAAATTCTTTCCTGTCTGGTTTGATGACATTCAGTCAGCTAGTGTAAGAACTTTCCCTATGGGATTCGAACATCAAGGGAAGCTGTTTTCAGCTTGGAAAAGAGACTAAGGGGAGGATATGATCGAGGTCTATAAAATCATGACTGGTGTGATGAAAATGAATAAGGAAGTGTTATTTACTCCTTCACATAACACAAGAACTAGGGGTCACCAAATGAAATTAACAGGCAGCAGGTTTAAAACAAATAAAAGGAAGTATTTTTTCACAGTTGTGAAGGCCAAGACTATAACAGAGTTCAAAAAAGAACTAGATAAATTCATGGACAGTAAATAAGGCTACGATTTTGTCATGGATATTTTTAGTAAAAGTCAGGGTCAAGTCACGGGCAATAAACAAAAATTCAAGGAAGTGGTGACCTGTCCCTGACTTTTACTAAAAATATCCATAACAAAAGGGAGTGAGGAAGGTCCAGCACCCTGCCCTGCCGTGGCTGGGAGCTGCGGCCTCTGCCCCTACGCAGCAGCTGGGAAAATGCAGAGGATCCCTCCCCACCGGGGGCAGCGGGGAATCTGCAGAGGTTCCCCTGCCATGTGCTTCAGGGAGCTCCTGGGATTCCTCTGAACCTGCTCATGGTGGTTGGGGAACTGCAGGGGATCCCTGCACGCATGGAGACTGGGGAGCTCTGGGGCACCTGCCACTCCATGCAGCTCCTGGTCACCACTGGTGGTGGGGATACTCTGCAGCTCCCAGCCTCTTCGGGCTGAAGTCACAGAGGTCTGCAGAATTCACAGATTCCGTGACTTCCATGACCAAAACATAGCCTTAACGATAGGTCCATCAATAGCTATTAGCCAGGATAGACAAGGATGGTGTCCCTAGCCTCTATTTGCCAGAAGCTGGGAATGGGCGATGGGATGGATCACTTGATGATTACCTGTTCTGTTCATTCCCTGTGGGGCACCTGGCATTGGTCATTGTCAGAAGACAGGATACTGGGCTAAATGGACCTTTGGTCTGATGCAGTATGGTTGTTCTTATGTTTCTGATTTCCTGCCTCCTCACCGCCACACATCCAGCCCAGATGCTGTGCCTGTCCCCTGGCAATGGGCAGTCACTGATAGGATAGGTTACCTAAAGCAATGTTCTACAGACAGTACAGAGGAGTTATTTCACACAGAGAGCAGCTTCTGCTGCTACGAGCTGTTGGGGAGGTAACAGTTGTGCAAGTTCCTTTCAGGACTTTTGGATAACCTATTGGGAGTAAAAACCAAATCCCCCCACACCTCGGATATATTACTAGCAGCTATTTTACATCTTTAATAAATGACATCCCCATTTACTTATTGCAGAATAACCCATTTACATTTGCAGGGAAAGAGTTTATAAATAATTATGCTGTTATCTGCAAATGGGCTCATTCTCTAGAACTGTCGGCTAAAATTAGGATAAGTATCTAAATTCAGAAGTACTACCTACCCGCTAAACTCTGAAAGTCAAATATCTACCTGTTCTCTTTAATGATTCTAGCCCTATCTGTTAAAAGAGAAAAGCAAACTTTTTTTGGTAAAGTTTTCTCATTGAACAGCTGGGTAACATTACAGGACACGTTTCTCAGAGGAGTAGTTTATCACTCAGTATAACAAGTTACCAAGCTAAATGTACGACAGTAATAACAGCACCTGGTATAAATATTGGGTAATCCAGCATTACAACAATAGCAATATCTAAATTATACCTGGTGTTCTGAGTCATCTTTTGCCTCTTTCTCTTGTCCTTCTCTGTGCTATAATTATGGTGTGGATGGTTTGTGAACTCTGATATACAGTTAGGGTGACCAGATAGCAAATGTGAAAAATTAGGACAGGGAGTGGGCGGTAATAGGAGCTTATATAAGAAAAGGACCCAAAAATCAGGACTGTCGCTATAAAATCGGGACATCTGGTCACCCTATATACAGCAGCACTGAGTTGTCTTTCTTCATCTGCGCAGCTAGGCTGGGAGAAAAAGCATCCAATGTATTGACTTGTTCAGGCATTTGAACATATTTAAAGAAGTGATCCGATCTGGTAGTACTGCGTTAGGGAACTGCTTGACTGGAGAATTATTTGTACACTTTCCTAAGGACACTGTGTACTGTTATGCTGGCTAGTTTGTGGTATGTGGTTATTTCTCTTCGTGTTCTTGGACCCACACTGAAATGCGCTACAAGGGTTTCTATGAGCCATGTCCTTGCTGTTTTGTGCAGGAAGGGCTGTTGGAACTCATTTGGTGATCACAATATGGTGTGTTTTTCCATGCCATAATTCACTCGCCATTTTGGAAGTATGACAGAAAGGGTAATATCCTTATCCTTATTTTGAGTTTTATCTGATCTATAGATATAATTTACCCTTTATTAAGAATGACTAGTATCAGTATTGCCAGCCACAATCATTCAAAAGCCATGAGTCAGGCAGGGGTGAGCTGGGGCTGGTTTGCACCAGTTCGCAGGAACCAGTTGTTAAATTTAGAAGCGGTTTTAGAACCGCTTGTAAACTGGCTTCCCTGCCAGGGAAGCTTTGATGGGCTCTGGCCGGGAAGCATGTAATTCCTCCTCCCGGCCGCGGGGGGAGCGCTGTGGGCTGCCTCCTGGCCCTGTTGCTGCTGCTGCTCCTTGGAGCTCTGGCCCTCAGGGTCCCGCTGCTCCCAGCCACTCTCCCCGTGTGAGTACCTGCCCCCCCGCCACAGCCAGCCCCTGTCTGCACCGCCTGCCCACAGCTCCCTGCCCCGCCCACCGCCCCTGCCCCATCCCCTGCCCCCGCTCACAAGACCTGCGACCTTCCCTGCCCACAGCCCCTGCCACCCTCCCTGCCACCCCCTGCCCACAGCCCCTGCCACCCCACCTGCCCACAGCCCCTGCCACCCCTGTCACCGCCCCTGCCCACAGCCCCTGCCACCCCCCCTGTCACCGCCCCTGCCCACAGCCCTTGCCACCCCCCCTGCCCACAGCTCCTGCCACCCCGTCACCGCCCCTGCCACCCCGTCACCGCCCCTGCCCACAGCCCCTGCCACCCCATCACCGCCCCTGCCCACAGCCCTTGCCACCCCCCCTGCCCACAGCTCCTGCCACCCCCGTCACCGCCCCTGCCCACAGCCCCTGCCACCCCGTCACCGCCCCTGCCCACAGCCCCTGCCACCCCCGTCACCGCCCCTGCCCACAGCCCCTGCCACCCCCCCTGTCACCGCCCCTGCCCACAGCCCTTGCCACCCCCCCTGCCCACAGCTCCTGCCACCCCGTCACCGCCCCTGCCACCCCGTCACCGCCCCTGCCTACAGCCCCTGCCACCCCGTCACAGCCCCTGCCCACAGCCCCTGCCACCCCATCACCGCCCCTGCCCACAGCCCCTGCCACCCCCTCTGCCCACAGCCCCTGCCACCCCCCCTGTCACCGCCCCTGCCCACAGCCCCTGCCCACAGCTCCTGTCACCCCTGTCACCGCCCCTGCCCACAGCTCCTGCCACCCCGTCACCGCCCCTGCCCCCCCGTCACCGCCCCTGCCCACAGCCCTTGCCACCCCCCCTGCCCACAGCTCCTGCCACCCCGTCACCGCCCCTGCCACCCCGTCACCGCCCCTGCCCACAGCTCCTGCCACCCCTGTCACCGCCCCTGCCCACAGCCCCTGCCACCCTCCGTCACCCCCTGCCCACAGCCCCATCACCGCCCCTGCCCCCCGCCCATGCCCCATCCCCTGCCCCCGCTCACAAGACCTGTGACCTTCCCTGCCCACAGCTCCTGCCACCCCCCGTCACCGCCCCTGCCCACAGCCCCTGCCACCCTCCCTGCCACCCCCTGCCCACAGCCCCTGCCACCCTGTCACCGCCCCTGCCCACAGCCCACGCCACCCTCCCTGCCACCCCCTGCCCACAGCCCCTGCCACCCCCCTGCCCGCAGCTCCTGCCCACCCCCTGCCACCTGCCACAGCCCCTGCCACCCCATCACCGCCCCTGCCCACAGCTCCTGCCACAGCCCCTGCCACTCTCCATGCCACCCCCTGCCCACAGCCACCCCCCCTGCCCACAGCTCCTGCCCACCCCCCTGCCTGCAGCCCCTGCCCACCCCCTGCCACCTGCCACAGCCCCTGCCACCCCCCTGCCCACAGCCCCTCCCACCCCCCGACTGCTGCCACAGCCCCTTTCCCTGCCACAGCCTGTCTGCACCACCTGCCCGCAGCCAGCCTCTGTTGCAGCCAGCCCGTGTCACACTCCCTGCCTCCAGCTAGCCCTGCCCCACGCCCCTGTCTGCAGCTAGCCCCACGTCCACTGGTGCCCTGCAGTTCTCAGGGCAGTAACCCTGCACACCTGCTTCAATGAGGGGGGGCAGGGAGCAGCTGGGCACCACACGTGTGCACATCCTAGGGTGACCAGACAGCAAGTGTGAAAAATCAGGACAGGGTGAGGGGTAATAGGAGCCTATAAAGAAAAAGACCCCAAAATTGAGACTGTCCCTATAAAATTGGGACATCTGGTCACCCTAGCACATCCCAAGGGAGTGGCTGGGACACACAATGTGGAGCTCATTTCTAGTTCAGGCCCATCTTTTTAAAAAAGAACTTTAGGTAGGGTTAACATACATCTGGGAAAATACAGAGATGTCAGGCTTTTAGGTTCTTAAATTGCTATCTAGGTGGTAAATTTTAAAAATTCCTCCTGTGAAAGTACGGATGTATGGTAACCGTATTGGTGCAAAAAATACATACTGTGGCACATCCCTTAAATCAGAACTTTTTATAGAGAACCGGTTGTTAAGATTTTAGCAGCTCATCACTGGAGTCAGGCCTCAAAAAATCTTAAAAATCCCATGATTTTTAAGCTAAAAACCGATATAGTTTGAATTCTTTTTATCTGCCCGTGTGTTTCTGAGCCATTAGGCTTCACTTCAATCATGTTTTCAAGGTCCTCCCTGAAATAATGATGTCTAGAAACTTACTTTTTTTATACAAAAATGAAAGCAGAGACTCTCCTGTTATCACCTGCCCCCAGCATTGGGGGCTTTAAGAATCTCACCCAATATTGCAAGATTCATGATAAAGTTGCAAGGATTGGCAATACTGTAATAGTCTGTATGAACTAACTGAGAGGTATCCAGTGTCTTACTATCAGCGGGGAGAAAAGGCATTTCAGAGGGCTTGGAAATAATAAAGATGGGGATAGGAGGAAATTAATTTCCCTGTTGTTGCAACCAGGAGTGTCTTTGAGACTATTTGTTGACTATTTGAGACTATTCAGTGTGGAAAAAACAGTAAGGGCCCAGTTCTGTCCACTTCTATTAACATAATAATCAGAGTGTCATAGCAGTCATTTCCTAAAACTAATGGGAAGAATTGCTCTACTTTGCATAAATTCTGAACAATTATCTTCAGTTCAGCTAACATAGATGAGTCATTTACTTTGCATATTCAGTGCATCAGCAAAGGCCGTCTAGATCTGATCTAGCGACCAAGGAAATTATGTTCTGGCTCAAGTGGGATTATATTTAAATGGAAGAAATAGCCAAAGT
Organism: Gopherus evgoodei; assembly: GCF_007399415.2. NCBI lineage: Eukaryota > Metazoa > Chordata > Testudines > Testudinidae > Gopherus > Gopherus evgoodei. Next base: position 101,214,323 of record NC_044322.1, read on the forward strand.
TCTCACTGATGCAGTGCCAGATTTTTTACAGAAGTTATATTCATGGTGTTTTTTTGTTTAAACATATTAGTGGTTTGTGTGCACTATTCAGCTCAAGAGCTGTTATCTCTTTACTACAGGTATTTCTGAGGTATCTCAGCACCAGGCTGTAATTAAAATAGAATTGACCATGTCCAAAAAGGCAATTAAACTGTCTCCTTTTGATCACTGTATGCAGGTCAGATTGGCATGGGATGCCATTAATCATGGGAAGGCCTTATTTTAGATCTGAACGTGGACAGTGTTAAACCAGGTTTACTCTATATACTTACATTGGTAGAACTATGTTGTTTGGAGTGTGAAAAATCCACACCCCTGAGTGACACAGTTATACCGATCTAACTGCTGGTGTAGACAGCGCTCTGTCGGTGGGAGGGCTTCTCCTGTCGACTTTAGTGATCAGCTCTCGTGGAGGCAGATTAACGACATCAACGGGGGACGCTCTCCTATCAGTTTAGTAGTGTCTTCACTGAAGAGCTGGTGCATCTGTGCCAATGCAGTGTTTTAAGTGTAGACCTGCCCTTAGACTCTGATTGCCCATCTCCACCAGTAAGATCTCCGATAGGTGGAATATCGCTCCTTTGCTCTCTACCCCAAAGAGTTTTTTCTCCTTGAATCATATCCAGGGAATAGGACAATATATCTCAGTTGCCTGATGAAGGAAAAGGAAGACAGTGCACAGTAAGGAGCACATGCTAATAAATAATCTAAGTCTAGTTGGAGGTTAGCTTTGCGGAGACAAGACTGCATTGCACTCTTGCAGTGGACTTCTGAAAGTAACTGTAAAGTTACTTGCAATGTTTTTGTTTGTTTGTTTTTTGTTTTTTTTTGACCCTTCATCAGCCAGATGTTGCAATGTCATATTTACACCAGGGATGAACAAACAAAACAAGGCATACTACAGTTAAAATCCTGTGAGCAATGCCTAAAAGTTTCCTAATTCTATGCTAGTTTTGTAGGATGGAGACTTTGAATGGATCACGCTCCTGCTCCTGCCCATCAAAGGCAATCCCTTTTTCAGGCACATTGTTAGTACCTCAGTCTGACAGGGAAAATCCTATGTTCTTCTGCGGAATACCCCATAAGGCTGGAATGTCATGTCATAGTGCTGCCATTTCATAATCCTATATCTAATCCTATGTTCAGTTTTGGGCCCAACACTACAAGAAGAATGTGGAAAAATTGGAAAGAGTCCAGTGGAGGGCAACAAAAATGATTAGCGGTTTGGGGCACATGACTTATGAGGAGAGGCTGAGGGAACTAGGATTGTTTAGTCTGCAGAAGAGAAGAATGAGGAGGGATTTGATAGCTGCTTTCAACTACCTGAAAGGGGGTTCCAAAGAGGATGGATCTAGACTGTTCTCATGGTACCAGATGACAGAACAAAGAGTAATGGTCTCAAGTTGCAGTGGGGGAGGTTTAGGTTGGATATTAGGAAAAACTTTTTCACTAGGAGGGTGGTGAAGCACTGGAATGGGTTACCTAGGGAGGTGGTGGAATCTCCTTCCTTATTGGTTTTTAAGGTCAGGCTTGACAAAGCCCTGGCTGGGATAATTTAGTTGGGAATTGGTCCTGCTTTGAGCAGGGGGTTGGACTAGATGACCTCCTGAGCTAACTGTGCACTGAAGATTGATAGCTCCATGACACTTATACAGAAAGTGACAAGAACATGGGGGTGAGAATAGGGTGACCGGACAGCAAATGTGAAAAATCGGGACGGGGGAGGGGTAATAGGAGACCATATAAGAAAAAGATCCAAAAATCAGGACTGTCCCTATAAAATCAGGACATCTGGTCACCCTAGATGAAAATGGAGTGGAATCTGAGTCTGGGATCTACACTGTCATCTCCTCTATGCACTCCTTACACAAACCCTCTTCCCCATTCACCTTTTCCACAAGTTGGAGCAAAATATATATAAAAAGCAAAATAGTATTCTTACAGTAAAGGGTATACTTGTTTATCAAAAGCTCAGTATATAAGGGATTTTCTGCAGCTAATGCTGGTGCTTCTGTGAATCTTAGCAGAATTAAAACCTTTGCTCTTCCCTACATTGTAATAACTATTGATATTTGGATTAATTAAACTAGTAGAATGCGAAGGCAATTTTCTGTTCTTGATATTCTGGACTTGTGAAAGGTGATTTGATGCGTCCCCATGTTATAATAATATTTATTCCTAACTGTCTTGCACCATAGTCTGCTTTTTTATTTTCTTCTAACTCTTCTTTGGAATCATTTCAGTCATGAAACCACATCTTGCTCTGAGATTGGTCAGTGAGATTGCATGGGTGTTAACAGAGCCGAATTTGGCCTGTTTTGTAAAATAATTATTGGTGAGACACAGGTTTTGGTAAAACTGGTCTGAGAAGACAAAAATACATCAGAAATTCACTGTCTTTGATAATGTGTGCTGTTAATTTAAAACTTCCATCACAGATACGCTTTTGAGATAGGATTTTGTGTTGTCAAATAACAAGTTTACCCAAGCCAGACTGGGTTCAGTTGTCATTCTTACTATCCTGTCCTCCTCACATGAGCATCATGTGAACTAATAATGGAATATTTCAGTGGAGATATTTCTTTTTATCCATGTTATTTTTAATCTGATGTGGAATGGCGACATGATGTTAAAAGCTTATGGAAAGTGGGCCTGTTATCCTTACAGCTGCTTAGATGGATAAAAGTTGAGATCAGAAGTAATTAAATTACAGCCTTAAAATGGAAATAGGTTCAGAGAAGCAAAACTGTCCTAAGGACTTCACTGTCTCTTCTCCAAGTGAAAGTCTTTGAAATAGAATGTGTGAACTATAGATAAATTACTGTAAGCAACAGTTAATTATGCAGACATTCAGTCTTTTTTCCTCCTTTTGGGAATGCTTTGCATCTCTGATGGAGTCCTCCAGGTCAGTCACCATCCTTACCATGAAAGAGAAGAGGTTGTGATTCCCCACTCTGTGTGATGGTGCTGATGCTGCTTCTTTAATAGATAATAGAGACGTGCACAGATACTGATGCTCATGTTCACCTCAGATGGCCATCCGAACACGCTTAGGTACCTCCAAACATAAAAGCTGATTATGAATCTTGAGACTATTGGTGATTATTATGTAATTCTTTATAAAGCCCAAGGTGTCATGTCACAGCATGAGGTTAGAAATGTTAAGTACAATCCACAGTGCTCATCTGGGTACTGAGTAGTGTATTGAAAGAGCCCCAAATATATGAATGCTGCCATCAAAGACAAGGTGTCCAAATCTGACATCTTCTGTTAATACAGGAAAAAGAATGCAAAAGAACCACTGAAACCACCCAAGATTCTCAGTTCCCATGTTGGCACACATCTTATTGAATGAAATGGGAAAGGTTACCTCTGATTAGTGGGCTACTACTAACACTTTTTTTTAAATAAGCTGTTGCACAACACCCCGAACACTCATGTAATAACACTGCAAATCATTGTTTGTTCACCATGGTATTCCACAAGAGGTAACAATAGATACTGTTTCATAATTCATGGATAATTCATTTTGGCCTCTCCTTGGACTGTTACCTTGTTGTGGTGGAGAGGCTTGTGTGTCCCAATGACCCTCACAACTGTTGTCCAGAGTCTTGTACTCCTGGTAGGGCCTTGGCGAACCGTTCAGAGGTGAGGTTCTAGACAAAGTACAGTCCAAACTTCTCAAGACCCCAGTGGAAGAATAGGCATGTTTCAAGGACCTGTCATTTCTCTGCAGCTGTGAAGGCAGATGAGGGCTGCAGCAATTTGGCAATTGTCTTTGATATGTCAGTTCAAGCATATCACCTCAAACCATTACTATGCATAGCCAAGTGAGGTAGTGGAAAAGTCACTACAAAATCACAAAGAATTGAAGAACAACAACAAAGCTCTGGGCAATACGATGGATCCACATTTAGCATTGTTAGAATAGTGCTGTGAGGGTAGGCATACCTCAAAGATCAGCCATAAGCCCATTCCTATTTATGAATGTAATGGGCACCTGGACGGGGGGGGATTAGGTGAGAGGCTTCAGACAGCATACTTTTCACCAATGACGAAATCTTGAGCTACAAAGATAAATATGAACTTCAAAGGGATCTAGAACAATGGAGAGCTGCATTGGAAGAAAATTTTTTACAAATTAATCAACAAAAATGTATACATTTGATGCTTTATTGAGAGGGACAATGAAAGCCAGTAAAACTAGACTGGCATAGAGTTACAGTCTGTGCAACAATATAAATATCTGTGTTCAGTGTTGAGCTATAATGGGAATGCAGGCATTAGAATTTGCATGAAGAGTGCTTGGTGCAAATGGAGAAGTTAATGGGAAATCTCTAGGCTAAGAATATGTCAAGTAAACTAAAGAGCAAACTAGTTTTAGCCAGCTATGATATATGTATTGGAATGCTGGCCAATGAGGAATAAAGGGGAACAGCTACTTCACAAGCTCCAAATGAATATGCTCAGGTGGATGCTAGGTAAGACAAGAGCTGATAGGCTATTTAATTAAATGGAATGAGCCATGATATAGGTAGCCCTCACCACAGAAAAGCTGAGGGAGTATCGACTGAGATGGTTGGATCATATGAGCTGATAAGAGGTGGGATTTGTTGACCAGAGAATACAAGATGTAGTAGTCATACAACAAAACCCACATGGACGACTCAGAAAAGGGTGGTTTGAGATGCTGAGGGAAAACATGAAGAAGGCTGGTGTAATTTTGGAAGACGCACAAGACAGGAACACTTGGAGATGAAGAATAAGAGCCACTGACCCTGATTAACAGGAGAAGATGAAGAAGATCATAATATTGATCATATTGCTTCATTAGGATCACCAGTTCAGAGAATTGTAGTCAAGAGGACATAAACTTTAATGTCAACATCTAATGTGCTTCTTGAGCCCGTGAACTATATACCAGGAAATTAGCACAGAAAGAAGACTGACACCCCTCCACCTCCAACATAAGTGGGAGAAAATGTTGATGTCAAACTGAAAGTGGCAGGTAACATGCCATGGTAACAACTGTACTGACCACACAGAAATTTTAAATCGGCATAACGACCCCAAGGACTAGTCCTACAGAAGGGAGAGAATACTTCTAAACAGAATCAATGAGGACATTTCTCTTTCTTCAGGACATCCAGAATGCTACCAATGCTGTTCATGCACTGACAGAAGTGTCATTCACTAAGAGCATCAAATGCAGGATCCAGGAAGTGGATAAGCCTTAGCAGCAGAGCAGGTCATAGGGCACGACACTGACAATGGTACATGAAAAGTTATTTGTCTTTTAGTTAGATAGCTTATGCTCACAGGATATGGCTATTTATCATTGTCCAACATTTCTTTTCCATCTTGGGTCAATTTTTTTGCAGGTATAAATCACTGTAATGCCATTCAGTTCAATAGAACTAAACTGGTTTACAGCTGGTCCCAATCTCCATCAGTCCTCAACAGAAAGTATAGAAATTTCAGAAATCATATCAGGCAGAATAGGATGGGGACAAATATTCCCAGCACTATATTACTCTATTACTCAGCCAGAAAGTGAAAGGACAGGATGGAGAAAGGATCTTGGTACAATTAGAAAGGATTTAGAACAGGAAATCTGTGTATTAACTATATATGTCAGTACTATTTAATACTAATGGTTAAGGCTAAAAGACAGGTGTGCTACATGTCAGTTACCTAATATAATAACCAGAAATCCTAGTTTTCCATGATAAAAAAAAAAAATCTCTGATAAATAAAAAAACACGTTTTTCCGCAATTAAAATTAAATGTCTCACTTTAGTTTCCTTAGCCACAATACATAAAGAGGTATCAATTGAACACAATGTTTTTATATACAGTAGAACCCCCTCTCTCCATATTAACTGAACCACCAACTGCCTGGAGGCTGACAGCCGGAGGCCCCATCCCCTTAAATTAAGAGATAGAAAGGTCTTTGCCCATTCTCTGATTGTCCAATCTGGCACCAGTCCCAATTAAATCAGATAATCGAGGTTCCTCTGTATAGTTTTTATTTTTTCACAACATGTTCAAACTAGAGTTTCTCTGTAAAAAACCCCAATTCCACATTTTCCACGGCAAACAGACTTCTAGAATCTCTGATTATAACCTATATAATATTGAACTTTCAGTGCAAACATACTCCTTTCTTTGAACTACTCAAGAATCCTGTGATGTGTGGTGCACTTTAGGAGCTTGATCCTGTGAGGTTCTGAGATGCTTTGTGAGGTGCTGAGCCTCCTTAACTCCCAGTTGAGGCTCTGAATCAAAAGACCATCTAATTTCACCACAGCACTTAAGCACATGCTTAAATTCTTTGCTAAATGGCAATGAACTTAAGTATGAATTTAAGAGGGTGCTCAGCACCAGAGAACATTTACTATCTTGCAGGATCAAGCCCTAAAAAAATACTTACAAACACTTGCAGGCCAAGGAGTCTGAACAAAAGCTCTGACAAGCACTCTTAATTCAGTTACAGTGTTCCAAAGCACCGAGAGACACATGGTCCTCTCAGTTGAGTGATTTTACATTACACTAAATGAAAATGTTCATTTAAACCATAAGGACAAAGTCTGTAGACAGGTGCAGTACTCTATTTTTTGCACCAGTTGTATTCTACAATCTGTTTCAGAACTAGAAAGAGTACATATGATAAGAATCTGATCTGACTGAGGACTGCATATCCTACAGGGAAATGTCTTAAGATACTTCCTTGCTTTTTGTGGGTTTTATTTTGACCTTAGTGTTATGAATATTATGTTTTATGAAGACTGGACAAGAATGTACTTGGTCCTCCAACCTAAAATGAGATATAGCAAACAGTGCTATATCCAGCCAAGTTTTTATAGTGTAATAACTATTTCCAGTATATGAACAGAAAATGTGAGAAGGGGCATTCTCTCTGTGGTTTAAAATATTTCTGATCATAATAAGGGTTAGACTGGCCTCTTCTCCATCCTGTCCACTCCCCCACTCAAATACAGGCTATATGACATTTCAACCAAGGGAACTGCCAGAAACCCTCTTTAAAAGACACAGTGTAACATGTTGCACATGCTGTTGTATTTTTAGTGTTTTGCACTCTACTTGCCAAGACATGCTTCTCAGGTAGTTCTGACTATGTCTACACCGCAAGCTAGGGGTGTGACTCCTCTGCTTCTGTACACAGACTCATGCTAGCTTGAAGTATAAATAGCGGTGTAGGCATGGTAGCACTGGTAGCAGCAGCAGAGGCATGGCTGAGCCATGTGGAATACATACCCACTGGTTTCAAGTGGGTTTGTACTTGGCACTGGGGTGGAATTTATTTAAGGAGCCCCTTGAGAGGAGAAACTGAGGTGAAGGGTCATTTTCAGGGCTGCCCTAAGCCTACCAGCGGGCACATGTGAAGAGTCCATTCATACACAGTAGTGTAATGAGCAGAACCTGCTAATTTTAAAATGTCTAACTTTAATAGCTGCTGCTTACCATCCTCCTGAGACACTAGTGGAATGGAAAGAGTGTTGTCACATATGATGGGACTACCTCATCTGCTTTTCTCCCCAATACGTAACAGAAATATTTATTAAACAAGTCTGTCTCTTCTGCACTATTACTAATAATTTTACCATTTTCCCCTTGTAATTAATCAATTTCATTATCATCATTCTTTTTGTTCCTAAGATACTTTAACTCCTTTTTATTGTCCTTAACTCTGTTGGACATAGATTTCTCTTTGTGTTCATTTGCTTCCCTCAGGGGCGGCGCCACAGTTTTTGCTGCCCTAGGCAGCAGCTCTCCTCTGAGCATTCGGCGGCGGGGGTCCTTCTGCTCTGTATCTTCAGTGCACTTCGGCGGCGGGTCCCGGAGTGAGTGAAGGACCCGCCACCGAATTTCCGCCGAACACCCAGAGTGGAAGGACCCCCTGCAGCCGAATTTCTGCTGAGGGCGGCAAAATGCCGCCCCCCAAATCCTGCTGCCCTAGGCAACCGCCTAGGGTCGCCTAGTGGAAGTGCTGGCCCAGGCTTGCCTTATCAATTTTCTACAATCTGACTTCTGATTTATATTTTTTACTATCAAATTCCCCTTTCTTCTATCTTATTTTTGTATAGATGGCTTCACTTCCCCTTTAAACCAGGTTGGTTATTTAACCAATAGCGACTTGTTTCTCAAATGTTACTTTTGGGGCATCTAGTAAAGCATTCTTAAACAATTACCAATTGTCATTTACATTTTGTGATTAAATGATTTGCCTCATAGTTTCCACCCTGTCCTTCTGTCCTGCTCTGCTTCCACTTCCCTGGTTGGTGGAAAGGGTGTTTGAAATCTTCCTGACTACACCACTGTGATCAAGTGGACTCTTCCCAGGTGTCACGGAAGGCCTCAGTGCAGCCTTGCAAGTGGCCTCTCAACTCAGTTTCCTCTTTCAAGGGACTCTTTAAATAAACCTCACACAGGGTCTTTTTGGGGGAAAGGGGTAATGCCCCTTCTCTGATTTGTCATAAAACAAAACTCAGTCCTGGGACTTCTTTTCTCCCTCAAGGTTGCTCTCTTCAGTTCTTCCCTGCTTTGACAGGCTACTCTCAGTGCTTCTTTGATGGAGTGTTTTCTTAACTCCTGCAGAGTCTGCTCTCTTGTCATCCAAAAAAGTTCAAAATAAAATCTACAAGCTTATGTATTTACTTTCTGACCAGGGCTCCTCCCAGGCCTTTCCTGCCTGTAGTTTCAGTCCCAAGTCCTAGGACTCTCAGCTGGAGGCTACTCACACTCTGGCAACCTCTGATCTCCCTGAGCATTCCCCCCCTCCACCCCCCTCCCTTCTCAGCTTCCTGCTGCTCTTATATGGGAAAATCACCTAATTCCTGCTCAAATGTGCCTCTGCAGTAATCAGAGTTGACTGGACAAAAGGTAAGCCACCTTGTTACAGTATGTTTGAAGTATAATAAAAGTTTTAGAGACTACAACAATTCTTCACTATTTTAGCCTTTATAAAAATATCACCTAAAAGATAGCTGTTTAATTCCACAAGAGGTTGCTTGAAAGTGACATTAGTTTGATATTCCCTCCATTCTAGGAATTAAGCATGGTGACTCTAATGTTCCCAAATCCTATAAGCCCAGGAGTTTAGGACTAGGACTCTGATTTTTGCCACAGTGTGCTATTTCAGTCCAGGAACTTGATCTGAAAAACCCTCCATGGACTTGTCTCAAACAATCTCGTGCACCTTGTGTGCTCCCATCCCTGCTCCCTCCCCTCGTGTAGGCCCTGATTCAGCAAAGCACCTAAGCATCTGCTTAACTTTAAGTATCCAAGTAGTCCCATTGAAGTCCACATGACTACTCATATTCCTAATGTTATGCATGTTCTTAAATGTGTTCCTCAATCTCTGCCTTAACGTCGGCCTCTTCTCTCTTTCTGCTCACTGTTTCACCAATGTTTCTGCAAGTCATCTCCTCTGTACTTCTGCTGCTTAAAACACCCTTCTCTTATATAGGTTCATGATCAGGTTATACCTCATTCCAGATCTCCATCGAAAATCTTTTGCCCATTGCTTGCCTCATTTAATTTCTCTGTCACTTAAAACAAAAACAAACTAAAAAAAATAAAACTCCAATCCATTTTGAAACAGTTTGTGTGAGGGACACTGTACAGAAAGGTGGTACTATATATTTTTTCAGCACTATTCTTAAATCTTCAAAAGTTCTCTTGAAAAAAGGTTATAGAATATCCCCGGTAAGAATCAGTAGGAATACTAGTTTTCAGGGTTTATTTGCCTGATTTCAGGTGTTTTTTTTTTATTAGAACAGTGTCTGCTTAAAAATAATAGTTTGTCAGTTTATTTCAATTGATTGCAGGATTCTGAACTGAACCGGTTATTGCATTAGCCCATGATGAAATTCACCTCAGAACAGTGACACTGACAGCATTCACACGATTTCTGGTTACTCAATATTTCTGGAACACAGAAAACTTCCTTACTCTTCTCATATTGCTGCTATGTACAGCCAGGAAGTGAATGACCACTTCTTGTCCATGTTTTTTCCAACCAGTTCAGCCAGCAGAACCAACAGGAAGTCAATGACAGTTTAAAATCCTGAAAGTGGAAAATGGTAAGTATTCCTCATCAGTGTTTAGTTTTAAACAGTGATTGTTACGGAAAAATGAAGGCCCCAATTCAGGGAAGTTTCCCTATTCAATAGAGCATTTAACTTTAAGGATGTTCTTATTTCTGTTAGTTTCCGCTGAAGTATGTGCTTCAATTTATGCATTTGCCAGTGTTCTCCAGAATGGGGATGGACTGAATCATGTGATTCAGTGCTTTCTTGAATTATCAATGACTTCCAATTTAAAGCAAAAATCAAAATCCCTGTTTTTTTAGTAACCAAAAGTAACCATTAGCACTTTACAAAACTGCAGCACTTGATTGCAGAGAAAAATAAATACTAACAACCAATAAACTTGCTGTTTGTAGATGTCTGAATTTTTATTTAAACATTTGAGTATGACTTTTTTATCCACTAGGGAGAGATCGTATCACTTTCTTTAAAAGAGAGACTTGTCAACATTTACTAATCACTCTTCCTAACAGTAATAGATATCCCAGACCTCCTAACAGATTGTAAGTCAATCTTCAGGTTCAGTGCAAGTCAATTCCCTGAAAGAAGAATGGCTTAAACAGTTTACAACCAGCAACTTGAATTTCAGCCTTGGTATTCTAACCAACAGCACGCTGTTGGGTGGAATATATACATACAAAAAGTATGATTACATATTTACAGCGTGATGACTGGTTTTTCATTTCATTGCAGAAGCCAAGTTAGAAATTGCAAAAATAGAATGATGGCATCAAACAGGAGAAAGAGGATTATAGTCAACCTAACCCATAAAGAGGAAACTAACCTTCAGATATATGTGGGAAATAATGATCTAATCCATATTGTAACATGGGATCGGGGATTGTTTAACAAGAAAAGTTCATGCAAATGTCATGCTGCTCCACTCTCAGAAGATGAATGTGATAAGAAGCGTGTTTCAAGAAGAGTATTTACATCAGTCATCCAGAAATTTGTTTACTCTAGTCTGAAATCTATGCCAAGTTATTGCAAACATTTTTAGGATTTGTGTTATGCAATTCCAGAAGGGCTGCTTATGTTATGGGCATGTATTCTGTTCTTTGATCTGTGCTACAGAAATTAAAGCAGTTCCACAGATGCCATAGGAATAGAGAGGCATACTGCAAGTTTCCAAATATTCTTAGATTTCTGAGAGTGATATAAATGAAAATAGAGGCTCCTTTCAGTCTGTCAGTCATTTACACTAATTCTAGGACTGAATTCTGTTTAGATATTAAATTTTAAAAAATGGCATATGGTTAAAATTAGTGGATGAGGGCTCCCGGGAGTTTAGTACTAAAATTAGAGAAATGTGTGAGTATCAGGAGAGGGAAAATAGAAATATTATAGAAAATTTTCCCTCTGTTGATACTCACACCTTCTTGTCAACTGTTGAGAACAGGCCATTTCCACCTTAATTGAATTGGCCTCGTTAGCACTGACCTCCCCACTTGGTAAGGCAACTCCCATCTTTTCATATATATACTGCTTACTGTATTTTTCACTCCAGGCATCTGATGAAGTGGGTTTTAGCCCACGAAAGCTTATGCCCAAATAAATTTGTTAGTCTCTAAGGTGCCACAAGGACTCCTTGTTCTTTTAACTTCACAACTGTAATCTTCGTTTTCCTGAATTGGCCGTTGCTTTCAGTGATTGCCTCACATCTACCATTCGGATGTAAGATCTTCAAGGGAGGGACCATGTCTATGTGGTCTGTAATGCACCTGGCACAGTCTGGATGCTGTATAAATAACGCTAGTACAGAGGACTCACTCCTACAAAACACAACTTAAACAACTGAGTGTGCATTATCTATGAATGAAAGCCTTTACAGTCAACAAATCAGTATGCTTTTGCACACTAATGAAAATAGGCCCAACCTCACAGAAATTCACCTTTGCAGCTGTTAGCCCCTGGGAGCTTTCCAGACCTCCTGAGCTCCACAGCTCCCTACTGTGACCATGACATCTGCCTGCTCCCTTTGCACTTGTTTAATAATGAATTAGGCATTCCACACAGCCACATTTTTCAAGGTGTCCAATATCACCCGCATTCCCCGGAGTCTAGAGAATGAATGGAAACTCCATTGAGCATGCTCATGGAATTCTGTATGTGTCTATAGGTGCTATATAAATGCTATCAAATGACAACATTACCAAAAAAAAGCCCATAAATCTTCACAGAGGGTTTTTATTCCCTTTGAAGGCTGCTCTTTAAGAATGTAGCAAGGCAGAAGTGTGCTTACAAATAAACATATTTGAATATGAGCAATTTGTGTCATTGGCAATAATAGATTTTGCTCATACAAACCTGCATAATTAAACATGCAACTGTAAGTGTCAAGTGTCTATTTTGAGAAGCTTTTAAGCTTGCAGTCACCTGCCAGTCATGTATAATATAGACTCCATGATATGCTTCTGCTACTCTGTATTTACTTCTAACAGCTTTCCCCTTTCATTTAATCAATGGTCCCTTTAACCCAGAAGTGAAATAGTAGCAGGAGTGAGTAAGCTGAGACCAAAAGTTTAATAACTGCCAAAATATCATTCCCCAGTCCCTATGTATCCTCATTTTCACTTCACACAGGACGGTAGTTTCTCAGACCCATAAGCTTTTGAAATACAGTGGAACCCTCCCACAATTAAGTTTTGTCCCCCACCCCCCAAGAAAACTTTACTACGAGCAGAGTTTCATTATAAGAGGAGGGAGCCCTACCTGGCAAACTACCCTCTCCTCTTCACTCCAGCAGTCCTGGCTTTTTCACCCCTTAAAATTGCCAGGGGCAATGGGGGCTATGGCTGTGACTGGAAACAGCTTCAGCAAACTCAGCCTGGCTGCTCTCTGATTCCCTGAGAGCAGCTGCAGCAAGACAACGATCCTGACCCCTCCCCTAACAGATATCGGCAACTTCTTTTCCCAAATAGAGCCGAAGAGGCAAGGGAGGTGATTAATCTTTGAAACGTTTTGAATTGATTAGCATCATGGGAACCATTTATGCTGGAGTGAAAACCACTGCCAAACAGCTGTAGCAAGCTCCGGAAGGGAGAGGGGAGGAGTGGGAATGTGGTGTGCTCAAGGGAGGAGCTGGGGAAGAGGCGGGGCCAGGGCAGGGATTTGGGGAAGGAATCGAATAGGGGCAGGGAGGGCGCAAAATTGGGGACTTTGGTGAAGGTGTTGGAATGGGGATGGGAGGGGGCAGGGGGTGGAGGCAGGGCAGAGGGCAGAGAGGGGTCGAGCACCCACCAGTGCCAGATGAAGTTGGTGCTTATGGTGAAAGCATCCCCCAGTTTTTGGTGAAGTGTACCATTAGAGAAAGGAGTATTGAAGCGATTCAAGAATTTCACTCCACTGCACTAAAAAACAGAGTTTTATCACAATGCAGTTCGTTATGGCCTTGATCCAGCAAAGCACTTTAGCACATATTTAACTTTAAGCATGTGAGTAATATAGGGACTACTCACATGCTTAAAATTAAGCACATGCTTGAGTGCTTGGCTAAATCAGGGCCCAAAGAAGTGGGCTTCTCTGGAGCTGAAGCCTACTTCACTTGTACGGTAAGCAATCCCTAACCTGTAAATGGGGCAAGGTAGACAATGACTTACTTGGGGTGGAGACTAATTTAGCGCATTCTTAATATTTGTGATTATTAATCCTTTATAATAGAGATAAATACTAGCAATGTCTTTTTAAAGTGCATCTTCTTAAAAGGCTACACCCAGTAATTTTGCTTATATTCTGGAGTGTCCCTTCCTTCCTTCCCCTGTGCCTTCTCCTGGCTGCAAAGCCCTTATGGTTTAATTATCTGGAAGGGATGTTGCGAGAGTGGGAGACCTATCTGTTCTCTTAGCATAGGGGTCGGCAACCTTTGGCAGGCCAGGTCAGTTTGTTTACCTGCCGCATCCGCAGGTTTGGCCGATCGTGGCTCCCACTGGCCACAGTTCACCGTCCCACGCCAATGGTGGCTGCGGGAAGCGATGCGGGCCGAGGGAGCGGCAAACTGCAGCCAATAAGAGCCGTGATCGGCCAAACCTGCAGGTGTGCCAAAGGTTGCCGACCCACAGTTTGAGAACCGTTGCCCTAGCACAATGCACTTGTGCTGGAGAGGTACAGATCATGACCCTGCTATTCCATATACTGTGTATGCATATGTCTAGTAGAGACAAATTTTAGCTGTGTATGGATCCAAGTAATGTGCATAGGTATGTTGTATATATAATTTTTAAACTTAGAACATCTTAGCAATATACATATTTAAAAATTCACTAAGGGCTTTGGGAGTATTGATGAGTGTTGCTAATTTTAACACATTTAGGCCAGAAAAAAATGGTCAGTGTTCTTGAAATCTGTGCCTAGAGTCTGGTAGCACTTGGAAATACTGTTAAATTCCTGACACTGCTAGGGATCAGAGCCATAAAGTATTGAACAATAAATTTTGGATTCTCCACACCTCCAAGAAAAAGGGAAGTTGTCTGGCTTGTTTCCTCTTATAGAAAGTAAAACCAGGAGTAATGGGAGCAAATTGCAGTGCTGCTATAGCCTACACTATGGTCAATAGAGGAGGTGCCAGAATTTGGTTGTATGATGTCTTGTCACAGTGTCACAGATGACAGTGAGAGTGTTAACATGAATGTTTATGCTGCAATGAAAGAGGCAAATGAGCTTTGCAACTAGAGGAGAGTTTGGTGCTGACTCTCCTGTTCCCTGTGTGACCTTACTTGGATTCCTGACACAATACTGGAGCATAGAACAGAAATTATCCAGGTTTAAACCTTTAATAAATTTAAATTGTCACAAAGCTTAAACCCCCAAATTGAAGTAAGAGAGTGTGTGTGTGTGTGTGTGTGTGTGTGTGTGTGTGTGTGTGTGTGTGTGTGTGTGTGTGTGTGTCAAGGTTCCTCCCCCACTCTGAACTTTAGGGTTCAGATGTGCGGACCTGCGTAAACACTTCTAAGCTTAACTACTAGCTTAGATCTGGGTTTGCTGCCACCATCCAGATTCCTCAGTGTCTGGAACACCTTCTTTTCCCCCAAAAACCTTCCCCTCCCTGGGTAGCCTTGAGAGGCTTTTTCACCAAGTTCCTGGTGAACACCGATCCAACCCCTTGGATCTTAACACAAGGGGAATTTAACCATCCCTCTTTCCTTCCCCCACCAATTCCTGGTGAGTCCAGATCCAATCCCCTTGGATCTTAACACGAGGAAAAATCAATCAGGTTCTTAAAAAGAAAGCTTTTAATTAAAGAAAGAAAGAAAGAAAGGTAAAAATCATCTCTGTAAAATCAGGATGGAAAATACTTTACAGGGTAATCAGATTCATATAGCCCAGAGGAACCCCCTCTATCCTTAGGTTCAAAGTTACAGCAAACAGGTAAAATCCTCTCAGCAAAAAGGAACATTTACAAGTTGAGAAAACAAAAATAAGACTAACACACCTTGCCTGGCTGTTACTTACAAGTTTGAAATATGAGAGGCTGGTTCATAAAGATTTGGAGAGCCTGGATTGACGTCTGGTCCCTCTTAGTCCCAAGAGCGAACAACACCCAAAACAAAGAGCACACACAACAGACTTCCCCCCACCAAGATTTGAAAGTATCTTGTCCCCTTATTGGTCCTTTGGATCAGGTGTCAGCCAGGTTTCCTGAGCATCTTAACCCTTTACAGGTAAAAGAATTTTGGTGTCTCTGGCCATGAGGGATTTTATAGTACTGTACACAGGAGGGCTGTTCCCTTCCCTTTATAGTTATGACAGCGTGCGTGTGCAGGCATGCATGTGCGTGCGAGAAAGAGGTGATGATAGGGGTGTTAAGCTTTACAAACCTAACCGCATGCAATTCATTAAATTACCCAATTTCCCCTTCTCCCTTCCCCCCACCAATTTAAGTGTCATTAGTCCCCTAGGGGCCCAATGGCACCCAACACACAAGGAGTGTGCTAATGCACAAGAACAGGAAAGTAAAACTGACTAGCACCAGAAAAGTTATCCAGAGCAGTTTCATTGTCTGTGATTTATTAAGTGCTAAAAATAAACAACAAAAATAGTGAAAAGTACATTATACTTTTACAATTCTTTCAGTTTTAAGTGACAGAGAGTCCTGACTAACAGGCGTATTGTGACATGCATCTAATGAAGTGAGTATTCACCCACGAAAGCTTATGCTCCAATACATCCATAAATTACCACAGGACTCTCTGTCGTTTTTCACAGATCTAGACTAACATGGCTACCCCTCTGATACGTTCAGTTTTTGTTATCCCTAGTGAGGTTAGTAACTCTGGTAAGGACATTGTTTCCTAATCATATTTTTTCTTGTAAATTAAATTAAATTAGCAGTAAAACTGATAGAATGCAACAGATATTTCACCCTCTGCACATCAGTATTTGGGATGTCTTCCACCCCTATGAGGACAACCTTCCCAGACAGTGGAATATTTCAGAGAACCTCCTGGATCAGAAACATCTTTGTATAGAAGGGAACACTTATTTTCCTGACTTTCCATAACAGGCAATACTAGAAGACAAAAAAGTATCAGGTGATCCTCATGTGCTGATGTAAGAGTAGCTTTCAGCTGAATCCTGTTTAACACATTTCTTCCTACCCACTTCTTAGCTTTCCTCTAGCTTACCTGGTTAAACAAGTTCCTAGAGACCATGAATGCTCAGTTTGACTCTTGGCTATGTTGGTGCACAAGTTACATTGAAGCATAAAGTGTGGACACAGATAGCAATGTGCATGAATGCTAGAAAGAAGGCAAAAATTCATCCTAATGCACAAGATCAGCACAAGGCCTTTGCACCATTTAAGCACTATTTTGTGTGGAATATAGGCCTTTGCACAAAGGATATAAAGTGTGAATATTATCAGAAAAAAGGACTAAAAATGGCTCCTTTCTATGCAACAGTTCTATCCTGGGTGAATGCAAGCATAGCTGCTGACTTTACTGACTTTTACTGCTTTTAGCACAGCAGAGCTATCAGAGAATGAGCTGGGTCCTTTCCTGGTGCTCACAACACCTAGCAGAATTGTTAACTAAGTATCAATGGCAGATATTTTATCTCAAGGTGCACAGATGTGTTCTACTCAAGGGAATCTAAGATACATCTCTAACACACCTCACCTGAGTCAGGGTTACTGGTGATGGTGCATCAGCCAGAAAGAACCCAGCTTGACTTTCAGATCCCACACTGAGTTTGCAGATGGAATGAACAAAATAAATGTGAAACCCAAGAAGGCTGAGGCGCTCATTTGACCATTAGGTTGATTTTTCAATTAGTCTTGGAACACCAGGGAAGTTCCAGAAGATCGGAAGAAAGCTAATTTGTGCCAATATTTTAAAAGAGTAAATAGGATGACACAGGGAATTATAGGTCTTTCAGTCTGACACCTGTCTCAGGTAAAATAATGTAGCAGCTAATATGGGTTTCGATTAATAAAGAATTAAAAGAGGGTATTATAATTAATGCCAATCAACATGGGTTTATGGAAAATAAATCCTGTCAAACTTAACAACTTTTTTGTCATGACATTACAAGTCTGGTTGATAAAGGTAACAGTGTTAATGTAATATACTTCAACCTCTGTAAAGCATTTGACTTGGTACCTTACGATATCTTGATTAAAAAACTAGAAAAATATAAAATAGCTCACATTAAGTGGATTAAAAGATAGCTAACTGATAATCTCAAAATGCCATTGTAAATGGGGAATCAGTTCTTGGCCCTAAAATATTCAACATTTTATGAATGATTTGGAAGAAAACACAAAATCACTGAAAAAGTTTGCAGGTGATACAAAAATTGGGCGAGTGGTAAATAATGAAGAGAACAGGTCACTGATACAGAGCAAGCTGGATTGCTGGTAAATTGAGTGTAAGCAAACAATGTGTTTTAATACAGCTAAATGTAAATGTATACATCTGGGAACAAAGAATATAGGCCCTATTTATGTGATGGTGGACTCTGGAAATCAGTAACTCTGAAAAACATTTGGGAGTCATGCTAGATAAACAGCTGAACAAGAGCTCCCAGTGCAACACTGTGCCCCAAAGCACTAATGCAATCCTTGGGTGCAAACCCAGAGGAATTTTGAGTCATTCGTGCTGGAAATATAGGTGTGGGGGGTGCTGCCACACCCCTAGCTTGAAGAAGTAATTAACACCAAATACATGCTTTCCATTATCAGCACCCTCACTATAAAAATTGTTCCAGCAACCCTGTCTCGAGTAGGAGTAAAGAGGTTATTTTACTTCTGTATGTGGCACTGATGTGGAATGCTGTGTCTAGTTTTTATGGCCACAATTAGAGAACAACGTTGATAAACTGGAAAGGATTCAGAGAAGAGCCATAAGAATGATTAAAGGATTAGAAAACCTGCCTTATAGTGAGAGACTCAAAGAGCTCACTGTATTTAGCTTAACAGAGAAGGTTAAGGGGTGACTTGATTACAGTCTATAAGTACCTACATGGGGAACAAAGATTTAAATAATAAGTTCTTCAGTCTAGCAGAGAAAGGTATAACATGAAGTTAAAGCTAGACAAATTCAGACAGGAGATGAAGCATGAATATTTAGCAGAGAGAGTAATTAATCATTGAAACAACTTACCAAGGGTCATGATGGATTCTCTGTGACTGGCAATTTTAAAACCAAGATTGGATGTTTTTCCAAAAGATCTGCTCTAGGAATTATTTGGGGAAGTTCTATGGCCTGTGTTATGTGGAAGATCAGACTGGATGATCCCGGTGGCCTCTTTTGGCCATGGAATCGAAGCAACTATGAAGCCTTTCTACAGAGAGACTTTTCAGAGAAGTAACCTCCTTTAAGAGAAACACCAGGAAATAGAAGAAGGTCCAAGGGAAAACTGGGAGAATTCCTATTCTAACTGGGAGAACTTCTAACAGCTTCTGAATAAAAATCTAAAAGTGAACATATTGTCATCACGAATGGGCTATCTGCATCACAAACACCACGACTTCAGTTGCACTAAATGGCATGCGTGTTGTACAAAAGGCCAAGGAATGACTAAACACCTAGCAGTGGTTCTTCCAGAACAAGGGTGGGTCACTGTAGGGCATCTTATATAGCTGCTGCCTGTGCTGTCGCTGTTCTGGGGCTATCCAGCCAGATCATTGATATTATTGATCCTTGATATAATACTATTTTATTGGCTTTCTGTAGTGCCTAGGAGCCAAGTCATGAACCAGGATCCCATTGTGCCAGGTGCTGTACACAGAATAAAAAGATGGTTTCTGCCCCAAAGGGCATGTCTACATAGCAACTGGGAGGACATGCATGTGCTGGCTCTGCTTGAGCTAACGTGTTAAAAATAAGAGTGTGACTGCAATGGCATGGGTGGCAGCTTAGGTTAGTGGCCCAAGTACATACTCCAGGACGGGTTGGGGGGGTCAGATGGGACTGTACTTGAGCTAGTCCGAGATGCTGCTAGGTGACCAGACGTCCCGATAAAATCGGGATCGTCCCGATATTTAGGTGTTTGTCCCATGTCCCGACCGATCTTTGGTCAGGATGGAATTTGTCCCAATCTTTTGTCCCGTGGGCAGCACTTGCCTTGTTTGTTTGTTTGTTTATTTATTTATTGCTGCAGCACTCAGCTTTTTTTTTTCCCTCGCTGCTCTACCGGCAACACTTGGCTTTTTTTTTTTTTTTGCTCCGCCGGCGGACACCTCACCATGTGTCCTGATATTTTCTCCCTCTCATCTGGTCACCCTAGATGCTGCCCAGCTGCCAAACATACCCTGAGAACTTACAATCTAAGTAAAAGCATCAAATTTCACTTTGGTTTTGTCTATACAAAGAAAACGTACCAGCAGCACTCCCCTAGTGCTTCCAACAATGCAGACAGGGTGTAAAGGCTGAATTCCCACTCTGGCACCTCAAGTGCAGAAAGTGGGGGCTCGCAAAGATTTTAAAAATTAATACTTGCCATGCCAGGATTGTATTAAACTCCCAAGGTTACAGCTCCTCTCTGACCTTGGCTTGGTAAACAGTTCCACCACCCAAATGCAAAAAAAAAAAAAGAAAAAAACCCTTTGAACCCAGGAAGGAGTACTTGGGAATTCTTCCTGGTGGGTACCCTCAAGAGTGCGCACACACACAAACATACACACACCTCTTACCTCTTAGGACACCAAAAATCCAATCCTGTTCTTAAAAAAGGTAAATTTTATTAAAAACAAAAAGGAAAAAAATACATCTGGAACTTAGGCTTTTTGCTAGATCTTAAAAGAAACAATTACAAAAATTAAGCACCCAAAATACCTTTCTTGGAAATTCAGCTTAAAGGTCACAAGCAAACAAAAGCATCTGGGGTGAGCACAGGGGAGATCCACAAGCCAAAATAAGAAATAAACTTGATAGCCTCTGACTAAACATTCCCTATCCAAATTATTTCTTCTAGGTATGGAAGGTGATTTTTTTATACCTGGTTCAAGCCTTACACAGCCATCCTACTACCCTCTGTTCCCCTCTTTCCCAGAGAGAATACAACACACAAAGAGAAGTTATTCCCCTCCACCCCCCCCGTTTTAAGAAGTTCTAGCCCTCCCATTGGCTCTTTTGGTCAGGTGCCCACTCCTTTTCTTTTGCCTGGGGAACTCTGTTAACCCTTTACAGGTAAAGCAAGCAGAGAACAGCCACCAAGAGGGACTTCATAGCTAAGTGGCTGGCTGATGTCCATAAAAGGTACTTACCCCCCCCCCATCCTCCGCCTTCATTTATCACACAATGTGTAGACATTTTTACCACCATAGTAGCAGGATTAGTATCTGCACTACAACTTCCATTTGTAGCTGTAGTGGGACTCTACCACTGCAGCAGAATGCTTACAAATGTTCCCAGTGTAGATGTACCCTCGTTCACATTGAGTAGCCCCAATTAAGTTAAAAAAACGTTTCAGCGGGACTACTTGATGGAGTAAGTGCTGCTTAACATGAGCAAGAGTTGCAAAATGAGGCCTTTAATTTTTTTTTAATTAGTCACCCATAACTGAAAGCTCCTTTTCACTTCTAGTTCATTTCTATTCTTTACAAGATATTTCTTGCAATTCCGACATATAGTTTAATTTTGTCAACAAATTGCATTTACTATACATTTGAGAGAGACTGGCAAGATATCCAGATGCTGCTGTGTGCTTGTTCTGCATTCAGTATAGCTGAGTAAGTATCTCAAAACTTTCCCCATAAATAGGCACTTGAATCAAAGAACTGAATGTGCTTTGGCTATGTATGAACTTCTTTTGTGATCCCTTTCCATGAATATTGTTGCAAATGAGTTTTAATTGTAGACCCAAAAGAAGATTGATGCCTTTTTAAAAATTTGTCTTCAGAAGACCAAGAGTTTCTTTTAGCCCTTAGCCTGACCAGATATACTCTAGTTTAATTTTCAATACCCATGCTGTGTTTTTCTTTCTAATTTGTGTTTTGATCGATATAGCCACAAGAGTTAAGTCATCTTGGAAATATCCATGTGAGATTTTGGTAGTCTTGGTTGATTTTGTAAGAGAGAACAGCTGTCTGGTGAGTAATCCAGCAAGATTTACACCAGTCATGTGAGACTGCTCACAAGAATCCACAGAGGGCAGTGAAATCAAAAAGATCTCGTAGATTTTCCAGGGCATGGATTTCCAGTCACATTACCTGTAACTATTAACATAAACATGACTTCACACAGGATTAAATTCACCCGTGTGCAGAGGAATAGCACAAGGTTTATGGAGCACTTAAATTCTCAAAATAGGTCTTAAATGAGTTTCAAGAGCAGCACAGAACTTGTGCTGCTCCCCTGCACCCCAACATGGGAGTTAATTTCATCCTCTGTGTGCATAAGATATATAGGGTTGAATGTAACTCAGGTGCAACAAGCATGCACATTTTTGCAGGTTCACATTATTATTGTGGCCCATAAAGTTCTCAGCATAAAGATTTCTATGTCCTTAGAAAATATAGGTTGAATTGAATAAATGTGTCTATTATAAAATCTATTTTTTCCTGCTATGTTTTATTGCTCATAGTAACTAGCTTATAAGCACTGTAAATTTTCAGAATAATATGTTCTGAATGTAAACTCTACAGTAAAATATGACAAAAATGTGTGTGTGTGTCTCTATAAAACATAGTCGTATTGTTAGGGATGCTTGAATATTGAGATGAGCTGGTTGGAAAATGGACTATAGTGAGAGCCTAGAGGGTTCTGTAGGGAAGTGTGTTATCGGGGCCTAGCGGCAGTATGCAAACAGGCTAGAATAGGGGTAGTCAATTATTTGTTGCCAAGGTTCAAATTTCTTGGTCAAGGTATATTCAAGGTCCAGACTCTAGAGAAAATAATAATAAAAAAATCCAACAATAATGATAATAATAAGTAAATAAAAAGATTTCAGGGTCCGTTCAAAAACATCTGGCAGTCCAGATTTGTCCTGTTGTCCACCTGTTGACTACCCCGACCTAGAATTAGGTGGGGTGAGTTGTACCTCTCTGTTTTTGGAAGCAGCCTGCTTTGTGTCTGTGTTTTGTGAGTTCTTGTGTGTTATCCTTCTGGATTCTAAGACATAGAGTCGTGTTACTCTGCCAACTTCCAGCAAGAGCATTTATCACATCTAACTTCTGACTACAAAAAGGCTAATGTAGGGCTCATCTTTAAAAAGGAGGAGGAAGAGGAGGATCCGGGGAACTACAGGCCAGTCAGCCTCACCTCAGTCCCTGGAAAAATCATGGAGCAGGTCCCCAAGGAATCAATTCTGAAGCACTTAGAGGAGAGGAAAATGATCAGGAACAGTCAGCATGGATTCACCAAGGGCAAGTCGTGCCTGACTAACTTAACTGACTTCTATGATGAGATAACTGACTCTGTGGATGAGGGGAAAGCAGTGGATATGTTATTCCTTGACTTTAGCAAAGCTTTTGATACGGTCTCCCACAGTATTCTTGGCGGCAAGTTAAAGAAATATGGGCTGGATGAATGGACTATAAGGTGGATAGAAAGCTTGCTAAATCGTCAGGCTCAGTGGGTAGTGCTCAATGGCTCCATGTCTGTAGGCAGCCGGTATCAAGTGGAGTGCCCCAAGGGTTGGTCCTGGAGCCGGTTTTGTTCAATATCTTCGTTAATGACCTGGAGGATGGCGTGGACTGCACCCTCAGCAAGTTTGCAGATGACACTAAACTGGGAGGAGTGGTAGATACGCTGGAGGGTAGGGATAGGATATAAAAGGACCTAGACAAATTTGAGGATTGGGCCAAAAGAAATCTGATCAGGTTCAAAAAGGACAAGAGTAGAGTCCTGCACTTAGGATGGAAGAATCCCACGCACTGCTACTGACTAGGGACCGAATGGCTTGGCAGCAGTTCTACAGAAAAGGACCTAGGGGTTACAGTGGATGAGAAGCTGGATATGAGTCGACAGAGTGCCCTTGTTGCCAAGAAGGCTAACAGCATTTTGGGCTGTATAAGTAGGGGCATTGCCAGCAGATCGAGGGACGTGATCATTCCCCTCTATTCGATATTGGTGAGGCCTCACCTGGAGTGCTGTGTCCAGTTTTGGGCCCCACACTACAAGAAGGATGTGGAAAAACTGGAAAGAGTCCAGTGGAGGGCAACAAAAATGATTAGGGGACTGGAGCACATGACTTATGAGGAGAGGCTGATGGAACTAGGATTGTTTAGTCTGCAGAAGAGAAGAATGAGGGGGGATTTGATAGCTGCTTTCAACTACATGAAAGGGGGTTCCAAAGAGGATGGATCTAGACTATTCTCAGTGGTACCAGATGTCAGAACAAGGAGTAATGATCTCAAGTTGCAGTGGAGGAGGTTTAGGTTGGATATTAGGAAAAACTTTTTCATTAGAAGGGTGGTGAAGCACTGGAATGGGTTACCTAGGGAAGTGGTGTAATCTCCTTCCTTATTGGTTTTTAAGGTCAGGCTTGACAAAGCCCTGGCTGGGATGATTTAGTTGGGCATTAGTCCTGCTTTGAGCAGGGGATTGGACTAGATGACCTCCTGAGGTCTGCCTACAGACATGGAGCCATTGAGCACTACCCACTGAGCCTGACGATTTAGCAAGCTTTCTATCCACCTTATCCAACCCTGATATTTTATTCTATGAGGTTATTTTGTTCTCACAAGAACTGGTGGCACCTCAAGGAAACATTTTCCAGTTAGCTGATGGTGCTCCAAACCAGGTCAGTTCCATCCTGGTCAAAGTGCGGTGGCCCCTCATATACAAAAGGCAAGGGTTTGTGGAACAGGAATCAGTGTTTATCTTAATTATTTGTGGTTGGGTTGGAAGAGAGGGTGAGGATGTTTAGTAAAGTAATCAGAAGGTTTAAACTATAACAATGGTTGACTAATGATTGACTGAGGCTTCAGGAATTCAAGGAGAGACAGTTGTTTGGCAGTTCTATTGGGGAAAACATTTTTTTTAAGACTGCTCTTTTAATTGAAGATCAGACTTAATAGCACAAATGCATACCATCTTCAATAGTATCATTAGATAATGAGGCAGTGTGGTAATCTGGAAAATATCCATGTTAGTCCTCATTATCTGCTGTGGAAATTAATGGTTTGATTTCTGCAAGATGGCCTCCTTTGGCTTAGGGTTCACACTATCCTGAGTAGAACCAGAAAAAAAAATCTGTCTCATTTTAAGATATGCAATTTCACACCAATAGATCCCACACTCAATGCAGAAGAGGTTGCACTCTGACGTGGCATAATATTTATTAAAAGTAGTGTGCTTCTGCCACAGGACGAAGAAGAAAATTGACTCCAGGGTTTCATTGATACTGGAGAATTGAACCATGTATAATTTAAATGTTAGCACTAGTCTGTATGTGACTTGCACATTACAAAACATTCACACTATTGATTCTATTTCACTTACACTTATCCCTGTACCCGCACAAAGCACTTTTCCTTCCTGGGAATCTATCCCCCAGTTCCCAGCACAACTAATAAAAACAGCGTCTTGTGAAAACTAGAATGGGGGACTGCTCCCACTTTCTGTTTGGATGTGACCAAATTCTCTTTGTAGAACAGATGGAAAACTTATACACACAACTTGCAAGATTGATCAGTTAGACTCTAAAACTGCTTTTGCCTTGAGCCTGAAAACTGAACGCTGGCCTAAAATTAGTGCTGAACCAAATCCAAATGCTTCTGGATTCACTTCTACCTATAAACAGTTGTCAGTGGTGATCACTTCAATTACAGGTGGAATGTTCTGAATTTGCAATCCAGAATCCTTTATGTCAGCAGTTTAAAAATGAAGATTCACAGTGAGATAATTCCCTTGGAAATTGATATAAACTAAAGTAACATCTGTAGCAATTAAACAGGAAAACATATTTGCCATGTAACTTTCCATTTATATAAATCAGCTTTTATCAGCTTGCTGGAGGGCTCCACCCTCCTCTTCAGCACTGCTCCTGTCCATCATTCTTAAAATACAGGGCCAAAACCTCACTGCAGGAAGCCAATGTAGGTTGGCATATGTGTGACATGGTTTGCCAAATCTTTCTCCTGTTGATTTTATTATCAAACTTGACTCTTCCAGAGACTGTGTGTGCCTGATGTCATTGCTCAGAAATCCTTGGGCTGATTAGTTGTTGCTGGCAATGAGGGAGTCTCTCTCTAACGTCTGGGTCTCAGTGTAATGTTACTATGCATAGCATTTGCCCAGAATAGTGAAGTGTAATATTTTCCCCCCTTTTCAGCTAACTGAAGTACTCCAGTGGCCTATGGACATGTGAGCTCAGTTCTGAAATCCATATTATGTCCTTGAGTTGGCTCATAACGTTAACCAGGTGATCTAGAAGTGGCCATGGATATTCCAGAAAAGTCAGAGATTAAACATTGCCTTGTTTTGTTCCTCATAAATAAAAACTGTTTGATGCTGCACTAGTTTTCAAGTGCTTATGACTTTGGACGAAGTCCTGGGTTTCATCTCTCTTAAGAACTTGTGCTTGTCAGAAGCCAATGATTTATAAGCACTGAGTAAAAGGAGTGCCAGACATGTCTGGGGCTACAGTCTGACATGTGGATTCCAAAAATTTGCTGCCCATGCAGCATTTGGTGGCACCATAAAAGCTCTTGTAAATGAAGGCAGATTTTGTGACACACGCTCCATAATTTAAAATGGAAGTAAAAGTAACGGACACAATTTACCTCACATGGCAATTCAGCTCAGAAAAGACCAAATGAGACAGAAGGTGTTTAATGGGGTATCAGAGGAGTTGGTGTGAGGCCCAGTCTTATTTAACATCCTCATTAACCTCAGAGAGGGAGTAAATATTATACTAATTAAATGTGTAGCAGACACTGAATTGGGAAACTTTGTGAAAAACAAGGAGTGGGAAATAAAAAGGGGGTTAAGTCTAGCCTAAAAATATGCTATGTAGAAATTAGGCTTTGGCCAATGTTAGCCTAAGGCCACGTCCAGACTAGGTATTAAAATCGATTTTAGATACGCAACTTCAGCTATGGGAATAACGTAGCTGAAGTTGAATTTCTAAAATCGAGGTACTCACCCGTCCAGACGGCGCGGCATCGATGTCCGCGGCTCTCCGTGTCGATTCCGGAACTCCGTTCGGGTTGATGGAGTTCCGGAATCGATGTAAGCGCGCTCGGGGATCGATACATCGCGTCCAGACTAGACGCGATATATCGATCCCCGAGCAATCGATTTTAACTCGCCGATGCCGCGGGTTAGTCTGGACGTGGGCTAAGTGTAGAGGAGTTTGAGACATTGCACTTTCTAATGTGAGCAGAAATTAGAGATAAGTTGGAGACACTAAGGTGAGGAAACTGAAGTTAGCAAGGATATGACCCAAGGTTATGTTGCTGATTTGTTTTGGTTACAACTGTTTTGAGCAAGGTTTTACTGAGTGTTTTTGAGAATTGTGGATGTTTTATTAAAATGCTGTCTATACTGATAGTATGGGAAGGACATTGGTGCAGATGTTAATTTAAAATAATGTGTAATGTAAAAGGCCAATAAGGAGCTGGCAGAGATATAACTATGGTAAGGGGCAGTTTAATGTTAATTAGTATTATAATGGATTACAAAAGGAGTAGTTTGTTAATTTGTGGAGCATGCTAATTAACATCAGAAGGGTACCATTAGGTGCCAATATTATAAGGTTTTATTTCTGTTGTCAGTGGACTGATCACAAACTGATATACCATTTTATCTTTGAGTGCAAGTATAATTGTATTGTGTACATGATAATTGCATGCCTGGTAACTTAACTGTTTTTCTTTTGAATAAAGTTTGGTTTTATCATTCAAAGTGTTGCACAGTGGTTCTCTACTAAAACATTTTCTGTAACTATGCTAATGGCACAAACCTGAAAACTAAGTTGTGTTTTATTGCATCCTTTAACAATTTAATATTAATTGGGAATATTTCAACATAAAGGCTACAAAAGGTTACATAAGAGAGATTAGAATGGTAAGTAAAAACAACAAAATTAAATTCAAGATGGAAAAATGCACACTAGTGCATTGGACGAAAGAAACTAAAAGATATTCAGTGGAAGAAAATCCTTGGAAAGCTATAATGCCAAGAGGGACAAAGGAATGGCAGAGGAGATGAGCTTGTAGTTTTATAGCAGCAAAAAAAAAGATATCTGTGCCTGTAAAATGGTCACAGTCCCCTCCCTGTCCAACATGGTGGGAGGCCACGCCGTCTCACTGCAATGCTCCTAGAGCGATTCTGTTCAGGGGGTTGGGCTCTAGCCTGCAGTGAGACAGAGCAGTAGGGAGACTGCCTGGAGCCCTCAATCGGGGTGGGGCAGCAATCAGTTCAGGTAATGGCTCTGGCCAACAGTCAGGTAGAGAAACAGTGCAATCTAGGGGGAGATTAGCTCTCTGGCGAGAGAGCCAGCCAAACCATCTGGCATCCTAGCTCAGGCACGTGCCAGACCAATGCAGGCCTCCTGGCTGAAAAGTGGGGAGTCTGCCACCTCCAAGGGTAGGGTGGCAGGAGATAGGGGGACACAGGCCTACCCACTCCAATGCGTGCCAGCTCAAGGCCCTCACAACAGCGGAGTGGTCAGCAGGGAAATCCAGCCACAAAACACTGGCCAGCTTGCAGTCAGTCACACAGATGAACCCTATTCAGCTTCCCTGGGCTCCTTCCTTTACTCACAGTCTGGGGGTACCTGGATTCTGGGATTGTCATTGGTCTCACTGGGGTAAATGGCAAGTGACAGCCCCAACAGCTCCTTAGTGTCCCTAGCATCTGGCAGCTCCAGCAGTCCTTCCGGGTCTCTGGCATTGTAGCAGCCTCCATCAGATCTGGGCTCCAGCAGCATAGAGAGGCATCCTGCTCCTCTGGCAGCTCTGCTCTCACTAAACTAGATGGCTGGCCTTTTATATTTCCGGTTCCTGTTCCCCCCCCCCACACCTCTGCTTCTGGTGGGGTGGCTGCGGAGATTTGAATTGTGTTTAGCAGCCACAGTGGCAGATGAGAAAAAATGATAAAGTGAAATCATCAATCTTTTTGCATGTTGTTGGGGAGGAATCATTGGATATTTATAACAACTTTAAGTTTGAAGAATGCGGACTAAATTTGAGGAATATTGCATGCCAAAAAGGAATGAAACCTTTGAGAGACACAAAATGTTTACATGCATGCCAAAAACTGATGACACCATTGAACAATATGTCACAGAATTAAGGAAACTCAATAAAACCTGTGACTTTGGTGATCTGACAGAGTCTCTGGTCAGAGACAGAATCATTTGTGGCATTAAAGACAATGTGTTAAGAGAGCAACTGCTCGGTGAATGAGACTTAACTTTAGAAAAAGCTCTCCAGGTATGCAGGGCAGCAGAAACTGTGAAAACACAAGCCAAAGAGCTAAATTCACCAGAAGGGGTTATCCAGGTACTAAGTACAAAATAATACAGTCAGAATAGGTCAAATCAAAGATGGAAAATTACTGCTAGGAGGGAGAGTGGGTACAGACAGTTATGTGGAAGGTGTGGACCACAGCATGGCCCCAAACAGTGTGTTTCCTTTGGGAAACTCTGTCATAACTGTGGGGAAAATAATCATTTTGCAAAATGCTGCAGATCCCAAATGCAGAAAAGCCAAGTGCATTCAGTTAAAGACAATCTGGTTGAGGAGTTTTTATAGACGTACTGGGATCAATCAAACCTGATGAGAGGGACTGGATTCTGTTTACGTGAATGGAACAATTATTCCACTGAAACTGGATGCAAGAACGCAGGTTAATATTTTGTGTGAACAAGATTATGAAAGACTGAAAATAAGACCAAAATAGGAATCAACAAAAATAAAAGTAACTGATTATTCTGGAACAAATATACCAGTGAAGGGGAGGTGCATAGCTAGCATCAACCATAAAAACACCATGTACAGGCTCCCATTCATTGTAGTGTCAAAGGGGATGACACCAATTTTAGGCCTGGCTGCAAGTGAGAAACTCAATCTGGTAAAACGGGTGCTCTCACTACAAGATCATACTGAATCTGGCTATGAGGCACTCTTTCGGGAATATCATGACTGTTTCAAGGGCTGGATTACTTGCAAGTTGAACATACAATCCGGATAAACAAGCAGTTCTATCTAATTATCCATCAACGTAGAAAGGTGCCATTTGCACTCCGTGATGCAAGCTCAGCCTTGAGTTTAAGAATAGAAGGAATGCAAGTAATACAAAAAATTGAGAAGCCAACAGAATGGGTGAACTCTCTCATCACTGTGGAGAAAAGTAACAGCCAGCTATTCATATGCTTAGGTCCCAGAGATCTCATTTCAAACTATCAACCAGAGAAGAGATTATGGCTCAGTTTGCAAATGCTCAATATTTTAGAAAATTGGATGCATCCTCTGGTTTTTGGCAGCTAAAATTAATTAAAGAAAGCTCAAAACGATGCACATTTAATATGCCATTTGGAACATACAGATTTTTACACTTACTCTTCAGCACCAGAAGTGCGCCACAAAACCAGACTACTAATGGTGTTGACACTTCAATGAATGACATCATCATCTGGGGCTCAACAAAAGAAGAGCATGATCGGAGACTTCGGGAAGTCCTGGATGTAACTAGAGCTGCAAACCTCAAAAAAAATAGGGAGAAATGTGCTTTAGGAGTTACAAAACTGACTTATGTTGGGGACATTATTTCCAATGAAGGTGTAAAACTTGATAAGAGGAAGATTTCAGCTGTTGAAATGATGCCATGTACCCAGTCAAAGAAAGATGTCCAGTGGTTCCCGGGAATGGTTATGATGGAAAATTCATATCTAATCTATCTACCAAAGTAGCATCTCAGAGAAAACTCGTAGAGAATAAAAATTAATGGTACTGGAGTGCAGAACAGTAGGAATCATGGGAAGGTTTAAAACAACAACTGATACAAAAACCAGTGTTGAAGTTTTATACATCAGGAAAACCTATTAAAACATCAGTGGATGCTTCACAGTCTGGGTTAGGTGCAGTGATTTCACAGAAGCATGAGGACTGTTGGCAACCAGTAGCCTATGCATCAAAATCACTGACTGAGGCAGAAATCAGATATGCACAGATCAAGAAGGAGCTTTTAGGAATATTATTTGCCTATGAGAGATTCAATCAGTATATTAATGGACAGACAGTGAAAGCTGAAACAAACCACAAGCCTCTGATAGCTTTATTTAGGGGGTAAGGGTGGAACCTGGGGGGGGGGGCAGGGCAGAGGAAGGGCCTTGGGGGGAAGAGGCTAGGCATGGGTGGGGGAGGTTCCAGCATTCTTGCTGGAGTATATGGTTTTTAAATATTACAAAGTTGACAACCCTACTCAGTTCACTTTCGTTTCAGAGAATGTTGAAGGGGCTTAGCACCTCCCATGATCACGCCCTAGATAAATATTAATAATTTTTTAATATATATCCATAAAATATAGTGCATTTATTACATTAAGCAGCCAACTTGCAGCAGTTTATAGATCTATTTCCTTGGTTGCCTAATACTCATATAATACAAGCCTACACATGAATATTCAAAAAAACAGTAAGTTTGGTGATGAGTCTTGTGAAACTGATTGTCCTGAATAAATGCTGGATGAAGCACTAATGAACAAACTACATGAAAACCAAAATGATTTATATAGAGAAACATAACTTCAAACATGCTACAAGTTCTTTAAAGTACATATATTTTCCCTCCTCAATTGAGGATTCCATTTACAAAGGATTGTAGGTCATATAAACATTCCATAGGTCCATATACTAGTCATAACATGTTGACTTTTTTATATAAGTATAATATGAAAGCACTATTAGATAAAGCAAGCAGCATTGCCAACACTCAAAGATTATTCCTGAGTGATGCAATCTGAGGTACATTTTATGCTGCTCACAATTCACAAGAGCAGTATGAGACAGACATGATTTTGTCATAGCTACTTTCTTGCCCTACCTGGAGGCGGGTTCACCTACAGTAACAGATCTGTAGGGAATTATGTGAGAGTGCTCTGCTCCATGTCAGGTCTCAGGAAAAGCAAGTAGTATGGATTATAGAATCATTCCCTTCAATGAACAAATGGTGATGTAGGAACTAAAGTGTTCCTTAATATGTTGGAGAGAGATGAAAATGCTTGCTCCACTGGGAGGGGAGGAAGGGAAAAGAGTGCATTCTTATCTAAGATGCCTGTTTGAGAGGAGACCCTTGTATGTATTTGAGCTTGGAAGTTGAGTTGTGCAAACACCCAGCAAGGGTGGGACTCTTCCTCCTAGTTGCTGCAATGAGGGATTTACCTTTAAGAGTTCAAGAAACATACAACTTGAAATTATAGCTATTTGCCAATTGAAATTATTGAGGAACGCTACTAAGAGATTCTAATTTGGTTATCAATATATGGGCAAAATGATTCACTTTAAGTTTATTAGATGTAGTGTTGGTAAATATTAATCTTTTATTATTTTATTTTTATGTTAACTCACAATTCTTTGACCAAAAAATATCCCAGAAACTTCTCTATGTCAGCCAAAGAGCTGTTTAAACCGTAAGACCAAAGAGTGTTTTGTTTTAGACTAATGAATGTCTGTAAAATCATAGCAGGAATGTACTTAATTATCCAATCTGTTTTCTACCCTGAACTTTAGCTGACCCTTAAATGTATCAATAAGCTGAATTATAGTGGGACCTTAATATGTTGTTAATAATGGATTGTGTGTCCTCTTACTTTAACCTTTGACCGTTAGGAAAATATGTCCAGATATCCAGAAAGGAACTATTTGTAATTGATACGGTGCAGGTGTTTTCTGTGATTAAGATAATGTTCTACCGAAAGATCCCTTTAGCTTATCAGGAACTACACTAACAGATTATTTCTGCCATAATGACTTAGTTACAGTTATTTTTTATGATTGATAAAATAATGGATTGATAAACAGGCGTCTTTAGCTTATCAATTAGGTAAACCAAATACCATGACAAGAGTTCTACAGATCAACAGGTCTTTTTCTTTGTCTCTTTTCTGTAAATACACATAGTATATAAAGGGATGAATTTTGAGGAGTTAGATAGAAGTAAAGTAATCTCCCAACAATCCTCCAGTCTCAGATTGGTATAGGTGTTTCCTTTCTGTATTCTGGTTAGTGCTGTATTAAGTATTAATTGATTGTCTTACTTAACTAAAACTTCAAATAAGTTGGTTATTTTACATCATGTCTAATTAAATCCAAACAAGTAACAGTAGTCACACATGAGTCTCTGAATCTTAAAGACTCTGATACATAATACAAACTCATCTAGAATACTTGTGGTGGAGGTGAGAGAAGTCAGAGAAAAGTAAAGTTGTGTATCTCCTGAGAAAACGGTTATTGAGATGTTCAGTGATTAAGTGGATTACCACAGATGGCTCTACTCCAAAATACTAGAAAAAAATATTGACAGGAGAGACCTCAGGAGTCCAGAACCTAGTTTGGGGATCTTCATAATGGGATAATACTGAGAAACCAGGCTGATTTAAGGTACCAGAGAAAATTTTCATGAATTGATCCAGATCCCCAGCTGGTGCAAATTGGGATAGCTCCATTGCCTTCATAGAAGTACACTGATTTACATGAGTGAAGCAGAAAGCACTCTGAGGGTGTTAGACTGCAGACTATCAAAAAGACTTCATAAGAGAGAATCTTATCTAAAACTGCACAGCAACATATTAAGGTTTAAGGAACTGGATCACATTTAACAGACTGGATTAATTGTTTACCTTTGCACAAAGAGGCAGAAAACGAAAAGTAGATAGGCTTCAATAAACTTATTTAGACTCAATAAACCCAGCTGAAATTTGTGGTACTGTATTTCATGGTGGGTATTCCTTTATTCTGAGTCTTATTCAAAGCTGAGAACATTGCAGATGCTGTACAATATAATAATTATAATTAACAGACACCCTTTCTGGTAATCTCAGTAGAAAGAGCAAAGATTAAACCGGTGTGGATATTACACCTATTCCTCCTACTCCTAGAGATGGGTCTCTCTAGATCCATGGTCAAGGCATATTGCAGGGGCAGTGTGGGGAGGATTACACCACAGTTGCTCATGATACTCTATATGTGAATAAATCATGGATTTCATTTTCTAATTTTCATGAGCACTAAATTCAGTTTAAGGGGAAAAGCAATGCATTTTGCTGCATTTTGGAATGAAGCCAGTGATTAATCTAAATAAAGATTTGTTAAGAATTTCCAATAAGAAATAAAATGTATCATTTGAGCTCTTAGATTCAATGCTCTAATGTGACATTTATAATTATAAATAGCAATAATCTCTTCAGATAAGTAACTCTCACTAGTATGAGTAACTACATGACTATGAATGGTATCACTTTTTTTGGACCCACAGTTAAATGTTAAAGGTTCCCATATCTTAGTGCATTAAGTACTTGGTTAAAATAAGAATAAAACTGACAGTGGCAATGCTGCTCCTTGCTACCTTTACACGTTAATCTTCTGTAGAAATGGTGTAGACTTTATATAATACGTGCATATATGCTGAAACTTCAGAGTAAAAATGTCCAAGGAATCCAGAATTGTATTGCATGGATGTGCCTAAATCATTAGTTCTCATCTTGCAGCAATAAAGAGGTTTGTCCATTGGGTTTTATCCTAATTAGCTCACTGATAGTCCAAGAAAGAGAACAGCCACAAAGTATGTCACATGCTGCCAACAATTCTCCAGTGCAAAGTACTAGTGAATTGTAACAGCTGCTACTTGAACATAAGGTAAATGCTTCTTATCAAATATTACTGAGGGATTTCAGCACCCCTAAAGAACTGAAGAATTTATAGCAGCAAGAAGGCTTTATCTGACAGCACACATTGTGATAATATATCTATCACATGGCCTTATTAAAGTGATGAAATCAAGTACTATTATCTGTCTGATTTACTCTTAAACAATAACACACACAAACACAACCCACCATGCAAGTAGGTAGCAATCTTGATAAATATGAATTGTATCACTCAATATTTTAATAAGAGAGGGAGAAAAGTCATTTCATTTCATGTGAATGATTCTTCCAAACCCAACACATCAGCTGTACCACTAGAACAACCTGTGTTATCTCTGTTTGATCATCTCCCTCCATCTATTTTTGTGTGGATAGCTCCAAATTGATTTGTTTGGAGGAATGACGGTTAGTCAAACATCAGATTAACGTTTATTCCATAAGGATAAAATCGTGCTTGCCATGCACAAATAGTCCTGTTGTGTAAAGCCAGAGAGATTTGCAAGACACCAATCTGAATGTTTGGACAATGTCTTTGATGTTGCTGTGCAAAGTTCTGATATTTGCAGAAAGTGATGCAGTTAGCTGACAACACTGATTGACTGGTGTGGCAATATCAGACCAGAGCTACAAGCCTTTACTGCTAAGAGTTTATTTGCAATAACCACCCTTGGATTCCTGTAAAATGCTGCTCAGTTGTATAATGGATGCTTTAGATATTACATTAGTGACCTTTTGTAGCTTCCAGTATAACACAAGCAACTGATAATAAAAATGTTGATGCATTAAATTGATTTCTTCATAGATTATGGTGTCTTTGTCGCTTTTTACAGATCCAGACTAACACGGCTACCCCTCTGATAGTAGGTATACTTGGTCCTGCCATCTCAAAGTAGATGACCTCTCAAGGTTCTTTCCTTACATTTCTATGATTCTATATGAAAGAATGTCATACTACCCTTACAACTAATGGGAAGCCTGGCTCCTTCTCAGTTAGAGTTAGGCCATTTAGATACCATGGAAACATGAAAAATGGACTTTATTACAATAACATTTGTTGGACCCAGGCATTTTGGGTGTATTAAAGAGCTAGTGTATAAGTGGGTTGGTAAAATGGGAATTAGAAAAGGAGGAATCTAACTGGCTGATGAAGGTTCAGATTGTGTGGGTATCCAGCGTTATTGCACAGAATGGAATCCATCAGACTCTTTCTCATCCCAGAAGTCATTATTCCCTTCCTGCAGAAAAAAACACTATGGAATACATTTACAGTATTAAATATATTGCATATTTTTATTTAATCTTTTTCATTTTTTCAATTACTACAAGCTTCAGGGTCCAAAAGTCCTAAAGTTCACATCTCTCTTTGCAGAGTGCCAGCTGAAAGTTGGAAGCTAAAAACCTATAACATGAAAGTCCTCACTCTGAGACATCTGTCTTACTAAGTATGAATGCTGTACGGATCACCATAATATCTGAGTGCCTATAGTATCTAGCTAGCTATTGGTGGCTTTTCTGAGACTATTTCCAGGGAAACGAGGTTCATTAGGGGGAAAATAAGCTAAATGTGAGTATTTTAAAATACTTTTTACAATAATATATGACAGTAGTTATCTACATGGAGAAGTAATAGTGGGAAAGAGCAGCCGGTATCATGTTGACCAGGCAATTCTCTTTCAACGTCTTTTAGTCCACGCATCAGTTTAGCAAACTTTAATTTATGCAATGGGGAGTAAAGCTGAAAGTTGTTTGCCTTCGCTGAGGAAGAAGATAACTATGATATTGCTATTAAAATTTGGTGAGCATTTCATTAAAATAATTAAAGTAACATATGGAAAGGCATGCTTTTACAAAAGGATGCAGAACCCCTCCCCTCCAAAAAACCACCCAAGCATGCCTTATATATACAGGCAGAGCAATGTGACTTCAATATCACTAAGGATATTCTCCGAAGAAATCATCTATTGGTTGAAACCTTACACAGAGGACGTCCAGAAAAATTACAGTTAATGTTGGACTCTGCACATGCAGAACAATAAGCACAGTAATTTGTGTTAATGAAAATGCAAGTCACATGGGTTAATATTTTCAGGTGTAACTAAAGGAGTGAGGCACCTAAATCCCATTGACTTTCAGTGAGAAAGCAGTGGAAGCATAGGGCAGGAAGTACCATATAAAGTGAAAAAGGAAGCACCATTAAAACATTCCTCCTAAGAGCAAGGAGTCCCCTGTATGCCAATTAAGTTAGGTCGACTTAATTTTGTAGTGTAGACATGGTCTGAGTCAAGAATAAAAGAGTATGTATATGACACCGCAGTCCATAATGACAATGCACTGCACATAACCTCCTAGATTAAATCAGAGCCATTGAGATAGATCCCATAAAACACGTAGTGGAAGCTGGGACGGTGTTTGGTGAAACTAGCCTGCTTAAAGAAAAAAACAGTTTGATCCTCTTGAAAAAGGGCCTATATCTTTTGTGCTCAGCACACTCTGCTTCCTAAAGTGAAAGAAGAACTGGATAGGAAGGTGAAGAATGGTGTAATATTCCTGAACTGATAGAGTGGTGCTTATTCCTGAACTGATAGAGTGGTGCTTATTGTACTCCTTATGAGAAAAATGACACCTCCATAGCATCATAGATCCACAAAGACTCAATAAGCATTAGGAGGGAAAAGTATCATTTCCCCACTGTGGAAGGTGCAATCTCTAAGTTAACGGATGATACAACAGTAATCTCCTCACTAGATGCAGCTAGTGGATTCTAGCAAGTTCTGCTCCACCCTGTCAGAGCCAAGCTAACAACTTTTAGAACACCATTTGGAAGATATTTTTCATGTCACCATCTGGTCTGTATAACAAGCATCCCAGAAATCTTTGAGAGAAGTGAGAGAGGTTCTGCAAAAGGTAGAGGAAATGGAAGTCTATATGGATGCCATTTTAGTTTATTGACTGTCTAGGGAAAAGCATAACCAAAAATGAAACATGTTCTGACGGCAATAGAGACTGCTGAAATACATTTTTCTCTAATTGTATGCTACTCCCAACTCAACTACTGTTCTCAGAGTGTGTAACTGGCAACTTTGTCAGAAGCTATCCTCCATTTTTGTTTTGTTGTTGTTACCCTCCATGTTGGCCTCCCTTCTTGTTGCTTAGTTTGGCATTCTTTTGGTAACCCTCACTTCTGATTGGGTAATTTTGAAAGAATACTACCCAACAACAGGGATAGTGGCAGGAAATTTAGAAGAGAGAGGTCATCTGACCCCAGAAAAAAATCTGCTTAGCAACACTAGGTTATATAAGGGCTCTAAACCCTACAGAGGGTGCTGTCCACCCCAGTGACAGTCTATGCTTGCGCTCAGTAACATCAAGATAGAAGATTGAAGACACCATTCTTGTTCTTGACACCTATCTATTCCTGTCGTCTCCATTCCTGTGGTTTCTGTGGTTCCAGTTTTTGTTGGTTCCCTATGTTTCTGCCCAGCTTCTTGGGACTCTTGATCATTGCTTTTGGTTCTCCTCTGGTCTCCCTTGTAGATTGGTAAAGTAAACAGTTTATGTAATCTTTGTATCCACATATGTTTAGTTCTGGGTCTGGGCTTTATTCCTCTTTTGAGTAAACCATCAATTTGTTTGTAATACTCCCCCTTTTACTTTAATGCTTTGTGTCCTTTAATTGAGATACAGCATAATTTCAAATACATTGCCTCCCCTGTCACCATCTACAAGGTAATGGAAGAGAGATCAGTACATATTGCTAAGAGAAGTCTTCAGCAAAAGACTCCATAAAGCTGCTGAGCTATGGAGAAATGTTTTTTAATTGAGCTCAGCTTCTTATTGGTCAATGAATTTAAACTATGATGCCAGTCTTGGGGTATCTCCTAACTGTCTAAAATGGCTCTGGTTAAAGAACGTGTGGCTGAGTGATGCAGGCTTTCTTTAATTGTTGGAATGCAGTCTGAGGTTTACTCAAGTTTAAACTTGGAGACCCACTCCTGATAAAACTGGATGAGAAAAAATACTGGACACCAGCAGCTGACATTGGATTTTGCCTACACATACTCAGAGAATACGTGATTGAAACAGATTAGGGTCAATGGTACAGAAGAAGCAAGCACTTACAGCTGGTTCCAAATCCAGCTGAATTGTCAAGTTACCCCAGCAGCAATGGTATTTGCACCATAACCTTAGTCAAGGGAAATAATCTTTCTGAGATGAGTTCTGAATGCATTGAACAGGATTCTGCATCCCCAAGATCAGAATATGATCAGCTCTGTACAAGTGGTAAAACTGGGGACACATTTGGATCTATAAATTGTTTTTAAATATTAACTCTTCTTAAAGAATGTTTATACAGGAAAAGAGAGAAAAAGTGGATGTTGGGCACTACTAGGCCTTTCTCTTCTCAGGCATTAGCGCTCCTTTGTGGTTCAAGATACCTAATTCTGGAGTCCTTGGTAAGTATTTAAACAATAGCTTTATTTATGAAAGTCAAGTAATAAACACTTTACCTCTGTTGGTCAGGCAGAGACTCAGCTGGACAACCTGGCTAGCAGATAGCTCCTGAACAGATAACTTTAGATAACTGGCATCCATATGCAGTATATGTATTAACTATTAATTAACAATTGACCAATCAATACAAAGCATGAATCAATAATTGATAGGTAAACAGCTTAACAAATCAGGAACTGATGCTGGGTAAACTAGTAACTGTCGCTGGATAGAGTAAGACTAGTCCCCTTAACATGAATCATAACTATAACAAGACTTGGATACCTGCGGTCCTCAGATCCACCAAGGTCACCTATCAGATACCTTTATTGACAGCTCCTAGGCTCCACTCATTCTTCTGGCCCTATACTGTTAGCACATGCTACAGTGGATATGTTTACTGTTTCTTTAAAATTATAGTAGGAAGTCAAACAATAGTGGGGCTGGGAAAAGTTTTACAGTGAAGCACAGTGAGAGAGAGGTTTTAAGGTTAATACTGTATTCCTTTTTCTAATAAGGTGATTCTTTATCATTGTTAAATGCAAACATTTTGTCGTCATTACTTTCCTATTGTCTCCCAGCTCCGTAGATAGCCTGGAAAGGATTTGATTTTTATCAGTAAATGTTAGTAAACATTGATTTCACTATACATATACAAATAAATGAAAAAATATCTCCATTGATTATTGTCAAAATTTACAGATAGGCAAAGTGAGAAAAATGCTACTTGAGAACGTATTAGAGTCCAACCTTAATGTGTATAAAATGTGTTGTAATGAATGCTTCATATTTACAGTTTTGCTAAAACTGCTGGCTCTAGCATTAACAGCACTGCAACTAATTATGCAGCATTCATTAGTGTGTTGG
This sequence comes from Gopherus evgoodei, assembly GCF_007399415.2. NCBI lineage: Eukaryota > Metazoa > Chordata > Testudines > Testudinidae > Gopherus > Gopherus evgoodei. The sequence goes on from NC_044322.1 coordinate 101,254,083, forward strand.
GGTCAAAACTGAGGAAAAGCATAAATCCAGTTATGTTTGTGGTGGGGGGAGAACCTGCACTTGTACAGTAACAGAGGCCAAGTTTGTTGTTTTATTTCAATGATGGGTTGCAAGAGGGAATCCCTAGAGGAATATTGCAGAGAGTACCCTGACCTCAAACGTAAAATGGTGAAAAAGGCTGGAAATGGAAAGAAGGACATTTTCTGCTGCAAAGTTTGTAAAACAGACAGTTAAATTGTACTGCCGAACATCTGAGTAATAAGTCTCATCTGAAATGAAAAGAAAGTCAAGCAAAGATAACCCAAAGTTCAAAGGGCGCCTATTTGGAAAGAATGAAACGAAGCAAGAAGCTGCAGATTTTCTACACGATCTAGTACACGCGTTGTGCTTTGAGGTGATTCCAGTGAATCCTGTCCAGGGTTCAAGTTTTTTTTATTAGCTCTGCTCCACAAGTACGCACCAGCAGTGTACACTTGTCCAGAACTGTCATCTGGAAGAAAAATCGTTCATGAAGTTTTCACTCACCATTAAGCTTCAATTAAGGGTCTTTTGCACGCTGACAAATTCTCTTTAGTAATTGATGAAACCCCAGAGCTTGCTGGATAGTCAACAATTAACATCCTTGCAGTATTTTACAGTGATAAAAATAAATCAATACTATTCTATTAAAATCCTCTACAGTCCTTCACTGCAATGTGGGAATCATTTCAATTTGGGTTCAAGATATATTGTGAAAGTATAACTAAATGTGGGAAACCTGTGAATTAACAGTGACTTCAGGATATAAATGCTTAGTAAAGAATTTGAAAGAAATATCCACACCTGCTTCACATTCCATGTATTGCTCACCTTTTGCATGTAGCCATTAATCATGCAATCATAACTGAGTTCCACAACATCAGTGAATATGTGATATATTTTCCAGTGATATTTGAATGTGTTAACAGGAAAAGGCAAGCATTTTTTTCAAGTTTGTGCAAGCAACAACATGAGCCTCTCAGGTTTGCATGTGCCCTCTTGTGTGGTGCCATCATGCTGGTTTTTCCCGCTCAGAGGCAGCAAAATTCATTCATGCACATTGGGACAGTGAAAGACTTTGTCATTAAAGAGAAGGATGCAGTCATTTCAAAGATGGCAATGAAATTACACCAGATGGTCAAGGATGATGGAAACCACCAAGTACTGTATTGCAAGTTATCTTTGGGGAATATCCCTGGGGCTCATTTGCAAATGGAAACAAATGCACCCTGATACATCACACAGATACATTGCTTAAATGCAATTTACAAGTTGCTGCTGATGTAGATAATATCTTAAAGGAAGTGAATGCAAGTCAATGGGCTTCAAAATGCAGTTCCTTTAATCTGCATTGCATGCTTTCTCATCAGAATTTCAAAATAAACTGAAGGCCACTTTATCTCACTATGTACCTGATGGACTCTGCATTGGGTGCTTTTCTTTGCCAGCAATAAAGTGTTTGATTCATTTGTCAAGGCTCAGATGTCACACAATTTTAACAACTATGAAAATATTTTCCCTTGCAAGGAAGAAGAGTTCAAGCACGATTTTGACTTGTACATGCAGCGGGAAATGCCTTGTGATGACAGCATAACAGCACTTGAATCCTGGAGAAGTGAAACCCAGTCATAGGCTGTTATGTTCAGTATAAAATTATGTGCACTTGCAGTGCCAGTAGTTTCAAGGTCTGTGAAAAGCTCATTCAGTCTGTTTTGAAAAGTTCAAGACAAATGTTGCATGTGCTTCTCTGAAGACTGACTTGGGCAGCTTAGCTTTTGTACTACAAAAAGGAAATAAGATCAGATGTGGAGAGCTTTTGAAATCTGGACTCACCTGCTGATTTTACCAATTAAATATGTATTCCAGTACCTGTAGCAAAAGGCCTGAGGGTTTTTTAAAAAAATTTTTATTGCTTGACCTTCCAAGATGTGGGAACTGAAGACTTTATGGGCAAAATCCAGTGATTTTGATTTTGAATTAGGCTTGTTACAAATAGGCTAGCCAATGAATAGTAAAAATAGTTATAATTTGTTGATTTAGGGTTTGTCAACACCAGAGGTGAAAGTAAGCCGGTACAGTCCGGACTTCAGTAGCTGACAACACTCAGGTTATATGTCAAATGTGTGGAGCACATTCAATTGCTCACGGCAGCTGTAGTGACATTATTCAGCATCTTCAAACAAAAAATTACAAGGACACTGAACAAACTAAGTGTGCAACTCTAAGTGCTTCGTAATTTTATGTTACGCAAAATACAGAAGCTGATCAAATACATGCAAGTGAGGGACTGTTTGCTTATCATTCTGTGTGCCACAAATAGGGTGACCAGATATCCCCATTTTATAGGGACAGTCCCGATTTTTGGGTCTTTTTCTTATATAGGCTCCTATTACCCCCCCACCCTAGTCCCGATTTTTCACATTTGCTGTCTGCTCACCCTAGCCACAAACAGAGTTTCACATCTAGTGATTGTACCTCACAATTGATTAAAAAACTTTACCAAGCCAAGTTGTTCTCTGCGCACACAAAATCTGAGGCAATAATTTGTAACATATGAGCTCCATTATTGACAGAAGAACTGCAGTGTGATTTACAGAAGTGCTCATTGATGCACCCATGCTAAGTGTGATAAAACGAAAAGCTATTCCTTGTTCTTGTGTACTATTTTCTTCCAATTAGTGGGGTAAACACAAAAATTATTGAGTTTTCTTCTCTACCATGCAAAATTTCTGATGTGCAGTGCGAATTTCTAAATCAATTGATTGGGAAACATTCTCTTAATGAAAAGCTTGTTGAGCTTTGTGCAGACAATGCCAATACAAATTTTGGTGGTGCTAAACACAGTGGGAAAAACAACGTATGGCTAAAACTGCAAGTCAAACTAGAGAGAGATCTTCGGTATTGGTTGCGGTGCCCACATTGTTCATAACTGTCTAAAAACAGCAGCTGACTGTTTTCTGACTGACTTGGAGTCCTTTTCCATGAAAGTTTATAAATACTTTCACATTTACACTGTTCGTGTCGAAGAACTAAAAGACTTCCGCCGATCTGTCAACCTCAAGTATTTTAAATTGCTAGAACATGCCGGCACAGGCTTCCTTTCTCTTGGACCAGCGTTAGACAGAATTTTGTTGGTTTTTGACTGGCTGAAGTCTTCAATGATTTTAACTGTGGCTTGCTTTTACTAGTAAGCAAACAGCCACCTTTGAGAAGATGGTAGAGGCAATCAAGAAAACAACTCATCGGTGACAGATATACACTGTATATTCGTACCCTTCAAGATAATTTAGCAGAGTGGCTCAGAGAAAGATTTTTCATGTCACACAAAAAGATCCTGTTGCAGTCTTTGGCTGCGGGTGGGGAAATTAAGGAACAGAAATTTTACAATGCAGTCGGGAATTTGTACTCTCTGAAGTACTTGGAGCACTGGAAACCTGCCTTTGAGTGCACAGAAAAGCGTGAGTGGGCCCTTGTTGAGAAGCATGCTATTGTGGGATAATATGCAAAGTAGACTTGCCACTTGCCACACAAAAATTCCCACTCTAAGTTTGATAGATGAGAATTGACTTTTTGATGAATGGGCAAATGCAAAACCAGTAATGTCCTGTCTTTTCCTACTGCTGTACCCTGCCCTCTGGTTGCTTCTTAGTTTGCGGTTGTCCTGGCATGGTGGTCCACAGGTCTCAGCAGACTAGGGAGTCCTAGCTCCATCCAGCAGACCTCCCCTTGGGAAAGCCATCATGCGGTAGTCCCTCTGTAGCAGAGTGCAGATCTGCCTCTTCCCACCCACTCCACCACCCTGTTATACTGGAGACTCCCTTTTAAATACCTCCTCCAAGTGAAGCATGCCTAGCAGAGCTGCGAGGTGGGGTTCCCCAGCCCAGAGTTGTTCTAGCACCCTTCTCTCTCCAGAGCTGGATTTGGTTTATCCACCCCATCACACCAACTTTTTCAAACCTGGGTGCCCAAAGTTAGACTCTTAAATCCATATTTTGGCACTTCAAGTGAAATGGCCTAATTTTTAAAGGTGCTCAATTGTCAGCAGCTCCCTTGGACTTCAGTGAGAACAGGGTTGCTCAGCATCTTTGAAAATCATTCCAATCATTAGATGCCTAAGTATGCATTCAGGAGACTAACTTTAGGCACCCAGGTTTGAAAATGTTGGCCTGTATCATTGTGATATTAGTAAGATATTGACTTTATACTAGAATGTATAAATTACATATGCAGAGATTAATAAAAATAGCTATTAAAACATTAAAATACCTTTTTAATCCTGCATTTAATACATTGTATTGAGAAAATTCATTTTAAAATCTGTAGCTTCTGTGAGTTATAAATGCCCCTGATCTCCCAGGAAGAAGGGTTTGGGCAGCAGCATTTGTAGGAATAATGGGGGCAAGCAGAGTAGCTCACCTCTACCCCTGTGAAACAAAACAACGCAGGCACCAACAGCCTGTCTTTTCCTAGCACATGCAACCACAACAGCATGAACATCTTCACTGCCCAGTACAGTAATTGACATTAGCTGTCCCATATTTAGTGAGCTGTTCATATGGAGATGGCATTTAACTCTTGTGGGGGCGAAGACTATCTTGCTTACAGCTTGGAGAGAATGAACACAGAAAAAAGGGTGTAGATGGGTAGCAGCTGATTCAACAAGTGAAGCACAGGGTCGGCTCTAGGAATTTTGCTACCCCAAGCACGGCAGGCAGGCTGCCTTCTGCAGCTTGCCTGCGGACGGTCCGCTGGTCCCACGGCTTCGGCAGACCTGCGGGAGGACCGCTGAAACCGCAGGACCAGCGGACCCTCCACAGGCAAGCCGCGGAGGGCAGCCTTCCTGCCGCCCTTGCGGCGCCGGCATGGCACCCCCCGTGGCTTGCCGCCCCAAGCACGCACTTGGCGTGCTGGGGCCTGGAGCTGCCCCTGGTGAAGCATAAGGTAGAGAGTTAGGAAACAGGAAAACGTTTAACAACTGGTAAGCATTTGCACAAGAGATGGAACAAGCAAGAGCTGGAGGAATATATGGGATGGACCAGGCAGGGGATTAAAAAAAATTAGTGAATACTGTTGTTGTTTTTTTAAATACCAGAGCATACTGACATAGGTTACGGAGTAATTAGGTAAGCAATCAGGGATAAAAGAGCAGATAATGAAAACCATACATTTCTTTTTAAATTTATGTTTCTTCTTTCTCCCTTTCTTTTGTTCTGCTGTGTATGTTGAGTATTTAGATTGTAAGCTCTTCAGGGTAGCAACCTGTCTTATTGTGTCTAGCACCTAGCACATTTTTGGATGATTTGTAAATAATCAGTACTAATAATAACAATGTGAGAGTAATCTCTGATCAGCCCTGTTGTAAAGCTCTTGGAGGGAGCACTGCAGTAAATAGCGCCTAATATAACACAAGGAAAAACAGATATGGAAATCTCCCGGCATTTTGTCTCTAGCATTCTGCAGGGTTTCACTAACATGACAGGGTCAGCTGCCAAGGAGTTGAGAGGGGGAAAGGGGGATCAGGGCTGGGGTAGGGGCATGAGGAAGGACAGGGGTACAGGCTCCAGGCAGCACCTACCTCAATCACCTCCCAGAAATAGCAGCATATTCCAGCTCCAGCTCCTACCCAGAGGCACAGCCAGGAGGCTCTGCACACTGCCCCATCCATGGGTGCCGCCCCCACAGCTCCCATTGGCCACAGTTCCCAGCCAATGGGAGCTGCAGGGGCAGCACTTGGGGCGGGGACAAAGTGTGGGTGCTCCATGCTGCTCCTATGCATAAGAGCTGGAGGGGGAGAGGTGTGAGCTACACGGGGCCGTGGCAGGCAGGCAGGGAGCCTGCCAGCCCCACTAATTGCACCTTTAGCAACCCGGTCAGCAGTGCTGATTGGAACCACCAGGCTCCTTTTCGATGGGCGGTTCCTGGCAGCCCTAGCGCTAGCGCACAGCGTAGTTCGGGGGGCGAAGCCGCCTTCCAACGGAGGATAAAATGGGGGGAGGGGGCTGCTCGCGCGGTGACCCGGGAGCGGTTAGTTTCAGTCGAGCGCGAACTACAATTCCCAGCATGCCCTGCGCTCGCGCATGCTCCGTTCGGCGATCGGTTGGCGAGGGCGGGCTGCTGCGGGGTCGGGGCTCGGCCCGTTCCGCGGGGGAGAAGGAGCCGGTTCGGCGGTAACCGGCCCGGCCCGGCGCTGCAGCGTGGGGCGATGGTGCCGCTGTATAAGTGGGGGCGGGGCGCGCTGAGCCTGAGCCTGAGCCGAGCCAGCGCCGCGCCCCGGGTATCTGGGGGGAGGGCTGGATAGTAACCACCCGCCTCCCGCCAGTCGCTGTGGCAGAGCCGCGCTTCGCCGCTGGCAGCCTGTGCCTGGGACCTGCCCCCGCGGGGTGCTCGAGCAGCGCTGGGACGAAATATAAAAAAGCCCTTTTTATTACAGAGATTTGCCCTGGTGTTTTCTGAAAGGCAAACGGCCCTGCCCGTCAGAGCAACATGGCTGGTTTTGCTGAGGTTCGTTCATTCCTCTCTGCAACTTCATTTCCTGGACGCAGGGGGTTTTACAGCCTATACAAGCAGCAGAGTCTCTTAGCATGTTTTACTTTTGCTGGAATAACCCTTATTTCGTTTGGCTATTTGACGAAGTTGAAGTAAACTATTAGACGGGATAAATCTAATCTGTACAGTGTCAGCTAAACTTTCAAATGCAGATGGGGTTTGGTGGTGGTTGTTACCTTCCACTTCTTGTTATCTTTAAAGAGGCTAAAAGGAAACTGTCAGATGAAATTTAGCTCAAAGTTCAGGTTTTATAAACAAACTTAAAAAAAATCAAAATAAACTATCCATGGAGGGGTGGAAAATCTAATGACAGATTTTTGAACGAGAGATTCATTGAATAAATAAATACTCCCCTTTTGTATTTGAACCACCAAACAGTGTTCTGCCGATGCTCTGTTAAAATGGACAACTAGCTTTCACCTTTTTTCCTTTCTATTTTAATTTGCAGAAGAGGTTGCATATTTTTCTCTTTAGTGCAGACTTCACTATTATTCATGTTTTGTCATCACTGAGAGAGGAATGATGGTCCAGTATTCAGTCCACTTGTCACTAGCCTAGGATTTAGGACCCCTGTATTCAAGTCCTTGTTCTGCCACAGACTTGGTGCGTGACCTTGGGGAAATTATTTAGTCTCTTTGTAGGAAAAATTGTACTTCCCTGTATCACAGGGGTTTTGTAAGTACATTAAAAAGATTGAGAGGTGCTAGATGCTATAGTAGTGGCTCCATATACATACCTAACAGATGAGTGCACTATGCTTTATTTGGGGCTGTATCTTAACTCCATTGGGAAAATGCAGCGGGTACAATTTACAACAGTTACTTGTGTATTTCAGAGTGAACTGCTACCAGTGCTTTGTAGTCTGCACTGCCTTCTTTTGGAATTGACCTACACAGCCCTAAATGGCTTGCACTTTTTATGCCTCGAGAGTCATCTCTCACCTTGTGCAATACTGCTGTAATTGAGAACTGGAAGTTCTGGATGTGGAGCTCCCTTGCTATATATAAAAGACAGGGCTACCAACATGCATTTTGTGTTGCAGTCATGCTTTTGACAGCCATGTAGTGCATTCACATATCTTACCTGAAATGTCACTTGCCTAGATGAGCTGTGGGAAGGCTACAGGCATTCACCTGCAGTTCTGTATTTTGGTCACTCACTAGAGGTATCTGCGGTGCCTGTAGACAAGGCAGTTAGTTGCCTTCTTTCTTGTTGTTCCTTCTATTTGACCAAGACCAGGAATGAGAAGCTGGAGGAGAAGGTGCAGCAGCAGCACAAGAGAGCCTAATACTGGTCCCAGGTCTCCACCCAGGCTAGGCTCCCACCCAGCCACAGTATCCCTTGCCTCCCCAAGAGTGTCAATACCCTCAGCAGTCCCCAACCCCCCAGTATCCTTTCATTTTCCAGCAGCCCCAACAACCACCCACCTAACTTCCTATTTGGATTACCCCACTAGTACCCAGCTATCCACCAGCCACCCTCAAGTGAGCCTCCTCACCAAGTGGAACTGCCAAGTTTTGTTCAGCTCCATGCCTCGCTTCCAGCGCTACTAAGGGAAGTATTGAACATAAACTCAAGATTATGGTTTATGCAAATAATTTGCATATGATGTACACATTAGCTTGTTAAATAATTTGCGTAAAATGTCAAAGTAAGCCGAATTAAACTTGGCAGCTGTGCAAAAAGGGAGCTACTGGCAGGGCATATTTCCTCAGTTTTGGAATTCATTAGACCCAAATTGCTCTCCCTGTCCAAAATAGCTTTGGGAAAAGGAGATGTTATTTGAAGGGACCGTATGTAGGGAAGAGTGGTGCATTTTTCCTCCTTTCCCCTTTTCTGTAATGTATAATCACTTATTGCTATGTTGTTTATTGTCCTCTTTCATGTTTCATTGTTTTAAATAGCTGCCAGAGGCACCTAGAATATATGATAGGTGCCTTCTTTGTGTTTATTTGAAATTGAATTAAATATTTTATTTCATATAAATATTTTATGGCACTCATCACCATAATATCTGAGCCCCTCAAGCATTAAAATTAAAAGGACACTGTCAATTTAAAATATTTTTACCTATTGTGGTTACATGTCATGCCTAAAATTAACATACTGAAAGAAGCCAGGTTCATTTTTTTTTCTTCAGGTGACTTTGTTCATTTGAAAGCATTCTTTGTATGGTTATTTTTTTACTGTTTCACCTGCATGGATTCTGCAAGTGGCTCCACACATGGGTGAGAGAAATATTCTGGAAATAGGAAATTTTTTTTTTTTTTTTTTTAAATTGAGGGAGTAGGCTGTTATGGTACCTGACAATATATTTCTCTCTCTTGGTCTATATAAAATCTTTCAAATTGACAGTGTTTCTGTGTGCCTCACAACTCCCCTGTAAGTTAAGGAAGCATCATTATCTTCATTTTACAGCTGTCTCAGTTTCTCCAGAATGATTAATGATTTGTCCAGGTCACTCAGGAAGTCTTTGACTGAAACAAGAATAGAAGAAACTAGATCTCTTGACTGCTAGTACATTGCCTTAATAACAAGGCCATCCTTCATTCCTTTTGCATCAGAGCACAGAACAGTGTGATAACTGCAAATTATTTATGGCATGATATCCTGAATGTACAAACTGGAAATATTTCTTTTTTTCTTACTTTTTAAAATTTTTATTTCTAGGTTAAAGTGAAGATACCTTTTGGAAATAAATACCTAGATGCTATTTTTTCTGTCCCAGACAAGATATTAACACACGGAGTGATTCTTACTCATGGAGCTGGAGGAGATATGAATTTCTCTCATTTAGTTTCTTTGGTAGACTATCTTGCATCCCGTGGACTTCTGTGCTTGAGATTTACCTGTAAAGGCCTTAACATTGCTTATAGGACTAAAGCATATAAAACAGTTGTGGTAAGAAAAGACCAGCTTGTATTTTAAATTCTGGAAAGTTTAGAGTCACAGCAGCACTCCAGGCTACTTGTTAAATTAATTTATTATTTTTTATTAAAATCCACTTAAGCCATCATGCTTTTTGCATATGTCATTTTCTGTCACTACTAAGCATTAAAATTAGGGTGACCAGATGAGAGGGAGAAAATAGCGGGACACATGGGGTTTGTCTGCCGGCGGAGCAAAAAAGGAAAAAAAAAAAAAGTGCTAAATATTGGGACAGTCCCGATTTTATTGGGATGTCTGGTCACCCTAATTAAAATGCTTTTGTCATAGAGTTTACGGTCAGGAGGGATCACCAGCTCATCTAGACTGACCTGTATCACAGACCTTGCAGCCGGCTTGGCACTAAGCCCAGCAGCCAGAATTAGAGCCCAATATTACAGTCTTCAGAAGACTAAACTATTGTGTGCCTGTCATAAACAGATAGCTAAGGGTTAATGTCTCTTTCACCTGAAGCACCTGACCAGAGGACCAATAAGGAAACAGGATTTTTTTTTCAACTCTGGGTGGAGGGAAGTTTGTGGCTGAGTCTTTGTCTGTCTGCCTGCTTTTCTCTCAGCTATGAGGAGTGATTTCTATTTCCTGCGCTCTAATCTTCTGTTTCCAAGTTGTAAGTACAGAGATCATGTATTTACATGTCTATAGTTGCTGGAGTGCTTTGAATTGTATTCTTTTTGAATCAGGCTGTTTATTCTTTTAAGCAATTGACCCTGTATTTGTCACCTTAATACAGAGAGACCATTTGTATGCATTTTTCTTTCTTTTTTTATATAAAGCTTTCTTTTTGAGACCTGTTGGAGTTTTCTTTACTGGGAAACTTCAGGGAAATTGAGTCTGTACTCACCAGGGAATTGGTAGGAGGAAGAAGTCAGAGGGAGATCTGTGTGTGTTAGATTTACTAGTCTGATTTTGCATTCCCTCTGGGTGAAGAGGAAAGTGCTTTTGTTTCCAGGATTGGAATTACAGAGGGTGGACTCCCTCTGTTTAGATTCACAGAGCTTGTGTCTGTGTCTCTCTCCAGGAGCACCTGGAGGGGGGAAGGGAAAAGATTTATTTTCTGTTGTTGTGAGACTCAAGGGTTTGGGTCTTGGGGTCCCCAGGGAAGGGTTTCGGGGGGACCAGAGTGCCCCAAAACACTCTAATTTTTTGGGTAGTGGCAGCAAGTACCAGGTCCAAGCTGGTAACTAAGCTTGGAGGTTTTCATGCTAACCCCCGTATTTTGGATGCTAAGGTCCAAATCTGGGACTAAGGTTTGACAGTGCCACAGGCTAAGAACCGGAGGGACTAGGGTACCACCAGTGCAGAGAATTTATTTGATTAGATAAACCCAGGTGATCCTAGCAAGTGACCCCGTTCCATGATGCAGAGGAAGGTGAGTAACCCCAAGGTCCCCAGTCTGACCTGGGAGAAAATTCCTTCCCATTACCAAAAATGGTGATCAGTTAAACCCTGAGCATGTGAGGTAGACCCACCAGCCAGGAACCTGAGAGAGAATAGTTTGTACCACCTCAGAGCATCCCGGCACTCCATGTCCAGTGTCTTATCTTCAGCTGTGGAGGAAAAAAAAGCCAAACAGAGTACCCATGGATGGAGATGGGGCAGGAGAATTTCCTCTTTGACTCCCGCGGGAGCCCGCTGTCACCACAAGCAAACGTCACAAATCTCGCTCATAAGCGTACGCAGGTCTGTCTTAAAAACTAACTAATTTGTTTCCCCACACAACTTCTATTGCAAGGCTGTTCACAAACCTTACTCCTTTGATGGTTAGAAATCTAATTTCCATCCTATATTTACAGACAGTTTATACCCATTTGCTCTTGTGCCAACATTTTTGTTTAACTTAAATAGTTTTCTACCCTCCATGGTGTTTATAATCCCTCCAACCAATATATTTATAGAGGGCAATAATATTCCCTCTTAACTTTGTTTTGCTAGGCTAAACAAGCCAAACTCTTTTAGTTTCCTCCTGTTTGTGTAAGTCGTTTTTGTTGTGTTTGACATCCTTCTACTATAAAGACTAGATTGAGCTGTTAGGAAGACCCTCAGTTCTTTTTCAGCCCTGGGGCAGGTGGGAGTGAGTACAGCCCTTGAAAAGAGCAGCTTATTCCTGCCTTCCTCTTGCCCAGGCCAGCTGTGCTAGCTAGAGGGTAGGAGTTGGAATGCCTGGTCGAAAAGGGACCTGAGCAGATCTGGTCAGCATTGCTCACTGGGCCATTAAAAATCTGGGTGGCCACCCACAGCAGGGCTAAGGCAAGCTCCCTACCTGCGTGGATTCTGCATAGCTTCCGAAAGTGGCTGGCATATCCGGCTCCTAGGCGTAGGGGTGGCATGCTACTCCCGCCCTGAGCACCGGCTCCCCAGCTCCCATTGTCTGAGAACCGCGGCCAATGACAGCTGCGGGGACAGTTCCTGCATCTGGGTGAAGCACATAGAGTCCCCTGGTCTCCACCTAGGAGCCGGATATGCCAGCTGCTTCCGGGAGCAACCTCAGGTAAGCGCTGCCAGGCTGGAGCCCACCCCTGAACCCCCTCCTGCACCGCAACCCCTGCCCAGTGAAAGTGAGTGAGGGTGGGGGAGAGCCAGCAACCGGGGGGGGGGGTGGAGTGAGTGAGTGCGGGGCCTCGGAGAAGGAGCGAGTCAGGAACAGGGCCTTGGGGACTGGGCAGGGCAATGATGTCTGCTTTTGTACAATTGTAAAGTTGGCAACCCTAGGTAGGAGGTAGACCCAAGACTTTGTTCATACCTTGTATCTGGAGAGCAAGCGCTGCACTCTGTGTCAGACCCGCACCCAAGATTCAGGTAGGCCTAGCAAGTGAGTCAGGGAGTCATACTCACTTACCTTGCTGAGTAAGACTAGAGCACAGTCCAGCCCTCTGAGGTTCCCTTCACATTTTGATATCAATTGTTTCTATATGTTGTGTGTTAACGCTGTATTTTACTGAAATTAGATCTTGCTAATATTAATGCAGGCCTTCTGAGGAACTTTGTGTTGAAGCTTCTTTAAAAGTACACAATAATATTGTTTTTCTAACCAGATTGTTGGTTAGGAAATCAGAAATATTATATTGAAAGTTTATTTAGAGAACGCGGGCAGGATATTTCTCGTTTTGTTTTTTTTTTTAATAACTTATTTATAATTCATAATCTTTTGGTAAGCTTGAAATTGAAAAGTTCCATCACTACCTTAGATGTATTATTGTAGGGTAGTTTGTGAGTATTGAGCCTGTTAAATTGTTCTTGCTTTAAAAGTATTGCAGATGTACTTGGTTTGGGGTGTGAGAAAGCAAGGAGAAGAAACTCACATATAAATAAATTGACTGTTTTATTGGGGGAATTATCCAATTTCAGATTTTTCAGCTACAACAATTTTTATCATGTATCTTAAAATGCTGTCTTTTAAACAAATAAAAAATGCTCTTTCATTTCCTTAGGAATATTTAAAGTCCTCTGGTGAATATAAACTTTCTGGTGTCTTTCTTGGAGGTAAGGGGAGGGGTGGATGTCTTTGTTTACAATCCTAGCCCTTTTGGTGGTTTTAAGAGTACATTGTATAATTATCCCATTCCTGAGGGTTGGGAAAAATTGGGAGTCCTCAGGATTGATGCAGGAGGCCATGAAGCCCATAGCTCCCAAGGACTCAGCACAGTTATGTCTTAATCTATTGTTTGGCCCATAATTTGACAGATATAACTGAGGGAGAGTATTTAGGGGGACTGAAATCAGATGATCAGTTATGATTTCCATATACTTCCAATTAAGTACTTCATTGATAGTGTCGTTTACTAGTATTGCGTGTCAGGTAGTTAAATAACATGTAATATACTGAACAGTACTACTTAACAATATTACTTTTACAATCTATTCTTCAGCAATAATCGTACTTTTTCCAGTACTTTTTCTCTTCAGCTGTCTAACTCCAAACTATATATGAAAGAAACTATATTTTTCTTTTTTAAAACTGTTTCCATACAAAGGTCTGTAGTGTAGAAAATCTATAATAGAGTAATAAGATCCAGTTCTTGTCTAAAAGTTACCCTTTGTCACTTTATACTGTTTAATGTTTGTGTACATTTTATTTAGCCACGTGAAACCCATAGTAGATCCTGGACTTGCAGGGAAAGGGCTATGACAACCTGTCTCTCGTGATTTGTAACTTTGACAGTATGCATAACTCAAGTTATATTTAATAAAACATCCACTGCATGGTAAACTGAATGTCATTTAAGTATTCACCCCATCTGTACATATTCTGTGTCTGCATGTAGTAGCAGAACAATAGAAAAGATGAATTTACAGATATAGATAGATAGATATACACACTCACGTGTTATCAAAGGAAAAGGAATTCATACATAGTGTAGGTCAGTGGAATAGTACTTGCTTATACCTGTTCTAAATGTGCTTCCTTGTATAAAGGAAACCTAAAAACAAATTGGATATCAAATACACAATTTTTTTAATATTGAGTAACTTAAGAAAAATACACTTAAATATATATGCATGAATAGTGAAAGTACTTGTGCCACTGGTATCTTAGCTCTTCTTGCTGTTATTCAGTACTCAGACCATTTATCTAGGTCATCTTGTAGGTAACGGCGCCTGCCTGGGGGTTAGTAGGATTTCCTTGATTCCAGGATCTCCAATTCTCCTCCCATTAAGCTAAAGGCAAAAACCACCCCCCCTCTGACTCCAACAGACTCACAAACACTTTAATCCAGCCATCTCCAGAACCTCAATTAAAAAACTTGATCCACCAGCTAATGTGGCTTCTTTTGGGGGAGATACATTGTCACTTGTAGAATGACCTCATGTATGTTTCATCTTCTCCGTTTGTATCCATATGTTTACACTGGAGTTTAAAGTAGTAGAGTAGATACTTGAAATAAATTCACTGTATGTGTCTTGGCCTGATTTGAAGTGTGGGTCACAGGAACTTTATTTTTACTACTTACCAATTAAGGCAGCATGGAAAGAATCAATACAATGTCCTTATGGTACAAGAATATAGTAAACCTTGTTCTATAGTATTTCAAGGGTCCTGAATTCTAGTTTTTCTGTGTTCTTCACACATCCTACTTAAATATGAGTTACTGCCCACTTCTTGTCATTCTACCCTGTTTTCTTCCCCGCTCCCCAAAATAAGTATTCCATCTTCTGATCCTCTCTTGCTTTCTTTATAATGGATGTAAAATCAGTAAGTGCCCCCAGTTCAATTATCTGACAGCACCAAAATTCTGGGTGGTGATCTCCATTGTCCTGGTGAATGAAAGTCTCAGCTGCTCTTTCACAGTCATTTTGTAGAGTATTTGCCATATTAGTATTACAACGTACATTAAATTGGATAACTTTTAGGAATGATGCTTCTCATATGAATATAAATGATGTGATAGTAAACATAATTTTTATTCTTTGTTTAAACGGGAGATAGGTCGTTCAATGGGTTCACGAGCCGCTGTCTCTGTGACACGTCAGATTAGCCAAGATGACAATGAGGATTTCATTCATGGTCTGATATTTTTATCTTATCCACTGCATCGACCAAAGCTTCAGTCCAAACTCCGGGATGAAGATTTATTTTTTATTAAGTGTCCTGTGCTGTTTGTCTCAGGATCAGAAGATGAGATGTGTGAAAAAGTGAGTTGAGTTACAAAGGGGAGGAAACAGGAAACTGTTCAAATTTGCTTAGCATTAGTATCCAAAGATGATGGTGGTAATTGACAGTCTTCTGATGTGCTGCAAGAAGCTCCAGGCAGGGAACTCTACCACCAAATTAAAGAGAAAGTTGGGATGCTTTTCTGATGGATATCACACCTTCCCTGGATATTGACAGGTCATCCCTACTACAGACAGCTTATCCTTGGGGCCCAAAAATACCTCTGTACAGAATTTTGTTTGCCTTTTGAATGGACCAGATAGCACCATATGGCAAGTATTACTTAAAAAAAGGCCTTGGAGAGAATATACCTGATTGTTCTAAAGAAATCTTAGCTCCCCTGCCATTTCAGATTGCACAATGTGTATACTGTGCTATACTATCAATATATTTAGTGTGTTTTTCAGGACAAATAAAAATATTGCTTGCAACATTTGCTCTCTCAGTGGAGCTCTCTTCCTGTGGAGAAAGGGTTCTGCAAATCAAACTCCACAAAAGTATCCAAGTGCTAGCAACAGTCAAAATGTAATGTTCAGCAAGGTGTGGAGTTTATCTTCTCTCCTTTTCCCCACAAAGTAGATATATGTAAGTCAGATTTGCGATGCATGTTACAGGATCCTTACAAAATCCTGCTAGGATTTAGGACTCTGTGCACTTAACTGTCCAGGCCTTGGAAGTGCTTCTGGCATGTCATCATGTTTTAATGAGTGGTCACAACAGAATAGCAGTGCTTGGAGTATACACTCTTACTGTGAAAATCCTTTGGTCTGTGTCTATGAAGTAAGTCCCTTCCTTTGTATTGGGGAAAATCCTACAGAGTAGGAGCTAGTTCTAAAACTATTTTACTGATATTCCATTATCTGCTGTGACCTATGAGACTGGCCTTCACTTGTCTATGAAGGCTCCTCCATTTTGTTGCTGGTGTCTTGACCCATTAGCAGCAGGAATGGATGGCTTTTCAATGGCTTATGGGAGAAGACTTCAGATAGATATGTCTTTCTCTTTGTTTGTTTTTCTGGACTTTATTTTCATTCGAGTGACATTGGGCAAAGTACTCTGAAGAGATTAAACAGATTATGACATTGTAATCCAACAGTATATCAATTGATTTAAATGCACTCAGAATTCTATTTGCATTTTCAACTGCTGCTTGTTATGTTAGGATGGACAAAAGGATGACTACGATCCACATAATTTCTGGCATGTAATAATTTTTTACCTCTTGATTTTTTTATAGAAAATATTGGAAGGTGTGGCAAGCAAAATGAAGACCCCTACAAAAATTCATTGGGTTGAAAAAGCAAACCATGGCATGGCAGTAAAAGGACGAAGACCAGATGATATTATGATGGAAATAAGCACACAGGTTTTTTTGTGGATCAAAGAAATCATTGAGCAGGAGTACAAATAACTTCCAACAGTTGAACATTGGTTACATTAACCATCCCTACATGTAAAGGGCTTGTTTAACTTGCCAAAGCATGGAAAAGAGCTATTCCTATATGAGGCCTACTTGATTAAATACAGATCATTCTGCAACTATTAAGTGTAAACATCAGTAAAAAAAATTTTAATCCAAAACCGCTATGCAATAGGAACAAGGTAGTAATATCATTTTTAAAAGCTGAAGATCACAAAACATGCAAAATATTAACGGTGGGGCACTACTTTTCTATATTTTTTTAATGATGTATACATTTTTTGGTCTGCATGACCAAGCAATATCTGTTTTTTTTTGTACTGCTTAGTTACTGTTGTTTTTCCTTCAAGGATTACTGCGAAATAAACTGAATTTTCTGCTGGAGCTGAAATTTTAGTCTGATTTATTCCCAGCTGTATTGCAGACACTGGTTAATTGGCAAAGGCATTGTCATATTCAATCCTCCTTTCACTCATAACTCTTTTGGGGAAAAAATCCATTTTTGGCCAAAACTTGAAAAATCAGTTTTTGCCCTGCCTTGTGCAGGCATTCACTCCTTTGGAATGTGACTATTCTGGTGTCATTCTGATTTGGTAGCATTTTATACCCTCTTTTCACAGCCATAATTACACAAGGTGGAAAGCAATAGAGAATCAGGTAATGTGTATATTTAGTTATGGATTTGCAAAGGCTGCAGTTACTCTGTTTTATGTATTTACTCTAGTAAATTTGTAGTGCAATTTAAAAAAAATATTTTTCTTAGTTTCAACTATACCAGTTACCCTTTTTCTGGTGCATGTATGTACCATGGTAACTGCAGGATATAGGATTAGTGTGTGATGTTGGACACTGCAGGCTCAGTTCATCCCTTATGAAACTCTGTTGACTTTTTGGGCTTTCAGATGGTTTTATACATATAATGGCATCTATAATAGGGCTTTTCCTGGTATACAAATAATCATAAAAATCACACCCACACTGACATTGTTATATTGGCAAGTTTCCAAAGCATACCTGGCCTTACATTATTGTGCTTAAATAGATGCAGCGAACTCATTTACAACGACAGCAGACAGACAACTCTGTCTCTGACATACTTGTTGGGGGGTGCAGGGCTCCAAGTAACTGGCAATATGGCGTGGGGTCAGAAGTTTACATTCTCAGGCCTACGACTGCCTTTCGAGCTAAACAATATGTTCCTTTAAAGTTAGCATGAGTACATGTAATCATTTATCATTTTCTTGTGTTCTTTTGTTTATGGTACAAGATGTAATTGATCAAAGGGGGGAGGGTTAGTAGTATGGGTTAAGGATATAGTTAATTAAAAGATCCGGTAGTTAATGAATTGTAAATGATAAATTGTAGCACCTGTGAACATCTTTGTAAACAAGTAAGGTATATAAAACATGGCAATGAATAGTGATGTGTGCATGATCTGAGATTCTATATCTCCTTGCACCTTATTTGACTCAAATAAAGATACTTGCTTCTCCACTCCGGTGTGGTCATTGGGGATAAGCACACCGGGCAAACGAACCCCAACTGTTGCACCCCCTGCAACAGCTTTGGCGACCGCGGCAGGACGGTCTGAGGCTGAAAAATTAGCCTTGCCTGGACCCTCTCCGGTGGCCGACGGACTGAGACAGTCACTGATGCCCAGCGCGCACCGGTGCTTTCACCGGGGGCCTCAGCGAAGTCTGGTACGGTCGACCCCGGGAGGCACAACGGTGCAATGCCCCAGAAGGTGGAGAAGCTTTGGTCCTGAGCGACGGTGAGGAACCGGTCTCGGGGATAAGGTAGGATAAAAGTTAAAGGGTTTAATCTGTCACCTGCTAAGACCTGGGGACGCCCGGGGTCTCCTGGTAAGGAATGGGACAGGGACAGTCACAGGATAAGGCAGCGTGCACGCCTTTAGAATGCATTCTGGTTGCATTCTCGGTAATTGGAAAATCTTTGGAATGGATCCACTAACTAAGGGTAAACTAAAAAGGTATTGTACAATAGACTGGCCTCAATATCAGCTAGAGGACCAGGAACGGTGGCCACCGGAGGGTTCAATTAATTATAATACAATCCTCCAACTTCTTTTATTTTGTCAACGAACTGGTAAATGGAATGAGCCTATGTATGGTCAAATATTTATGTCATTATGGAACAGAACAGATATTTTGAAGCAGTGTAATTTGATTCCAACAGGCTTTTAGGGAAGAGTTGTGAAAATGTTTAAAACTCATTATTTACTGTAATAGCAGGAGCGGGGTCACATTCGGCCACAGCACCCCCATTGTATGGTGACAAAGTCCCCTTAGCCCCGCCAATTGAGCCCGCCACAGGTTTGTACTCTTTAATTACTGAAACCCGAATCGCTCGCAATGCTACGGCTACTCAGGAGTTAACCACTATTCAGGTGTACTCTCATGTTCCTTTTAATTCTGTGGATCTAACGGCTTTCAAAGCGCAGGCAGGGGAATTTTCTACCAACCTCTCCCGATTTATTTCAGTTTTTGAAGGCTGTCTGGTTAGTCATAAACCTGACTGGGATAACTGCCAGGTACTTCTGTGAACACTCCTCTCTGAAGTGGAGCGAAACCAAGTTTTAGCTAAGGCATGGGCAGAAGCAGAATGAAGATATGAGCAAAGTCTTAATACTTAGAAGAAGGCCAGGGAGGAATTACAGAAATTTATAGATAAATTCCTGCAGTGTGGGGTATTACAGGAGTGTCACTCAGCTTGGAATACCCCTATCTCACCAGTCCAGAAACCGGACGGCAGTTATCGATTGGTGCAGGACTTAAGAGCAGTCAACGAGAGGGTTAAAACTCTATACTCCCTCGTGCCCAACCCATATACGCTGCTAGCCTCTGTGGTGGAACAGTATTCATGTTTCTCAGTTCTTGATTTAAAGGATGCCTTTTTCACAATTCTGGTGGACACAGGGTCCCAGGAAATTTTCTCCTTCGAATGGGAAGATGCAAACAGGAATAAAAGGCAATTGTGTTGGACAGTGCTGGCGCAAGGATTTAAGAACTCCCCCACTCTTTTCGGTCAAGCTTTATCCCGGGACTTGGAAGGATGGGAAAATGAGAACAAAGTCCTTCTCCTACAGTACGTTAATGATTTATTAATCGCAGCAGTGGGACTAGAAGTATGTCTCCAGGCAACCGTAAGTCTTTTAAACTTTCTCGGGCTGCGGGGGTATCGCGTGTCAAGAAATAAAGCTCAAATTGCCCTCCCCGAAGTACGTTACCTAGGTTTCCAGATCAGACAGGGGGAGCGTCAGCTTTCAAGGGGGAGGCTTGAAGCTATTTGTCAAGTTTCTACTCCCCGGAATCGCAAGCAGCTCAGAGCATTCCTGGGAATGGCAGGATTTTGCCGCATATGGATTCCAGATTTTGGACTGATAGCTAAGCCACTGTATGAATGTGTTAAAGGGACCGATCAGGAACCATTTTACTGGACAGCAGAGGCAAATAATGCCTTTACCTTAATAAAAAGGAAATTGATGGAAGCCCCAGGCCTGGGTCTGCCCGATCTTTCTAAGCCCTTTCAATTGTATGTACATGAAAGAAAAGTGGTGGCCCTGGGACTACTTACACAGTTATTGGGCTCTTGGAAACGCCCAGTGGCTTATTTCTCCAAACAATTGGATCAGGTTGCTAAGGGGTGACCGGCATGCCTACGGGCAGTTGCAGCTACAGCTCTGGTATTAGAGGAAGCAGAAAAACTGACTTTGGGGGAAGCTGTTCAAGTATACACTCCACATATGGTCCAAGCCTTACTGGACACAAAGGGGGGTCTCTGGCTCACCCAAGCCCGGGTAGCCCGGTATCAAGCTAAGCTCTTAAAAAACCCCGAAGTTACCCTGCAGGCTTGCCCCTCCCTTAACCCAGCCACCTTGCTGCCAGAAACAGAGGGCCAAGAGCATGACTGTTTAAAAGTTATAAAGGCCCAGTATTCCAGCCGTCAGGATTTAAAAGATCAACCTCTTCCTAACGCAGACTATGAGTGGTACACGGATGGCAGTAGCACTGTTGTAAATGGACTTAGAAGGGCGGGCTATGCCGTGGTGTCTCTCCAAGAAACTGTGGAGGCAAAAAGCCTGCCCCCCCGGGACTTCAGCCCAGCTAGCCGAAATAGTGGCTTTAACTCGTGCGCTTAAATTGTCAAAAGGAAAAAGGGTTAATATCTTCACGGACTCTAAATATGCTTTTGGTGTACTACATGCCCACGCAGGTTTATGAAAACAAAGGGGATTATTGACGGCTCAAGGCTCCCCAGTCAAGCACGGGTTACAAATTCTTCAGCTTTTGGAGGCCGTACAACTCCCCTTAGAGGTCGCAGTAATGCACTGCAGGGCACACCAGAAAAAGGACCACAGTGTTAACCGAGGCAATGCCAGGGCGGATAGAGAAGCCAAGCGAGTTGCCACTTTAAAACCGGGACTAGCCGAGAGTGTCCAGTTTCATGCCTTGATTCCATCGCTAGGGGACCTCCCTACCCCACAGTATACGAGTGAGGAGTTAAAATGGGCTGAATCTCTTGGGCTCCAGAAGAAAAACGGATGGCTCCATTCCACAGAGGGAAAGGTCCTGTTACCAAGGTGTATAATGCGACCAGTATTACAAAAGCTACACCAGACCTCTCATGCAGGCAGGAAAGCTTTAACCCAGCTTACACAAAAGTATTTCATCACCTCAGAACTTCGGCCCCTAGCGTCCCAGATATCAGCAGAGTGCCTTACTTGCCAGAAAAATAATCCTCGACCAGGGAATCCAGTTATACCAGCTACCCTAGAACCCACTCCGGGCCCCGGACTAGTGTGGCAAATTAATTTCACTGAACTCCCTCGATCCCAGGGGTATAGGTACCTCCTTGTTCTGGTGAATCGCTTCAGTGGGTGGCCTGAAGCTTTTCCTTGCCGAAATAACACCGCTAAGACTGTGGCTCTTAACCTTGTTAAAGAGATTTTTCCTAGATTTGGCCTGCCTCGATGGATGGAGTCTGACCAGGGAACACACTTTACCTCAAAAATTGTCCAGAATGTCTCGGATATCCTCCAGCTCAACTGGAAACTTCACACCCCTTGGAGGCCACAGGCCAGTGGAGTGGTAGAATGTACTAATCAGACACTCAAAAGGCATCTAGCCAAGATATGTCAAGAAGCGTCTTTAAAGTGGCCTGATGCCCTACCTTTGGTTTTACTCCACATTCGAGCTCTTCCTAAGGGAAGAACTTGTTTAAGCCCCTTTGAGATTATGTTTGGAAGGGCATGGCCTGTGAATGGTACCCCGATCCTGCTAGGGGAATGGGAGGCTGGGTGTGGATATTTGTCTCAGTATATGTGTTCTCTGTCTGCTGTTTTATGTTCTTTTTACAGGTACATTAAGGACTCTCAGCCACTCCCTTTGGATGCACCTGTCCATTCCCTACAGCCAGATGACTTCATCCTTGTTCGTACCTGGAAGGACGAACCTCTCCAGGAGAAGTGGAAAGGACCCTATCTTGTTTTACTGGTGTCCCACACAGCAGCTAAAGTAGAGGGACACAAAAGCTGGATTCACTACTCCCGATTAAAAGCTGTACCTCCACCGCAGAATCCAGACCCCGAGCAGTGGATGGTCCAGCCTACTGGGACCAGAACATCGGAAGATTTGTGACTCAAGTTATTGTTTAAACTCAAATCACTCTAATTTGGCCATGTTTTTAATACTTGTATGGGTGTTTACTGTTTCTGGACAATTGGCCCCTTTATCTTTCCGCTCCCCAGAAAATAACTGGTGGGCTCTTTTAGCTGCCACAGCCTCTAATTCTTCTCACTTTTGTGTAGGGAGCGGTTACACTTTAGGGTCTGTATTTACTACTTGTTTTGTGGGAGTAGCTATGCCCTTGCAAGAAATTCACAAATATACTAAACTTGCTGGTTTCAATATTAAATTGACAGCTGGGCATCTGTCTCAGTTTGGTTCTATCTCAAATCCTAAACCCTATACAAACCAGCATTGTCTTCAGATTAGGCTAATGGCCGTGTCCTCAAATGTTATTTCCTGTTTTGCTATTGTAGGGGCACGGAAGGTTGATACTAATTTGACCAACCATGAGATGAATTGTTCTGTTTCCCCAACCCCAACTTCTTATTTTTATGCACACTTATATCTTCCCCATGGGTAGTTTTTGCTCTGCAGACTAACCGCATTTACCTATGTCCCAGCTAACAGTTCGGGAGGCCCTTGTTCTCTCGGACAATTAACCATGGGGGTTGTCCCTGGCCATGCTCTAGTTTTAAAGACACCTGGACCTATCCGAGCCCGGAGGGCTCGGCGTGGCCAGCCTCTGGATAAAACATGTGATTCTAAGGTAAACTTGATGTCTAAATCTCAGGCCATAGCCCTTGCTACTTCATTGGTCAGAGTCCCAGGCCTGGCCTTAGATGCAGAGCTCCAGCTTGCTAAAGTGGCCTATGCCCTCGCCAAATCCATTAATCTAACTTCCACTTTAATCTCTGATTTGGCCTCGGAACTCACAGGGGTCTGAGAAGGGATACTCCAAAAATCGAGCTGCAATATATTACCTCCTCTTAAGGCATAATCATGGCTGTGAGAAATTTAAGGGTCTCTGTTGCTTTAACCTTTCTGATCACAGCCAAAGCATTGAAAATAGACTGGCTAAGTTGCGTGACATTGTCACTAACATAACGCAAAATAGTGACAATAATTGGTGGGGTTCTTGGGGTTTTGGTAATTGGTTTGGGTGGCTTAAAAGCATTTTTACCTCCCTGCTAGTAGTGATAGTGATTGGTTTGCTCTTCTGCTGTGGTCTGCAGTTAGGAGTGCCTTGTTGTAAAAGTTGTCTTTCTGCCCTCCATCAGCCAACAGAAATGTACCCCCTTAGGGCAGTCTCGCTGCCAATATCAGGTGGCTTGCCCTTTGACCTTATTCTAAGTAATGAATATGAGAAAACTCAACGAAAAACCTTTGAGTATTCTCAAAGGGGGGTTGTTGGGGGGTGCAGGGCTCCAAGTAACTGGCAATATGGCGTGGGGTCAGAAGTTTACATTCTCAGGCCTACGACTGCCTTTCGAGCTAAACAATATGTTCCTTTAAAGTTAGCATGAGTACATGTAATCATTTATCATTTTCTTGTGTTCTTTTGTTTATGGTACAAGATGTAATCGATCAAAGGGGGGTTAGTAGTATGGGTTAAGGATATAGTTAATTAAAAGATCCGGTAGTTAATGAATTGTAAATGATAAATTGTAGCACCTGTGAACATCTTTGTAAACAAGTAAGGTATATAAAACATGGCAATGAATAGTGATGTGTGCATGATCTGAGATTCTATATCTCCTTGCACCTTATTTGACTCAAATAAAGATACTTGCTTCTCCACTCCGGTGTGGTCATTGGGGATAAGCACACCGGGCAAACGAACCCCAACTGTTGCACCCCCTGCAACATACTCCTGGGGGAATTCTGCACCTCTGCTCATGTGCAGAATTTATATCTCCCTCCAATTTCTCTGCTTTCCTGTAAAAAAATTACTTTCTGATGGGGAAGCAAAGAGAAGCCCCAAGAGCGGTCATACGAGCCTCCAAGCCTCCGTAGTAGTATGTTTTGGGTTCCCAGAGCAGTTGGCAGAGAGGTAAATGACTGTGGGGCAGAGAGTGGGACCATAGGCGGCAGGTTATATGGGCTCTAGGTGCCCCAGCTCCAGGAATATTCAGGGCTGGGGCCTGTGCAACACCAATATCTAGAGCTGGATTTCTCCCCTGGCTCTGCCTGGAGAAGGCACCGGCCCCTGCCACCAGGGCCGGCACTATCATTTAGGCAGCCTAGGCAATTGTCTAGGGCGCCAGAACAAATGGCAGGCGCCATTTTGCCGGAGGGGGCGGCAGGCGGCTCCATGGAGCTGCCACAGTGGTGCCTGCAGACGGTCGGCTGCTCGCGTGGCTCCGGTGGACTGCCCGCAGGCATGACTGCGGCAGCTCCACTGGAGCCACGGAGCAGCGGACCCTCCGCAGGCACCACTGCAGCAGCTCCAGCGGAGCCATGGGACCAGCGTGCGGGGTGGCGAAATTGCCGTCCGCCTAGGGTGCTCAAACCCCTAGCGCCGGTCCTGCCTGCCACCATCACTATTCCCCGCCCCGGAGCATCCCTCCTCCCCCCCCAGTAGCGTAGTGGGGGGGAGGGGAAGTGTCCGCTCCTCTCTGTTCACATTTCCAAAATCGACGTCTTTCAAGGCAGCCAGCACTGGGCTCCGGAGCCGGGTTTTGCGTGTGGCTGCCAGCTGGCTCTCCGCTCCCAGCAGCCTCCCGCAGCCCCAGCCCTGCTCGCTGGCTCCGGGGCTGCAGGCCGCGCGGGCTGGTTGCCGGGCTCCCGGGGGGTGAGGAGGAGGAGGAGGCGACGGCCCGCAGCTGCCGGCTCCCTGAGCCGGGGTGGACTCTGCCGGGAGGGGAAGGGGCGGCAGTGCAGCCCCCCCCCAGTGCTGCGGGGGACTGAGGAGCAGCAGCCCCGTTGGTCCCAGGCAGCCCCGTGCAGAGCAAGGCGGCCGTGCGGCAGGGAGGGGGGCTCTGAAGCGCAGCTGGTGCCGGTGGAGAAGGAGGGAAAAGGGCGGGCGGGGGGACTTTTTTTCTCGTGGTCTCTCTTCAGCGGAGGGGGCTGAGGGAGCAGCAGGACCAGGAGGCAAAGGAGCGACTTCGGGTTATTGGCCCCCCAGTGTACTTACCCCGTCCCAGTGTTGTGCCCAGGGCTGTGAAACTGTGCTTAGTGCAGCTTGTGAAGGAAGGGGGGCAAAGGTGCTTTAAGGTGCCAGTTCTGTCTCCTCAGTCTCACTGCTGAATAGCTGCAGACCCAGTGCTCAGAATTCAGCAATGTTCTCAGGGACTGTACAGTGCTCTCTACGAGTTTTCAATTGCCTGCTAAATGCTTCAGCAATGCCACCTTTTCACTTAGCTATTTCCTCACATACCTGAAGAAACCCTTCTTGTTACTCTTAACATCCCATACTAGCTGCAACTGCAAGTGTGATTTGGCCTTCCTGATTTCACTCCTGCATGCCTGAGCAATATTTTTATACTCCTCCCTGGTCATTTGTCCAATCTTCCACTTGTAAGCTTTTTTGCATTTAAGATCAGCAAGGATTTCACTGTTAAGCCAAGCTGGTCGCCTGCCATATTTACTATTCTTTCTACACATTGGGATGTTTTTTTCCTGCAACCTCAATAAGGATTCTTTAAAATACAGCCAGCTCTCCTGGACTCCTTTCCCCAGTATGTTATTCTCCCAGGGGACACTGCCCATCAGTTCCCTGAGGGAGTCAAAGTCTGCTTTTCTGAAGTCCAGGGTCTGTACCCTGATGCTCTCCTTTCTTCCTTGTGTCAGGATCCTGAACTTGATCATCTCATGGTCACTGCCTCCCAGGTTCCCATCCACTTTTGCTTCCCCTACTAACTAGTATCACTGTGTTTAGCACAATACTTGATTATTTTACACCCTTTCAAGTATATAACTAGTTGTATACAGGTGTTACGAAGTGGGAATGTTCTTAATGTTTTCTCTGAATACTGTGTGGGTGCCTGTTTCCCCTATGCATTTCTTAACAATCTAGATGGTGGGATAAGGGGATGTAATTGTTGTAGAGCCCTCGAGGGCCAGTGTGATGCTGTCTGCACAGAGAATGGCTGAAACCCTGTCTCCGGGCAACTGGTGGCCTGGGCTGTTCTCCTGCAAGGTGCCAACTGAAGGTGTTGGAGAACGAAGAGTTCATGTGGCCTCCTAATGCCTGGAAAAGAGACAAAGGCCAGAGGAGGGAAGTGTTAGTGCCTGTGCGGACTTCCGGGAAGTGCATGGTGTGGAAGGGGATGTTGAGATGCTCTGGAACCACTCCTTCAAAGCCAGTCAGGACTCTGGGGGAGCCTCCTCTCTCTGAGCATACTGTCTCCAGGGCAAGACGCTTACACCTTCCTGGTTTTGACCTCAGAGCATTCAGTATGCCCTTCCACACTGTGCGCTTTCCGCAGTGAGTCCGCCCAGGCGGGGTCGTGGGGCAGCCAGAGGTCCCTGCACCCCAACTATGCAGTCAGATGTGACTCTCAGCAAGCTGGTAAAACAGAAGGTTTATTAGCTGACAGGATCACAGTCTAGAACAGAGCTTGAAGGTACAGAAAACAGGACCCCTCAGTCAGGTCCATCTTGAGGGGTGGGGAGCCCAGACCTAAGTTCTGGGCATCTCCCCATTTCTCCAGCCAGCTCCAAACTGACAGTTCCTCCTCTGGCCTTTGTGTCTCTTCCAGACAAGGAGACCACCTGATCTCTTTGTCCCCAAAACCTTCAGTTGGCACCTTGCAGAGGAAGCTGAGGCACCCACACAGTATTCAGAGAAAACATTAAGAACATTCCCACAAATTATAATACTGTATACTGATGCAGGCAAGTGCTGCTTCTTACTTTCCACTTTTAATTGACACTTGTAATCTTGTGGCACTGACGCGTTGTAGATTCATTTTATCCCAGCAACAAATTCTTGATTTGTAGGACCACTAATAATCAACAATGGATTTTTCTGATAGTGATATTGTGCAATAAAGAGAAACTTAAATGCTTACAGCTTCCAGTCCATGTTTACACTATTTAATAAAATATATATATCGGCTTACAGGGTGGGAGTGGCGGGGAGGCATCACCATTTTGGGCACCACCAAAAATTATACAAACCTGCCGCCTATGGGTGGGACTATGGAAGACCCGGCTATTGGCTCCTACCCCGCATCAGGTTCAGCTTCTATTCCCGGCTGGGCTGGGTATGACAGGACTCCTCTTCACCTGCATGGCATCCAGGGCTGGGTCAGACCCTCCCCCAGATTTCTCCTCAGGCGCAGGAAGGTCTGCAAACACTTCCTCCTCACCTCTCCCTCCCCACATTTCCTGCACCCATGGCTCCTCAGCTGCATGCGAAGGGATCACTGTACAGGGTGCTGATTCCCCATCTCCTCAACCACCATGCGTCCAGACCCCCTCATTCCCAGATCCTCCTGCAGAGCATCATCCCCTACACCTAGACCCCCCCACACCCATGAGCTCCCCTCTCCATGAACCTGGACCACCCTACAAGCCACCCACAACCAAAACCCCACCCACTGAGCCTCAACCAGCTACAGCTGGATCCCCATGGCACTGAGCACTCCCCCACACATACACTCCTGCTGAGTTCTAGCCCCTCACACTCAGATCTGCCCATGCTGAGCCCCAGCCACCTTCACCTGACCCCCCACCCCGCAGAGTCCCATTACCGTTGCATCCAGAGCCTCTTAACAAGCCCCAGTGCATCCAGATCCCCCAATGAGCCGCCTGTACCCAGATTGCCTCACACGGAACCCTCTCAAGCCACACCGAGTTTCCCCATACACACACACACGTGGCTCCTGCCTTGCTGAGCTCTTGCCTACCCACAGCTGGTGCACCTGGTATGGAGGAGCAGGGCTCTGGGGCAGGCCCAGTCCTTGTGCTGTTTCAGGGCTGGGTGCAGCCTCACTGCTCTCTGCAGCCAGCCACATTTATTTGACAAATAAAATTTGCAGAATTTTAAAATGTGCATAGAATTTTTAATTTTTTGGCACAGAATGCCCTCAGGAATGAGTATATAATTAAATAGTTCCTTTTCATAGCCACGTATGATTTCCAGACTTGAAAGCAGCAAAGCCAGTTAGCCCAATATTTCTCATTTTTAGCTATGTTTCTGCAAAAGTGTAATACCCAGTAAGGCTTCAGTGTTGTTGGTGTTACCGAAATATTGGGTCTGCCTAGCTGAGAGCCAATTAACAGCCTGACAGGGATAAGGAAAAATGCTTTATTCTGCAGAAAAAGGGGAGCCTGTACCTTGGTACAAAAGACTCTGTCTTACACAAATTTCACAAACCTTTTATACACATTCAGACAAAGACCCTTGAGTGTTAATACTTGATTGGTAAGTGTAAAATCTCATGTTCCCCTTATCTGGGTAGTACTGACTGGTTTGGAGCAGGATCTTCCTGCTTTGAGGCAGAGGAAAAGAGAGAGTGCAAAAATTCAGGCTACTGTGTCCATGAGCAGTACTTACCCCCACCCTACTGGCCGCTTGTAATCTATTAAGGGGGGTCAGCCAGCTTTCACATTGGGACAACAGGAAAACAGCGCAACTTGTTTGTTATCCATGTGAAAGACACGTTTTTGAACAGCTGCAACAGTGAAAGGGAAACGTGAAAGAGAACACTGATTTAAACATACGTATGATGATAAGCCAGCTAATCAACTTACTTGATGAGAGTTGGCACTATTAAATTACATTGCAGCCAACACTGTATTATTAGTGCTGGATTTGAGAGGCCACTACTCCCAAAGTATTTGTGAAATCATTTTTTTACATCATGATAACCCATTGGCAGGCTGAAAATTTAAATCTGTTTGCATGCAGATATTGTTTTCTCCAGTTTCTTATTGTAGGATTGCTCATGAGTACTGGGCTACTAGCATTTATTTTATTCAGCAGAAAATACAGCATTGAAAGCATTTTAAACAGGCCTAGATGACTTGACTTAGGAGTCCATTCCTAGCCATACAGACTCTGAATTTATGAACTATAATATGAAGACAATAAGAGAATCCTCATTTTGATTGGGAAACATTCCGTTTTTAGACTTTGGAGAATTTAAACCTGATTTAGTATCATAATTGGGTCTGATCCTGCTGTCCCTTCACATATAGTGCTTCCATTGATGATAGTGTGCATGAAAGGACCGTAGGTGCAAATTAGTAACTGGTTTAAACAAGTCCATTAGTTTCAGGAGATACAGATAATTGCTTAAAACAATGGACCCTGTTCATGAAAAATGGTCATATTTATTTAGTATCTTTATGTATTTAGAACTTAAGTAGCACCTGCTACATTGTCTGATACAGTAATTCCTCACTTAACATCTCCCAGTTAATATTGTTTTATTGTTATATCACTGATCAATTAGATAACATGCTCATTTAAAGTTCTGCAATGCTCCCTTATAATGTTGTTTGGCAGCTGCCTGCTTTGTTCACTGCTTACAGGAAGAGCAGCCCGTTGGAGCTACCTGGTGGGGGCTTAGAACCAGGCTGGACTAGCAGCCCGTCATCCGTTTCCCGTGCAGCAGCCACCCAACAAACTATCAATTGCTGGGCAGTTCAGGTGTCCCTCCCCGTACTGCAGTGTGCTGCGCCTGCCTTCTGCCTTGGAGCTACTCCTGGGAGCCTCCTGCTTGCTGTGCAGGGAGTGGGGGGGAAGAGGGGTGCTCATATCAGGGAGTCCCCCTCCCCTCACTGCTGTATCCCATCTCCACAGAGCACGGGGGGACAGGACAGGGCTCAGGACAGAGGGATCTTGCTGGCAGCAGCTGTCATCTCAACTTGCTGATCTACTTAAAAGGCAGTGTACTTAAAGGGGCAATGCACATCTCTCTCACACACACACAGTGTGTGTCTGTCTCTCTCTTTCACTCACTCTCACACACATGCACCTCCCTCCCAGCAATTTGGAAAATGAAGGGAGTGTTGCACTCCAGTGGGATAGCATAGGTTCATCATCATGTTCAGTTTCCATAGGGAATGTTTGCAGACAGTGCCATGCATCTATTGTGTCTCTTCCCTCCATGCATGCTGCCTTGTAGTGTGTGAGGCTACATTAACAACGTGTTAACTCTTGAGGGCTCAGCCGAGTGTTAATTCATCATTTAGCAGCAAGGCATTCCCTGGGAAATATCCCACCGTTCCACCCTCTGACTCCACCACCTCAACCAAGCTTCACAATCAGCATTGCTATGTTCAGTATTAAATTGTTTGTTTAAAACTTATACTCTGTGTGTGTGTGTGTATATATATATATACATATACACAGAGAGAGAGATTGATTAGATTAGATTAAGATTAGATATAGTCTTTTGTCTGGTGAAAAAAAATTCCCTGAAACCTAACCCCCCCATTTACATTAATTCTTATGGGGAAATTGGATTCACTTAACATCATTTCGCTTAAAGTAGCATTTTTCAGGAACATAACTACAACGTTAAGCAAGGAGTTACTATACTACTGTAATTCTCTAGATACTGCCAAACATATTTCAATTATTAACCCCTATGGCAAATTCCAGAGAATTGAAAAGAAAATTATATTTCTATAGGTTTTTAAACTGTTCAATAAAATTGAATCCCTCCTCTAGAATTCTGTACACTGGTTGCAAAAAACCTGTAGACAGGATATTGTTATCTTTTTTGAGTATAGGCTCTGTGCAGAGAAGAATGAAGGTGTGGCTAAACAGTCCTGAAAGAGTAACCTTTGGAGCAGTCATGCTCAGGAGGTTTGAACTGAATTTTATTACTTTACAGTCTTTTTGTTGTTGTTTAAAGCCAAACTCCAGGAGAAGTTGTTTAGACTTAACATACTATGTGTTCTGAGTCCATAAAGCAGTTTGTGGAAGGTGCCTGCTCACCATCCGTTTGCAGAATCAGGTCTTAGAATAGTAACAACATCGCTTTTTGAAATGATGGTGACTTTATTAAAAAAAAAAGTAAAAACATTTCAAAACAGCAAGTACTACACTGTTTTGTATCGTCCATTGAAATTGTTAATAAAATAATGTTCCTTTTATTTTCTTTTACAGGGATTCTGAAGATAGGTAAACATTCCTAAAAATGACTTTATTTCTTCCTGTTAGAGTTCATCTTTGGCCTGTAATTAAGAAGGAAATATATTAACTACTGCAGTTTTAATAGTCAATATAGTCTTGTATATCTTGCTTTAATTCAATGATCCTTTTCCTTTCTAAAGAGACAGAAAGGAACAGTTCCTCTTTGGCCACTGTTTCAGCCCAAAGATTCAAACAGTGGCTGCAGCTTCTCCATGTCCTTTATTGGCCACTGTATCCAGGTAAGTGCAGGTTGGTTTGTTTCCTCCCTCTACCCTGGCTTATTTGTGGCTGACAGACACTCTTTGAAGTATGCAGGGTGGAGTGGGAGGAGGGTCCTGAATGTTTGCTGTGTCCTCAAACCTCCACTCACAACAGGGTCTATGAGATACAGAATTCCTTGTTTGTGCCAGCCACAGCTGAATGGGTCTGACTTAATGAATTGGGATATGCGTCAAAAAAACTTACTATAAATTAGCTATTAATTTTTAGAGCCATTTAGTTTAGTCTTACATATATTTATTTAATTTTGAAAACATGTGACCACTGAGGCAATCCATTTTCAAGGAAATTATTCTCACTGCTAGGGCTCTTATTTATTCTACAGGAATTATGAAAACATTCTTTCAGTGGTTGGTTATCAGCAGTTTTACAAACCAGTAAATTTAAAGTAATAGTACAAAAATCCAGAAAAGATTAAATTAAAAATGGAAACCTTGACACTTCTGGCTTTTTTTTGACTTTCACAGACAAAATTATTGCCTTTCTGAAACTCTTCTGTTCTACTACTTTTCTCTACCTTATGGCGTTGCCCCAGGGATTTCACAGGAGTTAGCTCTCAGTTAACTCTGTTTTTCAGCAGCGGTTTTCAGCTGCTTAGTTGGTGCAAATACACAATTTTAAAAATAAAAAATAAAAATACAGACAAGCCCATTAGTTATCAGAATTTGAATGAAACTCATCTTGAGCCCTGATGATGTTGGGTGCTGGACACATTCAGCTCCCATTCAATTAAATAGGAATTGAAGACATTCAGCATCTTGCAAGATCAGACCATTGTTGTACAGACCATACCTTCTTTCTGTGGCAAGTACATGGAAACAGGTCATCGTCAGGCTGCTCTACCTTCTCCATGCCATCTCTGATTTTTGGCTCACTCACTTGTAAATTGGCATATTCCTAATTCAAAAAAGAGGAAGGTATTCTTACTCTGTGAATGGCCTGTAATATCCACACCTCAGATCAATAATTTTTGTGAGAGCTGTCTTGCCAAAGAATCTTCCATTGCTCTCAGAAAAGCCCACCATATCACAGAGAAGGTAAGCTGATACTTAACTGCTGTCAGAGATCCCATGTGGTGCCTCACTGAAGTGTCAAAACCTCAGTGCTAATACACAGACATTTTCAGCTGTGTCTGAGGATAGGAGAATGAGTCTATGCTCTTAGATCTTTGCTGAGTGCTAGTGTGAGGAATATGGGAACATTTTCTTGTAGATTAGACTGAGGTTTATGGGAGCTGGAATGCCTCTCAAACTGCCACGCTAACTTTAAGGGGATCTGTTAGGGCATAAGCGTCACAGAATGTTCACAATCTACTTAATGTTTCCCATTGTTACTCTTTGCTTTGTGACTTCATCTCTGGACTGGCTGATTTCCAGTGTCTGTATATTCTTAAATGCTTTCTACATAACTTCTTTTTCCTAATAGTCTGATGTACTGACCTGGAAAAGTTTGAAATAATAACAGAATACATGATCTCCCATGAGGTTATTTCTTGCAAATTCTTGCCCTGTTTTTGCAATATTCCTTGCCTGTCAAAGAAAAGGAAAATCGATATAGGAACATTTCTGGAGATGGTAGTAGTGATTCTGAAATGTAACACAATATGTACAGTTTTAGTAATTAGACATCCAATTTTGTAGACAAGTGTTTAGGTACCACCATGGTGACTGCTCCATAAAATAATAAATAAACCTTTATTACTGATAACATGTGAGGGAGACTGAAAATTGACATATTCTTAATGTCGAAAGAAAGGTGTTCTTACTCTGTAAATACATCTTTAATTTATCAAAAACTCAAATTAATTTTCAAAGTAATGGCTGTAGAAGAATACGCAAGCTAAATATGCTTTGCTTCCCCATTGGTATAATATGCGACACTCATTCTTAAGACCTGCTAATGTTTTGTTTGTTTTTAAACAAATTAACTTGTATTCACCTACTTTTAGTTTGTCAGGAAATGTTTCTCAGTGTGTTAATATAGATTTACCTCTTCATCATGATCTTTTGCCCACTGTAGCTTCTCCAGTAGGTCACTCAGGTCATTTTTAAATGGAATGTAGTGTTTCCAGGGCTGCAGCTCATTATAAAAATGTTCATAGTAGAAGGAGTCTTGCTTCAGTACTACACTGTTTCCTGCTAACAGGTAAGGCAATCTGTATGCAGCCACTGTACCATCAATATTAATTTGATATTTATACTGCAAAAACATACAATTGATTAATAAACATTTTAAAAACAGGTAGTAGGAATTGGTTTTGTGGGGTTTTATTCTGAGAATATTAAATGCAGGGGGCTTGTTCATTTTAAAACATGCAGATTATGCCAGACAGGCATTGCATTATAGGTAATCTTTATTGTTAATAAGCAGATGAGATTAGTTCCACTAGCTAAATATATTGTATTGGGAGAAGTTACGATCACCAGTCAGGACAGAAGAACAATAAAATGGAATCTAGAGATTAGATTGGACGGAAAGTTCCTATAAAACCTCAAAATCTAAGTCAAATCTGATAATCATAAACAGGTTGTGCCTGAAAAGTTAAGTACTTTAATATATAAGTATAATCTGTACAAAGACGGTAGGCAAGAGGAGGAAAATTCTCAAACACTGGTGAGTTAAGTCTGCAAGAAGGTCTAAAGAGCAATTTATGTCCTACCTTGAAAAAATCAAAAAATGAAATATGCTTCACAATGGGACCATAAAGGCTTTCATTGTGTTTAAAAAAGAAAAAGTTTGTGAAAGCAGCATCTATGACATCCGGATATTTTCTACTGAGTTTTACAAGTTCAAGCCTCTCTTTGCGGCTGTCACGTCCCCTCCAAATTGCTGTAGTATTCTTGTCTTCCCAGGGTGGCCCAGTGTTGGCTTGCACAGACATCATGTCCAGGCTGACTCTAGATGTCAGGAGGGAACAAGTGATTTCAGAAAAGAGGACTCTTGAAGTTTTTATGCACCAGTTTTTAAAAATATTATTGTAATACAATTCTGGACCCGATTCTCCCTCAACAGTTATACACCACATTTCCACTGATTTCAGTGGTGTTATTCAAAAAACTCTACAATCTAAGAAGACAGATGACATACAAAGGCAGGGTTATAATCAAATAGATGTTTGTAAACTTTTTGTGATTGTAATAGATAAAATAAATGCAAACAAACCCCATCTGATTCTCAAGCCACCATTCATTAGTTGACATCTTACAGGCATCATGCCACAGGTGGATCTTGAGGAAAGATTTGAAGGAGGAAGACATTAGTGGCTTTGTGGGTCAGTCCAGAGAAGCATTCTATGTGCCAGAGACAGTATGGAAGAAAGTATGGAGATGGCTGTGTGTGACGCTGACAAAGGGTGTATGAGGGTGCTTTCTTTGCCAGAGTGAAGGAGACAGCGAGAAGGTGCTGCAGTAGGAGATCAGAATGCACAAATAAAGAGAGACAGACCTGGGAAGGGTCTTGATAAGGACAAGAAGGGTGAACTGAATGCAGTGAAACAGTGTGAGCCAGGGGAAGGATTCAAATGGATTTAGAATCATGGACAGGAAAGATCATCTTAAAAACTGGCTTTGTATGGTTCTGAAAAGGCAACATAGCTGTTAGGGATGTGGCCGCCTCAGTGCTGAATAGAGGGGAATAATCACTTCCCTCAATCTGCTGGCAGTGCTCCTACTAATGCAGCCCAATATGTCTTTAGCCTTCTTGGCAACAAGGGCACACTACTGACTAATATCCAGCTTCTCATCCACTGTAATCCCCATGTCCTTTTCTGCAGAACTGCTGCTTAGCCAGTCGTTCCCCAGCCTGTAGGAGTGCATGGGATTCTTCCGTCCTAAGTGCAGGACTCTGCACTTGTCCTTGTTGAACCGCATCAGATTTTCTTTGGCCCAATCCTCCAATTTGTCTAAGTCACTCTGGACCCTATCCCTACCCTCCAGGGTATCTACCTCTCCCCCCAGCTTAGTGTCATCTGCGAACTTGCTGAGAGTGCAATTCATCTCATCATCCAGATTATTAATAAAGATGTTATACAAAATTGGCCCCAGGACTGACCCCTGAGGCACTCGGGTATCTCAGAAATGTTATGGAGAGAGAAGCAGCAAGATTTGTAGAAAGCCTGAATATGCAGGGAAGAGTTGAAGACAACCCTTCCCAGGATATGATCATGAGTGGTGGGGAGACAGATGTCATCAGTGACAAAATACATTTTTTAGTGTTTTTGATTGGACTACATTTGGTCTCTGGTTTCTGATATAGGACATTGAAGGAATACAACAATTATGTAAAGGATAAAATGGCTAAACTTAGACATTCTGTATACCTTATCTGGTCTAAAATGGTGTCTCAGTATCAACATAGAAATTCATTTGAGTAAATACATAGTACAACAATTATTGAAGTATTGGTAATGCAGGAGTCTATTGGAAGCCCATTCATTCATATTTAGTGCTTTGTGAAAAATTTACATAGTTTCTTACCGGCCCATAGTTTCTAAGACTGAGTCCGTCAAATCATAGGTTGGCATCACAATGTCTTTCGATTCAGTGGATCCACACCATGAGAAGATGGGATGAAGGTTCTGAGTAGATTTCTTTTTCTCTAAAGGCCAATCCCCTAAATTAACAAAAAACTCTACGTCTGGCATTTTCACCTAAAAGAAGACAAATGATAGCATTGATGTGTTAGTGTGTATTGTATGTATTAATACATAGGAATAAACTTTTTTTTCTTGATCAATATAGTATTTGAAATTATGTACAAGAGAAGTCTAAGGGAAAAGTTAGGTTCAAGGCCATAATATATTCAAAAACTATAACAAATTGCTCATCACTCTTCAGGCATGCTGTTCACAGAAATCCATGTTTTAACTATCTCTATTATCAGGTCAGAAAACAAAGCAGCATTATAACAAATTAGTTTTCAAAAGGAATCACACAAAAGCTACTCATCTAGATATAACAAAGCATCCTCTCTCCTTGTTCATGATGCTCAGGTCTTTGTATATATTCCAAAACCAAAAAACTCCATTTCAGAAGCTATTAAGGTTGCAAACTGACAGCAGTGTAGTTGTACCATGCCATTTATAAAATCTTACATAGATGGAAATTAATACTTAAGGACACAATCAATTTTACATTGTCTACATAATAAAACCACATTAGTCTTATTAAATAAAAGATATACCTATTCCATCACTGTACTATAATGTTAATTCTGACTAAAACTACTGTTCCTTCATCAATGATCACAAAATATAAACAAAAATATCTTCTAAAAATGGATAACAATTATCTACATACACATTAATTACCAATATTGATCAAGTCCCCAAGTATATATAATATGCAATTATAAGCACATTACTGCCTCTCCATAGTGTGTGCATATGTAAAACTTTTTAAAAATACTTTGTTGTTCGGACCAGCAAGGTAATTAATTTAATTGTGGCTCATCCACATTGCAACATGTCTTGATTCCTCTGCTGTCCAAGCATTAGAAACATTAGGTTTCTGACTCAACTTACATTCAGAGACAGAGACAGAAACTAGTCCTCTGCCAGATATTAAGTAGGGTTTATATACCCTCTATTATGGTTGAGGAAGGACAGCGAAGTTTATTTTTTCTAACTTGATGACACAGGGAAACTTTTAGCAAGCGTTCCCTGTTAAGAACAGGCAGAAAAGCATGGAAGTTCTAGAGGTAGAGAAACAAAGGACCAGTTCTTAGGGTTTTATCTGGCTCTCATTAAAAAAAAAGGGAATCTTCACTTCACAGAGAGCCTGGAAAGGCTGTAATCTTTAGGAATAATCTCTATGAACACAATGCCATCCACTGGTTCTATTCGATAACTGTAATGGACAAGCTATAAACTACATATTATCAGTGTTTACATTTTCAGACCACAGAGTCATTTGGGGGCTAATTTTCTTCTTCAACACAATAGATTTTTTTTGTTCTTCAATCATATTAGCCAATGGAAAAGCGGTATAGAACTGAACAGAGATGAAACAAATAGGATTCTCTAGAAATTTAATTTTGAGTATAGTTGGGTCTGGAAAACCCCCACTATAACCTAGGTGCTTGTTTAAATTATGGCAGCTTCCCCTGGCTGACCTGTGAGCAGCAGTGTTGCTCAGATCTCCACAGTATTATGTGCTGTGACCCCACTCCTGCTTCCCCATCCATGCCCCCTATGCAAGGGCTTACCAGGCAGTCCTCAAAAGATAGCATGTGGTAGTGCTTTGTGGTTTCTCCACTGGGGGACATCTTCCCCAGCCTCTCTTTGTCTCTGGCATCTTTCCACAGTATATAGAATTTAACAGAGAATTATATAAATTCCCTGAGATTTGTTTAAATCATCCTACAATGTGTATTAGCAGTGAAATAATTGTCTGTTAAATCCTATCGCATGGTTCACAAAGCCTATGGACAATTGTTTTCTATTAAATCCTATATAGGTCTTTGTCATAAGGTCTAGCTACCTAATTAATATTTGAGAGACAAGGTCGGTGAGGTAATATCTTTTATTGGACCAGCTTTTCCTGGTAAGAGAGAGATAGAGCTTACATACAGCTCCTCTTCAGGTCTGGGAAATGTATACGGAGTGTCACAGCTAAATAGAAGGTGGAAGCGATCATTTAGCGTAAGTAGTTAGCATGTATTGTAAGAGACCATTCAAGGTGAAGTGGCATCTTAACATCTCTGCAGTCATAGGACAAAAAAAGGGGGACTACTGGGTTACAGACTGTTGTAATAAGCCACAAATCCAGTGTATTTATTAACTCCATGATTTTCAATGTCTAGCAAACTTAATTTAAACTCCCAGGCTCGTCTTTTGAAGGTGTTGGGCAGGTTTATTTGAGGACGAGGACTGAGACGTCAGATATGGAATGATCTTTTTGTGAAAAGTGTTGACCCACAGGTTGATCTGAGGAGAGAGTCCAGAATACATGCCTTAACACACTCTGTGTAAACTCGAAAGCTTGTCTCTTTCACCAACAGAAGTTGGTCCAATAAAAGATATTACCTCACCTACCTTGTTTCTCTAATGTTCTGGGACCTGCATAGCTAAAACAACATTGCAAATAATTAACATTTGTAAGTTACATTCTGCAGACTAATCAAAGAGCATACCCGAACATCCAACTTCATTAGGAACAATCCTGCTAGCTTATTACTTATTAATGTGAAGTAATAAAAAATAAGAGAACAAGAACAGTGGTATTTTCTTTATTGCTGTGGAGGCATCAACCCTGTAATAAAGATTTCAGGGAAATTTTTGATATTTAAACACTATAATATACAATATATAAGACTAATATATACTCACTTTTCTAGTCAAAGAAAGTAGTATAGCGTCCATGAAAATCCTGAAGCCTACATGCTCACCATGGGTCCTTATATAAACCTAAAAATAATCCAAACATTACTGCATTAGTGTTTTTGCTTGGGGGAAATATACATTATTGGAGCTTTCCTGTTTCACAGTAAACAATCAGACAGATTGTATGGCTTCACCTTTATATAACTTCAAATAATTTTGGGAGGCCTTGGAATGTCCTACCTCTCTGATGAAGCAAAAAAAGGGGGCACACATTTTTTGTCCTTTGCAGTCACCTTTAAAAATGATCCCTTGTAAACAGAAACTCATCACTTTCAAGCATGACTCTACTGCACTGCTTTCGCAGATTATGTTCATGGCAAACAGACAAGCTAGACAAAAATATAAAATATTCTCTCTGGAAGGTTGCGATGTAACACTACTTTATTTCTAGGAATCCAAAACTTTAACACACAAAAGAACCAAAAACAGAGAGAAAGAAGGCAGGCTGCACAACTAGAGAGGCACAACCCACCCTACCTTGTGCTAGGTTGGTTCTTTGACTGACTGCACAAGATTGCACATTTCCCTATATAGCCCCCTAATGTGCAAGGAGGGCTAGGAAACACCTGACATTTAATACACCACTAGAAGCTCTTCTGAAATTAGTAGAGTTTTGTTAGCAAGAGTTGAGGATTCTTAGACCACCACA
Organism: Gopherus evgoodei; assembly: GCF_007399415.2. NCBI lineage: Eukaryota > Metazoa > Chordata > Testudines > Testudinidae > Gopherus > Gopherus evgoodei. The sequence continues at coordinate 101,293,654 of NC_044322.1, forward strand.
CCATACATAACTGATTAGTATTCAAAACTCTTGTAAAGCGTAGTGGACAGGAAACTGAACTGAGAGTCAGGACATTTGGGTCTACTTCTAACTCTACTATTGATCTGCTATGTGACTGCGGGCAAAGTAATTTGCCTCTCTGTGTTTCAACTGCCCCATCTATAACATGGATGTAAAACACCTTACAAAGGAAGGAAGTATTGAGTTCTACAGATGAAAAACACTATATAAGAGTTAAATATTATATTTGAGGGATAATGAAGCAAACAACTGAAGTGTGAGAGCTTCTCAAAGAAAAGGTCAAAAGAATCCTTTACAATAGAAAGTGTTAACCAGCCTATATATATGACTAGCTAGAAGCCTCCTTTTAATACTTCAGCTAAATCACATACTGTACCTTGTTATCTTTTATGGTATAGTGACACAAACTCTGTCTTTGTCCAAACCGTTGTGGAATTTCCTTTGCAATCTTATCTGGGTCAACAGTGGGAAAATGTGCTAGGTCTCTCTGAATCTGTGGAATGGCTTGAGGGCAGCTCATATCTTCCAGCCATGTAGTGCTGTCTTCGCGAGGGCAGTCACAATTCTCATGGTAAACAGGGCCTGTTGTATACACAGCAAATTTTAGATTATTTAATGTGCAACACAGACAAGATATTGAATTCAGAAGTTAGTTACTCTGGACTTTGAGACAAATTCAGAGGTGAATCAGTATAATATAATGTAAGTTACACTTTGTTCCAACCCTCTTAGCGTCAGGGCCAGCGCTTCCATTTAGGCGCCCTAGGCAGTCGCCTAGGGCGCCAGGATGTGGGAGGGTGGCATTTTGCCGTCCTTGGTGGCAATTCGGCAGCGGGAGGTCCTTCCGCGCTCTGAGTCGTCGTCGGCAATTCTGCGGCAGGTCCTTCACTCGCTCCAGGACCCGACACCGAAGTGCCTCGAAGACCGGGAGCGCGGAAGGACCCCCCCGCCGTAGAATTGCCGGGAGCGTGGAAGGACCCCTGCCTAGGGCGCCAAAAACCCTGGCGCCGCTCCTGCTTAGCGTGTAACTTAGACTCTTAGACCCTAGTGTACAAAGGGGAAATGGAACAGCATAACTGTTCTGATATAATTTAGCTATTCTAGAATAACTACCCCGTGCGGATACTCCGTTCCTGAATAAAAAAACCTATCTCCTGCCTAAGGCCCAGAGTTATCCTCAAATGAGGAGAAGATAGGCGTTTGCCTGCCTTCTTGCCTGATGTGGGCAGAAGAGGTGGCAGGTCCCTGTTCAAATCCCTTGTATTTATCAGGTGACAAGGGACCTGAACTAGTGGTATCTCATATCCCAGTTGAATACCCTAACTATTGGTCTAATGGTTAAAAGGAGGGCTTGGTCCTCCTAATTGTCATTTTGTGTGGAGTTAGGCAGCCTCTGAGCATGCCTACCAGATTGGCCGCGGCAGGCAAGGTTCGCATGCTTGTCTTTCCCAATCTGTGGATCACTCTGGGCCCTAGGAGGGAGATAGATGTCTGGATGCCTTGAGTGAGGCAGCAGTGTACATGTTCGGAGGCAAAAACATAGGCACCTAGGGAATTTTTACACAAAAACTTAGGTGCTGAAGGTATGTCTATGCAGAGATAAAAAACCCATGGCTGGCCAGGGCAGCTGAAAAATCACTGTGCAGACATTTGGGTTTGGGCTAGAGCCTCAGGTCTGGGACCTTCCATCCTTTCAGGGTCCCGGAGCTTAGGTTCCAGCCCAAGCCCAAATGTCTGTCTACACAGCAATTTTTCAGCCCTAGAACATGAGCCCAAGTCAGCAGATCTGGGCCAGCCATGACCATGCCGCAGGCTTTTATCCCTGTGTAGACATAGCCTGAGTGAGTTTAGGTGTCTTCAGGGTTCAGGGGAAGCTGAGTGGGGATTGTGGATTGCAGTAGAATCTAAAACTGGGAGTTGAGTGCCTAAGTACCTTTGTGAACCTAAGCCTCAGCAACTTGCAGGATCAGACCCTAGGACTGTAAAGCATTTTGGGCTACAGTTTGTATAAAAAAAAACCCGCTATGTAAAATAAAGTTGTATCGTGTACTTCTTCTTTGTACCTTTTAAAATATATGGCGACTTGGCAACATGTTTGTTTTTGACTTTGATTTCTATCTTCAGGTTTTTGTAGCTTGCATACATTCTGTACCTCACAATGAAGGAGCCATCTTTTCTGTCTAATATCTGCACTCCTATCCGAGTGAACTGCTCATCAGGAGCAGTGATCTTCACCTGGAATGCATCTGTTCCTGGAGAGAAAGTAAAACCTACACAGGGAACAAGTACAGTTGTGATTAAAAAGTGGCTATGTAACAGTTTTCTTAGGGTCTGATCCAATGCCAGTTAAAGTCAGTGGAAAGATTGTCATTGACTTTAGTGAGAGCCTAGATTGTGCAATATTTCCAAGTGCTCAGTGCCTAGATTTTCCAAAGACTTCAGCTCCAATTTCCAAATAAGGCCTGGATTTTCAAAAGTGCTCAGTAGGCAGCAGCTCCCACTGCAGCACCAATGGGCAGATTTCAATAGACCTTAGCACCCAATGTACTGAGCTCTTATGAAAATCTGTCTTCTTATTTTGGTGCTTAAATGAGAGCCAAGCAGTTTTGAAAATCTGGCCGAGTGTGAGGTCTGAGCCCTTCTGAAAATTCGGACCATAGTGACTCAACAGACCATTGAGACGTCCTGCCCCTGCAAATGAACTAGTTCAAAGGCAAAGTACCTCCTTGCCCAGTGATGTTTCTGCAGATATGAGCTTGTGAGGTAAATGAGCTCTTCTGATTCAGCACTTCTCTCCCTTCTGGTATTAATAAATGAACAGCAATCCTCCCATTCTACGGTCTTAAAGTGCTTCCTCCTACCTGGGAAATAGGAGTGTATTACTTTTGTGGGGAGGAGGGTGAAGTGACTCTCTCAACATCACATGAAGAGCCAGTGGACACATGGAACCCACCATTCCTAGCAATAAGTCCTATGTATTAACCACAAGACTATCTTTACAGAGGTTCCTTTTCCTTTCTCTTCTCTCACCACTCTCCCTCCTTACCACCAGACCCTTTCTCTCCCACATCCCCTTTTCCATTGGTCCTCTTCCTGGTATGGTAAAGTCTCCCTCTCCCTCTTTCTTTTTTCTTTCATTTCTTTCTAACCCCACTGATCCTGTTTACCTCACAAAAAAGCAGCAGTACTGGCCACCTATTCCTCTTCACTTCTTGCCCCAATTCATAGAGGTGGTTGTGGAGCAGCAAGAAAAACAGGAGGTGGAAATCTTGGCTGCCTGCTCAGAAACGCCAGGAAATGAGAGTAGGAGCTGAAGACAAAAACTTTTCTTATTACCTGCAGCACTACTTATGAGTGACATTTCAACTGGCATGAGTGACCAAGTGACTGTGCCCTCCAGATGAGTGACACTGAGTAGGTATGGAAACTGTAGGAACAAGTTTCACTTTGCAAATTTTACACTTTGGTAACTTTACAGCTACTGAACCAAATTTCTTCAGATTTGGCTTGCTTTGTAGGTCTTATGGAAAGATATACAGTCTTTAATAACAGATGTGGGGAAAAGAATTGAGTACAATATCTAAACATTTGAAGATAATCTCTTGTTTATACAGGAAGTCAGAATATCTCAATTATAAATCTCAAGATAGAAACAGAAGAACTTTAGGAGTGTCCCATAAAAAAAACTGTTTACGAGATTTTGCTCAAACTTTAAAAAGAACTTCACAATGTATAGACACCAAATCTAGAAAAGTTCAGCCTAAAAAGTGAATGGCTTGGAAAGTTATGAATGCAGGGAACAGTTTTACAACTGTAACAGTGGTATGTGCTACCAGGTATTAGACCAGATTGTCCACCTCCACTTCTTTGATCAAATCTATGCTGTGTATGAAGGATGGGGGCTACCAGAGCTAAAGGGGACAGCTTTCCAGCATCATCCCTTCTCAGTACCCCACTAAGATACTAGGAGCCCTGCAGAGTGTGGGGGTTTAGCTAGGAGGCATTTTCTGTCTGTGACAAGGTGGCATTGTTCACCCTTGCAACCTTGAGGGAATCCCCTCATAAGATAATGCTAAATCTCATTGTTGTTACTTTACATGGATTCCCCACTCTGTTGAATGAAACTGTACATCCTCCTTGGGAAGGGGTATGTGGATAGCAACCTGTAGGGATGCCATGGCAGCTTGGGTCCTTTAGAAGCTGTGCTCCTGTTAAAGAAGGGGAAGGGTCTGGGAAGCAGTGCCAAAGCATATAGACTCTCTGTTCAAATGGATCTGGCCTCCTCAGATCTTAGGGAATTTGTAAGTGTAAGGGGCTGAGGAGATTTTCAAAGCAATAAATGACGTTTAGATGCCGAACTCCCACTGACATTTAATGGGGAGTTAGAAACCAGTCTGCTATTGGTGCCTCTGAAAATTTCCTCCAGTCCCTCTGCCAGTTCCATGAGGGGATAGAGGGAACAAGCCCTACCTCTTCATGGAATATTTTGGTGAAAATGCCACAAGTGGCAAGTCATGGGTTTTCTGTTCTCTGCTGGGTTTTTCCAGTCTAGAGATTGATCTGCCTCACTAATTTCAATCTTTGAATTAAGTTTAGGTTGTCTCAAACGTTACTAGGTTCTTTAATGTTCTATTACAGTATTAATAAGCAATTATTTTAAATGGATCATAGATCTGATACCTACATGTTTGTGGGGATTACTGGTTTGTGTGACAATGGAAAGAAGCAGGAAAGTCTAGAGGTCACACCATAACTTAATCTGACCAGTTTCTTATATATATAGCTTGACAAGGGAGAATTCGCTGTAACTTGTTTTGCTGGGCCAAGATGCTTCTATTTGTCTGTAACCCAATTTCATTTCCTTTCCCCATCTCAGATCCTGTATGATGCCTGTGAACCTTGAGGTGAATGGCAAATTTTATATTAGGGGCAATGGAGCAGGAGATTTTGAAAAGACCGCCATAGGTTTTTTAAACTTATATTATTTTTTCTTACTGTGGATAATATCCCAGGGAAGCTAAAAATAAAATCTCAGGGCCAAATTAATGCTGGTGGATGGGGGAGAGGGGTGCAACTCAAATTATGTCTATGGAATCACAGTTTTATGTGCCAACAGGGATCCTTGAATCTTTATTGAATATTTTTCCTTCATGTATTGCGCAAGTACACTGATTTCCAGGAGGTAAAGTCTGCTGGAATTCATTAATTAAAATAACATTAGAGCATTTTGATACATGACAATAAAGTTTACAAAGAGATATAAGGCATAAATATAAGTCAGATTTGGGGCCTTCAGCATTAATATCCTTTTCTGCAAGAAGGCAAATTAAGTAGCTTTCTAATTAAATAACAAGAGAGTCAATATATACAGGCATACTCGTGGCTCTGAAGAGAGGGTAGGGCCAATTCTACTGGTGGATGAACAAAACACAATGGAATGTAATATAGATGTGAGGGGTCTGGCTCTGCAGGTGTACTGGCGGAAAAATAGTAAAAGTTATTTTGTCAAAGAATTCTGTTGGTATGACTTGGACCCAGATCCTCAGAACACTTAAGCATGTGTGTAATTTGAGTAAAGTTGCACAATGCTTAAATATTTCTGGGAAAGGGCTTGGGAATGCCAGCGAAAGAACAGTCATTTCTAATTTTAAATTCGATAGGGTGGGAATGAGAGCCTCGTGAGTATTTAGACCTGTGAAGGAAAAAGGGCCATTTTTAAACTCGAACATCTCTATTGGCCACAAACACAATTTAAAGTTGCTGTGATAAAGTGCTGTCATGCTTACCTCTGCCCTTCAGTGTCCAAAGCCTGAACATAAAAATACCGAGCAGGGAGGACAACATCTGCTGTCAGACCAGGTCCCCATATTAAACTGTTCTCCGGACTCAGCTGGTTTCCTCCACCCGAGACAGTGAACACGGGAATGGTTCCAAGCGTTAAGTAACAAAGCAGCCAAATGCTAAACATTTACAAGATTTCCTCCTCAGGAAAAAACACAAACAAGACGACAGGCCAAGCTGCAGGGAAGGGGTAGAAAACGTGTGCTAAAGTGTAACTTGTGAATCAGTTACGGCTGCAATAACATCTGCTCAGTTACTCATCTGCCTTGACTTAGCGTTAGCTTGTTTGTTTCTAAGAAGTCTTGAATATTTCCACTTTCCTCCTAAGCAAACTACAAGGGAGAAGCCAGTTAACTCAGGAGCTGCTGCCGTGTCCCTGTTTCTTTGTCTCTGTGTGTATCGATTCTTCTGCCTTTAACCCTGGAGCTGGAACAGCATCTTCGGGTTAACCCTATCGTCAGTCTCAGCGGGCAGGAGAGGAACGGGAATTGTTTCATTGGTCCAACAAAACTTCTTCCGAATGAATGATGATATTGTCTCACTTCCCAGGCTGAGCAGTAATGCTGGGAAATGTAGTCCAGCAACAAGAATCACAGCAGCCTTGTACCTCACCACTGACACTCATTACCAGTATGGTTTGGGCGGGGGTGAGAACCTTCAAGCTATTTCAAACAAGAGTGCAGACATTTGCAGCATACTGCAAGTACAAGTTTAAATGGGACACTGTCAGCTTAAAACTTATACTTCCGTCTGAAAATGTACCTATTATTGCCTGCGAGTAACACACAAGGTTACAAGTGAAAGCGTTTTGAAGTTAGAGTTTTCGATTTGTCTACTTTATGTATTTAACATCATATTGTATGTACATAGCTTCTCTGTTTCCTTTATAGTCTATAGTTAGAGCTAGATCAACTTATACTCAGTGCTATGACACTTACATGTAGGTGTCCTGCTGCCTAATGGAATCCCCAACCCTGAGTTAGGGATGCACAGGGAGAATTAGGTGCCTAAGAATGGGATCCACAAAAGCCAGCAAAGCTGAGCAGGGCGCCCCCCAAGTCAGCCCATGGAAAAGAGGAAATGCCCAGGAAAGTAGTTTTGCCTACATCCCATCTCCTCAAAGGGACTTAGGTGCCTATCTCTGGTTAGAAATCACAGCCATGAACTCCCTGCTAAAGCTGGGTGCCCAAGCCTTTTCTTGCAAAAAAATAGGTAGTGCTGCTGATATATAAAACTACAGTATTAGTCCTGTTAGCACCCCAAGCCAGGGTGGGGGAGACATAAAGCTCAAATCCTTATTCTGCCTGATGGGAAATAAGGATTTAAACTTGTCTTTCAATAGAGCACCCTAACCTCTGGGCTATGGGGCTAGGATGGGGCTTTCTCAGTTGCTCCTGTTGAAACTGTTTGACCCAGAGTGTGTATAAATAATTAGCATTCATTGGGCCAGAGAAAGCAAGCAAATGATTGAATAGCCTGTGTTTAGGGCACTCACTTTTCAAGTCCCTGCTCTAATGTATATTTCATTAGTTACACACAATAGAATAGCTTCAATCGGACTGAGGAAAACTTGGCCTAAAACACCTCATAGCCCAGCAGATACAGCATTTGTACAAGATGTTGATTGAACAACCTCCTGCAGACAAGGCATTTGAATCTGAGTCTCCTATATCCTGGGTAAGTGTTCTAACTTCTAGGCTAAATAGGGTGACCAGATGTCCCAATTTTAGGATCTTTTTCTTATATAGGTGCCTATTACCCCCCACCCCAATTTTCACACTTGCTGTCTGGTCACCCTAAAGCTAAAGATTATAAGGTGGGGGTGGTACTTTATGTTTTGTGAAAAGCCTGATCTGTTGGTCAGCCTCTAAGAACACTTACTAGATCAGGCCAGATTCTGAGGATCCTATTTTGAGGATCTTGCCTGGATTTAGACATCCTGGTGTCAGGATTAAATGGCTGTTTGCATGATTGCTGCCAGATTTTTAGAGGACCTTTATCAGAAACTTAGATGCCTAAGTATTTTAGGCACCTACATGATTAGGAGATAGTCAAGCAGGGTTATTGCAGGTCTAGATATTGGATTTAGGCATCTAAAGTGGCAATTAGGTGTCTAAATCCCTTTGAGGCTCCAGCTCTTAGGTTCTGTGGTTTTTTTTTTTTTTTTTTCTCTTTTTCTTGTGTGTGGGTCTTTTCAAACAGCAACAGGGGAGGAAATAAAACAGTTTTAAAATAGGAAAATATTATGTAAAAAAAATTGCAAGAAGCTGGCATAGACCTGTAACTACTTTAAACTATTTTTCAAGTGATTATAATTTAATTATTGCATGAATATTTCTTCCTGAAATCTTAAAGCTGATTAACTTTTATTGACCTGTGATGATAATACATGTTTAATAGTGACTTGGAAGAAACACTGAAGATACAGAAACAGTGGTGGTTAGTAATTGTTATTTACCTAGCTCAGCATATTCCTAAAATATGCATTGTAACAGATTTGTTTGGTTCAGTTCTTATTGGTGAAGTGATTCAAATCACACACTCAATAAACAGATAACAGCTGTAAAAAAGAAACAATATTTTACTTAGCCATCCTCTTGGCCTAGGGATGTTCAATCTCTACTCTGCTCTAGGCCCAGCCCCACCAGCACACGATGGAACAACTGATGAAGTGGGTGGGAGGTGCGGGAGGGAAGAGGAGAAGTGATCAGTGGGATGCTGGCAGATAGGGGCTCTGGGGATGGGGAGAGCTGGCTGCCAGTGGGTGCTAAGCACCTGCTAATTTTTTTTGTGGGTGATCCATCCCTGGAGCACCCATGGAGTCAGCACCTAAACTACTTGAAATATACACACATTAGCATCCTGATCTGATTAGGACTAATAACTAGTATATCCATATTTTCAGCACCCATCTTGTAAACTCCAGAGTTCAGAAGGCTAAACAGGGAAAAAATCAGCTCTGTCAGGTTTAATTTACATAAATAATGATGCCTCATGCTTTCTGTATAATTTATTGTATTGTTAAGAGTTTGTGGTCTGTTTTTGGAAATGATGTTATTTCATATGTACAGGTACATATATTTATGAAAGTGTGGAGAAATTTGGAAAGGGATAGCCTGGGGAACGTGAGCCACCTGAACTGAGCGATATTAGACTCTGGTAGGGTAGAGAATCCAAAACATCCTGTGGATTTAGGTCAGGTGTTTTGTTTGCCTACATAGAAATGCTCTGTGTTATCTAGTGTTGATGCTGGGTCTGTGGTACTAGTCTGGGTGGCTATAAGATATAGGAGGAGTTAGATTGAAGCAGACAGGATTCTAGTGCCTGCTTAAATACTAGTAGGCCTATCTGAATTCAAGGGTGAGGTTACAGGTAGTTGAGGATTGTAGTATACACTCTGGGTCTTCAGTAAGCTAGTTATGTAAGAGTGAGGGGGCTTATTATGTTCCTCACTTTATGGTTTTGATCATTATGAAAAGGTAACAAGGGTATTTAGGTTTTAAATTTGTGAAATGGGGCAGGAGCTGGGGGAGAGAAGGTTTTAGATGGGCTTGGGTCACATATGTTATTTATTTTAGAAAGGGACCCCAGATATATACTGAAAACCAGCCCTGGTTACTTGGCCTGGACAGAAGGATGGCAACTCTATTAATCTCTATACATGCTGAAGGTAGTAGGAAAAATAGAGTTATCCTCACAACACCAAGCACTGACACTTTATTCTTTGTATGGTTTCCTATCCCCAATAACGCATCTACAATAACCCCATCAAGAAATGTTCCTTTATTGGAAATACATATACATAGACTTTTGTCTTTTAACTATAATTTATCGTTACTTTGTGTTGAAAACAAAATACACAGTAAATTAAATCTCCAAGAAAGGGCCCTTATTTCATAGATGTTTATGTTATTGTGAATAGGTTTGTGTAAAAACACAGAGAATAAGTTACGCTGAGAAGAATTTCAAGACCATATATATTTTAAAAAGGAAATATCATGGCCACACGTTAATTGTGTCCTATGTTCTTAAAAACTCATAGATCAGGTTTTCAGCCAACCACTCCCAAGAGTCAAGAAGGTTTTGGGTGGGGAGAGCTGTTATCTCCTTCCCCTGACGCAGCAGGAATGGCCACAGCTAGAGACAGGGCCAGGGCTCTGAATTCTCTCCCACAGGCGCTAGGCGCGTGGTCCTTGCTCATATGGCTCAGGGTCTAACTGAGCGTCTATCCTGGGGCAATTAGGCGGAATTTTGCAGGCGTCTCTGTTTTCCTCACAGAATTTCTGGCCACCGCTAGGCGCCGCCGGACTCAGCAGAGCCCAGCTCGCAGTGAGCGGAGCGCTCAGCCTGGCTGGGCTGGAGGCTGCTCGCTCTTTGATCCTCCTGCTGCGGGGGTCAGGAGCGGGCGCCGGGGACCCGGCTCGCTCGAAGGGTGAGGAGGGGGGGGGGCGTTCGCACCACGCTGCGTGCAGCTGGGCGCTGTGGGGCTGGTGTCTGGGCGGGGCTGCCGGGGTGGGGGCGCTGGTGTCTGGGGGCTGCCTGCAAGCTGGCGCTGTGGGGCTGGTGTCTGGGCCGGCACTGCCCCGTGGCTGGGTTCTGTGCGGAGGGGGGGTGTGGTGTCTGGGCGGGGGCTGCCTTGTAGTTGGAGGGGGGCTGGGGTCTGTGGGGAGGGGGGCGCTGGTCTCGGGGGGGGGGCCGAGGGCTGCCCTGTAGTTGGGGGTGGTGGGGGCTGGGCTCTGTCGGGAGGGGGGCACGGTGGCTGGGCGGGGGCTGCCCTGTAGCGTGGGGTGGGCGAGGCTGGCTCTGGCGGGAGGGGTGTGTGGGTGTCTGGGCCAGAAGGTGCCAGTTGCTGGGCTCTGGGGGCAGGGGGTGTAGGGTCAGGAATGAATCCCCCCCCCCAGATCACATGACAGAGGCCTTAGAGGTTTTTTTGCCTTGTGCAGTGTGTGGGTCTGGGTGCAGGTCACTTGACAGGATTACCTAGGTCAGTGGTTCTCAGACTGGTGGGTCAAGACCCTGTTTTCATGGGTCTCCAGGACTGGCTTAGACTTACCAGGACCTAGGCTTAAGCCAGAGCCTGAGGACTTCAACCCTGGGTGGTGAGGCTCAGACTGAGCTTCAGCTTTGTTTTCCCCAGGCGGTGGGGCTTTGGCTCCCCCATGGGGCACAGGGCTCGGGGCAGGCTCAGGTTCGGTCCCCCCTCCTGGGGTTGTGTAGTAATTTTATTGTCAGATGAGGGGCATGGTGCAATGAAGTTTGAGAACCCTGACCTAGGTATACCTCACTTAATGATTTCCCTGTTATTGGCTATTGCAGGAGCCTCGAGCAGGGATGCACCTCATTCCCCCCAGTCTCTTGTGCTTGTGGCACATAACAGTCTAGTCTCTGTGAGCTGTAATATTTTAGTCTAATTTCAGTTGTTGAGTTTAGTGTGTATGGGTGCTGGGGTATGTGATATACAGGTCAGACTAGATGATCTGGTGGTCCTTTCTGGCCTTACTCTCTCTGAGTCTACAGAGTAAAATATTCCCCCTTATTTTTTACTGCTTGGACAGAGATCCACAGAGGTTCTGAGCTTCTCGCCCCACTTGTGTGGGAGATGTGGGCTATCTGTTCATGGATCTACAGAGCACAATCTGGTACAGTCTGTCAGTGCCAAACTAATTTCTAAAATAAGCTTAAATCATTTAATCTATTTTAGGTCTGTTTGGCTAAGCCAGTACTATTGCTATCCTAATGATAGTAATTTGGCTCAAAGAAAAATGCTTTGGAAGCAAAATTGTTACATAATTGCCTCCAAGGCTGCTGGCCAGCTATGGTTCTACAAGCCTTCCAAAGAGTGAAACCTGGGAAGATGCTCTCCATTCTAAGATGTGCATTACCCTTGGAAGCAGTCTCATAAAATTCTGGCTTTGGTGTTGGACCTCTCCTTTTCCTACCGCCCCCCGTTTCCAAGTTGTAAACCTGACTGGACCACTGGACACTTGAGAACTCAGTGAGTTTGTGTACCTATCACCATCACCAAGGGCCACAAAAGCCCTCTAGTTTGAGGACCCATTCTAGCAGCATAGGCCACTTTCCACTGTTTGAAGTGCCTCTATGGCAAGGGACTTCTATATTTAAGGGTTATAAAGCTTAATTATGCAATTTTATAATTTGTAGTATTAAACTTTATATTTAGAATCTCGTAGCTTTTAGCTCCTTCTTTGTTTTCTTTTTAAATATCAAACGTCCAGAGTCTCAGATGGGCAGCTTTTTGAATGTTTGTGATAAATCACCATAAATAAATATATATTATATTTAATATTTATGTGATGGTAGTGGCTAGAGGCCCCACTCAAGATTGCCATATGAGTCTCTCGATGTCACTGTTTCAGCTAAATTTGAAAACAAGTTAGCTGTCTTGAAGACTGGTGGGGGAAAACATTAGTATTAGGACAGAGCACCATGTAGCGTGGGCTGGGGTAACCATAGAGAAACACTTTGTTACATCAACCCTAGCAGCCGATCTATTCATCAGCCAAGGGGAACCCCATGGCAGACAGCCACTGTCAGCAATAGCAGTGGTAACCCCAAAGGTTCAAAAATCATGAGTAAGAGTCACCAAAATCACAAGATTGGCTTTAAAACAATGAGATTATGTTAAAATAATAGATCTGGGTGTTCTTTTATTTTCTTCTGCTTTTTTAGGTGTTAGGTGCACTGGGGTCATATTTTGAAGCTTTCTCCCACCACAAGGGCTAGAAAAATAGGCGCCGACTCTGTGGGTGCTGAGCACCCACCAATGACCTTGCTGATCAGCTCCTCCCCCTCCCAGTGCCTCCTGCTGCATGATCAGCTGTTCAGCAGCGGGCAAGAGGTGCTGTGGGGGGAGGGGGAACCCTTGAGGGAGGGGGCAAAACAGGGTGGGAAGAGACAGAGCCAGGGAGGGAAGAGGTGGGGCCTTGGGGAAAGGAGTAGAGTGGGGCAGAACGGGGTCGAGCACCCCGGGGAAATGACAGTCGACACCTGTGACTAGAATGTACTTTTCCTTTAAGAATGAAGGCTGAACTCATCACATATTCACTTGACTCCAGAAGTTGGAACTTTAAGGAAAACAATAATTACCATCAAAGAATCCTGTGGCACCTTATAGACTAACAGACGTTTTGGAGCATGAGCTTTCGGGTGAATACCCATTTCCTCAGATGCACATGCATCTGAGGAAGTGGGTATTCACCCACGAAAGCTCATGCTCCAAAACGTCTGTTAGTCTATAAGGTGCCACAGGATTCTTTGCTGCTTTTACAGATCCAGACTAACAGGGCTACCCCTCTAATAATTACCATGAGATGCAGGATAAAATCATGCGTGTCGATAACACACAATAGAGGATTTTCTAATTGCAGGGAGACCATAGGAGTCCATGTGTAGCTGTGCTGGTTTCCAGCCTCTCACCGTGCAGGGGCTGCCTGCTCCATGGTGACAGCCAAGGCACTGTGCCTTGCCCACTCCCTTGAGCTTGCCTTTAATCTGCCTCAGTTCTCCATATGGCAGCCCGCCAGTCCTCCTCCCCATGGTCCCCCACACCCACTGACATCTCAGAGCTTCTCCTGACCCCCACCCAGACCGGTGTAGCAGAGACTTACATGCATGTTGCACTCCACATGGGTGGGGGGGGCCACCCATGGCCTGGGTGGAGCCACAACACCGTAACAGCTTCTGGGTGTGGGTGGGAGGATCCCACCACCACAGGGCCCAGCCCTTGCACAGCCTGCACCAGCCACTCTATAGCATGGCACCCATCAGTCTTCCTCACAAGCTCTGTCCACACCACCTCTGCCGCATTGTCATTGAGCAACTGTCCCTCTCTTTCCCGCACTGAGGTGCTGTGGGAGCGCTGGGCAATACCATTGGTAGGGGAAGAGGGGCAGAGATGCATTGCTCTGTTTCAGTCCTTGTCAATTCCACCCTGCTGGCTATCATGAACAATCCAGGGGCTATGGGAGGTTGTTTCCATCTGAGTTCCCCTCTCCTTTGCCTGGTCACCCCTTCCTTGGTGAGGTTTGGTATCGTCCAGGCAGCTGTGCTTAGGAAGGGGGTACGGGTGAGTTGGAGCTGAAGCCCCACCCCCCACTTTGTTTCCAGTGTGATCATATCCCAGCCGCTGCCAGTCAAGAGACATGGGAGCCACCATGCAGGTAATGACCCGGGGCCATCAGCCACACATCCTGGGGGAAGACGAGAGGCCGGGGGAGGCCTCCTCAGTGCCACGTCCTGAGGAGAAGTGGGGTGGGGTGGATCTGTTGCAGCTGTGTGGGCCACTGCCCTTTGGGCAGGGCTGAGCTGTGGCAGCCGCTTGCTCTCTCAGCCTGGCCAATGAGCGCGTGAAAATCCTGCCCTCTGCTGGGGGCTGCTCTGGCTCCTCCCACCAGAACATTAACTCTGGAACCTACTGACTATGGCATGAGCTCCTGATCCAGCCCCATGTGTGGGCGGGGCATTCATGATGTGAAGATCCCTGCTATCTTTGGGCCTGGGACAGATACTATGGAAGGTTCTAATGCTGTTGCTACCGTTGCATACTAGCGTGTGTGCAATGTTCTCATGTGCATGGTGCTGGCCAATAAAAGGTCATTAGAGCCTTCTAGTGAAGGAAGGTTCACTCTGCTCAGTGGTTCCTGATACCATCCTAGGTACAAACAACTGTAGCTCCAGCTATCTTAGGAAATGGTGTGTGGATGTGTACCGGGGGTGTTGTAACAACTTGTCTGTGCCTGTCTCAGTGTAATTTATGGTGATATTAGAGAGACCTGCCAATGCAGAGTCCTTTGCGGGATTGGGACCTGAAATGGTAGCAAATACACACTCATTTTACCAGTGTCGACGGGAACCACATATCTACTGCAAATTGAAATCCATAGCTGCAGCCATAGCTCAGTGTTGTCTACGATGTGTAATACAAGTATTGTATTGGAGGGGGTTATGGTTTATTGGCTAAGTATAGATACTAGAAGTCAGCATTGCCAGGTTCTGTTTCTAGTTCTTGACAATCGCTTACCTCTTCTGTGAGACAAGGTGACTCAGGTAATATCTTTTTATTGGACCAACTTCTGTGGGGAGAGCGAACACCATCCAGAGCTTCGCAGGTCTGGGAAAGGTACGTGGATTGTCATAGCTAATGCAAAGTGGGAGATGCTAAATGCATCGTGTCTCTCATATCCTGGGACTAACGCAGCTACAACAATGCGTATTAACTCTTCTCGTGTGTTTCTTCATATTTGTTATCCATGTTGCAGTGGTGTGGATGATTTCAAGGATGCCATCACCTTGATTTTAAAACTTTAATTAAAAGTAGCTTTTAATAGTACACCTGCCTCATTTCTTGTGTGTATAAAACAAACATGCACACAAAACCAAACCCCAAACCTTTTCTTCCCTGTTGCTATGTGAAAGACCCATACAAACAAAAGGGAAGACTGAGTGACTATACAGGGAAGACAGTGACTCACTGTACACAAGTGATGGTAAATACACAAACTGAAAAGGAAATGTTTCTGTTTCTAGTTACCTAGTTTTGCTATCAGATTTATTGTAAGATTTTCAGTGAGGAGTGAGAATCTTTTTAGTTGATATCCCTTTAATTCAGTAATGATTGGAAAATGCTTTGATTACTGTTATAATAAACTGCAGTGTTCATGCATATGCCAGTTGTCTCTGTCTAAAAACTATTTACTTTTGTATCCTAAATTGTTTTTAAAAAATGACTTATTGAGGGTTGACTCAGTATGCTGTCAGCACAGAGTATGCTGTTGGCACTTCGCAAATAATGAAAGTTCTATGTAGCAGCATCCTAGCAGTACTTAGAGAAAGCAAATGTTTGGACAGCAGTGTAGAGCATTCTGTATTCTGAAATGTATTGCAGCTCTCATTGTTTGCACTTTTAAAGTAAAAGGCTTTGTTTAAAGTTTGTATAGCTTGTTTATCAGCTGAGGTGTGTGTGGTAACAGTAGCTTTTCCCTTCTTGCAGGTAACTCATCGGTAGCTTGCAAATCTGCAGGCAATGATGTAGGCTAAATTTTTATTTAAAAAAAATTGCTGAGCACTTCTTAGCTAGACAGAACTTTTTAGTATCATTCAATGCCTAACATTGCAGAAGGTGAAAGGGAGAATGGTTCTCGACACAAAGAAAACAGACCTGAAAAAAATCTCCAGAAGCTACTCTTCATAATGATGTAAAGCCATATTGCACTTCAGATGCATCTGCTGCGTCACTGGGTCCTACTGGAGATGGGCATTATCCATGGGGATGTCCTGTGACTCACACCCGAGAAAAAATTTATACTATCTGCTCAGACTATGCTTTTTTAAACCAGGTAACGTCTGTTCATAAAAGTCCAAGTGCTACAGTTAGTGCCTGCCTCCCAGATAGTGCTGCCTTAAATGTTGGAAATAATACACCTAACTTCATTGGCATTCAAAGTGGAACTTCTGAGATAATCTACAAGAAGACACTAACTTGGAAAATTTATCTAGTAGTTTGGAAAGCTTCCACTGGCATGGGAAATTGACAAATCAGAGTTCAATGGAGTGACCAAATCTGAAAAAGAGCAGGTAAGACATTACAGCACTGCATCATTCAGAAAAATGCTTCAGGAGTGTTGTGGCGGGCCAGTGCAAGACCCTCCTCCACTTACATTGTGCACTGGAACTATGTAGATGAACACACTCACCATCTGTGTTGTAGAAATGGTCTTTGTGCTGGCCCCACAGATGCTGGTCTTGGGGGCTTGGATAGGAGTGGGTCAGGCAAGGGGAGTAGTGGCTGCAGTGTTCCCAACCTTGTAGTTCTTGCTTCCTTACTCTACCTTTTGCTTTCCTGTAGAACCCAGTAATTTGATATGGCATACATTTTCAAGCTGTGTAGAAATAATACAAGGCATTGTAAATCTTATGTGCTCATATAAGCCAACCTATTTTCCACCTAAGGGGAGTGGGAAATGAATACTTTATTTTGTGTTCTTGGTATTACACTTGTCACCGTTGGACTGACGTCTGTTTTTAAAAGGGAAGAAATTGCTGATTGTGACTGTCAGCTTTGATCAGCAGTACTTGAATACATTAAGTAGCAAAGTAGAGCCCCAAAGGCGTCCTCGTGAGAATACTGACAAAGCAAACGTTATCTTTATACAATTAAAATTATTATGCATGGAGAGAAAGTCAAAATTTCCCAAACACGTGTTCAAATATTTTGAAATTGTGTAGTATATGATGTTAAACTGTTTTCTCCACTGTTTTGTGTTCCTCTTGTTTTGCTTAGCCAAAGATTTTAATGGTTTATTGACCATGCATATGTACACAACTGATTTTTATATCTGGCCTATAATCACTGTGTATGCCTAGAGCCATTGCTTTTTTCTTATGAGTTGGCTGACCAGTCGAGGTCTAATTTAGCTTAATGATTGCAAAACAGTCTTTGCAACTCTAAGATATAAAATGCTATTGCTTTGTCTTTGTGTATTCATGTAGAGCTCTTTTGAAAGATAAGATATAGGATAATGTGTATTTACAGGTATTTTTCAATTCTGCTAAAATATGTACCAGTATATTTCACTGTGGTTCAGAAATATGTAGTCGCAAAACAGGATTGAAATATTCCCTCTCAACTGTTTTTATTCTTCTTCCTGTACGGTGACTTGCAATAAGGGAAAGTTCCTGGGGATATATTTCCCCTCTGCATGTCCCTAGGCACGCCTGTCTCCTGCACTAACAACCACGCTTTCTGACTGAAGACAATTATGCAAATTAGCAGATATATCCATCTAATCGCATTATATGTATAATGTGAGGCTATTGTCGTGGTCTGCTCTCCCTCTAGTGCACCAAACTGGCTCTGGACAGGTCATGGAAGGCCACCAATTACTGGGATGGCTGGGGTGAGAGAGGCTCACAATGTTTGTGGAGGCCATTTAGTATGACCTTTTTAATCCATTCTGTAGGTGATTATAGAGAATAGAAATATTCTTCAGTAAAATGAGCTATTGTGTAAAAGTTATGTGCCAGTTTACTGGTTCTTCCCAAAGCTGTTGGCAGTCCCAGTTCACAAGCTAACTTTTCCTTCCAATGGAAATAATCACAGTACACCTCTATCCATGCAGCATACTGTCTTTTTGTTAGAAGTACACTGAATGCCTTCTGGTTTAGGGCATTATAGTGGAAATATTTAGCTTGTATATTAAGCATTCATTAACTGCTTCTAAAATTTATCTTGCAGGAAACATGAAGAAACAAGTAACAAAGAAAAAATCTTTGGACAAAAAAAGCAAACAATACAGGGAGTGTTCTCAACATTCCACTGTTGAAGAAATAAAGCAGCGGAAAGTGCTCGACCTCAGGAGATGGTAGTATTTAAAAGTCATAATTAAGATTACCATAGTATGCAGAGCTTGTTTGTGAATGTTGTTGCTGGCTGTTTATTTTAAATTTTAATATGTCATAGTTTTTTTAATAGTTGGATAGAAGAGTATATGGGATCTGTTAAACATAGAGTTAGTGAACTAGACCTGATACGTACTACAAGAGGATCTGGATCTGGATCTTGTGAACATAAGAACGGCCATACTGGGTCAGACCAAAGGTCCATCTCGCCCAGTATCCTGTCTTCCGACAGTGGCCAGTGCCAGGCCCCTAGAGGGAATGAACAGAACCATTCCCTGTCACTCATTCCCAGCTTCTGGCAACAGAGGCTAGGGACATCATCCCTGCCAATCCTTATTGTTGGTAAGATACTGTGTGCCATCATTTACGTTTCCTACATATTTGGAAATTTCTACAAAAAAGTTTTGGTTGAATAATAAAAAGTGAGAACCCATTAGCATGAGCAGGCAATGTGTAAATTTACTCACATACAAGTGTAGCTTATTCTGACTTTCTGCCCTTCTTTTGTGGTCGGGGCTACTTAAGCAAAATCTCTCAGTCATACAGAACTGAGAATGTACTACAGAATGTTCACTAAGAACTGGGTTGAAGCCACTAACTAATTTTAACCTGTCAGAAGGTTTCTGTGGCATGGGAAATAAAGGTTAGGATAGGGAATCTGTGACCTAAAGTCATCTCCATTAGTAAAGTTTCAAAGAGTTGCAATTGAGTAAGGAATTGCAGTATCAGAAAGCTATTGACTTGAAAGGCTGGCTGGCTAAGGTATTGTTATTGGGATACATGTAATCTTTTCCACAAGATCATTAATGTAGACTTGACCTATTTCAGTTCTGCCCCCAAATTATTTCTATGATTAGTAGGCCCTTGTGAATTAAGTTGGTGGTCTCAGCACAGATCTTGATGGAGTGGGATCAACATCACCACCTAATTTTAGAAATGTTAAGAAAATGAATGCATGTGAAATTTGTGCTTGTGAAATATGCCAGATTTCCACTCTATTTACTTTTCCTGGGTGAAGTCCCATGAAAGAGAAATTGACATATTTACTTCAGATTTTTTAAATTCATATAGCAGGTTGAGACTTACCAGTGACTTATTTAAAGGCAAGGTGAGACAAATACTTCGGTTTTTTTTTTAAACACTATTTGACTTTTGGGTAATTGTCACAAATGAAAGTGCAGCAAGCTGCTATATCTAAATAAAGAAAATTTTCTCTTTCTTCTCAGGTATTGTATTAGCCGACCACAATATAAGACTTCCTGTGGATTTCCTCTCTAGTGTCTTGCTGGAATTACTATATAGCATACTGGGGGCTGGAAAGTACGTCCTTTCTATTCCATTTCAATTTCAAGGAATCTAAAATGGCTATCTAAATACTCTATTAATTATAGTTAATTATGATTATCAATTTCATTTTCAGCCTGCCACCTATTACTCAAGAAGAAGCCTTGCATATTTTGGGCTTTCAACCCCCATTTGAGGAAATTAGGTTTGGTCCCTTTACAGGAAATACAACTTTAATGAGGTACAATTTATTTTCTTGAAGCAACTGAAATGCTAATGTATAGAATAATTTTCTAATTCTAAAAATAATTAGATTGTCACTCTTAAAACAGCAATAATATATTCTGACTAACTCACTGTGTTTTATTTGAGCTTTCTGAAAATGTCATGAACAATTAAACAAACCTAAGGGTTCTGACAACAGAGCCCAGAGTCTGTTTTAATAGCTTTTACCTGAGCTGTTTTTGCTGTCCTACTATTTTTGTATGCTTCTACACTGATAGCTCTAGTGACTAGAGACTGAGGGCTTGTCTACATCAGAAAGTTGCAGCGCTGGTGAGGGAGTTACAGCGCTGCAACTTTGAAGGTGTACACATCTGCAGGGCATCACCAGCGCTGCAACTCCCTGTTTGCAGCGCTGGCTGTACTCCCGTTTTGTCTCGGGTGTAGAGGATCCAGCGCTGGTGATCCAGCGCTGGTAATCCAATGTAGACACTTACCAGTGCTTTTCTTGACCTCCGTGGAAGGAGGAAGCCTCTGGTAATCAAGCTGGTCTCACTTTCCCGGTTTGCTCTCTCGTTCCCGGAACCCCGAGCAAGCAGGTCTCCTTCCCTGCGGTTTGCAGGGTGGCTCCGGGAACGCGAGAGCAAACCGCGGCGAAGCTGGTCTCCCTTTCCCGGTTTGCTCTCCTCGGTCCCCGAACCGGCCGAGCAAGCGGTTCTCCTTCCCTGCGGTTTGCAGTGTGGCTCCGGAACGCGAGAGCAAAACCGCGGCGAAGCTGGTCTCCTTCCCGGTTTGCTCTCTCGTTCCCGAACACCGAGCAAGCAGGTCTCCTTCCCTGCGGTTTGCAGGGTGGCTCCGGGAACGCGAGAGCAAACCGCGGCGAAGCTGGTCTCCTTTCCCGGTGTTGCATCTCCGTTCCCGAACCGCCGAGCAAGCGGTTCTCCTTCCTGCGGTTTTGCAGGGTGGCTCCGGGAACGCGAGAGCAAACCGCGGGCGAAGCTGGTCCCTTTGCCCCGGCTTGCTCTCTTCGTTCCCGAACCCCGAGCAAGCAGGTCGCCTTCCCTGCGGTTTGCAGGGTGGCTCCGGGAACGCGAGAGCAAACCGCGGCGAAGCTGGTCTCCTTTCCTGGCTTGCTCTCTCGTTCCCCGAACCGCCGAGCAAGCAGGTCTCCTTCCCTGCGGTTTGCAGGGTGGCTCCGGGAACGCGAGAGCAAACCGCGGCGAAGCTGGTCCCTTTCCCCGGCTTGCTCTCTCGTTCCCGGAACCCCGAGCAAGCAGGTCTCCTTCCCTGCGGTTTGCAGGGTGGCTCCGGGAACGCGAGAGCAAACCGCGGCGAAGCTGGTCTCCTTCCCCGGCTTGCTCTCTCGTCACCGAACCGCCGAGCAAGCGGTTCTCCTTCCCTGCGGTTTGCAGGGTGGCTCCGGGAACGCGGAGAGCAAACCGCGGCGAAGCTGGTCTCCTTCCCCGGCTTGCTCTCTCGTTCCCGGAACCCCCGAGCAAGCAGGTCTCCTTCCCTGCGGTTTGCAGGGTGGCTCCGGGAACGCGAGAGCAAACCGCGGCGAAGCTGGTCTCCTTTCCTGGTTTGCTCTCTCGTTCCCCGAACCGCCGAGCAAGCGGTTCTCTTTCCCTGCGGTTTGCAGGGTGGCTCCGGGAACGCGAGAGCAAACCGCGGCGAAGCTGGTCTCCTTTCCCGGTTTGCTCTCTCGTTCCCCGAACCGCCAAGCAAGCGGTTCTCCTTCCCTGCGGTTTGCAGGGTGGCTCCGGGAACGCGAGAGCAAACCACGGCGAAGCTGGTCTCCTTTCCCGGTTTGCTCTCTCGTTCCCCGAACTGCCAAGCAAGCGGTTCTCCTTCCCTGCGGTTTGCAGGGTGGCTCCGGGAACGCGAGAGCAAACCGTGGCGAAGCTGGTCTCCTTCCCCGGCTTGCTCTCTCGTTCCCGGAACCCCGAGCAAGCAGGTCTCCTTCCCTGCGGTTTGCAGGGTGGCTCCGGGAACGCGAGAGCAAACCGCGGCGAAGCTGGTCTCCTTTCCCGGTTTGCTCTCGCGTTCCCGGAACCCCCCTTGAAGCCGCCCAACAGCGCTGCAGTGTGGCCACATCTAACACCACTTGCAGCGCTGGTTGCTGTAAGTGTGGCCACTCTGCAGCGCTGGCCCTATACAGCTGTACTAATACAGCTGTAACAACCAGCGCTGCCAAATTTTAGATGTAGACATGGCCTGAAGTTATGTTTTCATTGCATTACTACTGCCTGTGCTGTGAGTCTGCACTGGAAGGGTGACATAGGGTACCCAAATGCTAACATGGGGGGAAAGCTCCCCCCCCTTTTTTAATAAATCCATAGTTCACCTTTCTTTTTAGAAGTACATCTGTCTCCATGTCAGTTCTCCATATCCTTTCAGTCCTTTGCCTCTTATAAGATATTACTAAATATGTCAAATGCCATGATAGTTTTATGTGCAGACCTATTTAGGGATTGGAGTGAGACTTCTAATTAGCTGTACCTGAGAATAAGAACTTTGTTCATTATGGATCTGTGTGGGATTTGAACTAGTAAGATAAAGGTGAAAAAGCTGTGTGTCCATTACCAGACTTCTGGCCCTTCCAGCTCCTTGTGATGAGTTATTTACTCCTTGTACTACTGTAGCACCTAGCAACCCTAATTGAGACCAGGCCACTGTTGTGCAAAGTACCGCATAAACTCATTAGAAGACTGTCCTTGCCCCAATGAGTTTATATTCTAAATCACTAGAGGAGGAGGAGATGGCAAAAAAAACAAAAAAGTATAAATATTAAGAATTATTTTGCTTCAGTGTTTGTTAAAATACCAAAATCTTTAAAATGAGTCTTATTGTTTTCAGGTGGTTTAGACAGATTAATGATCATTTCCATGTAAAAGGCTGTTCATATGTTCTATATAAACCTCATGGGAAGAACAAGACAGCTGGAGAAACGGGTAAGTAGCTCATCTTAAACTCTAATTTAGTATATAAATTGGAAAGCTCTAGTTGTAAAATGTTTTAGGATCAAGAGAACAATTTGTATAACTAAAGTCCCAGCATATGCAGTTACAGCCAGAACGACAAATGGCTCTAGGGTGACCAGACAGCAAATGTGAAAAACTGGGAAAGGAGGTGGGACGTAATAGAAGCCTATATAAGAAAAAGACCCAAAAATCGGGACTGTCTCTATAAAATTGGGACATCTGGTCACCCTGAATGGCTCTGAGCTGCATAGCTTTTCTAACCTTCCTTCTTCCCCCTTCTCAAATGTTCCTTCTTTTAACTAAAATAATATACCTTTTGTGTAATTATTATGAAATAGCTGCACTTGTAAGGTGCTAAAGGCCTTTGGCTTCCCAACCTGTATCTGGCTTCTCTCTCAAGATGTGCATTTATCATAACAGCATATCCCACCAACTGGTATGTTTTAACACTTGGGAATTCTTTATACAAAATAGATTCAGAAAGCTAACAATGTAAAAATACTAACTGACCAGTGCACTTTTTAAAAATGTCACACATCTTATACAATGTTTTAGTCTTGTCTTATGCATCAAATGAGACAATTTTTCTTGAAATCATAATTGGCTAATCAACAAATTTGATTGGAAATACTTGCAGCATGTGTGAACTAGGTAAGTGATAACTTTACTACATGAGTCTATAATGGTCTTCTAACCCATAAATGCTAAGATGTATCAAACTTCAGATGTTGAATTGAAAGCAGTATGTCTGTTTGGGCAGAGTGTCCTTGGTGCTATCCTACCAGTAATAATACAGTAGTTGAACAGCATTTTTCAGCTACTATATCTTCCTTCCTGAATGTATAAGCCTCTGCCTGAAGATTAGTCTGCATATAAAAATATAGCTGAACCTTTAAAAAAACCTTTTAGGTAGTAAACTGTCAAAGTGAAGGGGTAGCTAAGATATAGGATGCACCATGCTGCAAAGGAACCTGGGAGATTGCTAGCAATCCCCACTGCAGTTATGAGGGACAGTTTGCTAAATTCTATCCCAAGGAGAGGAAATAACATTTTGTGTCTCTGCTCTTTAAGTGGAGAAACAAGTTTTTCTTGTTTCAGTGTTCTCCTAGTCTCTCTCCTGTTTGGATGCACTATAGTTGGATTAAGGAATATACTGAGGTCAAGAGTCAGATGTGTTTTCCAAGAAGATCATTATTCAAAAAGTGGTTCTTGATATGAAAATGTTGGTGAACCGCTGATCTACGAATTACAAGTCTCTCTAATAGATGCTTGCCGTGTACTACAAATGCTGTATTAACTGGTGTCAATTAAGGACAGTGGGATTCCTCTGAATGGTTGTGAATATTCTTGCTTTAGTCAGCCTTACAATATTTTGATGTAGTTCAAAACAAAACAAAAACAATCCCTAAGTCTTTAATTAGGACTCTCCTGCAAGGTGGGGGGGGGGGGGAACAAACCAAATACTTTCTTTCAGATCTAAATATGTTTTTAGAGATTGGGATCTGAAAGAAACAAATTGAAAATCAAATATATTTGCAGACCTTTCCCATAATGTGTTATGTTGCTGCTTGTGCACTGTTACCATAAATATAACACCAGAAAATGTAAGAAAAATAACTGATCTCTTCTGCTTGATACTGAATGCAAGATTAAAAGCACTTTGGAGAATGATCAGACCTTTCTTTGTAGCTGCAGGGGCCTTGGTAAAGTTAACACAAGGACTGAAAGATGAGTCGATGGCCTATATCTATCATTGCCAAAATCATTATTTTTGTCCAATTGGATTTGAAGCTACCCCTGTAAAAGCTTGTAAAGCATACAGGTAAGAATCTTGTAGTTATGCTTGCTCCTATGTGAATCTTCCAAATTATCAATGCATTTTACACATGAATTGAGTGCTGTATGAACAGAATGCTAGCCCCCCTGAGTGGAAATGAAATGTCTCATTATTTTACAGAGTTTCCAGATCTGCTGTTGATAATCTCTGCAGCAAATCTTGGCCACTTGTTTTTGCCTTGTAGCTGTGAGGTGTTTTAATAATTCAATTTCTAAGTTGGGAAAGGAAGATAGGGTGCTCAGCTTGAACTGAGGAGACTATGGTTAGGTCCAGCTTAACCACAGGCTTCCTGTCTGGTTTATTTTATTTTAAGGTAAATCATTTAATCTACCCTGTGCCTAAATTCTCCAGCTATAAAATGGGAGTAGTACTTTAACAGAATTCATCGAAGCCACTAATTGTTTCACATAGGGTGCTGAACAGCCATTGGATAGTAACACTAGGGGTATGTCTTAAGAGCAGGAAAAAGTAAGATCTTTGGAGGCATTCTTAGAGAACGAGGATGGTGAGGAAAAAAGTTTCTTGTAATTTAAACATGCTTTCTGGAGCCTTCAGTCTTCATCATTGCATACATATCACACTCTTGGCCTTATATTGTGGTCACCATTCTTCCAGTGAGAGATCTGAACAGAATTCCCTGATGAGTCAGTCAACATCAGTTTTTACTAGTGGGGAGGCAGCAATGTGTGTCACAACACAAGATGTTCCTTATCTCCAGGAAATGAAAGGTCACTTTCAACCTCAGTTTCCTGTGGGAAGCAGGAGTTTGAACCAGAAATCAAAGTCCTGTTTCTCCTAAGAAACTTGGATAATCTATTTTGCTAATTTATAATAGGTAATACATTATTTAATAGTTCAGTAGCCATTTGTAATTTGTCTCAACTATACTAATAATTGTAAAATATTTCAATAAAAAAAATCTAAAAACCAATAGCAAGTTAATATGCTGCTGTTTTTCATTGCAATATGCATGCTGAGTCTTACTAGAATTGTTCAACAGAGGTCACCTCTTGCAACAAGAAGTGGAATATTGGATCTTAATTGGAGAACCAAGTAGAAAACACCCTACCATTCACTGTAAAAAGTAAGCTAATATACTTCTCTCTCTCCTCTATTTTTTTTAACTTCTAGAATATAGGTACTTAAAACATGCAGTTTCTTCTAAGAACTGCCCTCTTCAGTCAGGCATGGGCAGTACACTAACCATTTGTAGCTTCCATGATTCATGGAGTACTCAATATTTTCAGAAAAGTCAGGGTTTTAGTGAGAGTTTTGATTTTTCATATTATACTAGACCTGGGTTACTAATTCTGTGATCAAATCTACAACATATCAACAATGTTTTTTGTGAGCACAGAGTGAGTACAATGTACAGAAGACAAGGTTTCCAGTCCCAGATGTTTACAGCCTAAATAGACAAACACAAATCAGAAAATATTAGAGATTCCGAAAAGGTTTAACTCACAGCTCTTTTTTAAGATATTTTGTTTTTGTTCAGAAAATACAAACGCTTTAGATGTCTGAGTTGGAACTGATTCACTGAACAGCTTCTTCAATCTCACTTGGTGCTGGATCTCTAAAACTTGGTTCCAGTTTCTGGAGGAAGGAAACAGCGTTTCTCCAAAACATCAGAATTTCTGAAAAATCCATTCCTCCCAAAAAACAAACAAACCAAAACATGGGGACTCTGAGCAAAAAGGTTTCTCTGACTTTTTCTCCTGTCTGTTTGTGGGATGGTATGTTGATCCAGGGGAACAGAGCTGGTTGGAAAAATCTGGCAGTAAGCAAATAAAAATTTGTGCATCCCCCCTGCTCCCTCCTGTCCCCCGCCACGTGTTCTGTCCAGCTATTCTGAAACCTGTGCTTGTTGGACTTTTTCATAGCCCGTCAGGTCTGTCCCTTTATGTAAGACTCAGATTTTTGGCAAGTGTGCCAAGGCTCTGTCAGTGAATTGGGGCAACTGGTCACTGTGGCCAAATGAGACTAAACTCTACCAAAAAGTCATCCTGTGATAGTCAGAATGCAGCTGATATACTACAGAGTGCAGTACCCCTGGCTCTCACCAGAGGAATTTTGGCCCTATGGTGTGGTATGCACAGGGAATTTACATCAGCATAGCTACGTGTCTCAGGTGCAAAGAATTCCTTCCATCAACCTGGCTACCACCTCCCAGAAAGGTGGATTATCTGCGTGGACAAAAGGAGTTCTCCCATTGGTGTAGGTAGTGTCTACACTGAAATGCTACAGTGGCACAGTTGCAGCTGTGCCGCTGTAGTGTTCTAAGTGTAGACATATCCTAAAGACTTCAGACAGCAAAAGGAGGAGGACCAGAGGACAAATACAGGCCTCTTTGGTGCTATTTGAGCTCATACACATGCTCCCAGCTGCCTAAGCTCTGGTTGTTCCACTATTTGCTGCTGGGAGTGAGAGGGTTTCTGAGCTGGGGGGGGCTAAAGGAGAAGAGTGCTGAGCCAGGGGATGAGTTTTCTAAACCAGGAAGCTCAAGTTGTGGAGGGACAGGGGTGTCTTAAGCCTGGAATAGGTGTGTGAGAGGTGTTTCAAATTTGTCAAGAAGTTAAGTAGGAAGAAAAGAGTCCCTCTCAGCCTGGTTATAGAGAGGGGTTGGGGCTGGGAGGTGTTTGAGTTGATGGGGGTTTGGCTGGAAGGCACTAAGGGGCTGTGGGGAAGAAAATGTGACTTGGCAGAGTTGAGAGCAGGGAGGAATGAAGTCTTTGATCTGAGGCTGTGAGAGAACAGGGATATGGGGATTCTGGGGTAAAAGCCAGATTAGAGAGGGAGAGGCTGGGACTAAGAACAGTAATGGGAGACAGAGGGATAAATATTTTTCTTTCCACACTACTTTTTACTGTAAAATATTGTCCAAGTTTTTACTTTGCTATCTGCAGCCTTATCACTTATTTTGAGCACCATCCTCCACTGCAGTGAATAGTGGTAATGCTCACGGTACTGTCTAGTTGTTACTAAAATTTAAATTGTATGTCACAACTTCAGGTCTTTAACATTAATATTGATTTTTTTTTATGTGCTCAATCAAATCTCAGTTTTTCTATCACCGGTAAATGTGTATCATTTAAAAAATATAGAAATGAATTATTTGCGTAGTTCCATAAATTTTAGTGGTGAATGGGTTTTATAATCTCTTCTACATGTCAGTCCATTTTATTTTGTAGGTGGGTAGATATTGTTACTGACCTGAACACTCAAAATCCAGAATACTTGGATATTCGACACCTGGAGCGGGGTCTGCAGTACAGAAAAACAAAGAAGGTAATATTGACTTATTAAGATGGCGGGAAGAACTTTTACATTAGACTTTTTTTTTTCCAACAAGCTTATTAATTCTTCGCTGTACCTAAGAAGCTGTAATTTAACTTTTTGGTGAAGTCTTCTACAATGTTAGAGGTCCAGAGTTCAAATCCTGTGGCTACCATGCTTGAAGGAGTGAAAATTATTGGGGAAGTTCTGTGGCTTGTGTTATGCAGGAGGTCAGCCTACATAATCACGGTGGTCCCCTTTGACCTTGAAATCTCTGAATCTATTAATTATAACTTCTGCTGAGAGGGAATGCTGTGGAAATTCAGAAAACCAAACATAGATGCTAAAAGAGACACTGCAGAGCACAAGAGTTTAGGTCTGCCTGGCAGGATGTAGGATATGCCAGTCCAGGTTATTGGCCCTTCATCTTTGATACCCTATCTCATTTTACGGTGTAATTTTTTTGGGGCATACAATTACCCAGTCCCTGCGTGACGAGATCCCTGAGATGCAGCCTGGTACTGTGGGACTGCTGTGCCCCCTTAACTCTCTCCAGCTGGGGCTGTCTCTCACAATGCTTTGCTAGTGACAAGCAGGAAGCTCCTTTAAGCACTGTGATCACTCAGCACAACAGCATGTGGAGCCCCACACACTCAGCTGGATTGCATGAATGCTCCCAGAGACACTCATAAATCTCTCAGAGAAAGGCACCAGAGCCATATCCCCCCAGCTCCCAGCACTGTACCTCAGGAATATACTGTCTTGCACTGCTCAAGATGAGTAGTGCATATTTATTAATTAGTTCACCACTTCATCAGTGGAAAGTGGATATACAGCAGCCTTTGCAAAACCTGAGCAGATTTGCCACACACTTCATACAAACTCACTGGTGAAGACAGTTAAACAAATTTATTGACTGCAAAAGAGAGATTTTAAGTGACTAGAACTGATAGGCAAATAGTCAGCGTTAGTTACCAAAATAAAATAAAATAGGAGCCCACAATCTAAACTCTCAACCCTATTAGACTGGACAACATCTAGATTAAGCAGTTTTCCTCACCCCACAGGATATTGCAGTTCATATTACACAGATTTCACCCTTGAAACTGGGCCAGTCCCCTCAGCTGGAGTTTCAAAGTGTCCTTGCTGCTTGCCGCATAGGTGGAAGCAGGAGAAAAGCCCAGCATGTGGCCACTGTGTTCTGTTTTATAACTTCAGGCCCATGTGCTTGGGAAGCACAATTCCAGGCATGTCTGGGGGCATTGCTGAGTCCCCAGGCAAGGTTGAGCAATTCCCCTGGTGTGGCCTCATACAGGTGAGTCATTGAATTGTAGCTCCCCTGCTTGCACAATGGTTGTTGATGGGTTGTTTGACACCTCACCCAGGTATTGGTTACTTTCCTTGTTGTTGTCTCTGGGGAGCTAATATCTGGCTGATTCCCCAACTTACAGCATGTTTTATTGACAACCATTTAACACAATTCTCATAATTTCATATGCATTAATAACATACATAAATGGATAGAGAAATGACTTTCAGCAGATCATAACTTTTCCCGTAATATCTTACAAGGCATGCTTTATATGTAAAATCACGATTATATAAAAATGAGGAATATGGGGTTTCCAGGATGCTCCTCCAAGTTATAGACTGTCACACACCCTGTTAGTGCAGCTGGATTTTATCTTAGCGAATTTTTAAATTTATTTTTTAATTTACCTGACATTAACTTGATTGCGTGACCTCCTTGTTCACTTAGTATAGCATGGTGTAATCAGAAGATAAAGTACAGTGCATGCATCTCCATTTGTTCCATGGCTTTTATTTGTGTAATTTTTCTTTCTTATGAAGGATTAGGCCTCTGAAAAGAACTGAATTTTAAGACTGGACTTGAAGGCAGAGAGGAGGGTTGAAGCATGGTGGAATGGGTTGAGGGGAAAGTTCTTCTTTGAGTGCTGTCCCTGTGAGTGCTCTACTTCAGGTGTCGGTGCATCCCGGCATCATTGATCGAAGGTTTTCGGTAGCAGTGCTCGGTCGGGACGCACGTTGGAGTCTTATTTAGTATGCTCATGATCTGACCCCCCTCAGTTCCTTCTCAACCGTCCTCTGCTGAAGATGAGCTCGTGGCAGCTTCTTCCCCTGCAGATAGTAAAGAAAGAAAAATAGTAGTTAGATACCTTAGATAAGTTTATTATAGTTCCTAGTTAGCTTAATTAGCAGTTAGTTTGGTTTTTTTTAAAGTTTTTTCTCCCATTCCCTGCTCCTTTTGGAGCACGCCTCGAAACATGCTGAGCTCACCTGGCTTTAAAAGATGCAGCTCCTGCTGAGAAACAATGCTACGATCTGATGGACACTCCCTCTGAGTGAGATGTCTGGGTGAATCACACGTATTCCAAAAGTGCGTTCACTGTAACAACCTGAAGGTGAGAGCCTGACGCCACTGGGACCTCTGCCTCAAAATGATTCTCATGGAGAAGTCGCTCCAGCCAGGTACAGAAAAGGACCAACCAAAACCTCCCCTTAAGTGCTCGCTTACGTTGTCGGAACTGACGAAGAGCACGTCTCTGTCCTCTCATGTAAAGAGAAAGTGAGCATCGACCTCTCCGTAGAGGGATCCGCATAAAAAGAAACAGTCCCCTGTGAGGTCATTTCCCCTCGGTGCCAACGACCCCGAAATTAGCACTTATGACTCCCCCAGCACCTCTGTCACGGACCATGCCGTTGAGCCCAAAGCAAAAGGCAGAGAGTCAAGACATAGGCACAGCCATGTCTCCTCCATGGCACCCACTATGTTAGCACACGCAGAGGACACAGCACCAACCTTGCCGCTACCTCCGGTGCCAGCCACAAAATCTGCGCCACTGCCATGCTCGTCACCACCGCCTCTGCTGGCACCGACTGATAGTGCCGCGATGGGCCCACTGGCACTTACAAAATATAGCCACGAGATGGCTGCACACCTGTCAGTTGCAACTAAACCCTCACTACTGCATCCACCAGCACTGCAGCAATTTCCATATCATGGTGTCCCAATCAGCACTCCATGGCGCCAATGGATTGTCCAGAAGGAGTGTCATTAGGCAGCCCACTTCCCCTATGGCACCGTTGGTACCCAGTGAGAGCGATGAGGACCGGGGTGGAGGAGTCTTCTCCCCATAACACTCTTCCCTGACTCACCACAGACCTGTTGGGGGTACACTGAGATCTAAAAGCCATCATGGTCAACCATCATATCCATTGTACAGACAACCATAGATGTGTCCCTCCATGGCTTTTCCCATGCAGTGGTCACCATAGAATCTGTGGGCAGCATACAAAGCCCACTATGCCAGAACCTCATCGCCACCCAGACGTGAACTTCAGTCTCCTCCATTATCTCCAGTGGCTACATCATCTGTAGCCTTATAAGAGACTACAGAGGAGCCAGAGGAAGAAACAGGCCCTGAGAATGTGTCACCAACGCATAACTCTTCTTCTTCCTCCAATAAGGCCATCATGCCATCTCCACCTACAGTGGCAGATGACTTAAAACAATTTCAAGACCTCTGTAAAAGAATCGCACTAAGCCAGGACATCCCATTGGAGGAGGTCCAGGAAAACCAATATAAGCTGCTTAAAATCTCACAACCTTCCTTATCCTCAAAAATTGCACTGCCAATAGATGATGCAATTCTGGAACCCGCTGAAATGGTATGGCAGACACCAGCCCTCCCACATGCAAATGAGCTGATAGAAAATACTCTGTGCTGGCAAAGGGAATGGACTTTCTCTTTTCCCACCCACTCCAAACAACCCACTCAACCCACTTCAAACAACCCCAGTCCAGATCCACACTTGAGGACAAAGACCACAAGAGACTAAACCTCTTAGGATGAAAGGTCTACATCTTCTGGTGAAATATGATTGACAATTGCCAGAAGTTATGTGAGTTTATGACTGACCTTCCTGAAGGTAAAAGAGCACAATTCAAGACATTGCTCACTGAGGGACAACTGGTTGCCAGGACTGCCCTACAAGCTTCCCTGGAGGTTGCCAGTATGGCAGCACATGCCACAGCTATTGTAATGCACAGAACATCTTGGCTGCTGTCATCTAGCATCCCAAAAGAGCTGCAAATTAAGGTGAAAGACCTCCCCTTTGACAGAGAGAAATTGTTCTCATCTAAGACCAATGAGGTACTCTGCTTTATGAAAGACTCACATGCGACTGGACAGCTACACACCTCTACTAAGAGAAAGTGCTACCAGCCTTACCACCATGCCAGAGAGTCACAGTTCAGCCATCTACTGTCCAGACCATATGAGTCCAACAGACAGAGAAATAGACCTCCGAGGTGCCAACCCTCACAACCTCAGCAAGCAGCATTACAACCACCACCTAATAAGCAATGGTTTTGAAAGGTTGGTCGAGGGTCTGAATGACCTCCCCCTCACCTCTGTGCCATTTGGTCATTTAGCCACCAATTGAAACACTTCCACTATGCATGGGAGTGCATCATGCAAGATTGTTGGGTCTTAGAAATCATAAGGTCAGGCTATGCCATCCCCTTTATTTCTTGATCCCCATCCTACCCCCTTCCCTGTCCCTCTTCAGGAACCCTTCTCATGAGCACCTTTTAAGGCAGGAAATAAATCATCTACTACATCTAGGTTCTGTGGAACCAGTACCTACACAATACAGAGGGAAGGGTTTCTGTTCCCACTATTTTTTGACCCAGAAGAAAAATGGAGGATGGCGACGCATACTAGACGTACAGAAACTCAACAAATTCATATGCTCCCACAAATTCAAGATGGTCACGTTAGGCACAGTAATCCCAGTGCTGGAACAGGGGGACTGGTTTTCAGCCCTCAATTTACAAGATTTGTATTTCCATGTTACCATACACCCAGCTTACAGATGATTCCTCTGATTCGCAGTTGGACATGACCATTTCCAATATAGATTACTCCCCTTTGGACTGTCCACTGGACCAAGGGTATTCTCCAAAACCCTTGTGGTCGTAGCAACACACCTGCGCAAGCAAGGGATCATATTCTTCCCAGACCTAGATGACTGTCTCCTGAAAGGCCCAAATCAGGCACAGACAAAAAAATTACCTAACCATCACCCTCTTCCAAAAATTAGGGCTGCAATTAAACACGCAAAAGTCGACACTGATACCCGCGAAACAACTGGACTTCATTGGAGTGTACCTTCATTCAGTTCAAGTCAGAGTGTTTCGACCTTGAACCAGATTTATAACTGTAAAGAATCTCATAGACACCGTCTCCATCTGCCCACAAATCATGGCAGGAACCCGTCTACAACTATTCGGACACATGGCCGCCACCACATGTGTGGTAAAACATGCTGGACTCCACATGTGCTGTCTCCAAGGCTGGCTGGGTTCAGTATACAAACCCATCAAACACAGGCTAAACAATTGGTAAGACCACCTCCCAAAGTGCTAGAATCCCTTCGGTGGTGGACAGGACCAAAGAATCACTGTTCAGGGATCCCCTTTCATCAAGCACGACCCTCAATTATAATCACAACAGATGCCTCCTGCTTTGAGGGTGCACATCTGGATCATCACACAATCCAAGGTAAGTGGTCACCAACAGTGACACACCTCCATATCAACTTACTGGAACTCAGAGTGGTATGGAGTGCCTGCCTCCATTTTCTTCTGCTCATAAGCAGTGAGACAGTACAAGTGATGACAGACAATATTGCATGCATGTTCTACATCAACAGACAAGGGGGAGCACAATCCCACTCCTTATGCACCGAGGCCATGAAACTATGGAATTGGTGTATCCATCACCACATCGACATCTCAGCCTCATACCTTTATGGATGCCAAAATACCACAGTGGACACTCTAAGCAGAAGGTTCTGACAGGAAAACAAATGGAAAACGAATCCCACAGTCTTACAACAGATTTTCCAACGATGAGGTTTTCCCACCCTTGACCTATTTGTCACATCTCAGAATCACAAATGCCCTCTGTTCTGTTTGAGGACGAGATTAGGACCTTAATCTTTAAGGTATGCTTTCCTATTCACATGGAACAACATGCTCTTGTATGCATTCCTGCCAATCCCACTAATCCCCAGAGTCCTGCACAAGATACAGGATGAAAATGCCAATATCTTACTGATAGCCCGAGCATGGCCCAGACAAACCTGGTACCCGTACCTGTTACGCATGACTGCACTCCATGAATTCTCCCATTGAGATCAGATCTGATCTCAGAAGCTAACAGTCAGAGCCTCCATCCAAATCTGGAGAAACTCCATATGAAAGCATGGCTCCTCCATGGTTCTAGCAACGAGTTAACCTGTTTGGAACAAGTCAAACACATGTTATAGAACAGCAGATGTACATCCACACGCAGTACTTATGTTCAAAAATGAAAAAGATTTCCATATGGAGTCAAGACAAACAGTTCACTCCCAATGCTACACTGCTGTCACTCGTGCTAGAATACCTCTTAGAGATAAAGAATTCCAGACTGTCCACGAGCTCTATTAAAGTACATCTCGCAGCAATCACCACTTTCCATTGCAAGATTGATGGATTCTCGGTATTTGCACATGCGACCACAAAACATTTTCTTATTGATCTTCAGAATCTCTACCTGAAGTACACTCACCTGTGCCCACATGGGACCCAGATCTAGTTCTCAAAGGTCTTATGAGACTACCCTTTGAACCACTCACTACCTGCTCCCT
Organism: Gopherus evgoodei; assembly: GCF_007399415.2. Lineage (NCBI taxonomy): Eukaryota > Metazoa > Chordata > Testudines > Testudinidae > Gopherus > Gopherus evgoodei. The sequence goes on from NC_044322.1 coordinate 101,328,253, forward strand.
ATTGCACACGTCACATCCACTAGCAGGGTGAGTCAGAAAAGTGCACTAATGGCCAACTGCCATATACAATCTTTTTTAAAGACAAGATCATGTTGTGGCCCCACCCAGAATTCCTCCCTAAAATAGCTTCCATATCAACCTTCCATATCAACCTATTCACGTCCCTACATTCTATCCTAAACCATACAGAAACACACAGGCGGCCATGTCACATACCCTTGATGTGCAACGAGCTATAGCCTTTTATATGGACAAAACAAAGTTTTTCTGCAAGTCCCCAAGGCTCTTCATCTCGATGACGGAATGATCCAAGAGCTCTGCTGTATCCTAACATAGACTATTTAAGGGGATCTCGAGCTGCATTTGCTTATGTTATGAAACGTATAAGACAGAACCCTCAATGGGTGTCAGATCCATTGCGGTATCTACATGATCCATGGCAGCATCCATTGAATTTCTAAATAATGTATCCATTTCAGAGATCTGCTACGTGGGCCTCAGAACATACGTTCACTAACCACCTATGCAGTTTTATAAGCCTCAAGAGCTGATGCCATACTAGGCCTAATGTTTCTCTCCACTATGCAAGTAACTTCAGAGCCCTCCTTTGTGGATGCTATACAGTCACCTGTGGAGCACCCACAGGGACAGCACTTGAAGAAGAAAAGAAGGTTACTCACCTTGAGGTTCTTCAACATGTGTGTCCCTGTGAGTGCTCCACTACCCAGTCTCCTCCCCTCTAATTTGGAGTTCAATACAAGGACTCTACGTTAGAGAAGGAACTGAGGGGGTCAGGCCGTGCATGCACTAAAGGAGACTCCAACGGCACTGCAAGACAGCTACTGCGCATGCATGTTCTGTCTGAGCACTGTTACCGAAAATCTCCGATCAATGGCATTGGGATGTACCCACACCTGAAGTGGAGCACACACAGGGGCACATACCTCAAAGAACCGCAGTTACTGCACAAGGTGAGTAACCCTCTCTTCTAGGTTCAAGGAAGGGTGCATGGAAGAAAATCTGAAAATGAGTAGAAAGAGGACAGAAACACTGTGGTGGTTGTGCATTTTGGGTGGAGAGTGTAAAGGCTAACAAAAGTAGGCAGAAGCTGGGTTATGCTGTCTTGTGAATGCTAGACAGGGAAACTTAAGTATTGTGTAGAAGATTAGGAAGGGAACTAGTAAAAGAGTTGAAGAAACTAAACTAAAGCAGTTTGTTACATAAATATTCAAAATATTTTCATAAATAATACTCAGGAGCGGCGCCAAAGTTTCTGGCACTCTAGGCCGAATTTGGGGGGTGGCATTTTGTGCGCTCCCCCCGGGGTGCGCGGGAGCTTCCGGTTCCACTCCCATCACGTTGCTGAAGAAGGACCCCGTGCCAAAATGCCGCAGGCGACAGCGGCAGTCATTCAGTTGCTCAGTTGCCTGCCGCTGTTTTCCGCGGCACGTTGGCAGAAGGTCCTTTTTCAACGGCGCAACGAGAGCAGAACCGGAAGCTCCCATGTGCCCCATGAGGAGTGCACAAAATGCCGCCCTCCACCCTGAATTCTGGTGCCCTAGGCGACCGCCTAGGGTCGCCTAATGGAAGCGCCGGCCCTGACAATGCTTAAATACTTTTTCTCTGCACACTTTTTAACAAAACACTTTTTACCTTTGTCAGGTAGGAGGAAACCTGCATTGTATCATTGCTTTTCAGAGACTTAACTGGCAAAGGTTTGATCCTTGGAACTTCCCATTTGGAAACATTAGACGAGATATGCAACCACAAGCACAGGGAATTGCCAAATCTGAAAGCGAAGACAATATCACCAAGAAACAGCATGGACATCTGGGTAGATCTTTCAGTGCGGGTTTCCATCAAGAATCCATGTGGAAGAAGATGTATAATCTTCATGGGAGGAGGAACAGTGGATATCAGAGTTATACTGATTATGAAGGGAATGATAGAAATTAACTTTAGTACAGCACAGCTGATGTACTAAAGTTTTGCTAAGACATAGTAGGAGTTTATTAAGCCTGAGTACATATGAATAGAAATGGTATAAAATGCAATCTCATAGTTATTTAAATACTGTATGGTTGTGTTGGGTAACATCAGACGTGTAAACTAACAAATAAGCACAGATTATTGTACTTTGTAATCAGAGTAAATGTAATAAGCAAACTGTTACTTCAAATAATTGAACTGCATTTGGGACCGTGAAAACAAAAGAACAAATTGTGGTTAAAGCCATTTATGTAAACAAACAGCATTGAAAAGTATTCAAAGCATGAAACTTTGTATCTTATGACTTTCCAAAGTGATTGATTATTCTGCATACTATATAAAGATAAAAATGTAGACATTTCCTTCCTTTTTAACATTTTATTTTTCTTTTAAATTCAGTAAGGCTGCCATTGTCAATTAGAAATATTGTAATACAAAAAACTTGTCAAACTTAACTGAGTGGGTGGTCTCAGTCTAATTCCTAGTGGACTAGTGTTCATGTCCCTTAAAATAATAATATTTTGCCAACTGGTACCAATTAGTGCTATTGTATCTGAAAAGCCTGAGATTGTTTGTACAGGGAAAATGACATTACTCTGGGTCAGGCTTGAGGCACCATGGTAGGGTGGGCTTGTGCTGTTACCCCTCCTCTGCCTGTTATGTAGATAAAGTAGTTGACTTCTGACTACAGCATTTTTGTGAGCATTGAATTCACTTCAATTTCCACAGGCTTCTTAAATAAAAATGAAGTTGAATTTGCTGATAACCAGGCTGAACACACTTTGGCCTGTTGGCTGTTTTTTCCTTCATTGTGTCTCCCAATTTCTTAGTGTTTTTACTTGTTAATTTTTCTATGACGGGTGACACTATTAAGTACCAAAAAATGCTAGCAGTCCTAACAGCATATCTATCAGCAAACAATTTATATTTTTTCAGGTTTCCATGTAAAGCACCTATATTTGGACTAATATAACTTTGCCCAAAAACATTTTAGCAGTTATAACATTCTATATACAAATGATGTGCCCAAGGATTAATTTTGTTGACATGAACTCTTGTCATGGAATGCAGGGTTTTTTGTGGTCTGCTGCTTTTGTTAATCAAAAAACGAGAGACTTTTAGACAATTTTCTTCATCCAATAAAATTTGTTTTCTACTTTTGTCAGTTGTTTGTTTTGGGAATGTCCCTGTTCTTAGTCTTGAAGAGTTTATCCTCTGAGGGACTATTCCTGCTTCTCTCACTCAGCGGAATAGCCCCACTGAAGTTTCCTGAATGACACCTTTATGACTGAGTCCATAATATGTCTGCTGTTGTATGGATTGTATCTGCTTTTTTTTTTTAAAGTATCTTTGTTTAAGAAAATCATAATGTGGGATATATTAAGCATATGAATTTAAAAGCAGCATTTCTTTCCTATAAGAGAGGCTAATTTGCAGGGGAAGTAAAGGCAGGTGTGGGATAAGCAGGACAGTTGATAATGGTGTTTTTCCACTGTTTGGACTTAAGGCATCCCAGTACTGGTCCATTTCTGGTAGGGGACATTGATGCTATTCTCCTTCAATTATAAGACCATATGGAACTGTTGATAAACTTGGGACCTTTTCCATTGTTACATTTTTATTTAGCAGGGCTAATGTCCATTTTGCTAATCTGGGACTAGAAACATGTCCATCATTAATTTTTTTCTGTTAATATATATTTCACAGGTGAATGTGATGTCTTAAGAAGCATTGGGGATAATCCTACTAAATACACTCGATGTTGCAAAATCCAAGCCAAGGCAAATACCTCTTTCTCACAAGGAATAAATTCTTGTTCCACTCACTTCAGGACTTTAGAGACATATGCCAGTGGTTGAAGACCTGTTTCGTGGTCTGGTCGTAATACGCTACTCATTCCAGTACTGGTGGTAGTCAACTGGAGCATAAAAGGTTGTCCTACTTTGGGGTATGTGTAGCAGAGTGGTCCCCTGCTCCTGCCCTGAAGGGCTTAAAACAGCCCAGGAGAGGGCTGTGGCTGGGGCAAGAAGCCTGGGCTGATTGGGGAAAGTAGGTTCAGCTGTGGCCATGCCCCAGTTAGGCCCAGCTGGCCCCTATAAGAGGCTGTGAGCCAGAAGCCCGAACAGTCTCTCTCCGTTTATAGAGGGAGATGGACTTGGCTGCAGGGACCTGAGCAGGGTACCTGAGTGGAGCAGGACTGGGAAAAGGCTGAGGAGCTGGGGAGCTCCAGCCTGGAAAGTCCCAGGCTGTGGCCTAACAGAAGGCCAAGGGGTACTGGGAGTTGCAGAGGGCAGCCCAGGGGTAGGCCAAGGCAGCAGGTCCAAACCAAATCTTGCAAGTGATGAGTAGGCTGATATTGCAGTCTGCCCCAGGGCATGCGGGCTAGATGATGACTGGCAGTAGCCTGATACTGAGGCGAGGTGGGGATAGTGGGTTGGGGGTTCCCCTGGGAGGGGGAGACCCAGAACTGCTGGGGTATTGCCAGGGGGCAGCACCCCAGTTAAAGGGGCACCGGGGTGCAGGGAGGGACACAGGGGCCAGAGGACGCTCTGCAGCTGGAACAAGCTAATTCACAGAAATCACCAGCAGGAGGTGCCACGGGGTGAGTCCGCTTGTCTACAGTATGGAGCTTTTGCTAATGCTTTCTGCTGTTCTTATCCCCTTTCCCAGTCATTTCCCTTTTAAAATGACTTAGACAGTGGGCTGGCTTTCTCTGCATAATTCTCTTGAGAAATTTGTCATACCCCAAAACTATCTTAAAGTAGTTATACCACTGGGGGCTGGTAATTTTTGCAATAATTCTACTCATTGTTATCTGGTGATCGTCCCTTTTGTCCTGATGTTACTCCTACGTAGTTTACTTGCTGCTGGCATATCTGAGCTTTTTCTGGACTAACCTTAAACCCTGCTTCCTTTATTTTCTGTAATACATGATCTAATTCTTTCTAAATTTCTAAATTCTTTTACTTAGTTTTTGTGTTTATAAGGCATCATGTACATATAATATGATATCCTTATTAGGCGTGTTATCCCATATTTGTTCATGTGCATATGGCAGATAGCAGGGCTGTTACGGAAACCTTGTGGAGGTTGACAAAAATAAAATGGGCTTCCTTGGAATGTACAGGCAAACTTGTACCAGGAGTCCAGATGCAAAGGAATTGCAAAGAATGCATTGGCTAAATTTGAAACAGTGAACCATCATACTCCTATGATAATGGAGGCAATTACTTTGGGATACTTTGCCACTACTGGAGCTGTCATTGGAGTCACTTTATTAAGAGGCCTAAGATCGATAGTCTTCAAGTTTTACTATCTGCCTTTAAAACTGGCCAAATAGCTGCATTATTGGTATTCTGTTGTTCAACAATAATACCTTATTCTAAAAGCCCTTGGATAGTTTTCATTAAACTACATTCTGCCTCCTTAGGATATTTATATTGTCTTTGAAGTGGGGGATCTGGTCCGGTGATCAAGACTTCTGCTTCTATTTTTCCACATTCTGCCTTATTGGTTGTCCAGACTTCCTTATACTTTGTGCTATTTCCAGAACCTCTGTTGGCCAATCAGCCCATTTTATTTCTTCTGCTTTGATAGCAGCTAATCTATATCCTGCCTCAATAACAATAGGTAGATCTATTGTTCTGGCCTTATTGTCAGTATTTCCCACAATAATTTACCAAATCTACTGTTACCTCCAAGCTTACCTAATACATCAACGCCAATTATTCTATCGCCATCTAAATTCATCATTCCAAACTGTTCTTTACCTTTTTCTTCCTCCCTAATTGAAAATGAACTGGAGCACTAAATGGCACTCTACTCATTGCTTCATTAAATCCTTGCAGCTTCCTGACTATTACAGGAGGTCCAAATAAATTCCTATCCTTTGTACTAACTGAAGAAAATGAGGCATCTGAGTCTACTAACATATTCTGTCTGAATGCTCCCCTATTCAACTCCATATACACAGTGGGTATCCCCCAGTCATCTGCTTGTAAATGTGCCACTACCTTAGCATGATTTTCTTTTCCCAACATTGGGGAGATGGGGGGGGCGCTTGGCCTCCCTACGCTTGATTTGGAGGGTGAGGTAGAGCCGTCAGCATGCTCCTTTTATGATTCAGCAGTCTTCAAAGTAGTTGTTTTGTAGGAAGCCCATGAATTTGTTTTTAGGGTCATACTGCAGCAATTCTCCACATAACCGATTTCTTCCTGGATCACCTTTTGTTGATTCATGAGGAACGAACTTTCTGTTCCTATTTCCTTCTTGCTTTATTCTTTCTCTATTTTGCTGACTTTGTTGATTTCCTTGTCCTCTGGGGCGATTATTAGAAAAAGTTATTACTGATACTTTCTCAGGTTTTCTTTTCTGAAGTAATTTCAGAGGTGGCATTGTTTCCCACTGTATTTCATTTAGTCTTTTCACTTTATCTTCTGTAATGTGGAGAGGGGTATGTGGAGGATCATCAGAGACCATTGCCATTCTGATCATTGGATCAAATCCTAGTATTAATGCTCTTTTATACTGTGGGGAATCATATATCAGTTGATATCCTAATGGGATGATTCCTGTATGTTTGTATAATAAATTCTTTCTAGCTATAGTTCAAGTCTTTCCTTTGATCGTTGCTTTTCCTTATGAAACCATGCCACTGGATCTTCTCCAGGAAAGAAAAGCTTCAAGATTTCTCTACCAGTATCACCTTCTTCTCCTCCCTGGATATCATAAGGAAGCCCAGAAAATTCATCTGAATGTATGCACTCTTTTATTAATGCAGAGATCATTTCCAGGTATCCCTGTTGTTTTAGCTAGCCATCCGTTCACTGTGTTCTTGTTCAAAGGACTCATGGATTTTCCTAGAGCTCTAATTTGCTCAGAGGTATAGGGTCTCTCCTTTACCCTCTCTCCTGTTTCCATTGGTGGTAGTTTTGGTTACTGTGGAGGTAATAATCGGAGCTACGGGAGGTGGCCTTTGATATTCTGGCTCTTCCCTCGGTGGACTAAAATTCTGGAGTAGACTCTTTGGGATTATCATCATAGCAAGGAGGGCCCATATCTTCTTCATCTGATTTCACCACTCTAGGAACTTTATTGCTGTTATGACTCCTCTGCTGGCTTTCAGTTCTTCCTTTAGTACATGAATTTGTCTTCTGCAGGCTAAATGATTTATTCTTTTTTCCTCTTTTGCATCTGAGATGACCAGCTTCATAATAGATAGACAAGCTGCTGCTTTTTGTTTCCAGTAGGGAGTGCCATACTGTTAACATCCAGATAGATAATCTAGCATGAGCCTACCCAGGGACGCCAATTTGTTACCCCCCTATTTGGACTTAAGGTATCCCAGTACTGGCTTGTCTATCCAATGGGAAAGAAAAGTGATGATCTGCCCTAAATGAATTGCCAGAGTATTACCAGGGGGTTTGTCTCCGACTCACAGAAGACTCCCCAGAGCAGGCTAATTCTGCTAACCCTTGAAAGGGCACAGATAGAGCCCTCTGATCAAGAATAGACATACAAGCAATAATACTTCAAAAACAAAATCTTATTTATTGAGGGAAAAATTAGGTGATTACAGTATATTCAGTAACACAAGAAAGAAAAAAAATTACAAAGTATAATAAGTAAAGCAAGAAACATTGTAATTTTTTTTCTTGCTTTACCTATTATACATTGTACATTTTTTCTATCATAAGTAATAAGGCACAATTAGATTAGTGTTCAAAATCATATATTTAGGAGGTACAAGAGACTATACCAGGGATCAGCAACCTTTCAGAAGTGGTGTGCCAAGTCTTCATTTCTTCACTCTAATTTAAGGTTTTGTGTGCCGGTAATATAGTTAAATGTTTTTAGAAGGTCTCTTTCTATAAGTCTATAATACATAACTAAACTATTGTTGTATGTAAAGCAATTAAGGTTTTTAAAATATTCAAGAAGCTTCATTTAAAATTAAATTAAAATGCAGAGCCCCCGGACCGGTGGCCAGGATCCAGGCAGTGGGAGTGCCATTGAAAATCAGCTTGCGTGCCGCAGGTTGCCTACCCCTGGACTGCACAGACTGAGACAAACACACTGTTGCGAGTTCGTGCACACTGAACTTTTTATTTATATGCATAAGGTCTCCAGTATAACATTATACAACAAAGATTACAATGTAACAAACAAATATCTAATGCATATGCATAAAACAGCACTGCAACACAGCATTAAAGAGACATTGAACAATTAACAATTACCATTTTGCAAGCAGGGGCCAGCTGCTCACAGGATGGGGTGAGGCTGGTCACACTTATGGATATGTCTACACTACGGGATTATTCTGATTTTACATAAACCGGTTTTGTAAAACAGATTGTATAAAGTCGAGTATACGTGGCCACACTAAGCACATTAATTCGGCGGTGTGCGTCCATGTACCGAAGCTAGCATCGATTTCCAGAGCGTTGCACTGTGGGTAGCTATCCCATAGCTATCCCATAGTTCCCGCAGTCTCCCCCGCCCATTGGAATTCTGAGTTGAAATCCCAATGCAAAAACAGTGTCGCAGGTGATTCTGGGTAAATGTCGTCACTCAATCCTTCCTCTGTGGAAAGCAATGGCAGACAATCATTTCGCGCCCTTTTTCACTTGATTGCCCTGGCAGATGCCATACCATGGCAACCGTGGAGGCCGTTTTGCCTTTTGTCACTGTCACCGTATGTGTACTGGATGCTGCTGACAGACATGGTACTGCAGTGCTACAAGCAGCATTCATTTGCCTTTGCAAGGTAGCAGAGACGGTTACCATCCCTACTGCACCATCTGCCATGCCATTGTAAATTGGCGATGAGGTGACGGTTATCAGTCGTTCTGTACCGTCTGCTGCTGTCATGGGTGCTCCTGGCTGGCCTTGCTGAGGTCGGCTGGCGGTGCATGGACAAAAATGGGAATGACTCCCCAGGTCATTCCCTTCTTTATGTTTTGTCTAAAAATAGTCCTGCCTAGAATATGGGGCAAGTGTACTAGAGAACCAGAGAGCACAGCTGCTCCGGGTCAGAGCCCCAGAGCTCCCGCAGAAATGATGAGCTGCATGCCATTCTAGGGGGTGCCCCTGCAACAACCCCACTCATTGCTTCCCTCCTCCCCCAGCCATCCTGGGCTACTGTGGCAGTGTCCCCCCATTTGTTGATGAAGTAATAAAGAATGCAGGAATAAGAAACACTGACTTTTTAGTGAGATAAAATGAGGGAGAGGAAGCCTCCAGCTGCTATGATAGTCCAGGCAGGACGTTAAAGGGTGGCGGGGGAGAGGAGCCCAGCCTCCCGCTGCTATGATAGTCCAGGCAGTACAGAATCTTTTCTTTAGACATGAAAGGGGGTGGGGCGGGGGCTGATGGAGCTCAGCCTCCAGTTGCTATGATGAAGACGGTTACCAGCAGTTCTGTACCATCTGCCGGGAATGACCAGGAGTCATTCCCATTTTTACCCAGGCGCCCCCGGCCAACCTCACTGAGGCCAGCCAGGAGCACTCACGGGCTGATGATGACGATGGATAGCAGTCATATTGTACCATCCACCACCGGGAAGGGGATGCTGGTGTTCAGTGCTGCAGCACCCCATCTACCAGTAGCATGCAGTAGACATAGGGTGACATTGAAAAAAGGCGAGACTTTTTTTTCCCTGTTCGTTCAGTGGGGTGGGAAGGGTGTAAATTGACGACATATACCCTGAAACACCCGGGAAAATGTTTTTGACCCTTCAGGCATTGGGAGCTCAGCCAAGAATGCAGATGCTTTTCGGGGACTGTGGGATAGTTAGAGTCCTCAGTACCCCCTCCCTCCCTCCCTCCCTCCATGAGCATCCATTTGATTCTTTGGCTTTCCGTTATGCTTGTCACACAGCACTGCACTGTGCTGTGGCCTCTATCTATCATAGCCTGGAGATTTTTTCAAATGCTTTGTCATTTCTTTTTCTGTAACGGAGCTCTGATATAACAGATTTGTCTCCCCATACAGCGATCAGATCCAGTATCCCCTGTACGGTCCATGCTGGAGCTCTTTTTGGATTTGGAACTGCATCGCCACCCGTGCTGATCAGAGCTCCACGCTGGGCAAACAGGAAATGAAATTCAAAAGTTCTTGGGGCTTTTCCTGTCTAGCTGGCCAGTACCTCCGAGTTCAGATTGCTGTCCAGAGCGGTCACAATGGTGCACTGTGGGATACCGCCCAGAGGCCAATACTATCGATTTGCGGCCACACTAACCCTAATCCGACATTGCAATACCAATTTCAGCGCTAATCCTCTCGTTGGGGAGGAGTATTGCAATCGGTTTAAAGAGCCCTTTATATCAATATAAAGGACCTCGTTGTGTGGACGGGTGCAGAGTTAAATCGGTTTAACGCTGCTAAATTCAGTTTAAACACGTAGTATGGACCAGGCCTCAGAAGCAGGCATCCAGCTTTATTGACAGACACACACAAGCAGCCTTTAAAAACAGCCAAGGAATCAGACTTACTCATTCTTTTCTCAATCCCTCTGATCGTCAGGGTTCCTTCTGATCTGTCTGTTCCTGGATGGTATTGTTGTAATTGTCTCCAGTCTGCACTACTGCCTCCCTGGTTGTCTTCTCGATCTTCTGTTCTCGTCCCGCTTTTCTCCGCTCTTTCTCCCTCTCAACCACCACACCAAGCCTACTTTTGACCAGTCTTATATTCAGTCTGATTGATTGACCTTTCAAACTCCCTGTGTGCATGGCACCTTGTTCAGCCAATCAGCTTCCATTCTGAAATCATAGCTAGTCCTCCATCTTGAGAAGTCAGTAGGAAGTCAACGTGTCCATTATTTGGGATATTTTAACTATAAACTATCATTAATTATAACTTACTTAAAGCATCTAGTCTAAAACTAACTACTGTTCCCTACAAACTAAAACACTGATGCTATCACTACCATTGTAATGCTAATTGGGAGAGTTGAATTGTTCATGTTTCTCACACCCTGCCCCCCTTCTGATTGTCAGTATCTCTATCCAGGGTGCTGCAATCTGTACAGGATTCAAGCAAGTGAAAACTTCTGGTAACACTCCCCTCCTTGTTTGTCTATCCATCACTTTATTGGCTTGATGAGTGCAATGAGTGTGTAGTTTTGTTCAGTGTTGGCTCAAGGCTTTTATATTCATGAGACCGAGCGTAGACATGTCTTTGTAGAAGAAGAAACGATTACTAACATTCTTGTAACTGTTGTTCTTCGAGATGTGTTGCTTGTGTCCATTCCAATACCCACTCTCCTACCCCTCTGTCAGAGCAGCCAGCAAGAAGGAACTGAAGGGGTGGTGGGTTGGCAGGGCCCTATATTGAGTGCCATGAAGGTGTGACCCCAGAGGGCACTCAGGCCAACCTGATCCATCCTGCAAGGGGAAAAATCTTCCAGCTGCCATACACGTGGCACGTGCACCAAATTAGAATGGCCATGAGCAACACATCTTGAAGAACAACAGCTACTAGAAGGTTAGTAACCGTTTCTTTTTTTTAAAAATACCAGAGCACACAGATATAGGTTACATAGTAATTATAATGAGGTAAGCTACCAGGAACAAAAAAGCAGATAATGAAAATCATAAATTTCTTTTTAAAATTGTGTTTCTTCTTTCTCTCATTCTTTTGTTCTGCTATGTATGTTGAGTATTTAGGTGAGGAGGAATAGCTCAGTGGTTTGAGAATTGGCCTGCTAAACCAATCCTTCAGGGGGCCACTTAGGGATCTGGGGCAAAATCAGTACTTTGGTCCTGCTAGTGAAGGCAGAGGGCTGGACTTGATGACCTTTCAGGGTCCCTTCCAGTTCTGTGAGATAGGTATATCTCAAATTATTATTATTAAGCTCTACAGAGTAGAAACCTGTCTTATTCTGTGTCTAGCACCTACCACATTTTTGTATGATTTATAAATAATCAGTACATATAATAACAGTGTGAGAATAATCTGTGATCAAAATACATTTATTCAGCACTGTTATAAAGCCTCTCGGAGGGAACACCTAATACAGCACCTAATACAACACAAGGAAATTAGCACCTAATACAACACAAGGAAAAACCAGCTATGGAAATCTCCTGGCATTTTCTCTAGCATTCTGTGGGGTTTCCCTAACAAGACAGGGTCAGCTGCCAGATCTTGTGCTGCCAACTCATTCTCAACATTTGCTGTTATGGAACACTGAGTCCATTAAAACCTTTTCCAGTGACTCCACATTGTAACTTTCTAGGGAACTTTCTCTCCTGAGGGCTAGATAAGTTTTCTGTTGGTTTTATATCACTCTTTCCTAACTTGGTGCTACATGTTTTTAGCCAGTTTTGAGATGGTAATTTTGACATCAGCAAGTGTTGAATCAGAACTGAAAGGATAAATCTATTTTGCTCAGACTGAACATGGCTGACCTACTCCAAATACTGCGTCTAATCTTCGGATATCCCTTGATACAAGGATGATTCTGCCAAGGGGGTTTGTTGGTGGGTTTTTAAGTGGCTGAGGAGCCCAATTCGTGCCCTGAAGATTTTCCCACAGAAGTGATGGTTGTAATCTTGAAGGAGACTTAGTTGTTGGCTGGACTATTGTGCCCTTTCTTTCCACCTTCGTCGCTTTTCAGTCTGATGTGCATGTCTGTTTTCCTCAAAGTGATCTGTGGCTTGATGTATGGTGTGGCACCACTTCTGATGCCCTCCATAAGCCCTTTTTGCCTGACTTAACTAAGAGAAGAGTACTTGCTTCTGTGATAAAAGATTTTGCCTCAGTTGTTCCAATTACCAGAAAAACCTCAGAATGGGGTTTAAAATCAGAAAATTATAACTTGCTTAATTAGACATAGAAAGGACTGTGGTAGTGTTAGGATCCTTTGAGATGCTTAGATTAGTAATTAGTTTTAAGAATAAATCTTTAATTAGATAAAAATTAATAGTAGTTTACATTAGAAAATCCATTAATAGTGGCTATAGGGTGATGTAGTGGAAGATTCCATTTCTAAGACTGTAGGGATCCATTACCTATGGCGTAATAATTTCACTTCCTGTAACGCAATGGGGAATGACTCGACTCAGCAAAATTCCATAGGGATACATTATAGCCCTTAGGAATACATGGGACTTCCAGTGAGGAGGAAGAGCTATTAGCCACATGTTGGTACATGTGACATAATTAGCATATGCGAATCTGAAATTAGCATACACTAAATCCTAGATGCTGATTGGCTGAGCCTGAGTATCATATGTTGGTACACATGACTTAAATTAGCATATGCTAATCTCCGAAAGCTGATTGGCTGAATCAGTGAGTGAATTATGTTGATGAGCTGACCAAATCGTATATAATGGCGACAGACAGCAGGCTAGACTTTGTAGTGGGATCAGAGACCTTGAAGAGAGAAGAAACTGCAGAACACCTAGGAAGGAGAAGACACACAACAAGCAGCAGCAATTGCAGCTGCGGAACCCTGCAAAGCATAAGCTGCCTGAAAAGTGTTACTGCAGCAGTAGTAGCAGCAGCAGTTCCAACGTTGCCCAGAGCAACAGCTGTTTCTGCTACCCAGCCAGCAGTGGGTCACCCCAGCAGCTTCCGTCTCTCCTACCTGAGGAGCCACTTTACTTCAGGCGTAGGTAACTGTTCAGCACAGCAGCTACTGGAGACTGCCATCAGCAAACAGCCATTGATGACAAACTGTGACAGAGCAGAAGGACCTTTTTATCTGACACGGTTCAGAAGGATTCTATAAGAAAACCCTTGGTATGGTGTTGAACCCTTGTAAGTTCAACCTTCTTCTATTTTATTATCCCAGACTATATGGGTTTTGCTTGTAAATAAAGCAGGGTGGCTGTGGAGTGAGTGAGATCTTCCCCTACCCATCTTTTAACCGCCTGGCCAGTGCTTATTGGATGTCTAGCTTTAAGTAGTTAGTAGTGAATGTTTAATTGATATATTGTTATATACTGTTATCAACCGAAGTTGGTATTATAGTTTTGCATCTTTAGTTGCCACGTCACTTCATTCCCTTTTCAACTGTAACCCCTATTATATCTATCTCTATTATTTTACTGTAACCACTCATTTCTAAATAAATATTATTTTTGTATGCCAACAATTGAGAAGTCCTTGAAAAGTCCAGTCAACCTCTGTCTGACCAGCCTGAATTATTGCTCCAAAGCCATGAATGCTTTGGAGCAACATGCAGCTCTTAGATGATGTCTGGATGCTTAAAGGCTGTTGCAGAGGTGATTCTGAATCCACATTGCCTAAGCAGGGGTTAGAGAATAAATCAACTACAAACAGTCCCCTTCCCAACTCCAGCAGCCCTGAAGCTCCTGTTCTCTACCTCCCAATCCCAGCCATTTTAGAGCCTGACTTCTCAGCCCAGCTACTTTGAATCACCTAGCAGCCAGAGTTTGTACTGAGTGAATGGGAGGAGGGACAGACCAGCCAAAATAATAATACAAAACGAGCAGGTCAGCTAAGGCTGGCGTTGCCTTGCCAAGGCCACTGCTCCTGCATGATCACCGACCCACCATGTCTTTAAGGCCCTGTTAAACACTGTCCTGTTACCTGGGTTTCTTTCAACCCAAAGCTCTTCATAACTTTTACTCTGTCCAAGGTGGTGTCAGGAAATAAATCAGGGGAGACACGGCCATCTGACTTATAGATGGCTGGCACAAAGCTAAACTTTACTTAGTCTCAAGCACTTACACACGTCCGCAACAGGTTAGTAAAAAACCCCAATCCTCAATAATTACCGAAGCTGAGTGTGGCTCTCGAGTGGCACAGCGGCAGCCTTCCAGTGGCCAAATCTTCCGTCTGCTGGTGGGTACCACAAGATGCGTCCAGAGGGAGAGTCCTCGAAGAGTCCCTCAACTCAACTTTTTCCCCTAATTTATACATTAGTAATATGACGTCACTTAAAGAAAACTTGTTAACCAAGCAGTTTCAAATGTCAAGGAAGAGGTTTCCTTCTGGTCAACGATTAACCAGGTGTGGTTTTTCAGAGTTTGCACACCTTGAGGCCCTGTCAGACTCATTCCTGAGGGCATGTGGACAAGCTTCCTGTTTTTCTAAAATGCAGGTATCAGCAATTTCAACACAATTTTTATCTGGAAGGACATGGTGTCAGGCTGCCCTTTCTGTGGAACCCAAAACCCCCTCCCCTCCTGCCTTGGTTAAGCTAAGGCTGCTGCATGGCCAATTTATGGCCTGCTGACCTGGCTGCTTTTAGCAATAAACAATAGTGGTTTCAGGCACTTTACTGGTTTGCCAAAAACTCCCCGTATAGTCCCTCTCCCTTCTTCCCTGCCACCTGAGGGTCTGCCGTTCCACAGCCAGTGCACCCCCCAGCCCTAGGGTTGCCAACTTTCTAATGACAGAAAACAGAACAGACTCTCCCTACCCCACCTCTACCCCCAAGGCACTGCCTCTGCCACACCCCTTTCCTAAGGCCCCACCCCCTGCTCATTTCATCGCCCCTCCCTCCTTGCTTGCTCTGAAATCTACAAGAGAGGAAGTCTACAAGATGAAACAAAAGTAGGAGGATGTCCTGTTTATGAATAAAGACAAAGGATTGTTCTGGTATATGTTGGTGTGCAAGGAAACATACTGGGTTCTTCACTGAGGAAGCAAGCTGATAGTGTGCTTGATCATGAAATGAGGGTTCCAGCCAATCTGGCTGTAAAGCATTACAAGGATTTGGGGTGATTATTATACTATAAGACATAAGAGTATCTAATTAAGTCTAGCCCCTAGGATGCGCATTATGATTTTATATGTAACCATGTTTCCAATATGTCTACTTGCTGTTACTTGAATCTCTGTGTTCTGTTAAATAAACTCATATTTGGTTTCACTATAAACATATCTAAATGCTGTGAGTTAAGCAGAGTGGTGATCTGAGTGGAGCTGGTAAGCTGGGGTATACTGTTTCATCTTTGGAAGCAGAAAATCCATGAATACTGTGAGTTTCCAGGGGACCAGGGTCTGGACACTCCAGAGAGATGCTCAGAGGCCTCAAGTGTTGGGATGTGCCAATCACTTAACCATCTGATGAAGTGGGTATTAACCCATGAAAGCTTATGCGCCAATATGTCTGTTAGTCTATTAGGTGCCACAGGACTCTTTGTCGCTTTTTACAGATCCAGACTAATACGGCTATCCCTCTGATACTTATCCCGTAGAGTAATGACAGGACCTGTGAGGTCTAGAGTGGAGTGCTTGTGTTGCCAGTGGAGCTGGAGGCTGATCCATGGCAGGTGCAGACAAGGCTTCCTCACGCTATGGGCAGGTGGTAGCCAGGAGTCTCACAACCCTGGATGCTCTTGGAAAGCATCACACATGTCAACACAACTGGGGGCTTAAGAGGCCCGAGGAACTGGTTTTGGGACCTCGGGCAGCTGGACTGCAGAGTGCCATTACTCAAGGAAAGGCTCAGACATGAGGTCTGTGCCTGGGAGTGTGCCCTAGAATCACAGACCTATAAACAATAAATGAATCAGGGGGCTTAGAAGCATCTGGGGTCCAGGACTGGATCTGCTTACAACAGATTGGTGGCTTTTCCACAGAGACGACTGGGCGAGGTTGTAACATTAAGTATCACATTAACTTGCAAGTGCTCAGCATCTATCAGGATTCGGCCTTTAGTGCACAGGACACATTTTATTTAAGTTTCTCTTGACAGTTGAAACACCTACAACACATGGTTTGAGACAAGCCAATCACAAAAAAAGTACACAAATTGTGAGCCAAATTCTGACATGCCCTTATCTATTTGGTGTCAAGTATCAGAGGGTTATCTGTGTTAGACATGCATCCGATGAAGTGGGTATTCATCCAGGAAAGCTCATGCTCCAAATCGTTTGTTAGCCCATACAACTCTTTGTCGCTTTTATCTATTTGGCAGTGTTGCGAATTCTCAGTTTTACGTGAAGACTTGCCGTATTTTTTATTGTTAATACCCGAGACTTGGAGTCAAGTAATTACATGAGAATCTCAGGTTTCAATTAAAAAAAAAAGGCCCCAATCCTGAAACGGCTTCTGCACGTGCTTGACTTTATTGCTGTGCGCAGCAGCCCCACGGACTCCCAGCGATGATAACGTTACGCAGGTACATAACTGTGTGTAGGCGGAACTGGGACATAAGTTTCTAGCCCTTGGGATGGCCTAGAAAAGCTTCAGAGTCTGGCCCATACCCGGCCGGACCCCTGCCCCAGTTGCGGGAAAGGGCGCCTGATAGAGCCGCCTGGGGAGCCGCCTTCCAACGGCGGATAAAATGGGGGGAGGGGGCTGCGCGCGCGGTGACCCGGGAGCGGTTAGTTTCAGTCGAGCGCGAACTACAACTCCCAGCATGCCCCGCGCCCTATGGCAATCGGCTGGGGAGGCCGGGCTGCTGCGGGGTCGGGGCTCGGCCCGTTCCGCGGGGGAGAAGGAGCCGGTTCGGCGGTAACGTGGGGCGATGGTGCCGCTGCATAAGTGGGGGTGGGGCGCGTAGGCTGGGGCGCGCTGAGCCTGAGCCGAGCCAGCGCCGCGCCCTGGGGCGGGGCGCTCGGAACCGACCCTCCCCGCGGCCAGGCCGCGGCAGCCGCTCCCGCTTCTCGGGGCAGAGCCGGGCCTGGGGCGGCAGCGAGACCGAGTATCTGGGGGGAGGGGCTGGATAGTAACCACCCGCCTCCCGTCACTCGCTGTGGCAGAGCCGCGCTTCCCACGGTAGGAGGTCTGTACAGGAGCAATTAGACTGAAGCGGCGGTGGGTTTTTGTTGTTGCACTTCTTGTTATCTTTAAAGAGATTGAAAGGAAATTGTCAGGTCGGATTTAGCTCAGAGTTCGGGTTTTATGAACAAACGTACTTATAAAAAAGGATCGGGGGTCGGGGGAGGAGATCAGAGAGCTTTGATCAAATAAATACGCCACCAGACATTGCAGTGTTTTGCTGATGCTCAGTTAAAGCGGAGAACCAGCTTTCACTTTTCTTTTTTCTTTTCTATTTCAAGTTGGCCAGAAGGTTGCATGTTTTTCTCTTTAGTGTAGACTTTACAACGATTCATGTTTTGTCATTGCCAACAGAGGAAGGATGGGCCGATATTCAAACGATTTGTCACAAGTCTAGGATTTAGGACTCCTGGGTTTAACTTGTATTTCACAGTGACCTAGATCAGCACTACCTGCTTATGGCCTGGACTTTTTTTGCCTTGAGAGATCACCTTGTGCAATACTGCTATGCTAACTAGAAGTACTGGAGGTGGCCCTCCCTTACTATATATAAAAGACAGGGCTACGAAGCGTCATGTATTTGGTGTTGCAGTCATGCTTTTGACAGCCATGTCATGCATTCCCACATCTTACCTGAAATGTCATTTGTCTAGGTGAACAATGGGAGTTCAAGGACTTTGGAAACTGCTTGAATGCTCTGGAAGACCCATAAACCCAGAAACTTTGGAAGGAAAAATTCTTGCTGTTGGTATCCTTAAAACCTTGAGTTGACATACCGTTGCTGAAACATGCTGGTCCATCTATCCCATTGTGAAAAGATGCAGAAATATCCTAAATTGACCTTACCAAAACACCTGCTAGGTCTAGGCATGGTACAGGTATAGACCTTGTGAGTTTGACAGATGAAATCTTATGACTGGAAAGATCGAGTGACAAGGAGTGTTTTAACTGTTTTGGTCTTTATAGCTTACACACACATGTAGAATGAAATGTTCCAGTAGAGGGTGTGCTAATTGGAAAAGCTGAAAGGGACTGAATTCATTCTGTATGTAGGATTTCACCTTTGGTTCATGCCAAAAGAGGATGAGGTGGAATGATGCATCTGATTGACTCTAGCTCTGCTCCTGAAGTGTTTCTCTATACATTAAAGTGCAGTCTATTAATAAAAGGCTTTTCAGTGTTATCAAAGGCACATTCTAAGCCTCTGTATTTAAGACATAGTTCAGACATTTGAAATGAGTTACACTGCAGTTTAGCCTGACGTTACAAAGAGGAGTTTCAAAACCCTGTATTAGCTCAGGAAGAGACATAGGCTAGGATTTTTTTTAAAAAATTCATAACCTGGCGTGGTCTGGCCTAGTTGGCTGGCCAAACCGGTATAGCTTAGTTTGGATATGGCTGAGGTGTGTGTTTGTTAAAAAAAAAATAATAATAATGATAAATGCTATATAAACCACTTATACCACATTCATCATCTGAGCATCAACATATGGTTGCAAAGCATATTTGTTTCAGCACTCTAAATGGGGCCAAAAGGAGTGGGATTCTGTAACAGTTTTGCTTAAGACAGATACACTGGCTGAAAATTTATAAGAGCATGCATAGGACACCTCTTTAGAAAATGAAGGTGTATTTTTTTTTGGAACAAAACCAAACCCTTGCCAGAATTCTGTGTGTTTTATTTTTATTATCCTATATATGGCATTGAAACTAACCACTATTCTTAGTTATCTTCATGGTTTGACTTCAGGGATTACTAGTAAAAATGTAGGAATCGAAGGATGATAACAAACAATAATTAAACTTGTGCCTTTATTGTTATAGATTCCTTACCCAAACAAATGACAGGTTATAGGAGTCTGTATTTCATAACCTTATCTGATGTCTGCTCTACTGATGGTCATTTGAAGTAGAATATAAAAAAAGAGGAAACTAATAGCTATCTTCTGGGTCAGGAAAAATCAGTTCAAATCATCTTGTTAACATGGAGGAAAGCTGGGAAGCTATTACATTCATTCACTTACATGAGCAGTGAGGGTTGTTGTATTGGTTGCAGAGTGACTCCATTGCTGCTCTTTGGCTTGGATATGGTGTTAAGAATTCCTTCCTCTTCCATCTTCACTATTCCTTGGAGGATCAAGCGACTTCTTGTATACAAACCTAGCTACTGAGACTTGGAACAGTAGACAAGATTTAGACCTAAATAAATTTAATATAGCTTGTTTATTGCGTGGTTAACATGAAATGTGCTTGTAAGACTACACATTTTTTTCTCTTAACTGTCCTTCAAGATATTAGCATTTGGTTGAATCAAGCAGTAAAAGGAGCAAGGGACCGTCATGGTAACACCATACAAAATGCTCACCTACTCACTTTGTTCCATCGACTCTGCAAGCTGTTATTTTTTCGAATCCGGCCTGTCTTCGTTTTTGATGGGGAGGCACCACTACTGAAGAGGCAAACTTTGGTTTGTACTTTTTTTGAGTAATTTTATGTTATGTTCTTTGTGGTTCTAAATAAGATAGAGATTTATCAATAGGAAAGTTGATAGAGTAGGTGCCCAGTCCTGCATCTTTGTAGTGAATGGCAATGCTGTCACTAATGTCAGTGAGAGCAGGATTGGCCTTAAATCAGCTACAGCAAGGGTCGGCAACCTCTGGCATGCGGCTCGCCAGGGTAAGCACCCTGGTGGGCCAGGCCAGTTTGTTTATCTGCCGCATCATCAGGTTCGATGGACTGTGGCTCCCGCTGGCCACGGTCTGCCGTCCCAGGCCAATGAGGGTAGCGGAAAGCCGTGGCTAACACATCCCTGAGCCCAAGGCACTGGCCCCATTGGCTTGGGATGGTGAACCATGGCCAGTGGGAGCCGCGGTCCGCCGAATCTGACAACGTGGCAGATAAACAAAGTGGCCCTGCCCGCCAGGGTGCTTGCCCTGGCGAGCCGCGTGCCAGAGGTTGCTGACCCCGGAGCTACAGTAAGTGCAGAAACAAAGGCTCCTCTTATACATTGTTTCCTCATGAACATACGCATAATTATAGTCTAAAGATCAGATTATAATGTTTAATTATTGTGCTTTATGCAAGTGACTTGACATATTTAAACTAATCTCAAAAATTCTAGTTTCTCACTTGTCGGAGCATGTGTATTTTTAAATGAGTGAGTAAAAGCTATAACGGGGCAGCAACCTTTCAGAAGTGGTGTGCGGAGTCTTCATTTGTTCACTTTAATTTAAGGTTTCACGTGCCAGTAATACATTTTAACATTTTTAGGAGGTCTCTTTCCATAAGTCTATAATATATAACTAAACTATTGTTGTATGTAAAGTAAATGAAGTTTTTTAAAAAAATGTTTAAGAAACTTCATTTAAAATTAAATTAAAATGCAGAGCACCCCTGGACCAGTGGCCAGAACCTGGGCAGTGTGAGGGCCAATGAAAATCAGCTCACGTGACGCCTTTGGCATGTGTGCCTAGGTTGCCTACCCCAATCTATAATTACCACAGTGACTTTGGTGATAAACTAAATGGTGGGCAGGTAGATTTTGTGTCTGGGTTGGTAAATTCTGATTTCAAGTTTACAAAGATAATTTATGTGGTGAATCACTGCTGTGGTTCTACAAACGTGTGCAGAAATCTCATTAATATTGGGGGTCCTTTGTGCTAGGTACTGTGCAAGCCAAATCAATGGCCTCTGATTAGGCAACCATTGTGTGGTGGACCTTGTCCCTTCATGGGGTCTCCATTAATTTAATGGGGATACCTCTGGACACTGAAGTTAATGGGGCCTAGTAGAGGGGGTTGTCTGCACAGAATCAGTTGCAGGACTGAACCCTAAATTAAGATAAGACACAAGAAGTCTGTGAAAAGAGGAAGTAGGAGAGAGAGAATAAAGATAGCAGTGGCAGGGAAGTGTGCAGACTGTGTGCAGTTTACCAGGTTATTTAAAAAAAAAAATCAGACATTAAGCATAACAAGAATCCACCATTCTTCTCAATTGTTTAAGTGAGGTACACTGTGCATTAGAAGTCAGTTATAATTTCACAAGTACCTATATAATGAACCTGGGCTAATCCAGTTTAGTAGTGGATGACTTTCATTTCATAATCCTTTCCTGTTTTAATACTTTTGCAATTATGAAAAAAAAAAGCCCTATAAAAAGATTGGAACTTATTTGTGATTGGGGTGAGGAATTATTTAAAAAAAAATCGAATCATTCCAGCACATCTCTCGCAGGGAACAATGCTTGCCACGTCCTGTGGTGTTTCTTTTGAAATGTAGCATGGCTATTAGAAAACTGGATCATCCAGCTGTTCTATTTTTATAAAATGATTAGTACTAAAGTTAATTTTTTTTCAAAGTACTTTTATTTAATTTTGATTAATTTAAACAAGGGAAAGTGATACTATTATGTGATTTGCTGCTCATCGTTTTCTTAGAAAGCAGGAAATCTTTAAAAAAGCCATTCAAAATCCAGGAAAAACCCTTCTGGGATGCTGTAGATACCAGATGTATGTATATGATCATAGCAGATTTGTGATAACCATGAGGGAGGAGGAAAAGTCTAGCAGCTTCCAGGATACCAATTTTAAAACTGGAAGTCAATGAGGAAAGATTGCAGGATTGGGCTCTTTTATAGATAATGATCTAGTTTCTGATATTTATGCTGGCATGATATGGAAAGCTCATGTTCATTAATATGAGAACCATTCTTTTTTATAAAAATAAAAAATCTGTCACCTACAGTGTCTCAATTTACAGCTTATTATAAGAGTAATTCATTTGAAAAATATCTTCCATTAACCAGAAATGTCCTTTTAGTGAAATCTGATGTTGGTCATTGCATGTTCGCAGGCAAAACGAAGACAAAGAAAAGATTTGGCAGTCAGTGACTCTAAGAAAACTACTGAAAAACTCTTGAAAACTTTCCTGAAAAGACAAGCTATCAAAACAGCTTTAACAGGCAAAAGGCAAGGTCAAAAGTATTATTTTCCTCTTGTTTCAGTGGCAGTTTTTGCTTAGATATTAACTCTTCCAACTTTTTTTAAGCAATGAAGCACTGCCCAGTATTTCACAAGTTCGAAGAGAAGAAATTGATGATATGTATGTATTGTCTTCTTTACAAGAGGAAGAAAAAAAGAGGTAAGCAATGCTAAGACAAGTAGCTCAGTCTGATATGTAAAAATCCATATTGAAAGTTTTTAATGCTGTTTTTGAGATTGTTGATTAATCTACTCTTTGTCCTAGAGTGTTCCTCCATGGGATGGAAACTGTATTTACTTGCTGCTATTTATTTTGAGTTAACCTTGTTTTCGTGAAAGAGGTGGGGCTGATAACCCTGAGACTGAAGCCCTCTTGTATCTATAGGGGAGTGACTGGTAGAGCAAGCTTTCCTGTACCAACCTGTACATGTGCCTCCATCCTGATCTGAAGTGACTTCTGAAGATGAGAGGGCTAGATCAGTCTTAAGGCCTATTCAGCTGGCCTTTTTTTTTTTGTTTTTTTTTATCAGAGTAGCCAGCAGGGGTACTGTTTATGTTTTTAGTTTTTTAATGTAGCTGTTTCTGTGTTAAGAATCAGAATGAGGCCTCCAAATAACTGTCACAACTGACCTAGTTAAGTTTTGTCTGAGTATCTCATTACCCAGTAGTGATGATTAAGGCTTCGATTTTTGTCGTGGCTATTTCCAGTAAAAGTCATGGACAGGTCACAGGCAATAAATACATAATTCACGGAAGCCTTGACTTGTCCTTGACTTTTGCTAAAAACATTCCTGACTAAAAGGGGAGTGAGGCGTGTCCAGCACCCTACCCCGCTGCATGAAGCAGCTGGGAGCTACGGCCCCCACGCCTGCGCAGTGACTGGGAGCTGAGGGGGTGGGGTGTCCCCCACTACCCTGCAGGGCTGGGAGCTGCTGGGGGGCCCATGGTGGCTGGAGAGCTCCAGGGTTCCCCTGCTGCCCATGACGGCTGGGCAGCTTGGGGGGCCCTGCTACTGGCGGTGGCGGGTCTGCTGCGGTGCCCCAATGTCACAGAAGTCTCTGGAAGTCACAGATTCTGTGACTTCTGTGACAATCATGGCCTTAGTGATGATCTTTGTATCCAATCCAATTCCTCTCCATCTTTTCTGCTAACCTGTGTCTTTTTTTTAATTATACATTTCAGATTAGTTAGTTCCTTAGTTTTCCTGTTCATGAGCAAGCAGTAGGTTAATTCTGTTTTGCCTGTTATAAAAAACTTTATTGGTATGTATGTTTAAAAAACCCTACAGCTTCCTTTTTGTCCACCTAGCTTCCTTTTGTAATTTTAGTTCAGAAGACGAAGATGAAAAAGAGTGGGAAGAGAGAATGAGCCAAAAAAAAATATTGCAGGTAACTGCATTTGACAACTTTGTAATTGTGTCAAGTATCAGAGGGGTAGCCATGTTTGTCTGGATCTGTAAAAGCAGCAAAGAGTCCTGTGGCACCATATAGACTGTTGATTACTGATTACTCTCGCCCCTTGCTCCACCAATATGGCCACCAGGTGCCCGTTATCTACCGGGTAATGAGCGTTGGGGTAGGGCGGAGGTTCGATCACTGGATGCCCTGCGGGGGGGTGTCAAGTGCCCACGGGTAGCGACGGAGAGCACGCAAGCAATCACTCTTAGTGTTTAAGAGAATAAGGGTTTATTAAATGAATCACAGATAATGATAAGGGAGAACACGATCAGTTACATCTGGGGCTTACAACACACTACCAAAGCAAATAATACAAATACTGCAATTACAAATAAAAGCTGGCCCTGGTATTTTTCTAAGTCCCAATAGTTATTTAGATCATTCCAGGGGTTAGTAGAAGTGATATTGGTGCTATTAGTAATCATAAGTGCAGCAACTAATTTCCCTAAATAAATTGTGAGGCTCAACTGATCCCCCTTGCTTTCGAGATTTCCTGGTCGACGGGTTTCCCCTAGCAGGAGTCTCGGGGCGGCTGGAATCAGTCTTTGCCTCTTATCTATCAATACAGAATACTTAACAGCTAATTATACTTACACATACAAACCACAAAAGTTTCATTACGGCCGGCAAACGGTTAGGCTTCAGGAAACGCGTGAGCCGAGAGAGCCTTCAGGGTGATCAGGCCTGGATACGGTTTCGACAGGAATTCGGGGTCTCTCCGCCCGTCCCCGGGAGGGGACCGGCAATATATAGTAAATTTGTCGTCATAGTTTGTGATAAGCCAATTGGGGGGTCGCGAGTGGCAAATGCCCATACAAGGGAGGCAGTGGGCCCCAACGTCCCTACCCAGGAAGCGACTGTTGTCAGGGGAACTTTGTCCCTCCAGGCTGGCTGACCACAAGGCTGCTTTTCCTGTTGCAAGTTCTGCTTTCTGGGCAGCTACGTGACCAGTGGCAGTTCTGAGGGGTGGGGGAGAAATCCGTTGGGGGATGGAGGCCGGAGCACCCGTTGTCTGGCCCTGGGGCCCCATTTGGGGGTCTAACATGCCCCCATGCTCCGGCCGACAACGCCCCACGTACCTAAACCTCAGTGTCTGAGTCAGCATCCGCCCCTACGAGCGGACGTTTCTCAGTGGCCGAGGCAATAAGGGCACTTCCCACCATCCGCCGAACACAGGCCTTCACAAAAGCGCACCCAAGGCAGAGGAGGCAGAGGCCCACCACAAGCGACACAAAAAGGGATTGAAAATAAGCCTTATAGGCTCCAAGGCCCAACCACTCCAGCCATGACCAGAAGCGGAAGGTCTCTCTGGACTCACGCACAGCGGTTCCTAAGGCCTTAAGATCATCAATTACTTCAGTTAAGTTTCCAGAAATAGAAGAAAGAGAGATACAGCACTTATCTTTAAACTGGGGATACATAGATACAAGGGTTTCACAAAAATCCCGTGATTGTAACAAAAATTGTATCATTAAGCGATTCTGAAAAGTATAATCTGCTAATTCACCTAGCCGCTGATTAACTAAAGTAAAGCCTTTTGCAGTAGTATTAGCTAGCGTTTCAATAGCCAGTGATTGAAATAATACTTGCTCACGCAATAACATGTACCCCACGGGGTTGAACGAGACTACTGAAGAAACCATAGAGGACAACGCCCCTTTCGCCCTTTCCCACCATCCCCAAGAACGTCGAACCCTCCCGGCTGAACTGGGCTGCCAGGTCTTAACATAAACACCGCCCCCTTTTATCAGGAGAGAGCCAATAGTACATATGCCCTTGGGGTTGGGGGGGAGTGCCGCAAAGGCAACCTTGCCACATAGCCAGAAATGACCGGGTCGTAATCTGTTTAAAACCCAATTAGAATAAAAATAGGTGTGCTTAAGAGGGTTAAAAAAGGTGCTAAAGGGTGGGGCCCAGACATCTATTTCCACGACAGTTGTATTGACTATTGGCAAGGGGGTGTCCCGATCCATAACAACGTCACTGTAAGACACGTTGCCATAGACAAGGGTTTGGGAACAATTCGGATACGTGCCGACCCAATGAGGTGAGTCTGACCGGTTTTTATGTCCCTCCCTGCCATAAAATGCCCAACAGTGGGACGCCACGGGTCTCTGTGCCGGTGACAAGGGGAGTGGGTCCCTGCAGCGTGCTCTAGTTCTATTAAAAATAGGGAAAACAAGAGGGGAAATGGGGTTAAAAAGGTCATTTGTGCAACCTATCCACTGCGCGGTAGGGAGCCACTGAGCTGAGGGGGAAGAGCAATTAAGGGGACCATTAATACTACTAAAGTTAAACACTAACGGTAATAAATCAAACAAAGGCCTATTTACAGACAGCTTGTTAGAACATGCAAGGCAGTTATCAGAGGTCAGCGAAGATAAGTCGATGTTTCCTCCCAGTGCTTCCTGGATCCAATAGGCTGCAAACAGAAGGTGATGGGCATTTTCGCCCACAGGATACCGTCTCAGGTTCAGCAGAGGTGGGCCCCTCCGATCGTCGTTCTGGCTCCCTGCCGCTATGGCAAACTGTAAGACAGAACAGAAGGCGGCCTTATTGGCCCCCGTTAGTTCGCTCCTGACTCAGAACGTTTGCTTATCCAGTTATGGTGGACCAAGGTGTGGGTGCCCTGGGCATCCACAACCGTGTAGGTATTAGGATATTTACCTGCACTCACAATTTGTGCGGCGTAGGGTTCCCGGCGACCTGAGGCCTGTGGCTCAGCCACCCAGACTAGTTGATCAGGGTGATATACAGGAGTCCAGGGACCTCTAGGTCTGGGGCTGATCTCCGGCCAACGAGAATAGTTTGCATTGAGGGAGATAAGAACCTGGGGTAATAGCGCACTCCAGCCCTTGTAGTCATCGTTGGGATTAACTGAACGTATCATGGTTTTCAGAACCCCGATTTTCCGCTCTACAACACCGTTACTTTCGGGGTGATACTTCAAGTGAATATGGAGGGAAGCCCCCCATCCCAGCACTAATGCTTCGAAACGTTTGCTGGTAAACGGGGGTCCTCCATCTGCTTGAACCTCGGAGGGCACACCCCATGCTGCAGCTACCTGTTGCAGCGCCCCAGCCACGGCCGCAGCCGTGGTGGTATTCAGGGGAATGCAGTGAGTTTGACGGGAGCCCAAATCTACCACTACCAGAGCCTTAGGGTGGCGACGGGCTCCGGGTAGGGGTCCCATTAAGTCTATTTGCCACACCGCGCCAGGAGGGAAGTACTCTGCAGCGTACGCCCACCGCTCGTAGCGCGGGCGGTTTTGGGACTTGATTTGTGCACACTTAAGGCAGGCCTGCACGACTCTTTCGCAGTCCTGCCGCCGCACCTCAGGCTTTCCCTGAGCGCCTAGGGCTAACTGATTGTATAGGCGGCCGCTAGGCAAATGCCCCCAATCCTCATGAAGCCATTGGAGGAATGGGTCGGTGTTAAGCTGGGGCTGCTGCCCCAGGCACACTTGGGGTGGTGCCTGAACTTCCCTCATTCTGTGATCCAATTCGGAGTGGAGGGGGTTAGAGTCAGGACGATGTGACGGGCAATGGGTTACAAACCAGGGCCGTGGGAACTTACGTACGAGGTCAAAAATAGTCTCCCACAGGGGCGTAAATGCTGTGGGGTTAGCCTCTCCCGTGAGGATGCTGAGACAAAATTGTGAGTCTATGCCTAGCACGACCTGAGCAGAAACGGAATGGGCCTGGGTAACGTGCTGGGCAGCGAGAAGAACCCCATGAACTTCGCTATGCTGGGCCGATGAACCCGGGGGAAGGAGGTCAACCTGGAAGTGGTCGCATTTAGCACAGAGGACACCTGCCCGGGGGGTCGGGGAAGTGCCCCCATCAGATACAATCCAGGGGTCATATTTTGTTTCTATGCACAGGGGCTCCGAGGCTATTGGGAATCGGACATCGTTTGGCAGCGATTTAAGCGTCCATTCCCGCCACGTGATCTCCCCCACATAACACAGCTGTTGCCACGTTAGGCTGGTTCCATGAAAACTGGGAGGGGGCAACCGCGTGAGCCATGGAATGAGGTGTACCTCAGGGCCAATCAGGGTTCCCTTACTAGATAGCGGGGCCCAGATGCGTGCCTCACCTGCGGCTAGTAACATGAGTCCTATGGGCCCATATCGATACTGAGGGCCCTTGAGCCGTCGGGCCCAGTTATAGACCGGTTGCCCGTCCTGTGATACTGAGTACCCATAGTGATGTTGTGTAAAGAAAAGGGTGATGGTAAAAGGTGAGTCCCTTTTATATCGGGCCAGCCGTGGGTTAGAGGCAAACCAAGTGGCTATTCGTTCCAGGCTTTTTTGGGCTTCAGGACTCCATATTTCCCGTTTCCGTTTGGACGAGAGGGGTTCCTGGATCACCTCCAGGTCTACAAGGTGTTTATCTGGGATGAAGTGTCTGTGATAATTAATTAGGCCTAAAAGTCTCTGCAGTTGCTTTTTATTCTCGGGTGGGTCTGTTACCCAAGGATCTAGAATCCCCGAGGTGGGTTGGCCACAGTCGTAGGGGTCATAATGTTGGCCTAAGAAGGAAAAGCTTTGAGAGGGCACAAGGTGGCTTTTTGCCTCATTAATTCGCCACCCATTGGCCTTTAGTTCAGCTACCACGGCGTTAGTTACGTGCTGAACTATGTGTTCGTTGGGCCCAATTACAATTATGTCGTCCACATAGGCTAAAATGGTGGTGCCCCCAGTGGCTTCTACCCCTTTTAAGGTTTTCGCGAGAGCGGCCGTTGCCAAGGCTGGGGAATTACAGAACCCCTGAGGGCACACCTTCCACTGGTACTGCGCGCCCTGGAAAGCGAAATTTAAGATTTGGGGTTTGTCCTCCAAAGGGATTTGATAGAACATATCCTTTAAATCTAGGGTGCAGGCCCACCTCCCACCGGCATTGCTTAGCTGCTGCCGTATTTCTGGAATGGTGGCTGGGCCTGCAAACGGGAGGTGTCGGACTCGGCTATTTGCCTGCCTATAATCAATTACCAATCGAAATTCAGAGGGGTTGCCGGGCTTGGGGATTCCCCAGCCGGGAGATAGATAGTTGGACGCGGTCGCCTGTACTATCCGTCCCTCCTTTAACAACTGGTCGAGCAGCAGCTTAATGAGGGGGATGCCTTCAGGCTTCGTGGGAATAGGGGAAAATTTCCATGAACTGTTATTAACAAGCTCGGGGCTATAAGGGGGGGGTCATCGGGTGACAGGGCGACGGGCAGGGCCTGACAGACCTGTTTTTGTAATCGCAATCGTTTTATATCCCCAACCCCCAACAAATTTGTTCCTCCCAACAAAGCCTTTACCTTTCGCTTGTACCCCTTATGAATTAAAGTGAAGCTGACTACAGGCTTTTCTTCAATACTGTTAAGACCCTGGACAAACATAGTAGAACTTGTGGGTACGTGGGGCACATCGGGCTTTATAACGGAGATTTGAGCTCCGGTGTCCAACAGAAAGGATACAGGGGTGTAAGGGGGTTTGGGACCAGCTACTAACAGGGTGTGGTATGGTCGGTCATCCCAAGTCTCTGTGGAGGCCGGGGCGCACCCGGCCTCTACTCGTTTTTTGTCCTCAAATAGTCATCCCAATCCTGCTTTCCCAAATCTTGCTGTTGGGCATCAGACATCTTCCGCAGTGCCTCCTTGGGGATCCCCTTATGTAATAGGAACCCAAAAAGTGCTCTTTCAGCCTTGGTTCGTTCAGGGTGTTTAGGCTGACCCTTATTAACAGGGTTCTCAGCTGGAAGGGCTGAAATGGGATTCTTCGGGGTCGGTGGCATTCGGAGCCGGGACACGGCCTCATATAAGGTAATTAGAGGCTCCCCGACCCAACCATGTAATAATAGGGATCCCCCTGTGTCAATCGGTGGTGCGCTATCTATGACTAAGTTCACTGCGTCCCTAGTGACCGGGATCAGGGTAGGGTCCGCGACATAATTGAATGGAACAGGATCCTGTTGTTGTTGCTGGGTTAAGTTCAACGGGGTCGCTTGTGCATCCCACAGTACGATAGATGCCCTGGCAATAGCCCAGATGATCTCGTGGGGTGTATTTATGCTGCCGGGAGGCACAACCAATCCCTTAAGGGTGCCTTTCATGGCCGTGGCGGCCGCGGCCGGGGTGGTGAGCGGCCAGACCCCATTTCTTAAGAGGTGGTGGCCCGTGAACCCGCCTGCCCAGCTGGACGTTTTAGCCAGAACAGCGGCTTCGTCCCTGTCTACCGTCTCTGCCCCGTGATCCAGGGCCAGACGACCCAGCCACACTAGGGGCGCCTCGCCCTCCTTTCGCTTTGTATCTTCTAAGAATTCCTTCAACTCTGCCTTAGTGCGGGTTCGCCATTCGGTGGTCGTAACCGTCTGGCCTGTATTAGAATCCACCTTACTTTTGGTGATAGCAACGGGCATTGCCTCCATCTGCCTCTCCTGCTCAGGCGCAGGTGGGGCTGAGGGGAGAGCAGGGGGGAGAGCAGGGTAGATCGAAGCGGGAGCTTCATAGGGGGGTGGGCTTTTACCAGCCTGACTCCCGTCCTCCTGCTCCTTGCCACTTATCTCACTTTCTGCACTGTCGGTACCGCTTGCAGCGGCTTGTTTAGCAGCAAACATAGTGCTTCCATGAAGGACCGCACAGAGGTCCAGCGCTTTGTTAAGTGCACTGAACAAGACCGTGGACACGTCCTCCGACTTAAACTCGTCTGGTCTAAGTTTCTTTGTCCGCCTGGTCTGCTCTAATTCCTGCAGTAACTGGGCTAGCAACCCGTGGGCAGGATCACCTGGCTGTACCCGGGGCGGGTGTATGAGTTTAGAAACGGTGGCCCCGGATTTCTTTAGGATACGGCTACACTCCTTCCAAATGCCTGACGGTGTCTCAGTCCGACTAGTTTCCGCAACCCCCGTGCACTGGGGTTGCAGGGAACCATCGGCCGGCTGACACTTAAAGGTGGGATGGCAGTGGAGGAGGCATCCTACGGCAGGCAGGGTTAATGAGGTAGTATAGCTTTTCGACCCTGACCCTGACTCTATAGTACAAACCCAATCTAGGGTGGGCCTCGCAGACTGTCTGCTGGCCACTTGGTGAAATTGTAAGTGTTGAAATTGCTCGAGCTCAGATTGTTCACGGTCCCCACTACACCACGGGCACTGACCCTCCCGTAGGCATCCTGTTCGTGACGCCATGTTGATTACTGATTACTCTCGCCCCTTGCTCCACCAATATGGCCACCAGGTGCCCGTTATCTACCGGGTAATGAGCGTTGGGGTAGGGCGGAGGTTCGATCACTGGATGCCCTGGGGGGGGGTGTCAGGTGCCCACGGGTAGCGACGGAGAGCACGCAAGCAATCACTCTTAGTGTTTAAGAGAATAAGGGTTTATTAAATGAATCACAGATAATGATAAGGGAGAACACGATCAGTTACATCTGGGGCTTACAACACACTACCAAAGCAAATAATACAAATACTGCAATTACAAATAAAAGCTGGCCCTGGTATTTTTCTAAGTCCCAATAGTTATTTAGATCATTCCAGGGGTTAGTAGAAGTGATATTGGTGCTATTAGTAATCATAAGTGCAGCAACTAATTTCCCTAAATAAATTGTGAGGCTCAACTGATCCCCCTTGCTTTCGAGATTTCCTGGTCGACGGGTTTCCCCTAGCAGGAGTCTCGGGGCGGCTGGAATCAGTCTTTGCCTCTTATCTATCAATACAGAATACTTAACAGCTAATTATACTTACACATACAAACCACAAAAGTTTCATTACGGCCGGCAAACGGTTAGGCTTCAGGAAACGCGTGAGCCGAGAGAGCCTTCAGGGTGATCAGGCCTGGATACGGTTTCGACAGGAATTCGGGGTCTCTCCGCCCGTCCCCGGGAGGGGACCGGCAATATATAGTAAATTTGTCGTCATAGTTTGTGATAAGCCAATTGGGGGGTCGCGAGTGGCAAATGCCCATACAAGGGAGGCAGTGGGCCCCAACGTCCCTACCCAGGAAGTGACTGTTGTCAGGGGAACTTTGTCCCTCCAGGCTGGCTGACCACAAGGCTGCTTTTCCTGTTGCAAGTTCTGCTTTCTGGGCAGCTACGTGACCAGTGGCAGTTCTGAGGGGTGGGGGAGAAATCCGTTGGGGGATGGAGGCCGGAGCACCCGTTGTCTGGCCCTGGGGCCCCATTTGGGGGTCTAACATAGACTAACAGACGTATTGGAGCATGAGCTTCCGTGGGTGAATATCAACGCATCCGACGAAGTGGGTATTCACCCACGAAAGCTCATGCTCCAATACGTCTGTTTGTCTATAAGATGCCACAGGATTCTTTTTGCTGCTTTTGTAATTTGTGAAAATTTTCAATCACTCACTTCAAATGAATAACCGTAACAAAAAGAACCAACAAATATATTGCTTGGGGTGTATAGATGTACCATATTTAATTCCTGGGGTCAAAATAGGATTGCCTGCCTAAGGGACCAATAACTTCTAAAATGAATGATATCTTGCTAATTTCAAAATGTAGAAATTAGTGCTATCTCCTGGTGGAGAGCTGGAGACTCAATTTTCCAGTGTTTTATAGTATTTCTTTCTAATGTAGTGATTCATGAAATATTGGACCATTTAGAGAAAAAATACATTTTTGTTACTCAGAGTTAACTCTATGTAAAGCACTGCAGAAGACTTAGAAGAAATTTATATGTACCTTTTCAATCGTTCTTTTTCTCAATAAAGTATGAGAGCATGTTAGGAGTCCCTCCTGTCAAAATTCACAATTTATTCATTTCAAAAACTTTAACTCAATTGGGCCTCTTCTTTTATCATTATGTCCCTTTGTTTGTCCCACTCATGTTGTCTCTGCTCCTCCCTTTGGCTCTCATTCCAACATTTTGTCTTTGTCCCTGCAACAAATGCTATCCCTACAAGTGGAACTCTTTCAGCACGCTCACTCTCTTCAAGCATTTCCTATTCCCTTCTTTTCTTCATTGAATAATTCTAAACCCTCGCTTTTGCTCTGCTTTGTCTATCTGGGTGTGCTAGTCTTGTCTTATTCAGACTGTAAGGCAGAAAATGTTTTTATCTATGGTCCTAATCATGCAGTCAGATGCGGTCAGTCAGGTTCTTGCATCCATATGCAGTATGGCTCCGCATGGGTGCAAGTGTCCACCCTGCCAGGTTCCAATTGCAGAATTGAGAACTGTTTTTCTAAAGTGTCATTTCTATTGTTGTTGTTGCTACCTAAAAGCTTTGATGATGATAATGCTCATGTGCAACTATTCAAATTCTATGTATTTAATTTTCAGTAGTATAGCTATATATTAAAAAAAAAATCCTAGGTTACAACCATGTTTTAAAGGTCTATATTTTGTGACGTGCTAGGGTTAGAAACACTATGGCACAGTAATAGAAATACTTTCAGGATAGGTAAAGTTTTCAAATGACATTTTCTGGACTTTTGTGAAGAGAAAAGAGATGAATGGTTTCTTTTAGTAGGGCTTGAAAATGTTTCCTTTTTAAAATATATAAATATTTGGACTTACACTGTTATTTATTCAACAGTCATGCACATTCATACCTACATTAATTCATATATACCTACATTAGTATTGAAACATTTGTAATACTTCAGTAGTTTCACAAGTAGATTCCATGCTTCCTTTCATCTCCCTTTTGGTATGTTGATCTTCTGGGAAAGGATGAAAGAAAAAGAATGACTATCTGAGCAACGTGCATTTTGAATGTCAGCATTATTAAAAGTTTGTTTTCTTGCAATAATCAAATATAATCATGTTAATCTGATAATCCTTTTCACAAAACACATACAATTTTGAAGTAGTTTGCCTGCAAAAGAAGAAAGCAGATCCTTCTGAAGGCATGAAAATCAGAATCACTGTACCTGTAAGACTGGATGATGTTATTCATGCCAAATATATGATGAGCTTGTTATAGGAAATCTGTTCTTTGACTCAGAAGTAAATTTCTCCTAATTTGGCAGTTTAAATATTTGGCTTTGTTAGGGCAACTGTTTCCCTTCCTAGTGTGGTACCATATCGATAAAACAAAAGTAGGGCTGTCGATTAATCAGTTAACTCACGCAGTTAACTCAAAAAAATTTAATTGCACTGTTAAACAATAGAATGCCAATTGAAATTTATTAAATATTTGTAGAAGTTTTCTACATTTTTCAAATGCATTGATTTAATTTACAACATAGAATACAAAGTGTGCAGTTTTCACTTTATATTTTTTATTACAGATATTTGCAATGTAAAAATGATAAAAGAAATAGCATTTATCAATTTGTCTCATACAATTACTATAGTACAATCTCTTGATCATGAAAGTGCAACTTACAAATGCAGTTTTGTTTTGTTTTTTTTTGTTACACAACTGCACTCAAAAAAAGGTAAAACTTTAGCGCCTACAAATCCACTCAGTCCTATTTCTTGTTCAGCCAATCGCTAAGAGAAACAAGTTTGTTTACATTTATGGAAAATAATGCTGCCCACTTCTTAACTACAGTGTCACTTGAAAGTGAGAACAGGCATTCACATGGCATTGTTGTAGCTAGTGTTGCAAGATATTTACGTGCCAGATGCACTAAAGCTTCATATGCCTCTTTATGCTTCTGCCATCATTCCAGAGGACTTGCTTCCATGCTGATGATGCTCATTTTGGGGGGGCAGTGGGGGAAGCATTAAATAAATTTGTGACTGAACTCCTTGGAGGGAGAATTGTATGTCTTCTGCTCTCTTTTGCCTGCATTCTGCCATATATACCTCTACCCCGATATAACACTGTCCTCCACAGCCAAAAGAATCGTACTGCATTATAGGTGAAACCGCATTATATCGAACTTGCTTTGATCCGCCGGAGTGCACAGCCCTGCCTTCCTGGAGCACTGCTTTACCGTGTTATATTCAAATTTGTGTTATATCAGGTCATGTTATATTGAGGTAGAGGTGTATTTCACATTATAGCAGTCTCTGATGGTGACCCAGCACGTTATTCTTTGTAAGGACGCACGCAATGCAAAGAAGGTACCAATGTGAGATTTCTAAAGATAGCTACAGCACTGGACCCAAGATTTAAGAATCTGAAGTGCCTTCCAAAATCTAAGTGGAACAAGGTGTGGAGCACACTTTCAGAAGTCTTAAGAGCAACACTCTGATGTGGAAACTACAGAACCCAAACCACCCAAAAAGAGACTCAGCCTTCTGCTGATGGCAGCTGACTCAGATGATGAAAATGAACGTCAGTCTGCATTGCTTTAGATTGTTGTCAAGCAGAACTCATCATCAGTATGGATGCATGTCCTCTGGAATGGTGGTTGAAGAATCAAGGGACATGTGAAACTTTAGCGCATCTGGCATGTAAATATCTTGTGACAGTGGGCTACGACAGTGCCATGCGAACGCCTGTTCTCGCTTTCAGGTGACATTATAAACAAGACGCAGGCAGCATTATCTTCTGCAAATATAAACAAACTTGTTTGGCTGAGTGGCTGAACAAGAAATAGAGCTGATGGGCCTTTTAAAGTTACACATTTGTTTTATTTTTGAAGGCAGGGTGGTTTTTTTGTACATTTGTAAGTTCAGCTTTCATGATAGAGATTGCTTTACAGTTCTTGTGTTAGGTGAATTGAAAAATGCTATTTCTTTTGTTTTTTAAAGTGCAAATATTTGTAATAGAGATAAATATAAAGTGAGCACGGTACACTTTGTATTCGGTGTTGTAATTGAAATCAATATATTTGAAAATGTATAAAACATCCAAAAATATTTAAATAAATGGTATTCCATTATTGTTTAACAATGTTTTTAACCACTTGACAGCCCTAAATAAAAGCCTTGTTATACTAACTCGGGGTCGGCAACCTCTGGCACGCAGCTCGCCAGGGTAAGCACCCTGGTGGGTTGGGCCAGTTCCTGTATCTGCCACGTCGGCAGGTTCAGCGGGTTTATCTGCCACGTCGGCTCCCACTGGTTGTGGTTCGCCGTCGCGGGCCAATGGGAAGCACCGTGGGCTGAGGGATGTGCTAACCGCGGCTTCCCGCCACCCCATTGGCCTGGGACGGTGAACTGCGGCCAGTGGGAGGCGCAGTCCATCAAACTTGCCAATGTGGCAGATAACTGGTTTGGCCTGCCAGGGTGCTTACCCTGGCAAGCCGCATGCCAGAGGTTGCCGACCCCTGTACTAACTTTTGGTTTGAGAGACTAAATACTGTATATTTGACTTTCCATTTGGTTATGAGTTACTCTATATATGTTTGTTGCCCTGGTCATATGAAATTAGTGTTTTTAAGTTCTCTTTCATTTCTTACAGGAAGAATTCTTTGACAATCCTCATTCTGTAGACATTGAATCAGAAGACTTCAGCAGTCTGCCTCCAGAAGTGAAACATGAAATCCTGACAGACATAAAGGAGTTTACAAAGCGACGAAGAACATTATTTGAGAGAATGCCAGAGGTAAAATTTAAAATATCCATCAGCTTTTTTAAAGCCAGTAGGATAGAATCTGCTGCCATTAGTGCTGATGAAGACTGCATCAGTATCTCACATCAAGAAATCCTTACTCCCGGTGCTATGTCAGAAAAGTGGCTTCACAAAATGTCAGGGTAATGGTTCTCAGCACACTTGCTTTCTGTATGCATTCAGAGTTTTGGTTTCTGACTTCTGTTAGAATTGCGGAGCCAAGATTGCTTTATAATTTATCCACTCTTGCATTGTGACTCATGCATCACCACCAGAATTATTCTGTAATTGGAACTTAGTGAATCTTATTATTTGTGATAAGTCAGGTGGAAAGAAAACAACTTCACTTCCAGATCCCAGATTGCATGCAAAGCTGGAAGTTGGGAAACCTCTTTTTTAAATTTATGAACTAAGCAAATGTGTAAAAAGTTATTACCCTGCAGTGCCATTTTTACAATCACTTTTGAGAGCACAACTATATTTTGAAGTGTAAGAGGACTGTTTAGACAGCAGCTGGCACTGAAACCTGCCAGGGTAGATGTTGTAATAGGCAACCACATTTAAATCACCCCAGCGTGGGTTCCATTGTAATTTTATTTGCTTTGTAGTTATGGACCATCTCTATTAAGTGACCAGTTTTTTCTGGTCATGTAAGAGAGGTATCAGTGCATTTAAACAATGTTCCTAAGTATATTTAAAATAATTATTTAATACTATGTCACAGTTCAATGGCAACTGCATCTGTATTTCTCCTCAGCGGTATAGCAAGGGCACCCACTGACTGCTTCCAGCTCCCCAGCTGTTACCTTTCTCGGGGAAGACCCGCATCTCTCTCCCTTCTGACCTTGGTATTTCCAAGCTGCACAGTTTCCTGCCTTCACTGTCTATTTCCCAGCACAGACAGGTTGCCTAAAGACATCTGCTTGGTTTCTCTTCAGAGACTAATAACAGAGTGATTGTCAACAGTTATGTTATCAAGTAGTACATCCTGTGCAAGTCTGTTTTACCTTAAGAATAAAATATAATAAAAAAAACAAACAAAAATAACCTACAAGCATGTGATTAAGCTTACCAGAATTAACTGCAACCCTAACCTGGATTTTTAAGCTTATATATTTTTTGTTTTAAGGAGTCCAATGACTTCTCACAATACCAACTCAAGGGTTTGCTTAAAAAAAACAATCTAAATCGATACATAGAAAATGTGGAAAAAGAGATGAGCCAGCAGGACTCAGGCCACATCCAGACCGAGTATGAAAATGAGGGAGGCTTCATGAAACAAGTGGAAAGCAAGAGGGTAATCTCTGAAGATACTTCTCACTACATTCTGATAAAAGGTATTGTAATGTTCTCTCTGTACTTCCTGAAATTTCTCACTGGGTTTGGGCACTCTGTATTACTACTGAGAAATCTGAGTTCCATGTACAGAAATATATACAGTAAAAGATCTTTTTAAAACCAGCATACTGGAGGAATGGGGGGTGCTGGTAAATTAAAAATGCCAGTTAACTCAGAGGGAGGGGTTTGGAGCAGGGATGTGGGCTGCAAAGCATGGGCTCTGGAAGGGGGCTTAGGACAGGGGGTTAGGGTATGGAAGGGGTCTCGGGGTGCTGGATCGGGGGCACTCACCTCCGGTGGCTACCTGCAAGTAGCTCCCCATCCCTGCTGCTCCTGGCAGAGGCGGAGCCAGACCGCTTGGCAAGCAGGTATGCTGCCTCTGTCTGCAGGCTCCGCCCCCGCCCCTCCTGCAGCTCCCGTTGTCCGTGGTTCCCGGCCAGTGGGCTGGGAGCTGCAGAGTCAGCACTCGGGGATGGGGGACGGAGGCAGCATGCCTGCAGAGCTGCCTGGCCGTGCCTCCGCCAGAAACAGCAGGGATGGGGAGCCACTTGCAGGGAGCCGCCGGAGGTGAGTGCCCCTTCCATCCGTCATCCTGAGCCCCTCTTGTGCCCCAATCCCCTGCCCCAAGCTCCCTCACAGAGTGTGCCCCGCAGCCCCTCCCACGTTCCAGCCCCCTGAAGGCTGTGCACCAACCGCATTATAAATTGGACTTTTCAGTGCAGATCAGAAATGCTAGTTTATAGAGCTTACTGGTTGATCAAGTGCCGTATAAAAGTTTACTGTAGTTGATACTTTCAGTATAATGAACTATAACACTAAGACTTGGTTATGAACCACCAACTTTATATGACTTTAAATCTAATTCATTATAGCAGAAAAGGAAAATATATAAACAGTTATATATGAATAAACTTAGCAGTATTTTTCTTTTTCAGGTATTCAAGTAAAGGAAACCACCAGTACCCACTTAGAAACTCTTTCAGTTGGGCATTCTTCCACAGGACCTGAATATAATATACCTGATAAATTACAAAATGAAATGGATTCTAATGCCAAACCACCTTCACCTGAAAAGTTAAAGACAGAGAATGCTAGCAATGCAGTTGGAGCACCACCTTCTCCCAGGACTTTGCTTGCTATACAGGCAGCTATGTTAGAAAGCAGCTCAGAAGAGGAGCCAGAGGATGAAGATAAAAGGCAGCTGAATTTGGACCAAGCCACTCTCTGCCCCAGTATAGCTGAAGACAGTGTATCACCAAGAACACTACAGGCTGCTCAGCAAGCTGTAAGTGGTAGTGGTGGTGACGATATGAGAGCAGTTATTACCATTAGTGCTGATAGAACACGAATGGAAATGTCAGGAGTGAAGAATCTTATTAGTAGCTCAGATGAGGAAGATGAGGTTCCTAAAATTAAGGATGGAAAGGAGCCGCTACTTTTACCTACCGTTCTTTCAACAAACACCGTCCTTATGCAAGAAACAAGTCAGTCAGATTTTTTCCCGATTCCTGTATCTAAAGGCGTGTCCACGCCATGTGTTAAAAATGACTCCTCTGTTGAAATCATTAGAATAGATAACGAAGAGACAGAAGATGAACAAGATTATACTTCAAAAGTGGAGTCATATTCTCTGCAAGAAAATACGAATATTTGCATGCAGAAATCAATAAGTTCCACAACAAAGACCATTTCGGTAGCTATGATTCATTTAGAAACTACAGAAATTCCCAACAACGGGGAGTCTGAAAATATAGAGTGTGATTTACCAAAAGCTGAAAAGAATACTTCTGAGCTACAGCATCCACTTTCAGTCACTCCAGAAATAGCAAATTCTGATGAGGAAAGAGTACAAAGGAAATCACAGTTTGAAGATAGTGATTCAGATGGTACGTGGAATGTGCTGGTTTTTTTCCATATTTGATTGTGGTAGCCAGGGCCTCAATCAGGATTAGAGCCCCATTGTGCTAATTGCTGAACAGATACACAGGAAGACAAAATTCCCTGCCTTGAAGAGTTTACAGTCTACTGACATGACCCTTGAATTTACCTCTTCTAATAGAGACACAGCTGTATTTTTAAAACATCTTATGTATGATTTTTTTTTAAATTAGGTCTTATTGACAAATATAATCTCTTGTAGATGGGAAGAAGTGCTTAATTTTTTTTTTTATTTTTTTTTAGTACAAAGCAGTTTTTAATATGGGATTTTTTTATACTTTTAATTGTGGGGAGAAGTAATGTTATTCGATTGTAAATTTGAAAGGAGAGGATTTGATTAGTGATTTCTTATCCTCTGTCACAAGTCAATATTTTTCCAAAGAGGGACTGTCAGTTGCTCTAGTTATGATAAGCCTTATTTCAGAGTTCTTTCCCAAATTTGTCTTGTTTTGATACAGATTTATAAATCAGAAGAACTTTCCGATACTACGCTTAATATTCCAACAGTATTCAGTCTTTCTGATTGTCAAAAAGAAATTCATCATTTGGAAATTTTTCTTGACAAAAACCCAGCAGTGTATCAAAGCACAGTAGGTGTGACAACTGTTCATATAAAAGTATTCTGTATAAAAAATAATACCCAAATCATCCTTTGCATTTGATTGTGATCCTGCAAGAGTTAAGTAGCTGTTTGACTAACAAAATGTATTTAGGTATCTAAATGTTATATTCATTTTAAAAAGTATATTATAATGTTATAAACTGTTAATAACTGGGTAATCTAGGATTTGCCAGAACTCGGGCAAATATGATTTTTTTTTTTCTAAGATTGAGATCATCCAATGGTTTGACACGATCATCTTAGTCCCTGGGAAAAGAGACCCAGAGTCCATAAACACTTTGCCTCCTTATATAGAAATAACAGATCTTAGACTCCGTAATAACTTAATTTGAGGGGGAAGAACACTTCTGTCCCATATCCAAGTCTGATTTTGGTATTAGAACCTTAAATTTGATGTATTTTTAGTTGTTTGCTCAGTAAATCTGGGAACATATAAATAATCTTCTCTTGATAAGTAACTGATTTCCTCCAATTTTAATATAAAACTTTCTCTGATCCTCTGGGAGCAAAAAATTAACCAACAGTATATATCAGCTGTCAATTGATATCTTAACATTTTGACCAGTGACTCAATTCAATGGCAAAAAACCTATATTAATGCAGAGTTAATGCTGATTGGTGGTATGTTGTGCTTTTGCAGAATGCTGAGTTGAGCAAAACTGCAACATTTGAAAACCAAGAACTGCAGAGTTCAGACTTCACATGCATATTTAACTCTGCCCTCTTTCAGCAAATCTATCCTGTTAACACCGATATCTTTTCTCTGTCAACCCCACAGTTCCTGAAATGTGTATGCTGTTCACCTCCTTTTATGAGCCACTTATTCTCTCACCTACAGGATTCCATCTAACACTATGGGGGGAGGAAGAGGCAGTTGACCATGGCATATTCCCTCTGTTCCTCTGGCAGTAGTCAGTTGGAATTATTTGCATATACTCCAGGCGCAGTCAGTGTGTTAGGTGTACTTGCACTAAATGATGGAGACAGCAGTTGGGCCTGCTAAGTAAGGTGTGTTTGTGACATGTGGACATGTGTGACAGGGGAGTGATTAGGATGTGAGGAGATCTATTTTTTTGCACCTAGAAGTGTGAGTGCTAAGGGAAGAGCTGCACGTGTGCCTTCAGGATGTAGTAGGCATTATTTCAGTGTAGAATTGTGTATATGTTGTATAATTAGCAGGGCACAGGAGTATTATTACAAAGGGCATTGTCAGCAACGAGGGGGAACATGAGAATTCTAATGCTTAAATGATGCTTATATGAAAGTGAGATTGTATCCTA
The DNA here is from genome assembly GCF_007399415.2 of Gopherus evgoodei. NCBI lineage: Eukaryota > Metazoa > Chordata > Testudines > Testudinidae > Gopherus > Gopherus evgoodei. Next base: position 101,370,022 of record NC_044322.1, read on the forward strand.
TGAGTAAGTATAAGAGAGCTGTAAAATGCTGTGAAGTGATGGTCCCTAAATTTTACATGTTAGACATCTCCTCAGAGAGAATAAGTGCGTGAGTGTACATCAGGATCTGGAACCTCCTGAATCTTAGTGCCAAGAGCCACTGTGAGTATGTGCATAGTGAGGCACTGCTCAAAGAGGGTAGAGGGAAGGGGGTGTGGGCAACCTTTTCCCCCTACCCCTCTCTTTTTGGTCTTTAATAGAGTTAGCTGGAATCCTGTGGATGAAATGGGTTGAAAAAGGAGGTAAACAACTTGTACATTTTTTTTGAGGGGAGGAGGTCTGTAACTTGGGAATCCTTTCGTCATGAACCCAGATTTGGATCACTAATGCTGCTCTGCAACTCCATGAAGCAATCCCCTTAAACATTTGGATGTTAGACCACTTACAAGATTTGAACTTTAAAGCATTGAAAAATAGTTGGAATGGAAATCCTCTAGTTCTTTTTCTGTATTGGTACACGTACAGTGTAAACATGTATGTTCTTTAATGTTGTTCTCTATTTGGGTCCCGCAAAGATTTAGTGTGTACCATGCGCTGCCTTGGGTAAAATGCTGCATATTGAAGCCATTTTTGATCCATATCTCATCAGTAGGTTCATTTCTAGCACTAGGCAAAAAAAAACCCACTTAGAAACTTTTTTTTTTAAATGTCATTTTTTTGGGAGGGTTTATCTCTAGAACTCCTAGCTTGGATGACTCCAAATTCGTGCCATTAATCCTATCCTGTAACCTCCTGAGTTAGTCAGATTTCCTTGAAATTTGGTGTGTCAATGTTAAAGGATTTACAAAGGTTGATGTTTAAACTGTAATGATGCTCCAACACCACTATATAATAAACATTCTTTTTTTATAAGAGGAGAGAAATCTTTGGGCAAGATTCTCCCCTGTGAACGTTATTGCTATTCACTGTAATTGAAACCTCTAGTTTCATGTAATTCTTTAGCATGGAAGGCAAAGTTTTTACCATTCTCTTCTCTAAATTTGAGCAAACTCTGTATTTGCCAGCCAGCCACTTTAGCTCCCCTAGCTCCATAAACCATCTGGCTCATGCAAAAAGTCATGCTGCTAAGATATTACCTGTCTGCTGCATCTGGATCCCACCTTGAAGGGGTGAGGAAATTCCATGGCACAGAGACGTAAGCAGCATAAATTAATTTAAGCTACTTTGATATGTTGACTTGTTGTAGAACAGGGGTCGGCAACTTCTGGCACGTGACTCGCCAGGGTAAGCACCCTGGCAGGCCGGGCCAGTTTGTTTACCTGCTGCACTGGCAGGTTCGGCTGATCGCAGCTCCCACTGGCTGTGGTTCGCCGTCCCAGGCCAATGGGGGCAGCGGGTAGCCGCGGCCAGCACATCCCTCGCCTGCGCTGCTTCCCGCCACCCCTGTTGGCCTGGGACGGCAAACCGCAGTCAGTGGGAGCTGTGATCGGCTGAACCTGCCGACGCAGCAGGTAAACAAACTGGCCCGGCCCGCTGGAGTGCTTAACCTGGCGAGCCACGTGCCAGAGGTTGCCGACCCCTGGTGTAGAATCTCGCAGACACTTGCTGCCCTTTTCTACTCATGGAACTGTGAGGTCAGCAGGAAGGGTGGTATTCCCTCATGGATGCTGGATTCATGGGTATAAACTTCCATCCTCTGAAAGAAGTGGTGAAAAGAGAAATTCACTGAAGGATGAGGCCGTTCAGATGCTTGCTCCTGTCAACAAAATTAAATTGTAGTGTAGATCTTTAAACTGTTTTGTTTTCCTATACAATGTATTTAAAACTGTAAACGTCTTATGCTCCATTTTATCTTCTGTGTTTTTATTACACGCTGTCACAATTTTATTACTCATTTAAAAATAAGATTATGCAAAGTAATGAGCGATCGCTTCTGTTTAAAAACAAACTAACCCGCCCCTTAAAAAAAAAAAAGGTTCCTGTGACAGGGTAGGACTAATGCCATTACATAAACCAAAATCTGTTTTCCCCACCATAGTTTCCGCCAGTCAGGACTGCACGTATTTTATTTTATCTTATTATTGATTTATTTATTTAAGCATTTTTGATAGAAAAGCTCTGCCAAAGTCATACCACATAGAAGCTATTTAACATTTTTTTTCCCTGGGGGAAGTGCTGTGCAACAGGGAAAACAGAGATATGTACTCATGCACACACATCCGTCCCTAGTTCCTTTTTTCCTCTTAAATAAATAAATAACTTTTTTAGTGTACAGCTTAAAATTTCCTAAATCATACATCTTCATTATTTTTACAGCTGTATTATTTTTATATATCTATCAGCATTAATCTTGAAAACTTTACACTGAGTATAGAGGAAGGTAAAACTGCAGTTCTCATCAATTCAATACAAATTATAAAAAATGTAATGAATAAAAAAGGCTAATTGCTGATGTTTCCATAGATAATCTGTCTTATTTTAACTCTTAAAGACTCAAGCTTTCACATTCTACATGAGTATCAATATTTTATAAGGAAATAAAGAAATGTAAAGCTAGTTCAGACAATCAGTATTTTAATTCTGTCTTCTCAGGACATCTAGTCTGGGGAGAGGAAAAAAAAAGATACCGCAGAAACTGTGAGAGCAGCAAAAGCTCTTAGGTGATGTTAGACGTTGACATTTCCTACTTCTCTCCATCAGTGGGTCTGCCCAGAGGAGTCCTGGAGAATGGCACTGTCTGATGGAAATAATACATTATTTTTTTATTAATTATCTTAGGAGTTGAGTATGGTATTTTTTTTCCCCCTTAAGGAAGAAAACATGCTTTTTTTTCCCCTTCCCCTTGTGCAGGTAGCTTTATTGAAGTGGACAGTCAAAGTAGTAATGACACTGGGCTTCCAGGTGAAATATTTAAAACATCACATGCTCCCTCTGAACCTGATGAGACATTGGCTGTTGAAGCAGCAGCTACAGAACTGGAGAAGGAAGGAGAAGATGGTGCCACAGAGAACCTCCTTAAAGACGCTGAAGAAGTGCAGTTGACTATTCATCAGAATGCTGAAACCGAAAAAGACAGGGAAGATGCAGTGAATGAGTGGCAAGATATTAGTTTGGTAATGATACTTGTTTTTTGTTAGCTGTATTGAGGGAATAGTAAAGTAATCTCCAGTTAAATTGCTTTTCTAAAGGACACTATTGAATGGACACTTATGGCAGAGCTATTGTGTGCCTCCTTTAACTTACTGGCTTCATCCCTGTCTTATTCATTTGTCTGCTTGAAAGGTACAGAATATATTGAACCTGATTTTTCAGAGTTGCTGAGCACCCACAACTCCAGATGAAGTCAGCGGGAGCTATGAGGTCTCAGCTCTTCTATTTATATCCTTATGATGTGCTTCATTAGGAGAGTCTGAAGACTTACAGGCATCTGTGTGAATTAGTGTTGCACAGGGTCGTGTTGTAATTATAGCCAAGCACACATATATATAAACAATTTAATATACTTCGTTGTTGGTATGACCAAACTTTGCATTTATTTAATATGCAGGCGGAATTGGAAGCTCTGGAAAACAACCTTTCTGTTGAGCAAAACGTGCTTCAGGCTCAAAAACAACAGCAGGAGCGTATTGCTGCCACTGTAACAGGACAGATGTTCTTGGAAAGTCAGGTAATGTTTGAAGCTCATAATGACATTAAAAATAAAAATCACTGTACCTCTTGGCAAGTCAAAAAGTATATCAAACACTGTTTATAACGGGTCGGCAACCTATGGCACATGTACCAAAGACGGCACGTGAGCCAATTATTAATGGCACGCTGGAGCTTGCCGGGATTCCAGCATGCCATTAAAAATCCTGCCCACCCGGGCTGCTCTCCTCTGCCTTCTGTTCCCCCAGCAGGGGCAGGGAGCAGAAGCATAGCCGTGCGCACAGAGTGGGCTAATAGCCCCACTCTCTCGGCATGGCAAGCCACAGGGTCCGCGCTCCCGGGCCAGAGCACCGGGCAGAGCACAGCAAGCTGCCAGTCCCTCCCCCGCCTTCTCCCCTCCCCTGGAGCCCTGCCGCCACGTGCAGCGCTCTGGGGGTTGGGGCTGCGCGCTCCCGCAGGGCAGCGTTTGGCTCTGTGGGGAGGCAGATACGCTCCCCATTCAACCGGAGGGGCGGGGCTGCTTCCTCCCACAGAGCAGCGTATCTAGCTCTGTGTGGAGCCTCATGGTAAGGGGTCCAGGGCCGGGGGGGTTGGATATGGGGTGGGGGCAGTCAGGGAGCAGCGTGGGTTGGATGAGGGGGTGGCTAGGGGTGGGGGTTTCTGGAGGGGGCAGTTGGAGCAGAGGGGGTTGGATGGGGCATGGGAGTCCTGGGGTTTGTGAGGGGGCAGGGGATGGATAGGGGTCAGGGCAGTCAGGGGAACGGGAGCAATGATGGTCCTGGGGAGGGCAGTTAGGGTGGGGGGTCTCTGGAAGGGGTGGTCAGGGGACAAGGAGCTGGGAGGGTTGTATGAGTTCGGAGTCCTGTCAGGAGGCAGGAGTGTGGAGAGAGTTGGAGCAGGAAGGGAGGTGTGTGTGGGGGTGGGGTTGGATGGGTCAGGAATTCTGGGGGTCCTGTCAGGGGGCAGGGAGTGGTTGGATAGGCATGGGAGTCCTGGGGCCTTGCTGGGGATGGGGATGTGGATAAGGGTCGAAGCAATCAGGGCATAGGTAGGGGGTAGAGTCCAGTCTGGGGACAAGGAACAGGGAGGCTTAGGGGGTGGGGTCCTGGGGGGCAGTTGGGGGCAGGGGTCCCAGGAGGGGGTAGTCAGGGGACAAGGAGCAGTGGGGTTAGGAGTTCTTAGAGTGGCAGTCACCCAGCCCTTTCCTCTGATCCCTGACCCCTCCCACCACCATCACGCCCTCTGCCTTGAGCCCTGCACACCCCCCAGGCCCCTGCCTTGAGCCCTGTACCTCCCTCATACACGCCCAGCCCTCTGCTTGACTTGTTCATCTCCACCCACAACCTTAGCCCTGACTCTGGCACCCCCATCCATACCTAGCCCCCCCTCTGCCGTGACACCTACACCCCTCCACATACCCAGCCCTGACTCCAGCCTTCTGCCCTCAGCCCTCTTGTGTCCTGGCCACCGGCCCCGCACAGCCTGCTGCTGGTCTGAGGTTCTGGCTGACGGACCCTTGCCAGCCGGGGTCCCGGCTGCAGGCCTCGCTCAGCCCGCTGCCGGCCTAGGTGAACAGAACCCCAGACCAGCAGCGAGCTGAGCGGGCCGGCAGCGTAAGATCAACATTTTAATTTCATTTTAAATGAAGCTTCTTAAACATTTCAAATACCTTGTTTGTTTTACAATACAACACTAGTTTAGTTATGTAATATATAGACTTAGAGAGAGAGACTTTGTAAAAAACATTAAAATGTATTACCGGCATGTGAAACCTTAAATTAGAATGAATAAATGAAGACTTGGCACACCGCTTCTGAAAGGTTGCCACCTCTGGTTTATAATGTTTAATTCTGGGTCACTTTTCTCGCTTATGAGCTTGTTTTCTTTCCTCAGCCTACTTGAGAGAATATTAAAAGAACATGTCTCAGATTCAAAATGCCTGAAATATTATATGTTACATTGTACAGTTAAGGTTCATACTTCATGAATAAATAAGGGAAAATATCTTCCCTTTTTTTCAAGTATCAAGCTTATATTTTTTAGTGTGGGGCAAGAGAAGGGAGTAATAAGATTGAGTAGAAATTAAAAAGCCTTTATAAGGTGACATGCAGCAAATTGTACCTAATGTTTGAACTGAAACTTTTTAAAAACTACTGTTGAAATTTTTGAAAATATACAAATACACAAATGTTCACCTTGTTCACGGAAGGAAGGACAAGAAGTAATGGGCTTAGTCTGCAGCAAGGGAGATTTAAGTTAGATATTAGGAAAACCTTTCTAACTATAAGGGCTGTTAAGCTCTGGAACAGGCTTCCAAGGGAGGTTGTGGAATCTCCATTGTTGGAGGTTTTTAAGAACAGACCACATATCAAGGATGGTCAGCACAGGGGGCTGGACTTGATGACTTCTCCAGGTCCCTTCCAGACCTACATTTCTATAATTCTATGAAAACTAAAAAAATATTTTGGATTATGCTTGTGTGTGTCATATCCAGCTTTGTGTGTGTTCATTTTTCTGCATTTCTTACCAACTGAAGTCATGCTAGTAGCTGATGTTTTTGGAAGAGTAAGCGGATTCTGTATCAGACGCTGGTTACTGCACATATGCACAATAATATTTTTTTGAAACCTTACAGGATTTTCACTTTTGTGGGGCTTAGATTTTGTATTTACCATAGTTGAGTGAAAAATGTGCTTGAATGCTACCCCCGACTTTTTTTAACCTGTACCACACTGTATCATTTTGTATGGGAAGTCAGGAGGGAGCTTATCTCTCCCCTCCTCCCCCTAAATTTGATCTTTGGCTCTTGCTGTACGAGGCATGTAAACGATGCAAAATCCTTTGAGTATTAAACCCTCACAATACCATAGAATCACTCTAATTTTAATGCAGGTAAACTGTAGCCAGTTAAGGTTTCCTATAGATTGATAGATTATTAAGGTCCGAAGGGACCATTATGGTGATTATCTGACCTCCTGCATACCACTGGCCAAAGAGCCTCACCCAGTAATCTCTGCATAAAGCCCATAATTTTTGTTAGAGCTATAGCATATCTTTTAGATAGAGATCTATCTTGATTTTAAATACTTTATAGGTTTAAAGGTATCTGGTCTTGTTTAAAGACTATACTGACTTGACACCCGATGAAGTAACACACAGTGGTATCTAATATTTGTAAATGATGTTCCAAAATACTAGTTTGCAGGCTTTCTTTGGAGGACAAGAGAGAGAGTTCATATGGTATAAATTGTGTCCCAGTTTCAGGTTAAAAGGCTTCCTTGTACTTTCACCAGGATGTGATTTTTGTTTTTTTAACACCCTTTCCCCCCCCCCCCCCCCCCCATGCATTATACTTTGGTAAGAGCTTGAGATATTGCAAGCCACATGGTGGCAGACAAACTATTAATGCTGTAACTGATTCTAATTTAACAGTAAAAACTGTGCAAATTGTTTTGAAACAGACTTTAACAGGGCACAGAACACAGTTCAAGCAAGGGATCTCTGGAAAAAAATTAGGGCTGTCAACCAGTTAAAATTAATTGCACAATTAAAAACAATTAATAAACAATAATGAAATACCATTTATGTAAATATTTTTGGATGTTTTCTACATTTTAAAATATATTGATTTAAATTACAACATAGAATACAAAGTGTACATATTTATATTTGATTACAAGTATTTGCACATTAAAAAAACCCAAAAGAAATAGTATTTTTCAGTTCACCTAATAAAAGTACTTCCGTGCAATTTCTTTATAATGAAAGTTGAACTTACTTTTTGTACGTAATTCTACATTTGTAATTGCATTCAAAAATAAAACTGTTAAACTTTAGAGCCTGCAAGTCTACTCAGTCCTACTTCTTGTTCAGCCAAGCAGTCAGACAAACAAGTTTGTTTACATTTTGCAGGAAATAATGCTGCCTGCTTATTATTATTATTTTTTTTTATAAAAGCAAAATCACCTGGAAGTGAGAACAGATATTCTCGTGGCACTGTTGTAGCCAATGTTGCAAGATATTTACGTGCCAGATGCGCTAAAATTCATGTGTCACTTCATGCTTCATCTACCATTCCAGGGGACATGCATCCATGCTGATGATGGATTCTGCTCGATAACAGTCCAAAGCAGTGTGGACTGATGCATGCTCATTTTCATTATCTGAGTCAGATGCTACCAGCAGAAGGTTGATTTTCTTTTTTTGGTGGTTTGGGTTCTGTAATTTCTATATCGGCATGTTGCTCTTTTAAGACTTCTGAAAGCATGCGCCACACGAAGGCACTTCAGATTCTTAAACCATGGGCCGAGTGCTATGGCTATCTTTAGAAACCTCACATTGGTTCCTTCTTTGCGTTTTGTCAAATCTGCAGTGAAAGTCTTCTTAAAATGAAGAACATGTGCTGGGTTATCATCCGAGACTGCTGTAATATGAAGTATATAGCAGAGTGAGGATAAAACAGAGCAGGAGACATACAGTTCTCCCCCAAGGAGTTCAGTCACAAATTTAATTAACACATTATGTTTTGAACAAGTATCATCAGCTGGAAGCATTTTCCTCTGGAGTGGTGGCCAAAGCATGAAGGAGCAAATGAATGTTTACCATATCTGGCATGTAAATACCTTGCAATGCCGGCTACAAAAGTCCCATGCAAATGTCTGTTCTCACTTTCAGGTGACATTGTAAATAAGAAGAGGGCAGCATTATCTTTGTAAATGTAAACAAACTTGTTTGTCTGCAACTGACAGAAAAAGTAGGACTGAGTGGATTTGTAGGATCTGAAGTTTTACATTGTTTTGTTTCTGAGTGCAGTTATGTAACAAAAAAATCTACATTTGCAAGTTGCATTTTCACTACAATACTTGTATGAGGTGAATTGAATAAAACTCTCCATTTTTACAGTGCAAATATTTCTAATAAAAATAATATACACTTGTATTCTGTGTTGTAATTGAAATCAAATATATAAAAATGTAGAAAAACATCTGAAATATTTAATACATTTCAATTGATATTCTATTGTTTAACAGTGCAATTAACATTGATTAATTTTTTGAATGAATCGCTTGAGTTAACTGCAATTAATCGACAACCCTAAAAAAATGTAAACATTATAGCCTTTGGTAGCACTAGATAAAAACGAATAAGATCAGCCTGAAAATAATAAAAAATGATTCACTAACGCACATCCATGCTTTGCAGAATGGAGGAAGGAGAAGAAATGGGGAAAGAGTAGTTTCCATAGATTGGGATATGTATGCGCATAACTGGAGTTATGTCATATAACAGCACATTTAGCAGAGTCCAGTCTGAACTAGAAAGGTGTTCTGATAAACGAAAGATGATTTATCCGCACCATTGACACATGTAAATATACGATTCATTTGTATTATTATAAGAATTTTTAGAAAAAACAAAAAACTTCTAGGATGTTATTGCTGTCTTTCATGGTCAGAAATACGGCTATAAAATTTCTTGCTCACAACTGTTTGTCTTCCAGTTTTATGCTACATCATTTATAGAACTGGAGCACCCTTCGCGTTAAATCAATAGCAATAGTGAAGTCCAAAGTGGACTTCCTGGAATATGTAGATTGGGAACAGCAGAATTTAAAGTCGTGTCTGCTATCAGACGTGCTTGAGGACTTTTCAAGTCTTGTAATGCTTCACTTTTCCTAAAATTAATATTTACATGAGTAACATTGAAACAAATGAATTAAAGAGTTAAGGAGGTTGGGTGTTTTCCTCTAAGTTAGTGATCTACGTAGCCAGTTTTCAGTCATTTTGGAATTGAGAAGTACAGGGAGGAAAAATCAGAGAGAGCATTTAGCTTATCCAAGAAACAGTTAAGAGGTGACTTGATCATGGTCTATAATTACCAATATGGGGAGAAGATTTCTGGTGGCAGATGGGTGCTTAATCTAGCAGACAGTTATAACTAGATCCAGTGGCTTGAAGCTGAAAGTGGACAAATTCAGCGTAGAAATGAAGCACAAATTTTTAACAGTGAGGATAACTAAGCATTCGAACAACTTTAGAAAAGAATATGATGGATTCTTTGTCTCTTGAAGTCTATAAATCAAGACTAGATGTCTTTCTGAATGGTATTCTCTAATTCAACCAGAAGTTGGTTTATTGGAGAAGTTACTGTGGGAAATTAGATGGCATGTGTTTTGCAGGAGATAAGACTAGATGATCAGAGAAGACCTCAAAATCTATAAAAACTGATGTATTCTTTTGTCTCTGCACTGAGATACTCTGTTCCTATAGATATTCTTCTTTTTCATTTTAACCATTTTTAAAAAAAAGAGAGCCAGTGGACACATGATTTTGAAGTATAATACAATCCTGTTCCTGTACATATTTGTATTAAATACAGTTTGCCTAGCACCTTATATTCTTGAACTGTTTTCTTCCATCATAGCTCACATTGCGTAGTAATGCGTTTCCTCACAGAATAAGGTGTTACTTGCCATGTGTTAGGCTTGTGGAATTGGATCCAAAGAAAATATAGTTGACAAAATAACAACCTATCCAACTGGTGAAGGCCACCTTCTTCCTCATGAGGTCAGCATGGCATCTCAGTTGGAGAGCTGGGGATGTGGGGGGGTGGTGTCCCTGCCCCCATCTCCTCTCCAGTTCAGCTCATCCTGGTTACAGACTTTTGCCCCACAAACTACCATTCCAGGCCCCATCATGACATCCCAGGGCTACCTTCCTTAGAAAATAGAAAACTGATAGACTTGAATGGGTCAGAAACCAAAATCCTCAAACTCCAACGAAGTAAGGTGATCATGTAATGCTTGACTTTCCTGTCACAGATTGTATGAGTAAAATGAGTAGGATTCAGCCCCTTGACTTTGTGTAAATTGTTTAGGTTTTCTGTGAATGAGTAAACACTATCCAAATGTGAACCAAGCAAATTTTTGAGTCGAGCAGGTATGGTATTATGAGCTATCCTTTTTGATGACGTATTAACCCCATTTCCTGTAGGAGCTTCTCCGTCTGTTTGGTGTTCCTTACATTGAAGCACCTATGGAGGCAGAGGCTCAGTGTGCTGTCTTGGACCTTACTGATCAGACATCTGGGACGATCACTGACGATAGTGATATTTGGCTATTTGGAGCACGGCATGTTTATAAAAATTTCTTCAGTCAGGACAAGTATGTGGAATATTACCAATATGTGGATATTCAAAACCAGCTAGGTAAGGTGCAAGTGCTTGTATACGGGATATATTATTTGCTTGCTTTTGATGGGCAGTTTTGTTCTGTATCTTCTTAATACTGGAACTCATTCAGAATCATATATAACTATTGTGGTGGTGGGTTTTTTTGAAAGAGATCAAAGTCGCATCAGATACCATCCTTCTGTGTTGGTTTGTGCATTAAGTAATCTCTTTAAATTCACAGCCATTCATTGCACTGGGGCTAGGCTAATGACCTAATTATGAGAGTAGTAGTAGCTACCATGTATGAAATGCAAGTCTGTTTTCTGGTAAACATTCACATTTTTGTGTGAAGAAGAGAAAAGACCATGCATAGTTTTAGTCAGAGCAGATTTATATAGGCAGATTATACGCTTCTCTAAATAACTGTGTTATAAAGGGATCTAATGGATTAAATCATGTTGTAGAACAATTTTCAATTACTAATTAATCCATGGTAGTATTTTTGCTTCTTATTGCTGGTGCAAGGCCAAAGATCAAAAAAGTATACTGGTCTTAACAAAATTTTTAGCCATGGCACATAGTAAACTACTGAACTTTTTAAATTTCTGTGTCTGTCACCTAATTTATTAAGGGCAATTTCTGCCCATTCCAGCTCTTCCTCAGCATTTCTTAGGCAAAACTACCACAAAACTCCCAGTTCAGAGATTTGAAACAGTATTTTAATGGTTATTGGTTATTGATCATGCAAAACTTCTCAATGGTTTTACGTAATGAAAAAGTATTTGTTCTCCTGCTGTGGTTCGTTCTGCCAGCAAATTCTGAGACATCATTTTTGTCCAGTACTGTGCCTGATGTGATAAGCACTTCTTATTTCTATATGCAAGAGTAACTGCAGCAGTTCAAGAAGATAAGTGGAGAAAATATCAAAGTTGGGGTGTGAGTGTATAAAAGCGAGTCTCTTTTCTCTGATTACCTTATTTGTGCCTTTTGTGGCAGAGGTTGCAATTGCTTATGTGAAAAAAGTGTTATGAAATTATTTATGTTTTTAACTATCTGTGATACAGTAATATGTTTTGGGAAAAAATCAGTTTCACTTTGTCTGCCATCTTTCCTGTTCTTCCTTTCTTCTGCACATGGTTCCCTATGCCCAGTGGTCTTTCTCCCCTGCTGCCATGGACATATAAACATTCTGATTAGCTGCCTGATGGACCGTCCTAGCATGCACACTTCTCCCTTCTCCCTCTCCATTGAAGTAATTTCTGGAGTAAGTTAGTAGATCCAGTCTCTGAGGGGTGGTTCTGATTTTCTGTCATCTTGTAACACCACTGCCTAGTAGTGGCAGCTAGGTTGACTTCTCCTCTTCCTTTCCAGAGCCTGGAGGCCTGTAGATGCAACTTGAAGCAATGAACATCATCACCCTGTGTCCTGCCAACACAGTGTGATCAACCTCCAGCCAGGGAGCATAGACCACACAGTTTGAGAACCGCTGCTTTTAAGCTATTTGAATACTGTGATTCCAGACTTCAGGATGTTGTGTGCAGCATTGGTTCTGTCTCTGAATTCCTGATATCTAAGCCACTAAACTTAGGTCAGAATTGAAGATGGGGAGAGATGTAGGTGTGTGGGTGTTTTTTTTAAGATGCACTAATTTTTGGCCTTTAAGTTATTTTACAAGTCCCCAGGGTTCCAAACAGCATTTAATTTTGACTCTAAGGGGTCGTCAGATACAGTTCCTTAAAGCAATCACTAGGCCAGCAGTAATGTTTTGAGATTGGTCCAGCATGTAAAGCAAGCCCTGACCTTGAATCAGAGTAGCTTTGATCTCTGTTAATGCCTGTGCGTTTTCCTGTTACTGCTTTTTTATTTTCAGATAAGGTGCTATTGTTGTCTTTGGGCGAACAGAGTTTAAATTCATAGAGTAATGTCTGGTTTATGTTTTCTGTCTTACAGGATTAGACAGAAGCAAGTTCATTAATTTGGCCTATTTGCTTGGAAGTGACTACACTGAAGGAATACCATCTGTTGGCTGTGTAACAGCAATGGAGATTTTAAATGAATTCCCTGGCCCTGGAATGGAACCTCTCTTAAAATTCACGTATGATTTGTTTGATTTTTCTTTCCATAATACAGATGTTTTACATATTTTTCTATCACTTTACCGTGTAAAGAGAGATGTTACGAATATAGGTGAAGAGTACAGGTTACTATAGAAATCAACATAGCTATCATAGAATCATAGGCCTGGAAGGGATTTCAGAAAGTCACAAAGTCCAGTCCCCTCTGCTGAGTGAGGACCACGTAAACCTAGACCATCTCTGATAGGTGTTTCTCCAGTGTTTCCTTAAAATCTTCCAATGATGGGGATTCCAAAGCCTCTGTTTGATGTCTATTCCAGAGTTAGTTGCCCTCATAGATAGAAAGTTTTTCCTAATATTTAACCTACATCTCCCTTATGTAGTAATGGGCTTAATCTGCAGCATCCTACATTCAGTGAAAATGGAGAACAGTTGATCACAGGGCTCTTTTCATAGCAGCCCTTACCATATTTGAATACTGTTGTCAGATCCCCCCTCAGTCTTCTTTTCTCAAGACTAAATATGCCCAGTATTTTTAACATTTCCTTATAAGTCAGGTTTTATCACTTATATATATATTTTTGCTCTCCTCTAGACTCTCTCCAGTTTATCTACATTTTTCCTAAAATGTGGCACCCTGAACTGGACACAGGACTCCCAGCTGAGGCCTCGTCTCGCTTTACTCGGCATTGATAATTATCTCCTGTGTCTTACATACAACCCAATTGTTAATACACTCCAAAATATTAGGCTTTTTCACAACAGCATCATGTTGTTGGCTTGTATTCCATTTGTGATCTACTGTATCTAAGTTTTCTCTCTAAGCCATGCAGCAGCCTATTAAGTGCCGTGCAGGCGCTCAGGGCTGTGGCGTGGAGAGGCGCTTTAAGTGTAGTACTTTGCACTTGTCTTAATTGAATTTAATCTTGATTTCAGACCCGTTCTCCAATTTGTCAAGGTCATTTTAAATTCTAATCCTGTCCTCTAAAGTGCTGTCAGCCTCTCGCAGGTGGTATCTACAAATTTTCTAAACATGCTTTCCACTTCATTAGCTAAGTCAGTGAGTCTCAGCCAGGGGTATGCAGAGGTCTTTGAGGGAGTGCGTCAACTTATCCAGATATTTGCCTAGTTTTACAACAGGCTACATGAAAAGCACTAGCAAAATCAGTACAAACTAAAATTTCATACAGAGAATGACTTGTTTATGCTACTCTGTATACCAGTGTTTCTCAAACTAGGTTCGCCGCTTGTGTAGGGAAAGCCCCTGGCAGGTCGGGCTGGTTTGTTTACCTGCCCCATCCGCAGGTCCGGCTGATCGTGGCTCCCACTGGCCACGGTTCACTGTTCCAGGCCAATGGCAGCTGTTGGAAGCGGCGCAGACTGAGGGACTTACTGGCTGCCACTTCCAGCAGCCCCCATTGGCCTGCAGTGGCAAACCGCAGCCAATGGGAGCCGCAGTTGGCCGGACCTGTGGACGGGGCAGGTAAACAAACTGGCTCAACCTGCCAGGGGCTTTCTCTACACAAGCGGTGACCCTAGTTTGAGAAACACTGCTGTATACTATGAGTGTTTCCCAACCTGGGGGTTGTGATTTATTTTATAATATATGGTAAAAATGAGAAAGTAAGAAAGTTTTCAGTAATAGTGTGGCTGTGACCCTTTTTGTATTTTTGTCTGATTTTGTAAGCCAGTAATTTTTAAGTGAGGTGAAACTTGAGGTACACAAGACAAATCAACCTCCTGAAAGGGATGCAGTAGTCTGGAAAGATTGAGAACCTCTTCTTATTGCCTTTTATGTCCTTTGCTAGGTGTAACTCATTTTGTTCCTTAATCTTTCTGATTTTGTCCCTACATGCTTGTGCTATTCTTTTGTACTTCTCCTTAGCTATTTGGAAAAGTTTCCATTTTTTGTAGAATTCCTTTTTTATTTTCAGGTCATCAGAGAGCTCCTGATGGAGTCATATTGGCTTCTTACTATCCTTCCTATGTTTCCTTTGCACTGAAATAGTTTGCAGTTGTGCCTTTCATATTGTGCCCATTAGAAACTGCTATGGGACCTTACCTACCAGTTCTCTGAATTTGGTAAAGTCTGCCTTTTTGAAGACCATTGTCCTTATTCTGCTGCTCTTACTCCTTCCTTTCCTTAGAATCATGAAGTCTATTTCATGATTACTTTCACTCAAACAGTCTTCCAGCTTCAGATTAGCAACCAATTCGTTTCCGTTGGTCAAAATTAAGTCCAAAATGGCTACCCCCTGGCTACTTTCTGATAGAAGAACTTGTCCCCCAATGGATTCTAAGACTTTAACTACCCAGACATGTGTTTCCCATCTTATTTTTCAACAGAAAATATCCTCTAAAGACCCCCATTACTTACCAGGTTTTGTGTTTTAGATATTTGTTTTTCGAAAAATGCTTCATCCATCTCCTCTTCATGATTTGGTGGTCTATAGTAGATTCCTGCCATGATGTTACCCCTATTTTTTCCCCCTTTTATCTTAATGCAGAGACTTACAACTGGTCTGCCTGTCACCCCCTTCTGGGGGAAGTTAGGTTATTATTAGCTGGAGTGGCAAGGAAACAGTGGGATGTTCTGATGTAGCTAATAGAATAAAACTGGAGAGTTGGGGTTTTTTAGAACTGTGCAACTGCTTCAGAGTTCATTTCAGAGTTGGACTCCTAGTGAGACAGATATGGAACCCCCGAGTTTGGGAGAAGGCTTGTTCTATATTTTTTGCTAGAAGGAGGAGAATGAAGAGTGGGAAGTAGACCGCCTGAAAAGAGACATACAAAGGTTAGGGTAGGGAGGGGCAGAGGCTGTGGGTTACGTGCAAGAAACAGAAGGGGCAGGAGGGCATGTAAAGAAGGGTCAATAACCACTAAGGGTACGTCTACACTACAGGATAAATTCGAATTAGCTTAAACCGATTTTATAAAACAGATATTATAAAGTCGATTGTGCGCGTCCACACTAGGCACATTAATTTGGTGGTGTGCGTCCGTGGTCCGAGGCTAGCATCGATTTCTGGAGCGGTACACTGTGGGTAGCTACTATAAAAGAATGAGGCCAATAACGTCGATTTGCGTCCACACTAACCCTAAATCGATATAGTAATATCGATTTTAGCGTTACTCCTCTCGTTTTGTAGGAGTACAGAAATCAATTTAAAGAGCCCTTTAAATCGATATAAAGAGCAGTGTAGTGTGGACGGGTGCAGCGTTAAATCGATTTAACGCTGTTAAAATCGGTTTAACAGCGTAGTGTGGACCAGGCCTAAGACACATTCCCTTCCAGAAACTGAAATAGAACCCAGGATTCCTGAGTTTCTACATTGTTTTGCTACCTACCAGGTATCCCCTTCTAGTAGCTGGGCTGTATAAAAGATAACAGCCTGATACTCCTATCAGTTAGGTGGAATAGTACAGATCTGTGCTGTGGACCCAAAGGCGGTCCTGATGATGACCCAAATGGGAGGCCATTATGGTTTCACATGATAGAATTTCTGTATTTTCATTTTGCTTTTCTTAAAATCTAGGAAATATTATTTCCCCTCCCCACCCTCCAAAAAAATTATATGAATGTTAACATTGCAAAGTCATGCATTTAAAAGTTAAGAAATGCTGGAATTAAGTTTGTCCCATGCAACCTTTAATTCAGCCCCCTTGTACCTATGCTTTATGATACAGTCTTTAATTACATGGTTTGAGCATTGGCCTGCTAAACCCAGGGTTGTGAGTTCAATCCTTGAGGGGGCCATTTAGGGAACTGGGTTAAAAATCTGGGGATTGGTCCTGCTTGGAGCAGGGGTTTGGACTCGATGACCTCCTGAGGTCCTTTCCAACCCCAATAGTGTATGATTCCCTAGGCTACATGATCATTGACACTTTTTTTTTCCCCCACGTAACTCCTGTCTCACTCAAGGGACAGTGTGGTGTTCTAGGAATGAATCAGGGTTATGTACTGAATGTGTGTTGTCTGTAGTACCCCAAGCTCATTTGTTGCAGATATTGGAAAGTATATAGCTAATGAGGCCTAGAATCACAGGAAGGGAAAAGACTATTCTATTTTTTAGGAAACTAAATCCTGCCCTGAAAATTTGGGTTCTGTCTTTGTCTCTTTCAGAGTTCGCACATGTGATGCTGGGCAAGTCATTGAAACCAAAACTTTCCAAGGTGTCTACTAACTATCTGCTCTTTATTATTTTGGGTACTCAGCTTTAGATAACTGTGGTCAGACTTGTAGAAGTGCTGAGCACACACAACTGAAGTCATAGGACACTATGCAATGAACATATTAAGTGTTTAAAAAGGCAGAGTACGCTGGAAAATCAAGTCCTAGGTGTGTTGAGTTAGGCACCCAAACTCAGTGGACACTTCTGACCATTTTGAATGAAACCTCTGTGACTCAGTTCTCCAGTTGTAAAATGGGCAGGATAATACTTCCCTAGCTCACAGGGTGTTTGTAAAGATAAGCTCATTAATGTTTGTGAAGTACTTGAATATTATGGTAATGAGTGCTGTAGAAAAGCCCATGAAGAAATTAGTTCTGTGTTCACTGCAGAGTTTGGATGGTTGTGCAGCCAGTTTGGCATGGGGCCACATGGAAAGTGCATTGTTAGCTATTCAGTATTTCTTAGCAGCATCTCTCCTTGTGCACTGAATGAATCTGGGGTCCAGTTTAAACAGTATGTAATCAAGACTATTATGCTTATGAGCAAGGCTGGGGTGGGCATGGAGGGGGGTTGGAATTAAGGCTGCATGAGCGACCCTAATTCAGTAAATATCTCTGTGTGGCTGGATTGTATTTTCAACTGTTACTATTTGTAAGTAATATTTCCTCGTCTTTAGAAGTCTTCTGGCAAGGGGGCAAGTGCTTTGAAAGGAACAGTGGGCCTTGAGCTGAAGGGTGCATGTGATCCTGTTAGTAAGGCTTCCCTGTTTTCCAATAAAAATGGTTTTAAACCACTTATAAATCCATAGCACAGTTCACTGGAGCCAAATTTTTAAAATTTCATGGAGCAGTTTCTCTTGGAAGTGGGCTTACCTGGGGCTATGACTTTTTATTTAAAAATATATATATATATATATCGATATATCTATATAGATATAGATATAAAAAAGTCATTTTTTGTTACAAAAGTCGTCCAAGAATCATCCCTATGCGTGGAACACTTTTTCCTCAGCTCATTAGTAAGGCCATCGCCCTCTTTGTGCTTACGTACCTCTTGAAGACCCACTTCTGTTGTGCTGCCTTTGATGAATCTAGTTGACTTCTACTGTCCAGACCAAGATGTGGCCAAAGATCACCTTGATCACTGGTACTTTACAGGTTGTGTATCTTCTCCATAAAGTGTCTGTGTGCCTTTTGATTGTATGCTTCTTGGGGGCAGAGATTGTGCCAGCTTGTTGTTTGGAAATTGCCTATCATGTCATGGCACTACTGGAAACAAATAAGAAATAATAATAATAATAAAGACTGTTTAAGTTCGCTTGTTAGCCCTTAATAGTCTAAAATGTATTTTACTGAAACAACTGAATGCCTTTCTCCTCCTATACTCTTCAGTGAATGGTGGACTGAGGCTCAGAAGAATAAGAAAATAAGATCCAATCCACATGATACCAAAGTAAAGAAAAAACTGCAGCAACTGCAGCTGAGTCCTGGCTTCCCAAATCCAGCAGTAGTAAAAGCTTACCTGAAACCTGTGGTGGATGAGTCAAAGGGGTCATTCATCTGGGGAAGGCCTGACGTAGAACAGATCAGAGAATATCTTTTTACAATTATATCTGGTTGGAGTTGTGAACCAAAGTTGTTTGATAGAAAAGAATGCGTGAATCTATTAGCAAGTTCAATACCAGAGAACCAAATTCTGCCTGTCTCACTTGCATGAGGAGTGATATTGTAATCTCACTCACTTCAAGCAAAGGTAAGGTGAGGAGGATTTCACTTTAAACATAAACACAATAAGTGATTCCATCCTCACTTTATTTAGCATCCTTTGCCGCACTCCATGTATTTCTTGCACTGATTGCAATTTGAGATACAGCACTGTGTCTAAAAATGGATGGTCCATAGTTAGGTAACTAAATGAAGCTTCTGGTATATATACAAACATTGCGGGTTTTTTCTTTTCTTCAGGTTAACATATTTTTACAACAATATTGGATGTAGCCAGAGGGATCTTTTTGTTTGAAACACAGTTAATGGATAATAGAAAAGAATAAGCTTTTCTGGAGACATTTGCGATAATACTGGCAATAGTTACTAGACCTCAAAATTTCCTTTGTTCTTACAGTACAAAAACTTTTAGGTACAGTATCTTTTAGAGATGCTTGGTTAGGTATGGAACTTCCGTTTTTCACATTCATACTTTGGTAGTAAGAAGTGTTTTTTAATTTTTGATGAACCTTAACTGCCTACACATTCTGTCAGAGTTGCTTTGGCTGGACTAGAACAAAGACAGATGAAGTCCTTTTGCCTGTACTTAAACAGCTGAACTCACAACAGGTAATCGTGTTATTGGAGGATTTTATGTAGTTTAAAGCTGACTTGAAAATTTAAAAACTAGTATTTTTAAAATAACCAACAAAGCTTCAACCAAAAGAATATTATAAACCCAAATCATTTAACATACTCTTGATCATATTCTGTGCTGAACTGCAACCCCTGCAATTCCATTGAATTTTGGGCTGTCACAAGTTGTAAGTCAGCATGGAATTAGGCCTTGTGTATGTAGATATTAAAATTGTAAGTACATATATTTTTAAAATGACATCACATTAGATTTTAAGTTCTTTTAGGCTTAAATATTGTACAGTTTGTGTGCTGTGAAGCTGTCATGGTATAATCCCCACTCTGAACCTTAGCATCCAAAAGATGGGGTACCAGCATGAATTCCTCTAAGCTCAATTACCAGCTTAGTACTTGTAGCGCTGCCACCAACCAGGAATTCCAGTGCCTGGTACACTCTGGTCCCCCCCAAAACCTTGCCCGGGGACCCCCAAGACCCAGACCCTCTGGATCTTAACACAAGGAAAGTAAACCATTTCCCTCATCGTTGCCTCTCTCAGGCTTCCCCTCCCTGGGTTACCCTGGAAGATCACTATGATTCAAACTCCTTGAATCTTAAAACAGAGAGGAAAATTCACCTTCCCCCCTCCTTCTCTCTCCCCCTCCCAGACTCTCCCTGAGAGAGAGAGTAATCCTAACACAGAGAAAATTAACCTCTCTCTCCCTTCCCTCCTTTCTCCCCACCAATTCCCTGGTGGATCCAGACCCAGTCCCCTGAGGTCTCACCGGGATTAAAAAAAGTCAGGTTCTTAAACAAGAAAAGCTTTTAATTAAAGAAAGAAAAAAACAGTACAAATTATCTTTGTAAATTTAGATGGAATATGTTACAGGGTCTTTCAGCTATAGACACTGGGAATACCCTCCCAGCCTAAGTATACAAGTACAAATTAAAACCCTTTCAGCAAAATACGAATTTGAACTCCTTCCAGCCAAGTACACATTTGAACTCTTCCCAGCCAAATACACATTTGCAAATAAAGAAACAAACATAAGCCTAACTCGCCTTATCACCTAGTACTTACTATTTTAAATCTATAAGAACCTGTATCAGGGAGATTGGAGAGAAACCTGGTTGCACGTCTGGTCACTCTCAGAACCCAGAGAGAACAACAACCAAATTCTAACAACACACACACAAACTTCCCTCCCTCAAGATTTGAAAGTATCCTGTCCCTTGATTGGTCCTCTGGTCGGGTGACAGCCAGGCTCACTGATCTTGTTAACCCTTTACAGGCAAAGGAGATATGAAGTACTTCTGTTCTATTAACTCTTACTTATCTGTTTGACAGAAGCACTTAGATTTTACTAAATTACAGCATGTAAAATTATACTAATAGTTCTGCTGTCTGTCAACTCCTGAGTTCAGGGTTCTGTTCTGCAGTAGCTGATATTACAGATTCCTAAAGCACCATAGGTAAACCCCATTTAATCCCTACTTCTGATGCATTGAAGCTTGGCTCCTGTAAAATCTTCAAAGCAGGCTTGCCAGTCTTCCATTCATGTAAAGCTTTCTCTGTCTGAAGATTTTTAAATGTTCTCTCAAATAGTTTGGCTAAATGAGGTTGTACTGTATTTCCTATAAAGCTTTATATGTTAGTAATAGCATCAGCTCTTGCAGAGAGATGCAGATCCCTGAATATAGAAGTAGGCAGATAAATGGAGGAATTGCTTTTAAAATACTTCGTTTTATAACATAAATATATTGATAACTTTTAAATCTGCACACACACTGTTAACAATGTGGAATCTTAAGTGACTCTTTCAAAAAGGTTGCAGTTAAGACTTAAAATGTTGCAGTAAGCATTCAATTCATTTGATCAATGAGTAACATTTTATTTCACTGGTTTGTGCAAATGAAAAGCATAGTTGTCGGGTTTATTGAGTAAAGCAATCATTTTATTGTTAATAGCTTTGCATTTGAGAATATGCTAATAAGTATGTGTGTGTGCAGGTCTAGGAGACTCCATTTTTGCTGTAGTTGCAAATAACACATGTTAGAAGCATGAACACAGTATTTGTAAAACGTGAAGGGAATTGTGCTTCCTTAGCCATTAATTTGTTTCTTTAAACAGGGCTGTAGTGTTTCTTGCTCTAAGGAAGCTTTTAAAACTTAATGAATAATTATATTATTGTATAATTACTATCTCTTCTAGTAAGTCATCTTGTACTCTGTATATACTTTTGATTCATATTTCATTTATTTGAGCAGTCTTTGTTCTACACCAATTTAGACTGTTGCATAATCTATTTTATTTATAGAATGCCTATCACCGTGGTATCTAAAATTCACCTTTTTAATTGTTGTGTATTCTTGTAGACTCAACTTCGAATTGATTCATTCTTCAGACTAGCACAACATGAAAAGCAAGCCATTAAGAGCCAGAGACTTCGAAGAGCTGTAACTTGTATGCGGAGGAAAGAAAAAGAAGCAGCAGCTGATGAGGCTATTGCTGTTGTAGAAAGAGAATTCAAACACGGTGAGAAAACTAAAGGAAAAATAGCTGTCCAAGACACAACAGATCGAGCTACTGCAGCACAAAGCCAAAGGGTAAAAAGGAAAAAACATTCAAAGTCCGAAGAGGAGAGTTTCCATGGAGGCGGTTTCATTGGTGAGTTGCAGCTGTCAGAAGCATCCAGTGGGTCTTCAGGGGAGGATTCTGAAAGCAAAGTTTTAAGTAAGAGCAAAAGAGGAAAAACTGTCAAGGAATCAGCAATTCAGAAAATCACAGCGAGACAGGAGGAAGACATGAATAGTAGCTCAAGTGGTGAGGATGAAGATGAAGAAAGCACAGTCATGGTGACTGCCCGATCTGTGTTTGAGGGCAAAAAAGGGAAATCATGGAATAAGAGAGGAAGAAAAAAGAAAAAGTGCTAACTGTGGGTTTTTTGTGTTTTATGATCAAGTCTTGATTTGTACTCTAAGGAATTCTATGGTAGAAAAGAATAAATGTAAATTATCCCTTGTTTTTCTGTGTTTATTGCATTGACATTGTGACTAAACTTTAAATAAGAAGAAGTTTTTTCAGGACAATTATTCAGAAGATCCAGTGTTGGTCTTTTTATTCAGTGAAAGTTTCCATTTAAACAAATACTTTTTCCGGAGTTATTTTATAAAATTGGGCCTGACGATGATTTGTCAGTGTTATTTCCTAATAACTGAAGTGAGGTAGTTGTATTATGTCACCATCTATCAACTTCACAATTCAGTGAAGTTTGAGAAGTGATGTACAGAATTTCTGAGTACGGGGAGAAAGAAAATCTGCTCAGTTTTGGTTCTCTTATCCTCTTCGGTCTGCCTGTCTTCAAAAGTTTAATGTTCCAAGTCTGTTTACTGCATCTTTCATGGTGCAAAAAACCTTATAGAATGCTGTGGTAATGGAAGAGGGAAATGGCAGCACTGTGAGAATTTACATAATCCAAAGAGGAATAATCTCTTGTAGTATTAATCTTAAATTATACTTTCTGCCTTCAGATGTGCGTTAGAGGAAGAGGGTCTGAAACATAAGTGTTTCTATCAGAGGCCTGGCCTGAGGCCTGGACTAAAGTAGAAGTCAAAAATGTGCTGATATAAAGCAAAATCACGCTGTGAGCTAGAGGCAAGCCCAGCTCACAGAATCTGACAAAAGCACTGATATTGCAAAACACACATTTTGCAATAGGCACAGAGCACTCACACAAACACATTCCAGAAGGGTGGTACCAGAACACCTCGAAACAAGCACATTCTCTAAAGATAAGAACACACTGACCCATCCCGAAGATAAGATCAGGATGATTGGTTGATGGATAGAGATGTACAAGGTGATGGGTGGTAATCGGCTGCGTCAGAGGATGTCAATTAACTACACCAGAGGGACAGTACATAACTTGCTTGTATTGATGTATAAAATGGAGCCTCAAAGGGAGTGTCTCTGACTATTCACTGAGCTGTGTCCATTGTCACAGGCATAGATGTGCTCGTGTAACTGTAGACATTGATCCGGGGAGCTAGGACTGGGCTTCGTCGACAATAAACCTGGCCAGGTGCCTTTGTATCTTAACAGATCTTGTGGTCATTGGGCGGTCTGCTGTGCCACTTATTTTCGCAAAGCTGGGATGGCGCACACAACACATGCAGCCGAAAATCTAATGACAATGTGTATGGCTCCCATTTGAAGTCATCGGAGTCATCTGAGCATGTCCAAGAGCAAAAATTGTCCAAATTCAGAGGTGATGTGAAACTTGGACATTAGACTTTGCATAAGACTAGTGACTAGATGAAACACTGGCAGTGATGCAGCAGTGATTTGATAACACACCGTTGATGTTTCAGGGTGCCTGCCAGCTTCAGTCCTGGCAGGCTCCCTGATTTAGTACAGTGAGCCTCTCAGACCCCCTAGACAGAGTTCTAGGGGCTGGCAGGTTTCCCACACTGAGGTAGCAGCCTTACAAGTCCCTGTTTGAGCCAGGACAGCTCTGTGGTCAAAAGGCTACTGGCCTCCAGAGATTAGCTGGAGCCTTCAACTGGGACTTCCAAAGCTGGCAGACTCCCTGCCAATTTGTAGCTAATTGAAATTGAATGATATTTCTCTGTTTCATGACTGTTCAGTGACTAGACAAGAATGCCAATTTCATGTTTTGTTTCAGGAGAAACATATCCCAACTAGATGCAAACAAAAATCCCTAAATTTTGGCCAACTCTGAATAAGACCCACTTAATTTACCACAATGTAAGAGTATCTATATTGAGGTAACCGTCTTTTTTTTTTTTCTGCCTGACTTTCCTCTGTTATACTGCTTGCCAGAGTTCTGAATGTAAACTTCAGTTCGATTTAATGTTTTCATGCAGCTGAAAAAGGCCTTAGTTTTAACTTTTCATCATTTGGAAGTCCACGCGCATACAGTGAATTGTGTGGAACTTTATTTATCTACCTCCCAAGGATGAAAGGCTGGAGTGACTTTGATAGGATTTGACCTTGTGGTTCCAGGGAGGCTAGGATTTCATGTAGGAGTCTTGTAGCAGTAAGCCATTCCCATCTAGGTAGTACCTTTCTGTTGAAAGTGAGGACTTCTGATACCCCAAGCATATATCCACAGGTATGGATTCAGATGAAAGAGGTGGTTGCAGATCTTTCTCTAGTACAGAGCTTCTCAACCTGTGATCCACTGACCACCAGTGGTCCACGAGCTCCATTCAGGTGGTCTGCGGATAGTTCCCACTAAGGTGCATGCCTGGGCGGCCGCACAAGAAAGAATGAAGTGCCACTCGCCTAATTAGTGGAGGTGCATAGGCGTGGCTCCACTAATTAGGTGCCTGGACCCTGGAGAAGATGCACATGTAAGGTGAGGTAGTGGCCTTGGGAGAAATAGTAGGTGGGAGGGGGAAGTTGGGTGAGAATAGGGGTGATGGGAATTTGGGATGTGAAGGGCTGCGGCGGCCAGAGAAAGATGTGACTTTTCCCAGCTCCAGGGATGTGGCTGTTGGGGAGAGATGGCCCTCCTTCCTAGCCTCAGATCTGTGGCTGCTGTGGCAGAGAAGAGTCCCCCCTTTTCCCAGCCCCAGTTTGGGGCCTGCTGCAATTGGGGAGAGAGGGCACGTCCATCTCATTAGAAAGGTAAGACTACTGCTATTAAAATATGAGTTATGTGCTTTTATTTGTAGGGAAAAAGCATTGTTTTTTATATAGCGTTTTTATCCAAAGCACTTTGCAGTAGTTAGCTAACGGTACAAACAACATTTGGAAAGAGCATTAAGTGCTCTGCCGAGACCCTCAGCAATTTTCAAGTAGTCCGCAAAAAAAAAAAAAAGTTTGAGAACCACTGTTTTAGTGGTCAGCTTACTTCACATTTGAGATTAAATGGGTTGTGTTTGACAGTGGCTCCCAAATATAAAATGTGCTCTCCAGTATTTACTGTTGCTGAATATGGTAGAATCCTGCTGTTCTTCATTTAAGTTCTAATGAGATTACATTTTATGATTATTTTTTAATAGTAGCACCTATAGGCAAATGAGGTTGTGGCTCCGTTGTGGCTAATGGAGAGTAAGTATACAAAGGCAGAGTAAGAGACTCTTTGCCCTGAGAAGTTTACAATCTAAATAAGATAATTTTCAGAGACATGCATATGTGGCTCCACTGATATAATTGTGCCTTTTAGAAGAGGTTGGAGAGGAAGATGATGATGGAAAAGATTCTGATACGTGGAATCTTATAAGTGCACTTAATGCTGTATTTTCTGAATTTGAAATTTATGTACAAAGATGTACAATTCTGTGCCTACATTTGCCTCTTGCAAACTGAACTTATAAGTGTACAAGTTTCTCAGGTGTTCAGTTTTTACAGTTGTAGTAAAATTTAGACATGCAGTTGTACATGCATGTCTTTTTTAGACATGCATGTACAACTGCATGTCTAAAAAAGATTTAGACATGCAGTTGTACATGCATTTCACAAACAGACCTCTGCTTTAAATGTGACCCTGAATGTTTGGAAGAATACTTGGCTTTTGAATGATTTTCTCCCCCCCACTTTTTTTTTTAATGACATAGATCGTGACAGCTTTAGTAAATGCTATTTTTGTGGATTTGTCCAGATAACACAATTTTATTAGTTGGAGTGCTATTGGAAATAGACCTCTTGCTGTTATGAAATCTCCTCCCTTATGTAAGAGTACCAAGTGCTCTGGGAACCACAGCACTGTGTGACCATTTTGTGTTCAAGCTGGAGAGCTGCAGCTGTCAGAATTTATTAATGCCTTCTGGTGGGGGATTGTTGGTAGTATGTAACAGAACTTTTAGTGTTTCTATCTGGGACTATTTGAGCTCATTGAAGGGGAAAATCCAGTGGATAAATCTTTTTATATCTCCTCCTTTATTGGAAGGCCAAGAAAAAAGATTCAGGTATGTTGATAGATATAAAACACAGCTTTTAAATCCTGGACACCATAGACATTCTTCTTACTGCCTCAATTTTCAGAATACATTCTAAGTAATCTGAATTACTTCACACTGCTTATATTTAATAGTGCAGGTTAGTAATTGAACTGTTTAGTACTGAAGTACTTTTACTTAATCATAGCAATAGAGTATAAAATCCATTAAACATGCTATGAATTAACATTCAAAGTCTAGCAGGATGTTGCATAGTTTGGTACGCATAATAGTGTATTATGGAGATGACCTTCAGAAGAAAAATATATGTGGATGCTATGAAGGGAAATGTTTTCCCAGCTTAGAACCCTTGTGTAGTGAAACAGTACTGTCTGTCAGGAGGAGTGCTAAGTGTCTTTTAACAATACTAATTTCTCTGCCAATCTGAAGAAAATCTATGCATTCTACACTGTGGAAGTAGAGGACAAACTGATCAGTGTAACATTTACTAACCTGTCCCATAGCTACTAATTGATTATTTTGTGTCATCCCTGTATGGGTTAACAATGGGAGAGCAATATGGTGGTAGGGAAAATCTGTATCTCTTCTGTGGATAAAATCATAGAAGTTGAAGACTGAATACACCACCAGCTCCCTAACAAGGCAGGAATGTTTTTTACTTTACATGATTTCTAGTCTAATTTTAAATATCCCAAGGAAAAGGGTATCCACCTTTCCTCTGAGGAAATTCTTCTATAGTCCAATAGATTTTACAGTCAGGAAATTGTCCCTGATATTCAGCCTATATTTTCACTTTCATAATTTTATTTCCTTACTACTGTTTATAGATCCTCTCACTTAATCCTCTCCGTCTTTGGTATTAAAGTATTACTCACAACCATTCTTTAGCCACTCCAGCCATTTGTAGTTCTCCTAATCTATTATTCATAAATCTTGCTGCCCCTGATAATTTTTGCATTACTCTTCTCTGAACTCCCAATTTATCAATATTCGTCTGATAATGAAGTGTCAAGGACTGAACACAATTCTCAGGTCAGTTGCACCAAATCCATACACAGGAGGACTATTAACCTCAATCCTTGCAAGGATGCTTCTGTATATGCAGCCCAAAATTGCATTGCCTTTATTGCAAACTTTTGTATAATTTTTTGTTCCCTGTCACTCCAAAGTCTTTGGGCATTACAACTTTCCATTGAATATATGCGTTTTGAGTTCGTGTGTGTGTGGCATTTTTTCAGTTAAGTGTTTGCTTGAATTTTTCCAAGTTGAATCTCATTTTATTGTTTTCTTCCTATGTTTCTAATCTTTCTAGATCTTTATATTATTTCTCTATTCTGAATGGCATTTGTAATTCCTGCTTCCTGCTTATCATGTATGAATTTCATTAATATATGGTTTATACCTGCTTCCAGATCATTAATGAAGTTAAGCAAGGCCAAATCTTATGGAAATCTCTTTGATACTATGCTGGATAGTTTTTTCCTCCGCCATACATTTCTCATCACCTTTTTATGGTCTTTCAGCCGTATTCCTATCCAAGACTATTTGAATTAATTTTCAAGTAAGATTTAATAAAATCATATTAAATCCTTCTGTAAAACCCCAAATTTCTATCAACTGCATTCCCTTCATCTATTTTTTCTTTCAGAATAAAAAAAAATCAGATTTGCTTGAGAGAATTTATTCTTTGTTCCATGGTTCCATACTCTTTTAGATATTTAGTGAATTTTTTCTTGGCATTCCATTATTTTACTAGTGATAGAAGTTATTTGTAGGATTATAATTGCCAGGAGCACTCTTTACTTTTTTGAAAATCAGTACAATATTTTCTTGTCTACAGCCTGCCAGTATCTCCTCATTCTTATGATTTTTCAAAAATAATTTCCATAGTTCAATAAATTCATTAGCTAATGTTCTTAATTGCCCAGGTGGCCATGTTGCCTAGGTTAGCAAGTTTGTATATATCCAGGTTGTCCAAGTGTTCTTTTGTTTAATAATAATTTTTGCACGTGCTTCCTTTATTTCTTATTGTTTATCCCTAGATTTTCATTATTTTTTTTCTTTTTAAAAATTTGAAACAAGTTCAGTATGTGATTCATTTGAGTCATTAATTGAGCCATTGCATTTGTGTCATTTTATTACTGGTCCCTACTTTGTCTAGTACTGTCTGCCTGATGATGATTTTAAAACCCCATCTTATCGTTTTTAGGTAATAGCAACTCATTTTTTAAATCACCTTTTTATTTTCCCTGCAAATCTTAACTGTGTATTCCTCATTGTTTGCCTCATCCATTTTTCCTAAGCAGAATTTTGGTTTCCAGTACCTTTTTATGTACAAAATTCTCTCTCTCTCTCTCTCTCTCTCTCACACACACACACACACACACACACACACACACACACACACACACACACACACACACACACACACACACACAATGTACATATTTAAATAAATAATATTCCGTTTGATATTTTAATAAGTATATTTTCTGTCCAGTATTATATCACATGAAATGGACATGATACCATCACAGTGTAATCATCTGATATCTGCTGAATTAACAAGGAAACCAGAATACAAGGAAGGTAATTTTATTTTTTTTTATCTGCTTCATTTTCCTGTTATGCTTGAGAAGGTTATTAAGTAGGAGGAAAAAGTGTTATATCCATGAGGTATTTTCACATTCATTTCACTTAAGGAACTTTGTTAACATTTTACATAAAAATGCAATAGTGTTATTGCAGTGTTGTAGTGCAAATTGGTAATGTTATGCCATGCCAGCTCACACAAACCTCGGCAGCTTTCTACCAGAGTTTAGAGCAGTGCCTCTGGCTCTTTCCAGTGAATGAAGCTGTTGCCATAGATCAGGATATTAATGTAGTTTCTATGTGGGATGTCAATAAGCTAAAATGAATTACTTACAAGCTCCATTTCAGTCTGGACTGCCTCCAACTTAATCCTGAGAGATCTTCACATAAAACTAGTAGCAGGACCAGGCTTTGCTCCCACAAAGCTTGTGGTTTCAGGCCCTGTGATTTTTTTTTTTTAAAGACCCTTAAACATGAAGGTTAATCTCGGATTTTAGGTTTTAAACAGATCAAAGCTTTTGAGTACTGGCTGTGAAGTTGTGAAACGTTAATTTATAGCTAAGACAAAGTTTGTCATGGTGACTGGATAGTGTGCACTTAATGAGCAGTTATTCAGTATTTGCTTTCTTCTCACTGTTCAGTGTGTGATCTCCTGCCTTTTTTATTGCACAATATTCAAACCCTTCACTATAGACAATTATTAAGTCCTCGTGCTTTTTCAATTGTATTAATTGCTACAGTATCTGCATGCTTCACAAACACTAACACATTTATTTTCACAATACACCCCCTGACACTGTCCCTTGAGATCATCAGGGAATAGTGGTATCCCCATTTTACTCAAGAGAAATTGAGGCACATGGAGATTTGAGGTCAAAAGTATCCACTATTTTGGGTGCCCAGTTTGAGATACTTAAGACCCGATTTTTCACAGTACTTACCAGCACTTTGAACATATAAATCTCAGTGCCCATAGACATGTCGCTGCTGTGAGTTTTCAGCACTTCTGTAAATCAAACCCCATGGTCTCAAGTTGGGTAACCGGAAAAAGAGACATACAATTGTTAGAGGGTTTTCCCTTCACCCCACTCCTCTGTCACACAGAAGACCAGAAGTCTGAAGTGCAGGCAATGCGATGTTTATTGGGGGTTAGTTTCAAGCAAGCATATCCATAGCTCTACACATCGGCTGAGTCTGTTTCCCAGTGTTCCGTTCCCAGCTCCGACGCTGCAGAGCTGTTACCCCATGTCTCCCTTCCTAGCACTGACGCCGCAGAACTTATGCCTGTGTCCCTGTTCCCCATTTCCACCTTAGCAGGCCCAAATATACCTGCAGTGCACACTCCTAGTCCCACCCCATACAACTTATGGTCATTTCCATTTTGGAGGGTCATGAGTCTCAGGGGTCTTTGTTCCACCTCTTTTGTATCCCATGGCTGGGGTAAGGAGTGAGGTTGTGCTCTGGACATCACCAGGCCTTTTTCTGGATTTTAGTGTCTCTTATGCCTCCACTCCTAACTGGTTGCTTGAGAGAGGAGCAGGCAGCCTTCTGGTGTATGGTCATATATTACGCTCCCACCATGCCCTGTAACACTTTTGACTCCATCTCTCATCTCTTTTCATCCCATCTGCTCGTGGGCAGTTCTTTGTTCACACATATTAGTAAGGATATCGGAGTATCAAAACTCAAACCTCAAATTCTATCCCAGGCTAACAAACAGGCCTATATACTAACAACAGTTAGTAACCATCCATGAAAAGTTTGATATAAATGAGTTGCCCAGCATAACACTGGAACTCTGTGGCAGAGGCAGAGAGATAATCCAGTTCTCCAGGGTTGCATTCAGTTGCCTTAACCATGAGACCATTCTCTCTTCCTGTAATCCCCTGCCTCATACACTGCGTGCCTTCCATCTTCTGCAACAAGTGAAACATGGGTCATACAGACAACTTCTTCCTTCACATCACAGCCCTTCTCCACCTATAGAGCAGAGTGGAAAAAATAGCATGTAATTGTGTAATTAAAAAGACTGTATTGTAATGCATACAATGAATTAAGGTTATACAGGCAACCTTAATATTTGTGTTTTCTAATATGAGTGCTTGACCTTACAACCTTAATAATCCTTTAACATTGCTTTTTGTGTGTGTGTAATTTCCTAGATTTTTAAACAAGCCAATTGAAAAAAGAACTTCTATCATGTGGCATCATATTTATACTCACTTGGGTAACCATCTGGTATGGATCCTTTAGATTCACTCGGGCCTATGCCACTGATATTTGCTGACAGAAGAGGGATGGTAAAACTCAGGAATCTCAGGTTCCATTCCAGGCTCTGAAGGGAAATATGCTCTACTGGCCACACTCTTCTACCTGTTGCCCTCAACTACGACCCTTTCAGCCTCAGCCCTTTTTCCTTGCATTGCCACGCCGTCACCTTCTGGCTCCTCATCTGATCTCAGTTCCCTCCCATCCAGTGACTCTGTCTCCACTCCCTGTTGGCTCCCAGACCTAATTTCCCAGCCAGTCTTAGTTCCTTTCCCAAATGTCCAATCTGTCTGTCTCTGTCCCCAGCCTTCAGTCACTCCACACACTCCATTTTCCCTGTTCCTACTGGCTCTCAGTCTTAGTCCTTCTCCAGGCTCCTCATCGGATCCGTGTCTTTTGTCATAGATGTACAAGGTGGTTTAATGCCCCAGCCTTTATACAGACTCTGTGGGCCTACCTCTATTATTTTTTCAGGCCTCAGGCACAACTTTTTACAAGGGCAAAACATGAAGTCTCACAATTCTGAGACTGAACCTGTGGAGTATGGTACCTCTGTACTTGCCCTGTGTTCTACAGCAAGTCAAAATGAGTTAAGACTCCTGGTAGAAGCTGTACTCATTCAGGGAGCAATGTAACCGGTAAGTATTTGCATCAGTGCAGGGCAGCATTTTCGAAACAAGTCAGCATCTGTTAGTCTGCTGACCTACAATCTTAGATTAGCATGGAAAAGTCAAGCTTAAGTCTTTGTTTACAGTGGCAGGAGCAACTGGTCTACATTTCCATGGTCTCCTGTAGTCCATCTCAGTCCTCTTCATGCCCAGTGGGTAGCAATACAATGTAAATAGGTAAACTGAGTCACACACATTGATAAGATTAACAAAAATCACATATTCTCCGCAGTCCTTGTTTCCCTGAATCCTTGTCCTAGTCCCTTTGTCCAGCCAATCCGAGTTCTCCCCCATATTCCATTGTCAGACCCATTGCTCTACTGGTTCCCAGTCTCCTTGCGCTACCAGTCCCAATTACTCTCCCCCACTCCTCATTCAGTCTCAGGTTCTCCCCCACCTATTGGTTCCATGTGTCTTCCCCATTTCCCTTCCTGGCTCCTGGACCTAGTCTCCTTGCCTACCCAGATGCAGTCTCTGCCCTTACCAGCCACCAGTATCAGTCTCTGCCCCCATGTTCCTTGTGCCAATCTGCTCCCCCATCTCTTCCCCACAGTGTCTTCAGTCCATCTTTTGTCCCCTCTGCTTTTGAATGAGAGGATTTCCTCATCCATACTGAATGGGTGCCAGCAGGGGGTCAATGAGAGCACAGAGAAGACAGGCACCCCCCTCTGTTCCCCAGCTTGGAGCAGCCAGTTGCTGCCATTACAATGAATGTTGGGTTTTGCCCCTGTAGCCCTGAGCTGGAGCATGTTCAATCACTCTGCGGGATTGGTGCATGCCCGAGGAGTTGAGAGGCTTGAGCATGCTCAGTGAGGACAGAATCTGCAGAAACTTTAGCTTTTGAGCTGTAGTGAGTGTCTACTGAACATACACATGCTGCAAGTTTTCAAAGGCGTAGATCATTGCCAAATTTGGGTGGATTTTTACAGGGACAGTAACAAACCCATCCCTATCATGAAAGTCACTCCCCTGCCAAATGTCAAGTCTCTGCTTCAAATCCGGAGGTTGTAGAGATTTTCGAAGAAAAGGTTGCCAAATGTTTTTAATATTGAAAAATATATTTTTCCCTAGGTTTGTTCTCAGAAATGGCTGAACCATGTTGGCTGAAATTTTCCAAAAAGTGAACATGTGGCAGGCATCCAGCATGGAAAACTTCAGCCCAAACGTAAAGTTTGGCAAAGCTATAAGCAACTTAAAATAGGATCTAGTAATGAAATGTCAAGCAAGCCTTAATACTAGAGAGTGCTGTCAGTCCTGCCTCTAATAATCTCAAGTATCAGAGGGGTAGCCGTGTTAGTCTGGATCTGTAAAAGCAGCAAAGAATCCTGTGGCACCTTATAGACTAACGGACGTTTTGGAGCATGAGCTTTCGTGGGTGAATACATCACATCTGATGAAGTGGGTATTCACCCACGAAAGCTCATGCTCCAAAACGTCTGTTAGTCTATAAGGTGCCACAGGATTCTAATAATCTCTTTACTACAGCCTCTCTCCATCTGCCTTCCCTTCTTTTCCTGCTCCATTCCCTTCATATCTCCTCTACTTCCTTATTTTTTTTCAATTAATCCTCTCCAAACAAACCTGATGCCAAAATATTAAAAAACAAAATTAATGGTACAAAAATGATGTTTGCAAATTATTGCTTTGTTTGCTTTACTTAGGGCTTGTCTTCACTGCAATCTTGACTCAAGTCATCTGCAATCAAATTAATTCCTTTTGGGTTAGTCTACCTCAAATGAGTAGTCACACTATGACATACCGCTTGAGCTACGCAGAGTCATTGCATTAGAAGCTGATGAGTTGTGTCAACTCATGTTGTAGCCTATGTCCCTGACTGGCTGGCTAATTGAAGTTAAAAGGGCCACCATGCTCCTGTAAAGTGTGGATGGGACTCAAGTTAGGAGCAAGACTCAAGTTAACTCTGCAGGGAAGCGAAGCCCATAGATGTTCTATCCCTTCCTCCCAACCCTGAGTCTGTGTTGTCAGTTTAGACTATAAGATCTTTGGGGCAGGGACTGTCTCTTCCTCTGTTTGTACAGTGCCTAACACAGAGTCATCTCAATCTTGCCTGGGCTCCACAGATGTTTGTGATACAAATAATAATACATTAGGGGGCTACAACTTACAAAAAGTTCAGCGTAACAAACGAAAAGAGAGCAAGTGCTGTGCAGAACTTGGTGTAATAGCAATTAATTCAGAAAAGTAAGCAGATATCAGGCATTTCCTAACAAATTTCTTCAGATTTAATCAGGACTAATTGCATCAAAGTACATTCATTCACTTGGGTAAAATATACTGTTTTTTATTATGGAGTTGACTCATGAAATGATTAAGATTTTTGTTCTTTTCTAAGTTTGGATGTTCATTTATATAATGGGGGGGGAGGAATGCAGCATTCTGATGGTGGTTTTTGCATGTACAAAAGCATAGAATTGCAAAGTTCTGATATCCTACAACATCTGTCTCAGTCCTTCTGTGTTTAATAAAAAATACTTCTCTATAATCTACCTTTTATTAATTTAACTTGCTATAGACTGTATTGTGTAAAGGGTTCAAGTCTGTGCCAGACCAGCTCCTGGAGGCAACATGCCTGATGTGCCCCAGGAAGCCCATAGAAGTAGGATATGGATCGTTGCATCCTTTCAAAAGATGTGTGCTCCTCCTGTGGCTGGCTCAGCTCCTCTGACAAAAGTACAGGAAGGGGCAGGGCTGTGGCTCCCTCTGAATTCCAGCACTGGGTTCTGTTTTGCCTACCTACACTTCCTTTGGAGTGTCTATCTGCTGTGGAGGTGTTCATTCCTCTTCGTATGCTGTTGTCATTTGTTCCTCCCCAGAGATGGCTTTGTTTCAGTTGTGAGAGAGGTGTTTCTTGCCTTACCGCATTAAGGTGGTATGAGTAGTTTTAATGGATTTATATCTGATATAAAACACCTGGAGAGCCTTTGCTTAAAATGTGCTTTGAAAATGCAAAGTATAGTTAACTACTAGTTGGGGAAAATGGGTGGGGACCAGATTACTGTGCTCTTTCTTATGCTGCTTGGGGTGCTACCTTCTGGTCTATCAGCAGCAGGGCAGGAGGGATCGAAACTCTGTCTGATTTCTGTGCCAGGATACAAAGGGAAGGGATTACTCCCCTGCTCTGTGCACCAGATCAGGGCTAGGGACAGTCTGTCTCACTAGATGCCATCTGTGTAAGGGTTACAGCTGCTACGGGAGTCATGTCTTTGAATTTCTACACGTATAAAGTTTCGAGCATTATATTACATTGACATAGGGTATCAAATTGATTTTCGTGGCAAATAAAAAAGTCACACACCTAGAAATAAATGCACTGCAATTACTGTATTTCAGTGTCTTGTCTTCAAAATTAACACAGATGCATTTGATTCTATATTTCCAGACATACCCTCCCTCTCCCCCTTTGCAGATATTAATAGCAATAGTACTGGCTTAATTGCAAGCCCTATAAAAGATAAAGCCAAAGAACATTAGTCAAATAGTCTCTAGGTAAATTAATTCTTTGGAAAAATATTTTGTTTCATATTCTTGGAAAGTAGCACTGTACTCTCAGTATGTGTTAAGTGGAGTGGAAGGGTTTAGTGTTCTACACCCTCTGATAATCACTGCTAGGTCATCTAACAGTTGCTATATTTAAGTAATCTACAAGACTTTTCCTGGGGCTCTTTCAAATCTGTCAAGGGCATGGTTAATGTTCTGTTCTATCTAGGTTCTTGTACTACATTCGTCCCAGTAATATCATCTGAGCACCTTCCGGAAGTGCATTAAGCAGCGTAACTATCAACTGTCACATTATTTCTATCATCTTCTCCCTGGGGGAGAGGGGTATGTGCAGTGGAGTGTTTGTTTTGGAATTTTTTAAAATTATAGGTGGGGCTGATGGATGGGGAGTCTGGAATGGTGAGACTAGGAATTACTGGGACTGGGATCAGAAACCTGAGGAGTGGAGTCTGAGACCAACTAGGCAAAGAGAATGGGATGGATGAGGAGAGAGAGGACTGGTGGACAGAGATGGAAGGGGTCAAGCTTGAGGGAAATAAGCAAAAGACTCTGACCACTAAAGTACGCTCCCTCTCAAGAGCCTGGAATGGAACCAAAATTCCCAGAGTCTAAGCCTTCCCCTGCTGCTCCTTCATCCTCCTCCTAGTGCTGGCCCACATGGGGGATAACAGCCCGCTACTGGTATCAGTTACTTCTGTTAGCTCAAGTGGCAGAGGTCTGTGAAGTTGGATCTAAAAGTTCCAGTGTTGCCAATGATCTATGTGGGTGTCAATATGATACTGTGTGATGATTTTTTTTGTTTGCTTTTTTAAAAAACCTGGGAAATTACACACAAAAATACGTTAAACATTAAGGTTTTCAAGTCAAGTATGCAAAAGTCAGGAAATGCCACAATTAAGGTTGCCTGTGGAACCCTGATTTGGACCCCTTGTGCACATGCATTATGATAGTCGTTAATTACATGAACAGTTACTGGTTTTTTGACAGGACCTCTGCCTCATTGAGTCCGCAGCATATTCTTTTAATGTATCTTTTTGTGTGTAATGTGCATATATATAATGTGCCTTGCACTTAGAGCAGGTGATGAGGTTTGTGATGATCCTAATACATTCCACAGGCTTGGACCAGCCCTTCAGGAAGTTCTGTCTCCTGCATGGATGAACTTTCCATTTACGGTAGAGAGTTCTGTTGTACCTGAAGGGTGAAGTTGTAGACTATGATTTTCACCCTGAAGCGTTAGACATTTTTAGATACCTTGGCCCCAGGCTGTGGAGCATCTTGAAGATAAGGACTGAGACCTTGAACTTGGTTCAGTATTCTACTGTGTGTTGGTGTAAATTGCTGAAGGCAGGTTTGAAGAGTTCATGGTAGACTGTGTTTCTGAAGAGATGAGCAGTGCATTCTGGATCAGTTGGAGTTTCCTAAGTACTGAAGGCTTCATGCCCAGGTGTATTGCATTGCTGCAGTCCAGCTGAGAGGTGACAAGGGCATGAATAATTGAGGATTCCCTCCTTTGTTTCTCAAGGAGCCGTAGAACTAGGTAAGGACAAGCAGGTAAAGTGAAACAGGCACAAAGGTGGTGGGACTCTGGGCCCCAGTCTTGCAGCCTTTGCATGTCTAAGGAGTCTCTTGGTGGTCATTGGCTTCTGTGGGACTTTTCACAAGAGGTAAGGATTGCAAGATCACACCTCTTATCCTGAAAGGTGCTAATAGTTCAATGGGACTTGTGGGTACTCCACTCCTCTCAGGATTGGGCCCTAATCTGGATGGAAATAGAGACCTTCTGATAGTTTGAATCTCTTTGGTCTATAAATAACATCTGAAAAATTTGTACTCAAAATGAACAATATCTTTTGAGGTTTACCCCTGAGTGTTACTAAATGCTTCCTTATGCTCCCCTCCCACACCTTTTAGAATTGGGAGAGTAACTATTATTTGAAGTGAAAATAAAGAATAAATTACACAATTGCTTGAAGATGAAAGCATTATTGTCAGAAAACAATACTTTGCTAATGCAATCCATTAATTTCAAACCTTCTAAATGTTATTTCAAACCAAACTTCTTCAGACACGCCAAAACAAAAAAAATTCCCCACACTTAGGTCTCTGCATATGCAAAGTTGGAAATTTTTAAGGAACCCTGCTTTTGAGTTATCCAAACCCAAATTTCATGACTGCTGAAAAATACTCTTTCCCACTGTGATAACTCAAAAATGGACATATGAATTTATAAGAAACTTTCCACATGTGCACGTTGGTGCTTGGCTGCATCTCAACATGATAAATTTCAGCTCCCAAAATAAGTTTATGAAAAGAAAATCGTAACTTGGAATGAAAATCCTATCTCCACCTGAATTGTCTAGTTGTTGCTGCAGCACTGCTATAGCATATATCGGTAGCATTCATCCTTCACTAGTTTGAGGGCAACATTGCCATCAAATTGAACCCGAGAGAACCACAAAAGACATTAACATGCTTAGAATATAAGATGGAGCAAGTTTATTATGAAGTAATACTTAAATACAACTAAATAAAGGTATTATCTTCACCTGAATTGTGACTTACGGATCCTCCATTTTTAGGACAATTTGAGATACTTGAAAGGGAAGGGGCATGATTTTTCAGAGGATGGAGTCTCCAGCACTTTCTGAACATCAGGCCATTTAAAATAGCTCAAATTGGGCACCCAAAGTTGCTAGTTGCTTTTGAAAATTTAGGCCCATCTATCATAGGGCTTCTGTGGTATTGTTTAGAGCTCAATATGAGCTCTGACATTCAAAGTTGAATCCATATGTTGAATTGGCTCATCTCTAAATATAACCATTAGAAACTGTGGTTCTACGGAGAGCCTCAAGTGTTTATATACTTGTATATTTTCATTTGAAATAGCACTTGCACCAGAGAAAATGGCCATGTCACCAGGATGCCATACAAACCAGTTTGTCTAAGTATTCATGCCATGCTCTACAAACCTAAGAAGACCTAAGATTGTAATGCTTGGAGGAACTGCTTGCAGTTCAAGAGCTGCATGGACTGATATGTGATATTTACAAGTACAGGGCTTAAATTAACTCTGTGGATGAGAGAGTATGTAGCTTTTGTAGCAGGTTGAGTATGTTGTTGCAGCACTGAACCTTGTCAGATCACATCCTACATTGCAAATTGGAAATCTTGGGTTTCTGTATTCACGTCAGCTGGAAAAGGTCTATTCAGCTGAGAGTGTTAAGGTCACAGCACGAGATGATATGGCTTCAGGATAAATAAGATTACTGTCTGCCACATTAGACATAGAAAGTTAAGTAAGGCTAGGTCAGGTCAATACTTGGAAGGGGTTATGGACTTTTTCCTGAGGAAGTGATGTTGGTGACTCAGTAGCTGGCACTCTTGCATCGGAATCAGTGCAGTACTGGTCTATTAGCAAAGTATACGGAGAATGCTTGGCTGCTGTATATGTGTCTCATGGATGACATAAAACTGCTACCTGATTGCTGATAATCATTACAGATTCTGTATAGGAGGGGCATTTAATCCCATTGTCTTGATCACATTCCAACTTGGATACTTAACTTTTGCTTATTAACATTCCTCCTGCAGTTTCAATTTAATTTTCATCACTACTTTTCCTCCACTTTATGTGCTGCTGAATGATGCCACGTTCCTTCCCAAAAATTG
This sequence comes from Gopherus evgoodei, assembly GCF_007399415.2. Lineage (NCBI taxonomy): Eukaryota > Metazoa > Chordata > Testudines > Testudinidae > Gopherus > Gopherus evgoodei. The sequence goes on from NC_044322.1 coordinate 101,409,049, forward strand.
CTGCTTTTCAGTAGTAGGTGACGTGTCCATGTCCTAACTCACAAAAGGATATGAATTTAATTAATGTTCATAAAGCACTTTATGAGCTGGATAAAGGTAGTCTATATGTGCAAAGTATTAACTACTTATTGGGGAGAATTCATTGATTGCAAGCAAAACTGGAATGGACACCTGATTCCTGCACCAACTCCTTCACTACTCCAATACAACAGACATCTTGATCAGGCCTTGCAGCAAATTATCTGGTAATTAGGGGTGCAGGTTCTGGGCAGTGCTTATCGCAAGCAGCTCCTGGAAGCATGTCCCCCTTCCAGCTCCTAAGTGGAGGCATGGCCAGGTGGCTCTGTGTGCTGCTCTGTCTGCAGGCGCCACCCGTGCAGCTCCCATTGGGCGGGAACTATGGCCAATGGGAGCTGTGGGGGTGATACCTGCAGAAGGGCCAGTGCGCAGAGCTGCCTGGCCACACCTCTGTGTACTACGTTAGAGCTGGGGGTGGGGGGTCATGCTGGCTGCTTCCTGGAAGCCACACGGAATGGGGCAAGCCCCCAACCTTGCTCCCTAGTGGGAGCTAAGGGCCAGATCAAAAGGTCTGATGGGCTGGATCTGGCCCGTGGGTCATAATTTGTCCACTCCAATGTTACAGTATATCTAATATGTGTTAGTAATTGAGGGATGGTACTCTACTCAGTTTAAGGCTACTGCTTCCTGATTTAAACAATCTAGTATTATTGTTTAAAGGGTATGGGGTTTAGTACAAATTGGACAGTTGCCAGAGTGTATCTACTTTTAAACAGATTTTTTAGAAGTGGCAGGAATACTAAGTATGCAGACTCAACATAGGTCTAATCTGCCCCTTTCCAGGGATTGCCTTTATTGTTAACTTAAACAAAGAATAAACTTTAGCACAAGTTTCCTTCTGAACTTGACTGTTTTTATATATATATAATAGTTTTTTTTTCTGCAGGGCTTCTCTGCCCCTGTTTCCTTCTTCTTCAGAAGGAAACTCAACTCCTTTTTTACTCCAGATTTTGAGCTAAAAAGTCACCTAATTTGATGTTAGAACGATTGAAAAGAGCTCTGCCTCCCTGTGCAAGGTTTAATAATCTGTTACACTGTTATATAACTAGCCCTTCACTAATTACCCAAGAAGCTCCAATCTTCAAGATGATTTACCAGAAGAGCCCATAGTTTAGTGTAGAAAATGCTGCTAGCGCCTGTGCCTTTTATGGTGGTTATATTTAAATCAGTTGAGCATGATATTGTGATTATAATGCAAGTCATGTAACAGTATGTATATACATACAGTATATCTATTAAATTGTGTGTGTGTGTGTGTGTATGTATATATATATATGTGTGTGTGTGTGTGTGTGTGTATATGTGTGTGTGTGTGTGTGTGTGTGTGTATATATGTGTGTGTGTGTGTGTGTGTATATATATACACACACACACACACCCCGCTACCTCAATATAACGCCACCCGATATAACACAAATTTGGATATAATGCAGTAAAGCAGTGTTCCGGGGGGGGGGGCGCTTTGTACTCCAGTGAATCAAAGCAAGTTCAATATAACATGGTTTCACCTATAACGCGATAAGATTTTTTGGCTCCCAAGGACGGCATTATATTGAGGTAGAGGTGTGATTAAAACATGCTATTGCATCATAACTGCACTGCAGCAGAGTGTGTGATGATTACATAACTAAGGTTAATTTTCTGTTCAACTAAACAAAAATGGCAGTGTAGTCTGCAATTGTGTTAGCTGTTCTAAACGTTCTTCACACAGCAACAAGGAAGACATTTGGGTGATCTAATCAACTGGAAAGAATCTATGTACAAGGGTACGGTGGGCTGCTTGGATATGCTTACCTGCCAACGGCAGTGCTTTCTTCTTCTAGCTGTCATAATGTGTGTTGCTAAGGTTTCTGTTTCACGTGTTCAGTGACTTATTTCTTAAAGTTGCAGAGTGGCAGCCGTGTTAGTCTGTATCAGCAAAAAGAACAGGAGTACTTGTAGCACCTTAGAGACTAACAAATTTATTTGAGCATATGAAGTGGGTTTTAGCCCATGAAAGCTTATGCTCAAATAAATTTGTTAGTCTCTAAGGTGCCACAAGTACTCCTTATTGATTCAAGTTGGTATTTTGACTCCTTTTGTACATTGTCAAAGAGAATAGCACTCTTAGAACCCATAAAAAGGCATAGGAAATAATAAATGAAAAATACACAGATAAAACTATATGTGAGTAAAGAGCATAGCAGCAGCAATTGAAAATACTTCCTATTGTGTTGTTTAAATTAATAACAAGATATTGTCACTTTTCTAACTATTTTCTTTATATTTTCTGTACCCAGCTGCATCAGCAACAAGGAGAAGAGATGCATTATGTGAACTGTATAAATAGTTCTGAATTATATTCCAGGAGACTTCTCCTATGTTGTAGTTGTTGTTAGTAGTAGTATTACCCTAAAAAGTAGGACCATATCATACCAAACAATTTATTGTAAAAGGCATTTCCGCTCTCCGGCATAAGCCAGATTGGAAGTTAGAGAGCTGCTCGTCTGTGTAAACCGGTAGCTTCATGATCAGTCAGTTCTGCTTCTATGTCACAATTTTGTTACAACACTCTATAACTTACATGATCTTTATAATTTTACTTCCAGGTAAAAATGAAGATGAACAGACAGTTGCAGAAATCATGAGAAGGCGTTTTTCTCCTGCTGTTGTAACTAACAGACCCTGGGAATGTTTTCACTTTGCTGGCCATGAGATAAAAATTACAGAAGCCACTGAATGTTACGGGGCAGTAGTCTGGCCATCGGTACAATATTTATGCAATATTATTGGTTTTTTCCCCCCTAAAAACTCTAGCCCTTTAAATTGTTTTGCATATTTTTTGTTGTTTAATCCTGTAAAACCAAGGGAAATGTTCTGCATTTTCTTTGCCTCTTCTTTGCAACCCACAAATCTTTTATGTTAGAGCTGTGCAAGTGGGAGCCGTCCACACATCCACAGAATTAATCACGAACGTGCTGATGCACAGGGCTCCCTAGTCTCTCAGTTGAAGGACTAGATAAAGGGAAATATATCATTTTTCAGTTTTTGTGCTTTCAGCAACTTTTGGGTCAGTGCCCTCCCCCGCCTCCCCGTTTCCTTCTGAACCTGCTACAAGTGAAACAAGGGAAAACTATTTTGTTCTATCCTGGACCACTAAAAAGTGGTTTTCCTAAAAGTGATTACTCTTGCAAGGAGACCAGGAGAGCTGGCAACCATTACATCTGGTTTTCATGGGTAGCCAGGAATTTTCTACCACAAGTTGTCATCTGACATTTACCGGAACTTGGAAATAATTTTTAATTTCTGCCCAAACCTGTCTTCAGATGAGGATTGGAAGTAGTGCTTTCTGCTTCACTAGTGAGTTGAAATATCATGTAGAATGCACTAGAACTATGTGGTTTACTGGCAGCCATTTTGTGGGTATAAGTTAGGGGAGTAAGGAGGGATATAGAAGGTTAAGAGGCTACTTGATTAATCTGTAAGTGCCTACATGGAGAGAAGACTCTGAAGAGTTCTTTAACCTGGCAGACAAAGCAATAACAAGAGCTAATATCTGGAAGCTGAAGCTAGACAACTTGAAAGGAGAAGTGAGGGGCAGATTTTTAACAGTAGTTAACTATTAAAGCTGCTTACCAAGGGATGTGGTGGAGTCTCTGTCACTTGAAATCTTTAAATCAAAATGAGATGCCTTTCTAAAATGTATGCTCTAAGTCAGCCAGAAGTTACTGGATTTCAGTCAGGAATTACTGGTGACATTCTAAGGTTTGTTTTCTGCTGGAAGCCACACTAGATGATCACAGGCATTCCTTCTGGCCTTCATATCTGTGAATCTATATCCAGGGTTATTGTGGCATATTTCTGCAGCTTATATAACTCAAAGGCGATTGCAAGCCTTGGTCCCTTCAGGAGAGGGATTGTCTTTAGGGGTATGTCTTGTACAGTGCCAAAGCATGAGGTAGGCTCTTAACAAATAATGATTAGTAATGGCTTCCTCCAACCAGTTTGGAGAGAGGGAAGCTTCTTTGGGATACATATACATCAGCTTTGTGTTAATTTATGCATGTCCAAGGCATTCTACAAATGTGATCTCTTTCCCCCTCTTCGGCCCCCATAGGCTAGGGATCAACATAGTAAACAGAAACTAATGTAGATCTTGAGAGAACATTTTCAGTAAGGATGTAAGAACAACTGAAATAATTCTTTTGAAAAGTCTCAGCAACACACATGGGAATCATATCCCAAAACTGTTATGTTAAAGGGCATTTACGGTCCAACAGAAAACTCACAAAACCACTGCTTCCCCTCCCTCTGCTGGGGGTGAAGTAAATCTCAGTCTGCCTGCAATCATTTCTGGGTTGGTTCACCTGGTCCCAACGAAACATCTCCTCTTCATTCTGATGAACCACTACGCTCCCATTATTCTCATTTTGTGCATTTGAGGCACAGGAGTCAGACGTGGGTGGTGTTCCCAGCCCTACTGCAAACTTGTGCTGTGAGGTTGGGCAAGTCACTTCAGCAATCTGTGCTTCAGGATCCTCATGCCCCCTCACAACGGGGGTGACAGTACTTCTTTATCTCACACAGGGAGGTGGGGAGATGTTGGACAAAAATGCATGATGTTTGTGAAGTGTTTTGAGAATCTGGAATGGAAGGAGCTATTTAAGTGCAAGGTGGTATTATTCAGATGGCTGTGATTGGAAAAATAATGCTGTTCCAGAAATTAGGCAGCAGAAGGCGCTGTTGAGGGAAAATATATAATCTCTGCATCAGGTAATGGATAAAGGATGATCTTTTATTACAAGAGAGAGCCAAGATAAAAATGTGCCTTATTACTGTGCAGTTGGACTTATTCCGCTTAGATAGATGTGAAATAAATTACATATTTTTTTGACTCTTTAAAAAAGCTATTTTTCTTGTAATTCATATTCAGAAAGGTCAGTACTCCATATAGCTATGGATTTTTGTGTGCATAGAGTGGTATTTCTTTTTTGTTTTGTTCAATATGTTCTTGTGTTTTCCCTGGCAGGCTCTTGTTCTATGTCACTTTTTGGAAACAAATGCTAAACAATACAGTCTGGTTGATAAAAGTGTAATTGAAATTGGAGCTGGAACAGGGCTGGTCTCCATAGTAGCCACTTTACTTGGTAAGTGCTGGCTGTTGCTTTGCTGGGTTTGGAAACTTCATTAAGATGAATATTGATGACTATTGGAGCATACAGTAAGTTGTTCAGTTCCTTTAAAATGTTGTTGAAAATCAAGGAAGAAACACTGAATTCTTTGGGGTTTTCAGCCAACTTGAAAGCCAGTTCTGCTTTTATCTCCATAAAATTACTTGCCATCACTTTAGAATGCCTTGTGGGAGGGTACAGTAAGGTGTGGCTGCCATCCAGTATTAAACAGAGGATAGAAATTAGGTGCTCTGAGAACTAGGGTTCCTACTAGACCAGGAAGTCAGAGGCATATAGAAGAGGCTGGATTCAGACACAACCTCTCATAAGAGCAGTTTATCTTCTGACTATTATAAGCCCTTCTTGGTTTCCCAAGTCACTTCCGTTTTCAAATTTGTAACCTGTTCTTTCAGAAACATATCCTTCAGCTCGCTGTCCCGGCATTGGCCATTCTGTCTTCTTTCCTGACAGCCTGTTCTTTACCAACAGTAATTGGAATCACTAACCACTGCAGTGTAACCAAGGACGCAATTTAGCTTGCAATGTCTTTTTTTATTACTGTATGGGAAGAAAAGAATCCAGGGGATTCTCATATCCCAGGCTGACTTTGCAGGGTTGTAGTTAGAAACCCCTCCCCCCAAATCTTTTTTGACTTGTATATCAAGCAGATTTGATATAAAGACCCCATAAAGGTGGATCCCCAGGATATCATTTTGACCTTGCAGAGCAGGACCATATTTTAATGAATATTTTTGGTGTGAAAACCTAATATACATTTCTAGTGTAATGAAACGCATAGGAGGCTTTTTACAGGTATATTGTACATATATATGGGAGAGACCTGGAAAAGCAATTGTTTGTGCAGTAGGTTTTGTGTCCAGATTACTTCTTAATACTTCATGGTTTAATCCGTGGTTGTTTTTTGTCATAGGTGCACATGTGACTGCCACAGATCTGCCTGAAGTGCTAGGAAACCTTCAGTACAATATTCTCAAAAATACCAAAATGAAATGTAAGCATCAGCCCCAGGTTAAAGAACTCTCCTGGGGAGTTGATTTAGAGAAGAACTTTCCCAAGTCTTTGTGTCAGTTTGACTACATCATGGCTGCTGATGTTGTGTACTACCATCCCTTCCTGGAGGAGCTGCTTCTTACCTTCCATCATTTGTGTCAGGACAACACTATTATTCTCTGGGCCATGAGATTCAGGCCGGACACACAGAACCAATTTATGAGCAGATTTCAGGAATTGTTTGACCTGGAGGTAATTTCCAGTTTCCCCAGTTTAAACATAACATTGTATAAGGCAATGAGAAGAGGCAAGAAGATGATGTGATTTCCAACTTGAGTATTAGAAAGTGTGTGTGTGGAGTTTGAGTTTCTTTATAGGTTCCATGTTAACACTTGATGACACCTGTAGATTATGTGCTTTTTAGGGTTAAATCAATGTCATGTCATAAACAAAATATAAAACTTCTTATATGCTTGAAAAGATATTCTAAATTAAATTTTCATCTACTAGTACATGTCGGGGAACATCTTGTTGGCATTTTCTGAACTTTAGGTGCTAAACTGTGAAACACTAATATTTTTCACAAGTTGTATGGATCATATCTCCACTATGCTGTAGTATTGCTGCCAACAACATTCCATTGCAGCTTATAATAGTGACTGATAAGATCAGATGACTACACACAATGTAAGATTATAATCTATTTAAAATTAAAGTTGTGGTATTAAATGGCACTCTGGTGTTTCCACACTGCCAGCCATACTGTTCAAAGTCATGTTCTTTTAATAACTCCCACAGGACAATGAACCAGCCTGGACAGAGTATGGGAATATATATTGTAGTGAATAGTTCCATGGCAACCATTCCGTGACATCTCAGATGTGAGTTCCATGCAGGTGGCATGCCTTTTGGGGTGTCAGGGCAGCAGATGGATGCCTCTGTCCCCTTCAGAAGAAAGTCCCTTCCCACCACCACCACTCTTTGCCTTCTCTTATGCATGGTGATTATGAGCCTCACAGCCTTGGGGCAAGTGGCTCTTCTTCCTCATGTTATAAACTTTAACAAGTGGTCTTGTGTAAGAGTAGTGCAGAATACTACCAATTCCCTTTAAAAAAATTTCTCAAATCTTTGGAGCTTTGCCCCTCTCAAAATAGACAACTGTGGACCTCTAGCTCTGAGGGCACAACAATAAGAACAATTGCCCTCAAGAAAATGTTTTGCATCACTGCCTCTTTGTGGTAGCTTGAGATCAAAATGATTTAATTTGCATGCTTAGTTATGGGCAGATCATAGAAAAAGTTGCTTAGCATATTTGGATAGGTCTGCTGTGACTGTCTGTCTGTATCCCTGTGTTCACCTTTTTACAAAACTATAATGCATTTTGTACAAAATATGCCATGTGAAGTGTCATTTGAAAATTCATAATTTACTGATCATTATTGTCCTGGTAAACCGTGTGTGGCAACATTGTATGTAAAGTTATAAGACTCTACTGCAGGGGTCGGCAACCTCTGGCACATGGCTCACCAGAGTAAGCACCCTGGTGGGCCAGGCCAGTTTGTTTACCTGCTGTGTCGGCAGGTTCGGCTGATCATGGCTCCCACTGGCTGCAATTCACCACTCCAGGCCAAGAGGGGCGGCAGGCCAAGGGATGTGCTGGCCGCTGCTTCCCACAGCCCCCATTGGCCTGGAGCGGTGGACTGTGGCCAGTAGGAGCTGCGATTGGTTGAACCTGTGGATGCAGCAGGTAAATAAACTGGCCCGGCCCACCAGGGTGCTTACCTTGGCGAGCTGTGTGCCAGAGGTTGCTGACTCCTGCTCTACTGTATGAGATTTTTGAGATGTATTCCAACTCTGCAAAAGCAGACACAAACCAGTTCCCCAAAAACAAAAGGCAAACTGATGCCTCAGCCAAGTATCAACAAAATCACATGGACTATCACCTGGTTAAGCTGCTGTTCTTTGGTAGGAAAAAGAGTGTGAGTAAGAAATTTAAATCTTGGCAAATAAACAGCTGGAGGGTCTCATCTCCTCAGACCTTCTGTCTCCTGAACCTCAGCTGGAGATAATTTTCAAAATAAAAGAGAACCATAAGAAAGGGGAACAGATGCCTCAAAATACTCCTCCCTTTCTCTCTACCCATGACATCAACAACACCTGAAAGACGAGGAAAGTAACACTGAACCGGGGAGAGGGATTAGGTGGAAGAATCCTGGCCAACTGAAATCCAGACAGTAAGACTGTTCAAACATGTGGTGAGAGAGCCCTTTGCTTTGAATTCATTTGGCTTAAGTTAGATATTAATTGCGTTTTACCTTTTATTTTCTTGTAACCAACTCTGACTCTTATGCCTCATTACTTGTAATCACTTAAAATCTGTTTTTCTGTAGTTAATAAACTTGTTTTATCTAAACCAGTGTGCTTGGATTGAAGTGTTTGGAAAACTCCATTTGAGATAACAAAATTTGTGCATATCACTTTCTATGAATGAAATGATGGATTTATATGAGCTTGTATTGTCCAGGAGGGTGCCAGGCAGTAATAAGACACACATTTCCGGAGGAAAGTCTTGGACTGGGAGTTTGCTGATGTTGCCCTGCAGAGTAATTCATGGGTGGCTGGCTGTAGCATTTCTACAATATAGCTGGGAGTGATTTACATTCTGGAGGCTGTGAGAGAGCAGACCAGGAGGAGTTACTCTCACAGCAAAGCAGTGGAAAAGGCACCCTAGAGTGGAGAACTGAGGGGACACAGCTGTCCATCAATCAAGATTGTACCCTGGGTAACTTCACTCCCACAAAATAATTGTTCTTTAATTGTAATAGATTTCTGTATGTGATGACCACACAACTTGGTTTGGAACTGACCAGAGAATTTTGTTTTACTGAGGTTTATATGGATTCTTTGGATACTTCTAAATTTCCTGAATCACTTAATAAGTAAGTAGGAGATCTTCAGCTCAATTCCAGCCCAACTGTGCAGAAAGGCAAACCCAGCTGCTTGTGCTGGGGTCCACGCATAGAGTTACCATCATTTAGAAAAGTTTTGTCAAGGACAATTGTTCAAATAATCTGGGGTCTTGGGGGCTGATAGGCCCCCACTTTACATGGTCTTTCTGTGTTCATTTGTGTGAATTATAGCACTTGTTTATGCTGATTTACAAAATGCATTAATCATCACAACTCCAGGGTCAAACTGGAAAAATAAGACAGAAAAATGAAGCAATGTATCTAAGACCAGTGAGTGACAAAACCATGCATTTGAATGTAAGGATTCCTCTTCTCAGTCCTGCACTTCTCAGACTATTTAGCTTTCATTCTTCCAGTGGTTAGGGAGCACAATGGCTCTGGACAGAGGGGCCAGCTTAGCTGCAGGAGGCAGCAAGAAGGGACCTTGTGGTGATCCTAGAGTTATCTGTGGCTTCTAGCACAGCCCAAGTGGGATGGGAAATGTAGAGAGAGTGGACCATGATCTCTTCTCGCTGTTTTTTAAAATCTGGTTGCAGATATGGCAAAAGCCAGCGTTGGATGTTAGGTGGGGATGAAAATTAATAATTGAGAATTTTTAGGAAAAAAATCAATGACAAACTTTCCACCCTAGTGGATCTGTTTTTGTTTCCAAAACTCTCTTCACAACGAAAAAAGGGATACTTTTTTTTTTTTTTAAAGAAAGCAGAGTCCCTCTGCCATTTCTAGATTCCCTGAATCATAGGGGCTTGTGGCTGTGAACCTGGCACCCCAAAGGTCATTTGTACATAGGAACACGTAATAGATATATGAATAGTGCTGGCTCTTAACATGTAATTAACAACAAGGCCAAACCCAAAACTGGAAATTTTTTTAAAAGGGGAAATGAACTCCAAAATATGTCAAGGAAATATGGCTGGTTGTCTGAAAGAAGAAAACAGAAACCTTCTGTGTTACAAAGAAGCAATAAAAAATGCAGCTGCTTTTCAGTGGCTGTTATAGTGATTAGTTCTTCAGCTAAGGCCCAGTTCTTCAGGCTGTTCACATACTGGGCTCCCTTTGAAGTTAACAGGATTGGGTCCATAAGGTGAACTGTTTATTAACATTACTCTGTTCTTTCACACCTCTGTTTAGCATAGTTGTATGAAACTTCCTGGGAAAGCTTTAGTGACTATCTGTTCTATTGTGCCTGTGACCTTTTTATACGTGAAAGCCCTAACTGCGAGGAATTGCTACAGAGGCTGCAGTGAGATTGTTGGCTACGAGGAGAAGGCTATCCAGATTGGGAGGTACTGTATAGAACAGTTAGCTGGTTTTCCACATAATTTTTCTTTGTGTGCTAATCTAACAGTTATTTCACAAACAACAATATCTGTAAAGTAATGTGACCACATTTGTTAGAATTTCCTTGTCTCAAATATCTTGCATTTGAATCTTAAACTTTAATGTGTTTCATCCATTTAATTTTATCTAGTATTTATACAAACTTTACAGCAATGTTCTTTCATTCATTGCGTATCATAGTGTCTAGAGAGTTCTATTTACAATTTTTTACTTTTCACTATTAAATGTTAAAGTAACAAATTTCCTCATCTTTATATGGTTTTCATATGCTCCTATTGAAAATTTTCCTCTTACTGTCATACAGGTTGTGTGTCTGAATTATTACCCTACATTTTCCATGTTCATGCGACTAGATCAGGCTTTTGTCTTTAAAAGGCGCAAAAGGAAATGCGGCTGCTGCTGAGCATTTAAAAGAATTCAACTGGAGTGTAGTTCTTTTGGCAGCACCAATATAGTGGAGAGGTGTGGCCTAAAGAATACAACTGCCAAGAAATTTTCAAATAATTGCACCTTGATGCACATGGTTGCTGGGTAGCAAATAGCTTGTACCAGATTTTTGCACCTCTATTAGTCAGTATAAGGTTAACAGCACTCACCCAAGTTGCATTGTTTGGCCTCATCAACCTTTCTTTGTACTGTGGAGAAGCTGGAGACATATTGACTGTCACTAGGCTGAGGAATGTAAGTGAGTAAGTTGGAGGGGTCCTGATGTTTATAAACACGTGGGTTAACCTGAGGTACGGAAGAGCGAGGGGTCTTTAGGAAGAGGTGGTGTCATAAACAGATAAGAAAAGTTAATAGCACAGAAGTACTTTATATCTCTTTGACTGTAAAGGGTTAACAAGTTCAGTAAGCCTGGCTGTCACCTGACCAGAGGACCAATCAGGACAGGATACTTTCAAATCTTGAGGGAGGGAAGTTTTTGTGCTGTGCTGTTAGTTTTGGTTGTTGTTCACTCTGGGGGCTCAGAGGGATCAGATGTGCAACCAGGTTTCTCTCCAATCTCTCGAATACAGGCTCTTATAAGTTCAGACTTGTGAGTACTAGGTAGATAAAGCAAGTTAGGCTTATGGTTGTTTTCTTTATTTGCAAATGTGTATTTGGTTGGAAGAAGTTCAAATGTGTATTTGGCTGAAATGAGTTCAAATTGGTATTTTGCTGAAAAGATTTTAATTTGTACTTGTATACTTAGGCTGGGAGGGTGTTCCCAGTGTCTATAGCTGAAAGGCCCTGTACCTATTCCATTTTTTTTAAATTTACAAAGATAATTTTTACTGTTTTTTCTCTCTTTAATTAAAAGCTTCTTGTTTAAGAACTTGATTGTTTTTTTTATTCTGGTGAGACCCCAGGGGACTGGGTCTGGATTCACCAGGGAATTGGTGGGGAGAAAGGAGGGAAGGGGGAGAGAGAGGCTAATTTCCCTCTGTGTCAGGATTACTTTCTCTCTCAGGAAGAGTCTGGGAGGGGGACAGAGAAGGAGGGAAGAAGGTGAATTGTCCTCTCTGTTTTGTGATTCAAGGAGTTTGAATCACAGTGATCTTCCAGGGTAACCCAGGGAGGGGAAGCCTGCGAGAGGCAACGGTAAGGGAAAGGGTTTACTTTCCTTGTGTTAAGATCCAGAGGGTCTGGGTCTTGGGGGTCCCCGGGCCACGTTTTGGGGGAACCAGAGTGTACCAGGCACTGGAATTCCTGGTTGGTGGCAGCGCTACGGGTACTAAGCTGGTAATTGAGCTTAGAGGAATTCATGCTGGTACCCCATCTTTTGGACGCTAAGGTTCAGAGTGGGGAATTGTACCATGACAGGTGGCTTTTTACAGGTACCATGGATAACATGAGACTTAGAGACTTTCCTTTCCTCAGTTTTTTGTCCTGAGATGCAGGCTTTTGGGAGATTTCTCAGGCCCTCAGGAATGCCTTCACAATTATGGGAATCTTAGGCTGGTCATGGCCATCAGTGCTACAGTGGTGGCAATCATGGAGTGACCTCAGATAGTTTAGAAAAGGAAGAGAGATGTGTCCAGGCAAGACATCACTGTTGCATCTTAACACTTTAAAGTCATAATGGATTTATTTTCACAATACCTCTGTGAGGTAGGGGAAGCATTATTAGCCCCATTTTACATATGAGCAGGTTGTGAGGCACAGATTAAGTGACTTGCCCAAGTACACACAGGAAGTCTGTGGCAGAGCTAGGAACTGAACCCAGATCTCCTGAGTGAGAGTGCAGTACCTCCAACCAAAAAAATGACAGCTCTTGATTCCTTGTGCCCTACTATTGTTGGAGTTCACATGCAGTAAAGCGGGAGTTACATTGTTGTTATGATTTAAGTTATTTTTCAAGTCTGGGTGGTTTTTTTTTTTCTCCAAGGGGGAGAGAAACCAGATAAATGTGTGAAGATCTAAGGGAGTCAGGAGGAAAACGTCATGCATTTCAACTTCCCATTTGATAGAAGTATGCCCAGACTACACCCTGAAAATAGGATCTATAGGCCACAGTGAAGTTTTATGACTTAGCTTCAGCAGACTTTTGAGATATACAGGTTTGACTACCTCCATTCTGCACCTCTGCGAGGAATTAAAAGGGGATATGGAGAGGCACGTATGAGAACCGTGCTCTATTTATGATGGTCAAAGTCAACACCACTCTCGGGTTGCTGGCAGCGAGAACATTTCAGAGACTCAAAGGAGTCACTTCCGGTAATAAGTTAGACCTTTCAAGTTGCATCAAGCAATTTGTGTATTATTCTCAGGCAGGTTAATAATTACACTAATTTTGCCAGAAGCAGCAAATCAGGAGTCTTTGATTTTACAGACTTCCAATCTGTCCTTTGTGCTCCTGACTATACTCATGTTCTTCCTAGGCCTTTGGGGAGCAAAAAGGGTTCCATTAACTCAAGCTGCAGCTCATCCGTGAGGCAAATTGAATAGCAACAGGTATCGCTCAGGAGCATACCATGGCTGTCACATTCTCAGATCCTGTGGTGTGGCAGTAGACTAAGAGACCAGAGAGATTGCTGGAAGCTGGCTTCTGGATAAAGACAGCAAATCCACTCATGGTAGCATTAGCGTTCTTGTTATGGTTACCTGCTCTAGGCTGGTGAACAGATTTCTTGCTCATAGGGAATACTCTCTCTGCTTTCAAAACATGGTTCGTGACTCCTTTTACTGATCTCAGCAATACCTCAAAAGGAAAATTAGAATTCTCTTTTTCAAGCCGCCAGCTCTGCCATTGACAGAGCTTTCAGAAACCTGACAATGAGACTCTGAGAGGATCTGCTGTCACACTCGTGTATAAGTTAGCAAAGGCTTATGTGCTCATTCTGGCTTATTGTATGCTGTACAATGTTGCCTTGAGACAGAGAGAGAACACACACTCAAGGAGCTGAATATAGGTAGATGTAGAGGATCATCATTTTCTAGCTAGCTCCTGTGAGACACGCAGGGCAGAAAGGGGCTGATGGTTGGAAGCCTCTGAGGTAAATACTATACTAATAATTGCACTTTCCAATAGGGATTTCATGCTTCATCAGAAAAAAGGGGAAAACAGACAGAGGAAAAACAAGGAAATAATTGCAGCCAGGTTAATTGTATACTGTCTATAATTTTTTAAAGCATGAATCCATGCAAAACTCATTAGGAGAACACAACAGATAAAATCTTCTGAGCGAGGAAGGCTTCAGTAGTAATAATAAGGAAATTAAAGCGGAGTGCTTTAAAACAGCACCATTTTATTTAGTAGCTTGGTTGCATAAACAAATTTGCTGAACTCAGGTAGGCCGCACAGTGGTCACAAGCAACTGAATAACAGGGGCAGGAAAAAGTTTAAATAGGAAAACTAAAACTTAGTTTAATGTCTCTTTCCCTTCCTTTTTTACTTAAATTGTGGCATCAAGGCCTCTTATGACTGTACTCTCTGAAGCAAGCCACTGAATGTAAGCTTAGTGGCCTCTCATGGTTTTGAGGAGACATTTGAACATTCTGCTTCTGGTAAGTACAGAATATACAGCTACTATAACCTCACTTCTGTCCCTTATGAGTGGATATTAATTCATGAGGGGTAGTTGCAATGTACTCAGTCCAGTTTAGAGTAAAGAATTTTCTGTTCAGAGCCTCTAACTATTGTCCTCACACCTGCACCAAACACAGGAACTGGCTGACACCACCCTGCTGTCAAGAAGAGAGACCAGCCTAAACATGTAAACTGCCAGCCTGCAAACTAAATTCCAGTGGGTCCAAATCTTCAGTGTTACAACATCCTTCAACATTTGTTTCAGCTTCCTGTGCCTCCTTTCCACCTCCCCCAGAAAATCCAGCATCCTCCCCATTGGATCTCTGCCCTGCTCCAGAGAATCAGAGAAAGGAGAGAGAGAGAAGCCCAGTCAGGATTGTGGGGAGTTAATTTAACCCATCTAGGCTATTGATTTGATGTACCTGTTCTGTGGACTTGAGTCTAGCACTGTCAGGCTGTCACCATTCTCTTAGCATTTTATTCATTCTGGGTTCATTCAGCTTTGGTCTTGGGTTGACTGTGAGGCTGGGAGGCAAGAGAGCTTGGATTTCCCCCCACCTGTGCCGTGGACTCACGGTATGGCCTTAGTCCAGTCACTTAACCTCACTGTATCTCAGTTTCCCAAATGTACAACAGGGCACCTTGGTAAAGCACTTTCACAAGAATCCCTTATGCATCCTAATGTGGGGTGAGTTCTTTCCAGCTTGACTGAATGTCAATTAGATGAGGAAAAACATTTTTGGGGCTCTTCCCAGTCAAACCGGTTTGTCCCAGAAGTGAGAGCAGTTTTATGGCTACAGTCTGTACACTGCTTTGTACTGATAAAGGTCTGGTGATCAGTGTGTAGTGCAGGGGTTGGCAACCTCTGGCATGCGGATCACCAGGGTAAGCACCTAAAGCCCCTTTCAGAATCTGGCCCTGAGTCCTCTGGCCCGTGGAGGAGCAGAGGCAGCCGCACAGCCAGCGGCCGGATAGAAGCAGCGCTTTCCCCTTCAAACCCAGCTGGAGGGAATCGGTGCTTTGAAGGGAAAAGCACCGCTTCTCTCTGGCCGCTGGCTGTGCGGCTGCCCCTGCTCCTCCTGAGTCCTCCAGCCCATGCTCGCAGGGCCACATTCTGAAAAGGGCTTTAGAGCTGCAGGCCAGGGCCCTGGGGTGCCCTTATCCCAGGCCCTGCAGCCCCTAAAGCCCATGCATTCCGGGTGGCCCTGCCTGCTGGGGGGGGAGGGAGGGGTAGATCCCAGAACCACAGCTCCCAGAACTGTGCTGTGCAGAGCCACCTGCACACCCCCTGCACCAAACAGGAGCTGCCCTAGGTAAGTGCTCTGCACCTCCTGCCTGCCCCAGCCCTGAGCCGCCTCCTGCCTGCCCCAGCCCTGAGCGCCCTCCTGCACCCTAACTCCCTCCCAGACCCTGCACCCACCCTGCACCCCTCCCACACACTAACTTCCTCCCAGACCCAGTACCCCACCTTGAGCCCCCTCCTGCACCCTAACCCTAATCTAGATCTTCGAATCGCTGTATCACAAAGTATTAAACCAAGATTTTCAGATATAATAAAGCATATTCAATCAAATTTGTCTCCCTAAAAATATTAATTTATTTTTTGTGAGAGCAAAAAGGTTTTTTGTGCCATTAATAAAATAAAAAAAATTAAAAAAATATTTTTTCATCTTTCTCATCCTTTTTAAATTTCTATTTGTGTATGTTTTATAATGTACATAATTAGTATAGTAGTACCTGTTTATAATTTATATATAAATATACATATATTGGGGGTGCATGCTCAAAAATTTTGTACTAATGGGGTGTGCAATCAAAAATGTTTGGAGACCACTGATCTATATGGTGCCACAGGACTCTTTGTCACCTTCCATGTCTGAAAGTTGCAGATCCTCCTGGGGAGAATGAAATTTTCTATTCTTTACATACACACACCCATTAGTCCGCAATAGCAGGCCTCCATTCCATTAACCCTTACCTAACCACTCCCCTCTCCCCACTATCATCCCAGATTGGCTTTACAATGAAGTTACCTTCTTATCTGTATCAGGTTTTGTATAGGCACCTATCACTGTGGTTTGTGAGCACTGCAGAGTCTTTAGTTGTCTTATTCAAGGTTGCAAGGTAGATGAGAGGACTGACAGACTCAGTAATATAACCGTTGAGGTGCTAGGTTTGGGCTTAAACTGAAGATCAAGTAATCTTGTGATGGGGAAGGGAAGGTCCTGTGGGAGAGAGTTTGAGAGAGTGGCTGTTGCTGACTTGGAGCCCAGCTCTCAAGGCAGCACCATTGTCAGCAGCAGCACAGAAGTAAGGATGGCATGGTATGGTATTGCCACTCTTACTTCTGCGCTGCTGCCAGCGGGTGTCACTCTCCAGCCACCCAGCTCTGAAGGCAGTGCAGAAGTAAGGGTGGCAATACTACAACAACCTTTCCAATCCCCGCCCAACCTCCTTTTGGGTCAGGACCCCCAGTTTGAGCAATGCTAGTCTCTCCCATGAAATCTGAATAGTATAGCGTAAAAATAGGGAAAAGACCAGATTTCACGGGGGAGACCAGTTTTCATGGTGTATGACATGTTTTTCATGGCTGTGAATTTGGTAGGCCCAAGTTATCAGCTTTACTTAATTTAAGCGTACTTGCTAAAGAAATGGCTGAAGAATGGATTCTGTAAACTCAGGTCTCCCTCCTTAGTTTGAGATAACACAGATAGCATTTCAGCTCTTATGTTGCTCTAAAGGCCCATGGATGACTCGCCTGTCTCCCATTCCAAATCAGCATGTCAGGGATTTGGTTACCACTCGCAAAATAGCATTATGAACCAAAGGGCTGTGATCACTCTGACTGGCCACTGGAGGTCACCATAGCTCTACAAAAATAAGCAACTCAATAAATTCACAATAAAAACAGCTTAAAAACAGAGCTGGTCTGTGACTTTATAAGTAACTAGTGTGAAAACTGTGGGGTACAAACACACACAATAAGCTACGATTACAAATATATGACATTCACAGGAATTATTTTAAGCAAAAAGTGTAGGAGTCCACTACCTACAGCCCCCTTCTGTATAAAGTGAGCATCAACCAGGCTGTGAGTGGCTGAAGAGAGGAGAAGTTAACCCCTGGTTTTTCATTTTTACACAGTGGAAGTGGAGTTGCACCACACAACTGCTGTCTGAAGTTTCTTCTTGAGACTCTCCTCCTGTCCCAAAGCAGAATGTCTTTCAGCTGGCCACTGATTTAGGGAACTTGATCCGCAAGGGCTTAGGTTGAGGGTTTGAGTCTTTGACTCCTGAAAGCTTACCTCCTCATGAGCATGACACCTGTTATCCCGCAGGAATATTATCTTTCTCTTCCCTGCAGCAAACCTCTACGTCAGTAAGATTCGTTGGCCAAGAACTGGAAGCAGCTTGGGATATTCTTAAAGCATAGTGGCGTGCTTGAATTAGTTAGTAGATAGCTGCCCTGATAGAGGCATACCAAATAGCAATAATTTAAAAATAAGCAAAATGTTAAATGTAATAGAAAAATGTATGATCCTTCAGCAATCCTCTAGCAAGTGAGGTTTTTGGTTTTTTTTTTTTTGTCTTCCTGGCTAAGCGCCCCACATAGCCTGTAAACACACATTCCTTAGACTTCTAAAATTTTCCTCTTGTGTCAACTGAAATAAGGCCAAAATTCTCCTCTGCTGTTCTGAATTGTAGCTCTCTTGCATGTACCATGTACAGAATGAGCAGTACAAACCCACACTGCTCCTGGGAAAGGAGTGTTTTGCCCACTCATTGCTCTGATCCTGGGAGGTAATAAGCAAGCTGGCTCTGATCCAGCAAAGCACTTAAGTGCAGGAGTAGTGCCATTGACTTCAATTATTCAAACTAGAAGATGCTGAACATGTTGAGACACAGCAGCCATGGGTGCTTATGAAGCTCCTTAAATTATTATTTGTTATCTGTATTCTGGTAGCACCTATAATGGGTGCTCTCCAGTCACACAGGAAGGCACAACCCTTGCCCCAACGAGCTTACAACCTAAGGCAAGCAACAACAAGCAAAAGGGAGTGAGAGAGACAACACACAGGTCTGCTACAGTGTCTTTGTGCCACTCATGTAGCACAAAGGGGTAGTATTTTGGCTGGAGGTGAACAGTGAAGAATTCCCTGTGTGTGTGGTGGGATGGGGGGAAGGGGAAAGGGGGAGCTTTCTCTTCTGGCATAAAGCTGTGGGAGATGGTATACAGGCTTCCTGCTCCAACCACCCATCCCCCCACCTGTGATGAAGGGAAGGGGAGGAAGTGTGCAGGGAAGGTATGTGGTGGAATGACATTTATACTCTGCAGCATCTCAGCTACTCTAACTTTCTCCTGGGGCGTGCTCCCTGACACCCCTCCTTGCTGTGCCAGATGCAGTTCCTCTACAGAGGACAATGTGAGCCCCAATCAGCATTGTTTACATCTAAATATTGGCTATCCCCCTCTGTCTTGCTACTTACTCATTTGAAGTGAGTCTCAAGGAGGCTTTGAAGGAGGACAGGGAAATGGCTTTACAGTGCGAGCTAGGGAGGTTGTCCCAGGCACAAGCAATAACATGAAAGAAGACATAGAGACATCTTTAGGAAAAAGCAGACAAATGGGATATGGTCAGGGCTGGCATTATTACTGGAGGGCCTGTGGGTGACTACAACGAAGTGTGTAGACATTCTGGCATGTAAAGAATTGCTGGGTTTCAACCTGTCATGTGGCAGATCCTAGACTAGGTTATA